>NC_088408.1:42982139-43588389 GCF_034236695.1 Oncorhynchus nerka | reverse complement strand
GTGTTTTTTAAAATTAATTTACACAAACATTTCTAAAAAAAGATTTCTGCTTTGTCATTATGAGGTATTGTGTGTACATTGATGAGGGGGAAAAAAACATTTAGAGGAAGGCTATAACCTTGCCCATATTGATACAGATGACAGATGGTATTACAGGCAATTTAACTTCTTGGTGACAGGGGGGCAGTATTGAGTAGCTTGGATGAATAAGGTGCCCAGAGTAAACTGCCTGCTACTCTGTCCCAGATGCTAATATATGCATATTATTAGTAGTATTGGATAGACCACACTCTGAAGTTTCTAAAACTGTTTGAATGATGTCTGTGAGTATAACAGAACTCATATGGCAGGTGAAAACCTGAGACAAATCCAAACAGGAAGTGGGAAATCTGAGGTTTGTAGTTTCATTTAAGTGATTGCCTATCCAATATACTGTGTCTATACTGTGTCTACTTCCCAAGGCTTACAGCAGATGTCAACAGTCTTTAGAAAGTGCTTTGAGGCTTCTATTGTGGAAGGGTGTCGAATAAGAGCTGTTTCAACAAGTGGACTAGGCTGAGGCCAATCAGTTGTTTACTGCGCGGTCACGCGTGCGCACCGTTCCTTCTTTTCCCTCTGTAATGAATACGCTATTGTCCGGTTGGAATATTATTGAAGATTTATTAAAAAAAGACCCTAAGGATTGATTGTAAACATCGTTTGACATGTTTCTACAAACTGTAATGGAACTCTTTTGACTTTTCGTCTGGATTTTGCGCTCGCACATTGTGCCTTTGGAATAGTGAACTAAACGTGCAAACAAAATGGATGTATTTGGACATAAATATGGACGTAATCAAACAAAACAAACATTTCTTGTGGAAGTGGGAGTCCTGGGAGTGCATTCCGACGAAGATCATCAAAGGTAAATTAAGATTTATAATGCTATTTATGACTTTTGTTGACTCCACAATTTGTCGGGTAACTGTATGGTTTGCTTTTGTGGCTGAACCTGTTCTCAGATTATTGAATATTGTGCTTTTGTCGTAGCTTTTTTAAAATCTGACACAGTGGATGCATTAAGAACAAGTTTATCTTTAATTCTATGTAAAACATGTATTTTTCATCAAAGTTTATCTGGATGTTTTGGAGGCATTTCTGAACATGGCGCTAATGTAAACTGAGGTTTTTGGATATAAAAATGAACTTGATCGAACAAAACATACATGTATTGTGTAACATTGAGTCCTGGGAGTTTCATCTGATGAAGATCGTCAAAGGTGTGTGAATCATTTTATCTATATTTCTGCTTTTTGTGACACCTCTCTTTGGTCGGAAAATGTCTGAACGCTTTCTGTGACTAGTTGCTGACCTAACATAATGATATGTTCTGCTTTCGCCGAAAAGCCTTTTTGAAATCGGACACTGTGGTTGGATTAACAAGAAGTGTATCTTTAAAATGGTGTAAAATACTTGTATAGTTGAGGAATTATAATTATGTAATTTCTGTTGTTTTGAATTTGGCGCCCTGCAATTTCACTGGCTGTTGGCGATGTGGGACGCTAGCGTCCCGAACCATCCCAGAGAGGTTAACAGACTGTTGTTGGACCTAAAAGTCTTCAAGCTGTTTTTAAGGAGAAAGAGAATAATGTGGCCTTTAAGGTGGATAGCAAGAAAAATAACTGGTGGAAGGTGAGTGGGAAGGGAATAAAAAAACATGTTTGGAATACAGTACATTAAAAACAATTACAAAAGTTAAGGCTGGGAATGGGGCTTGTGTTTGTTTTTGTCCAGATCATTGTCTTAAATGAAGGTGCTGTTGCAAGTATCAAGTAAGACTATTTTGAAAACCTAAGTGCTAGGACTGTGTTTATATAATGTCCTGAAGAGGTGCTTTCAGCAGAACATTGACAGCGCGTCAATTTCGTTAAGTAAACAACTGTCGGATAAACAACTGCAAATGCCTTTAATTTCCTATCAGATTTTTTTAGAACTGTCTTTCAGTCTACGTTATGGTTTGCACATTTCTTAAACATTGTTATAACTGTAAAGATATAACTTTGTATTTGTCTTGGTATTTATTCTGATAAGAGAAAAAGAAGACTGTGAAAATGAATAAATCATGTCAATATTGATAGTTTGTTACTTGTAAAATATAATATAGGCCTATGAATATATGAAATGTGTATACAAATTCATCACACCACTCAAAAGACTCAGACTGGTAAATAATTTAATTGCAAAAGGGTATTTTAAAAATATTTCTACAAGAATGCATTTTTTTTTATCAATTTGTTGTTTTGTCTGCACCATCATTAAATATATCTCAATGCTTTCAAAGAGGAACAAAATAACTGAAAATCTCAAAGGTTTCTTCCTTTTCCTCTCACTATACATATACAACACTTGTAAACATCTCACTTTTTTCGATATGTATTTGGAAAGTGAAGAGAAGACAGGCATATTAAGTGAGTTTGTTTAATTTTTGTATATATATTTATATAAAACAGAGACAGATGAAGAAAAACATTTCTGAAAAATATTCTACCGGAAAATGTTAGGGGTTAAAAGTCGTGGGGTTAGATGGGGTGGCGTGTGGAAGGATTAGGGGGTAGGTAGAGGAATGTGAGGCGAGTGTTAACTCCGTATACTTTCAGAGAGATGGGGTGATTGGCACAGAGAGAGATACTGTGTCTACCATAAATGTATAGTGTGCGGATTGGATTGGTTCAGTAGAAAATTACCATACTATCACCTATATCCACACACACACACACACACACACACACACACACACACTCCATTCACATGTCAGCGCTAAGCAGAGATACTGGTCTGTAAGATATGATTACAAAAACACAGAATGATGAACAATCGTCAACTCTTGACAATTCAAGGTCCTAAGTATGAAACATCTGTTAGGAACATCTCCCTACAGTGTGAAAAATCTATTTGTTCCAACAATATGTTCAGAGTTGATGTGCAAAGCATTTAATCATTTTAAGATATGTAGCTGCAGCATCAGAGCTCATCACTCATTCAGCTTTTTTTTCCCCCAAAGCAAAACCAAGACCTAGCACAAGCATGTGCAACAAATCAATAGTTCAACCTAGCGCTGAGCTGCCATTTTTCATGAATGGGCATGTCAAACATTTGATTGTATTCAGCCTTCTCCATTGTTCACATTCATCATCCGAGTTCTATTAAGTCAATGTCCTAGCTGATGTAGAATTTCTACCTCACCTCACTTTGAGAGCATTATTGTTGTTATCACTGTCATTATCGTACAGTGCAACTTTTTCGGGTTAGTAAGCCCTTACATGGGACTCGTTGAACTGGAAATGCCACTATTTTAAATGAAATCAAAATAAGGAACACATTTTTGCATAATATCCTTGATGCTTCAGAGGTTTCAAAAGAAAGTCTAAAAGAGTAATATGGCAAGACTTGATGCACGGTAGACAACAGAAACTGTCTGGAAAAGAATCTGTGGGGACCAGCACTGCAAGTACCACCCTGCCTAATACAGGTGGTTCATCCCATCCCTCAGCCCCCATCCCCTCTCCCCTCCTACTATAACACTGATGGTACGGTCCTAGGGGATGCAGCTGCTATCATTTACAATGAGCGCTCCAGATTGCTGCCTGTCTGCAGGCCAAGGTTGTTGGTCCCCGCACTGTACTAATCAGGCAGAGCCGCAGAGCCTAGACAGAATGATTGCAGCCTGAACGGGAAATAAATACAGATAATCATAGGCCGTCCATCCGTATGTCTGCGCTGGACTGTGAATGTATCCCTCGGAGCAGCAGATTGGCCACTGCATTAATTAGTCTGACAAACCGGGTCCAAGGGGCCACTTCTCTGAAAAAAGTGGACTAGGGCCCAATCACGGAGGTGCACACACGCTGAGCCCCTTGACGGAGCTCCACAGATCCATCGGTTTAAGAATGGTCTCTGTCACAGAGCTCTACAGTGGGGGTAACGGACAATATCGAGATGTACAAACACACTTTTCAATAAAATCTCCATCGACCATTGGGTGTGTCAACTGTGTCAGGAAGTTTCATTTGGATAAAGGTGCATGGAAGACAACTACTGACAAGTTCACATGGCTACACAGTATAATCTTCTTTACAGATGATTGAGAGAAGGAATGGTACAGCTAAAAATCCAGTCTTGGCGGTCACCAATACAATTTGACCTGAAACACAAGCTCAATATACCCACTAACACACGGAAACATACACTTGAAAGGAGAGGGAGGTTGTTGGTGCAGAGTGTATACCCCTCATGGTCTAACCACCGTTTACCCCTTGAAATGCTAAAATCATTGCAGCTGTCCCTAACTTCTCTCTACCTTTCCCTTCCTCACATTCTCTCTCTCATTCTATTCGTCTTCAATCCCTCGCTATCTGCTCATTTCACTCAGAATCAAACGACATCTCACAACAACACTTTCCCAGTTTCTCAAATAGCATTTTGTTTTCATGTTATTTATCTTATTTTTTGTTACAAAACATTACAGGCTGTTTAGAACAACAACAAAAATACATTATCCAATTTTATATGCACATTTTTATAATAATCAATATTTTGCCGAATCCTCTTGGGTCTTTTCGTTTCCTCTTGATTGTTCTTTAGAATAAGTCCACAGTTCGAATGGCCTCTTGTCCAAGTGGGGAGAAAAATAAATACACTGGGTGGAAGTATAGAAATTTAGCTAAAGTTTTAGATACATTATTTATCCAGGTATTAGTAAAAAGAAAGTTACGGTGTCTTTCGTGGTTGCCCTTAGTTTTTGTACGATGCATATATATTTCCAAATGTTTGGAATTCAATAAAAAAAATGTCAACAGTTGTCCACAGAATATAGTGTAATTGTTTCCGATATAATTGTTGCTTCTTGTCACTGTTCAGTTCATGCGTTAATTCTCCATGGTGGTGATGTAGCTGAAGCTGTATTGTACAGTATTTTGTTACACTCATACATTCGCATACACACAAACACACATACATACTCACGCACAAACACAAGCACACACAAAAGGCTGGTCGGTCTTTGTATTGAGTTGCCACAGTCCTCGCCAAGCTCCTCCCTCCCCCATCACACAAAGCGTCCAACAGGAGTACTTAGCTCTGACCAGCCATCTTGAAACACAAATCTCCCCAAAGTGATGGAACAGAAAAACATAAATGGAAGGCTGATGTAAACAAATTAACAGCAATTCTTATGGTAAGAAAAACACAATTGATGACACAAAATGAACCAATGGTCCCAAACTTTGAGAACATCCTGAGTGTGAGTTCCCCCAGGTTTAAAAAAAAGGTTGGTTCCATACCTGGTTAAGCCAAACTAATGTGGCCAGCTCCAGCAGCTCTCATTTGACCTCTGTGACCCTCTGATTTGCCCTCTTCCTCCACGTCCTTCTTAGGCATGTGCCCTTGTACATAATAATACACCTTCAATATGAAGATGGGGAATAACACACACACCAACAAGAAAACAATTTCTATCGTTTTCATTTATCATCTTGGTGTCCAAACACTTTTTTTTGTGTGCAAACGCTCGTTCACGTTTCCTGCTTTTTGAAACACTTTATACTCCGTGTTCATCCTTTTACAACTGTAATGTTCGTCAGGGGGCTTTCGACAGATGTTGGGGTAGGGTCAAGGTTCAAGGAGATAGATTTTCACAGGAGGAAGACTAAGTTCAGGATACAAGAGGTGGGAGGGGAGGGTTTAAGTCCTGGCCAACCTCACAAACACACACGCACGCATGCAAACATCACCCCACACTGAAACAAGTGAGGCACGCATGGGTTATGGGTTCTCTGTCTTGTCTATAGACATTTGTTTTTTACAAAATAATCCTGTTTAAAGTCTTATCGAATGGAAAAACATTGGACTAATAATGTGGAACACATTAACACACATAAAACGTTGGCGTGGAAGAAAAATAAGATAAACACAAGTTCGAGGCACTGCAAGCCAGTTTTGTTCTCGTCTGATTGGCAGAGATGGTCAGGCAGCTAGGGTTTCCTATTGGCTCTCTCTCTGGCACAGTTCCTCCCCATTCTGTCTGTCTGTTGGTCCATCTCAGACCTGGACAGGCAGTGTTTGGTTCATCTGTAGTCTCATGTCCTGAATGCTGCCTAGAATCTTCTTCTGGTGGCCGGCCAATGTCACTCCTATCCGAAGAAGGTCTCTGAGAAGAGAGAGAGAGAGAGCGAGAGAGAGAGAGAGAGAGAGAGGTCAGGCATAAACAAAAATAGGTCTACTTGAACCCAAATAATTTTTCTGGTCAGGAAAACATTGGGCCCTAGACAGGGAGTCCTAAGCACGCCTTTCCTACTCACTTCTCAGTATTTGGTATTCAGACACGTAACGCGCTCTACAGGTGTGGCTACCTTGCACGATCTGAATAAATGTAATTCAACCTGCTGAAAACCCTCACACTTGCTGGCCAACAGATTTTTATTGTGAAGTTTTCATTCAATAGGCACCCCTTTAAATACGGTGTAGCTTTAAGTTAGAATTTTCTTCGACAGACTAGAATATATTAATTAAGAGAATGGGTTAAATATTGGCTCTCTCTCAGGGGTACGTGCTCAGTCCCCTCCTGTACTCCCTGTTCACTCATGACTGCAAGGCCAGGCACGACTCCAACACCATCTTTACATTTACAGATGACACAACAGTGGTAGGCCTGATCACCGACAACGACAAGACAGCCTATAGGGAGGAAGTCAGAGACCTGGCCAGGACAACAACCTCTCCCTCAACGTGATCAAGACAAAGGAGATGATTGTGGACTACAGGAAAAAGAGGGCCGAGCACACCCCCATTCTCATCGACGGGGCTGCAGTGGAGCAGGTTGAGAGCTTCAAGTTCCTTGGTGTCCACATCACCAACAAACTAACATGGTCCAAGCACACCAAGACAGTTGTGAAGAGGGCACAAAAAAACCTATTCCCCCTCAGGAGACTGAAAAGATTTGGCATGGGTCCTTAGACCCTCAAAAGATTCTACAGCTGCACCATCGAGAGCATTGGTTGCATCACTGCCTGGTATGGCAACTGCTCGGCCTCCGACCACAAGGCACTACGAACAGGCTAGTACATCACCGGGGCCAAGCTTCTATCCAGGACCTCTATACCAGGCAGTGTTAGAGGAAGGCCCAAAAAATGGTCAAAGACTCCAGCCACCCTAGTCATAGACTGTTCTCTCTGCTACCGCACGGCAAGCGGTACCGGAGCACCAAGTCTAGGTCCAAGAGGCTTCTAAACAGCTTCTACCCCCAAGCCATAAGACTCCTGAACATCTAGTCAATGGCTACCCAGACTATTTGCAGAGCACCCCCCCCCCTCTCACCCCTTCTTTACACCACTGCTACTCTGTTGTCATCTATGCATAGTCACTTTAATAACTCTACCTACATGTACATCCTATCTAAAATAACCAGTGCCCCCCGCACATTGACTCTGTATCGGTACCCCCCTGTATATAGTCTCGCTATTGTTATTTCTCTGCTGCTCTTTAATTACTTGTTACTTTTATCTCTTATTCTTATCTTTATTTTTTTAAACTGCATTGTTGGTTAGGGGCTCATAAGTAAGCATTTCACTGTAAGGTGAACCTGTTGTATTCGGCGCATGTCACTAATCAAATTTGATTTGATGTGAAAATATATGCATATTCATCTCCTTTATGTATGAAAGAAAGGAAACAGTGGTTTAATTAATTCTGAAATTGCCACATTCAGTTCTTCAACACATGGTAATGTTGGAAGTTTTGTGTACATACATTGCCTTCAGAAAGTACTCACACCATTTACTTTTTCCACATTTTGTTGTGTTACAGCCTGAACATAAAATTGATTACATTGAGTTTTTGTATTTCTGGTCTACACACAATACTCCATAATGTCAAAGTGGAATTATGTTTTTAGACATTTTTACAAATTAAGTAAAAATGAAAAGTAGAGAACCAATAAGTATTCAACCCCTTCGTTATGGCAAGCCTAAATAAATTCCGAAGTTAAAAAAAAGCTTAACATTTCACATAATAACCTGCAAGCACTCACTCCATATGCAATAATAATGTTTAACATGATTACCTCATCTCTTTACCCCACAGATAATTGTATCTATAAGGTCCCTCAGTTGAGACAGTGAATTTTAACCACAGATTCAACCACAAAAGACCAGGGAGTTTTTCCAATGCCTCACAAAGAAGGGCACATATTGGGGAAAAGTACAAAATAAAAATAAAAAAGGTTAAAAAAGGTTAAAAAAGGCAGACATTGAATATCCCTTTGAGCATGGTGAAGTTATTAATTACACTTTGGATGGTGTATCAACACACCCAGTCACAGGCAGATACAGGCACCCTTCCTAACTCAGTTGCACATTGATCTGGTACTGGTACTCCCTGTAAATAGCTCCATTCTTGTGCATTTAATTATATTCCCTCTTGTGTTACTATTTTTTATTAAAAGTTTTACTCTACATTGTTGGGAAGGGGCTCGTAAGCATTTAATCTGCAACATGTAGGGAGTTATTCGTCATGTGACAAACACAATTTGATTTGCCGGTGAAGAAGGAAACTACTCAGGGATTTCACCATGGTTACTTTTAAAACAGTTAAAGAGTTTAATGGCTGTGATAGGAGAAAACGGAGGATGGATCATCAACATTGTAGTTACTCCACAATACTAATCTAAATGACAGAGTGAAAAGAAGGAAGCCTGTACAGAATAAAAATACTCCAAAACATGCATTTTATTTTTCCTTTATTTAACTAGGCAATGCAGTTAAGTCAATGACGGCCTAGGACCAGTGGCAGAAGGACAGATTTGTTCCTTGTCAGCTCAGGGATATGAACTTGCAACCTTTTGGTTATTAGTCCAATGCTCTAACCACTAGGCTACCCTGCCGCATCCTGTTTGCAATAAGGGACTAAAGTAAAACTGGGGAAAAATGTGGCAAAGACATGAACTTTATGTCCTGAATAAAAAGTGTTATATTTGGGGCAAATCCAACACATCACAAAGTACCACTCTTCATATTTTCAAGCACGATGGTGGCTGCATCATGTTATGGGAATGCTTGTCATCGGCAACATCTAGGGAGTTATTTACGATAAAAATAAATGGAATAGAGCTAAGCACAGGCAACATCCTAGAGGAAAACCTGCTTGTCAGCTTTCCAACAGACACTGGGAGGCAAATTCACCTTTCAGCTGGCTAATAACCTATATCATGAGGCACAATATATACACTGGAGTTGCTTACCAAGATGACATTGAACGTTCGTGAGTGGAGGGGGGGGGGGTGATCATTGTCTAGCAACAACCAACTTGACAGAGCTTGAATACATGTTTTAATAATTGTACAGTCCAGATGGCTTACCTAGAAAGACTCACAGCTGTAATTGCTGCCTAAAATGTATTGACTCAGTGGTGTAAATACTTATGTAAATGAGATATGTATTGGAAATTAAATACAGAAATATGACATTTCAAAAAACATGTGTGTAAATATATATTTTTTTAATCAATTTTTAATCCAGGTTTTAACATAACATGTGGAATAAGTCAAGGGGTATGAATTCTTTCTGAAGCCACAGTAGAAATATAATAGGGAGAATATTGTACAATAGTAGGCTATACCCTTGTCTATTGCCTGGACTAACCATGGATCTGTGTGATGACACGCCCACGTATTGCGCCATGCATCAGGTTCAAACGTTTGCAGCTTGGTCTGCGTTCCACTCCATAATGATTTAATTAGTGACGTGTTGACAGAGGAAGACAATTAAGGTAAACAAAACAATGTAATTAAATGGAATGATGCTATAGGCTATACCAACAGTAACTAACAGTAAATTGGCAGTTTAATACATGTGGTTATTAGACCTAATGATGGTCGATACTGACAGTGGCTAATATTTAACATGATAGAAATAGGAGACAGAGAACATCGGGGTAGCCATTAATTAAAACGTTCAAGAATGCCCATCCCTGCAAGTTAAAAGGGAGTACAATTTAAATTCAGTGTAATGGCATAGCATTTCATAAACTTTAATGTTGGAAAGTTGATATGCTTCAGTTTGCTGCCATATGACTGGTTTCACATTTGTCTCCAGAGATTATAATGTAAAATAGATATAGAGCAAATGTCATTTATATTTACAATTCCTTTATCCAAACGGATTACTCATTTACCAAGCTCTTATCAAAAGCTATTACCAAGTTGCAGTGCTTGGAGAATGCTGTTATTTATATCGGAAAAAAGTTAAGTAGATGTTTTTTCCACTTGGAACAGTTAGGTTCGCAAGAATGTATTCATGGTTTACTCACTCGTAATGGTGGTGGAATTATTAGGGAATAAAGTCAATGTCAGAATACGTCATATCTGTATACGCACCTCCGCCACACCTTCATTTATTTGACCCCCCATAGGGCATTACATGGACTCTACGATTTGGTCCTGCGTGTACACTACGGTCACAAGATGCAGGCCTCCTTATTCTCCCTAGAATTTCTAAGCAAACTGCTGGAGGCAGGGCTTTTTATGGAATGGTCTGCCTATCCATGCGAGAGACGCAGACTCGGTCTCAACCTTTAAGTCTTTACTGAAGACTCGTCTCTTCAGTAGGTCCTATGATTGAGTGTAGTCGGGCCCAGGGGTGTGAAGGGGAATGGAAAGGCACTGGAGTGACGAACCGCCCCTGATATCTCGGCCTGGTCGGTTCCCCTCTCTCCACTGGGATGCTCTGCCTCTAACCCTATTACGAGGGATAAGTCACTGGCTTACTGGTGCTCTTCCATGCCATCCCTAGGAGGGGTGCTTCACGTCATGCCAGGCTTTTTTGCTCTATACTCGACATGAGTTGGTTGAGTCACTGACGTGATCTTCCTGTCCAGTCTTGCGAGGCATGTGTGGTGGAGGAGATCTTGGTGGGCTATACTCAGCCCTGTCTCAGTGTAGTAAGTTGGTGGTCTGTTGATATCCCTCTAGTGGTTTGGGGGCTGTGCTTTGGCAAAATGGGTGGGGTTATATCCTGCCTGGTTGGCCCTGTTCGGGGGTATCGTCGGACGGGGCCGCAGTTTCTATCGACCTCCCTCGGTCTCAGCCTCCAGTATCTATGCCCTGGGGGGTTAGGGTCAGTCTGTCCTATCTGGTGAAATTCTCCTGTCTTACCAGGTTTCCAGTGTGAACTTAAGTATGCTCCCTCTAATTCTCTCTCTCTTCCTCCTCTCCCTGGGGCTCTGACCATGCCTCAGGACTACCTGGCCTGATGGCTCCTGGTGGTCCCCAGTCCACCTGGTTGTGCTGCTTCTCCAACTCAAATGCTATGGTGCCCTGACATGTTCATGTGCTACCTTGTCACGGACCTGTTGTTTTCGTCTCTCACTCCTCTCTCTCCCTCTACCGCACCCGCTGTCTCGACCTCTGAATGCTCGACTATGAAAAGCCAACTGACATTTGCTCCTGAGGTGCCGTCCTGCTGCACCGTCTACAACCACTTTGACTATTATTATTTGACCGTGCTGGTTATCTATGAATGTTTGAACATCTTGAAGAATGATCTGGCCTTAATGACCATGTACTTTTATACCTCCACCCGGGGTATATGGTCACCCCTCAGAGCCTGATTCCTCTCCTAGGCTCCTGCCTTTCTAAGGAGTTTTTCCGAGCTACCATGCTTCTACATCTCCATTGCTTGCTGTGTGGGGTTTTAGGCTGGGTTTCTGTATCAGCACTTTGTGACATCTGCTGATGCAAAAAGGGCTTTATAAATACATTTGATTGATTACATTTGATTGACATATGCCAGTAGGTTTAAATGAGAACAAATACAGTTTGCCCTTGTGGAAACAGTAGCAGACCGCAGTTATTTGTGTACACCAATAAAATGGCTTCCTTGTGTAACAGTATAGCTTCTGTCCCTCTCCTCGCCCCTACCTGGGCATGAACCAGGGGCCCTCTGCACACATAGACAACAGCCACCCTCGAAGCATCGTTACCCATCGCTCCACAAAAGCCACGGCCCTCGCAGAGCAAGGGGAACAACTACGTCAAGGGCTCAGAGCGAGTGACGTCACCAATTGAAACGCAATTAGCGCGCACCACGCTAACTAGCTAACCATTTCACATCGGTTACACTTACCCCCCTTTTGACCTCCTCCTTTTCCGCAGCAACCAGTCAACAGCATCAATGTAACAGTATAGCTTTCGTCCCTCTCCTTGCCCCTACCTGGGCTCGAACCAGGGACCCACTGCACACATCAACAGCTGCCTCCCACGAAGCATTGTTGCCCATCGTCACGGCCCTTGCAGAGCAAGGGGAAAAACTACTTCAAGGTCGAAGAGCAAGTGACGTCACCGATTGAAACGCTATTAGCGCGCACCACGCTAACTAGCTAGCCATTTCACATCGGTTACACTTGAGTCATGTCAACAAAATGGTGACACTCCTCAGTGCACTGATACCTGGGCCAGATGTAAAATACTTCAATATCCTGGCAGGTGGACGAGAGGAGGAAAATAGTAATGGGGAAGGGAGGTTAATATTTTAACAGTGCTTTATGCCACTGTGGGCCAGCTGGGGCTTTTCACGTCACTAAAACCAATCTGCCAGCCAGCCAGCCAAACAACCTGTCAGTCGAGAAAACAAGTTAGTTATTGAGAAAACCAAGCGAGTGAGGAAGTCAGTCATGGAACATTCTGTCAGTAGCCAATCGGTTATTTCTGCAACAGACTGTAAGTCAGTGTGTCAACTAGTCAGTGATCGAGAAAATAAAATAAGTTACTAATTATGTCAGTCAAAGAACAATCAGTTAGTAGCCAATGACATTCATATAACAGACTAGACTGCCAGTCAGTGAGTCAACTGGTAGGTCATTTGATGGTGATTCGTCTAGTCTTACACAGTCAGTTAGATGACAAAGCTGTCTTGAAAGACAAGCCTGGAAGAGAACAGTAATCCATCCTTTCAATCAATCAATCTTATAGCAGTCACCTAGTTTGACTTGTCTTTTAACAGTTTCTCAAACTGTCTTCATAGTTCAAAAGAGAACAGAGAGAGTTCACAACGAAATGCGAGAAGCAATGGGGGAAATATGAAAATGACACCCACACAGCAGCCCTATTAAAGAATGGCAGCTATGAAAAAAAGCTGTAGCACCTGTTTGGCGGCAGTCAGTTAGACGGTGTAATCTAATCGTCTCAGCGGTGTTAGTTTAACACGAAGGCCTCATGTACTGGATTGTTAGGAATAATATCACAAGGACTCTCTTTTCCGCTCTTTTGTTTGTTTTTCCCTTGCCGATAACGAAGGAGAGAGCAAACCACGGTCGGCATCTGGGGGAACGATTAGCAAACCACGAGGGCCCAGCGCCTGTCTGGATTATCTCCGTTCACACAGACAAAGACACACATAAATTCAACCTTGTACACCGACACCATGCCCTTTGCAAGTCTGCATGTCTCTGTTGTCCTCTGCTTTTGCACACAGACAAATACACACACACACACACACACACACACACACACACACACACACTGCATACTACCTCTTCTATTACTTTTACTACGTATTTTGGACTTGAGACTTTTATTGTTATTATTGATGTTGAGGGAGCTAGCACATAAGCATTTAGCTGCACCTTTTGTACCTGCTGTAAAGTGTGTACACAACGAATAAAATCTAATTTTATTTTGATTTGACACAAACTATTTTTTCTAAATGAAATCAATTGTGTTTTTGTTTCCATTGCAATCCCTCATCACTCCAGCAACGGAGGATAAAATGATCATAAATGCAAGCCAGAGGAATTACCTGCCATTAAGAGCAGGAGAGAGCCACTGTACAGCACACTTGTCGGCCTGCCAAATTGAAACAAATCCCCTATTATCCACTTAACGAGGATGATATATTGATCATTATTATCATAATTATTTTATTTGATCACAACTGGCCCCGTTTCCATTACTTCTATGACACACATTTCCTGTTATATAAATAACGTGCCAAGCTGGCTCTGAAAACGTTGGTCATGTTCATTAGGCCCCAAATGAAAGAAAATGGACTGAAACAGGGAGGGACTACCAGGACTTGTCCAATGATAAACGTTCCTTTTCATTTCGCGTAGCAAAACCTTTTAACATTTTGTTTCCTAATGAACACGACCCAGTTCTGTGTCAACTCTAAGTTATTATTGCTGGAAGGGAAGGTGTCGTGAGGTAACGTGCACTATCCTTCAAGTCTCTCCAGGATAAGGGAGAAGTGCTTTTTCTCTTATTGTGTTTTCACTTCCTTATCCCGAATGGTCTCTCACTAGTTGTACAACTGACTAGATATCCCCCTTTTCCTTTCCTTTCCAATCACATACAATGATAACAGTAACAACTGCAGCCACCATTATTCCCAAAGCGACTCAATTTGTAGTGTTACTAACTCTGAAGAACAACGCTGTCCTGGTTCATACTGTACAACCTGTGTGAGAACTGGGCCTCTGTGAGTGAATATTTAAATGCAATTTGAATGTCTCCAGTCATGTAGATTTCAAGGGCCATGCTCTCATTGGCACTCTAAGGATGTCTACTCACGTAGACATCATGTCTACAATGAGGCCGTTTGAATTCACCTGAGGTTAATTCTCTTTGGTTGATTAAAATGAACTATTTCCAAGCAACAAGGTGGGCCGACGCCGAAAACAGTGAAGTGGATCGATCTACTATACGTCGAGGGAGGGGCTGATTTTTTTGCACATGACAATATTCTTATGATTAATGTCAAACTTGTTGCCACCTTCAATTCTTGCACATTTTTTTCAGAAAATGTATTCTGAACAAAAATATAAACGCAGAATTCAACAATTTCAATGATTCTACTGAGATACAGTTCATATAAGGAAATCAGTCAATTGAAATGATTGAATTAGATCCTAATCTATGGATTTCTGGGATCTTGATTTCAGCTCATGAAACATGGGACCAACACTTGAAATGTTGCGTATATATTTCAACACTGTCTGCTCAGGCAAATTTGCTCAACCTAGAACCAATCAGAACTCCTGTACATATGCCTCGTGATGAAGGCAACTAATGGCCTGCTTCTATCTAAGATGGAAAAACAGTGTCAGTGTGTTAAGAGGAACTAACATTAACTTCCAAAGACTAAATAAGATAATTATTAGTTTTTGAATGCACGTTGACCTTTTAGACAATTTATTGAAAACTAGCCAATGTTACAGTTGACTAGAGAGAACAACAGCACCTCCTCCCAGCTGCCCACTGCATTGAGGCTAGGTAACACGGTCACCACCGATAAATCCATGATTATCGAAAACTTCAACAAGCATTTCTCAACGGCTGGCCATGCCTTCCGCCTGGCTACTCCAACCTCGGCCAACAGCTCCGCCCCCCCCGCAGCTACTCGCCCAAGCCTCTCCAGGTTCTCCTTTACCCAAATCCAGATAGCAGATGTTCTGAAAGAGCAGCAAAACCTGGACCCGTACAAATCAGCTGGGCTTGACAATCTGGACCCTCTATTTCTGAAACTATCCGCCGCCATTGTCGCAACCCCTATTACCAGCCTGTTCAACCTCTCTTTCATATCGTCTGAGATCCCTAAGGATTGGAAAGCTGCCGCAGTCATCCCCCTCTTCAAAGGGGGAGACACCCTGGACCCAAACTGTTACAGACCTATATCCATCCTGCCCTGCCTATCTAAGGTCTTCGAAAGCCAAGTCAACAAACAGGTCACTGACCATCTCGATTCCCACCGTACCTTCTCCTCTGTGCAATCTGGTTTCCGAGCCGGTCACGGGTGCACCTCAGCCACGCCTAAGGTACTAAACGATATCATAACCGCCATCAATAAAAGACAGTACTGTGCAGCCATCTTCATCGACCTTGCCAAGGCTTTCGACTCTGTCAATCACCATATTCTTATCGGCAGACTCAGTAGCCTCGGTTTTTCTGATGACTGCCTTGCCTGGTTCACCAACTACTTTGCAGACAGAGTTCAGTGTGTCAAATCGGAGGGCATGCTGTCCGGTCCTCTGGCAGTCTCTATGGGGGTGCCACAGGGTTCAATTCTCGGGCCGACTCTTTTCTCTGTATATATCAATGATGTTGCTCTTGCTGCCGGCGATTCCCTGATCCACCTCTACGCAGACGACACCATTCTGTATACTTCCGGCCCGTCCTTGGACACTGTGCTATCTAACCTCCAAACGAGCTTCAATGCCATACAACACTCCTTCCGTGGCCTCAAACTGCTCTTAAACGCTAGTAAAACTAAATGCATAATTTTCAACCGTTCGCTGCCTGCACCCGCACGCCGACTAGCATCACCACCCTGGATGGTTCCGACCTTGAATATGTGGACATCTATAAGTACCTAGGTGTCTGGCTAGACTGTAAACTCTCCTTCCAGACTCATATCAAACATCTCCAATCGAAAATCAAATCTAGAGTCGGCTTTCTATTCGGCAACAAAGCCTTCTTCACTCACGCCGCCAAACTTACCCTAGTAAAACTGACTATCCTACCGATCTTCGACTTCGGCGATGTCATCTACAAAATAGCTTCCAACACTCTTCTCAGCAAACTGGATGCAGTTTATCACAGTGCCATCCGTTCTGTCACTAAAGCACCTTATACCACCCACCACTGCAACGTGTATGCTCTAGTCGGCTGGCCCTCGCTACATATTCGTCGCCAGACCCACTGGCTCCAGGGCATCTACAAGTCCATGCTAGGTAAAGCTCCGCCTTATCTCAGTTCACTGGTCACGATGGCAACACCCACCCGTAGCACGCGCTCCAACAGTTGTATCTCACTGATCATCCCTAAAGCCAACACCTCATTTGGCCGCCTTTCATTCCAGTTCTCTGCTGCCTGTGACTGGAACGAATTGCAAAAATCGCTGAAGTTGGAGACTTTTTTCTCCCTCACCAACTTCAAACATCTGCTATCTGAGCAGCTAACTGATCGCTGCAGCTATTGGTAAATAGCCCACCCAATTTTACCTACCTCATCCCCATACTGTTTTTATTTATTTACTTTTCTGCTCTTTTGCACACCAATATCTCTACCTGTACATGACCATCTGATCATTTATCACTCCAGTGTTAATCTGCAAAATTTTAATTATTCGCCTAACTCCTCATGCCTTTTGCACACAATGTATATAGAATCTCTTTTTTTCTACTGTGTTATTGACTTGTTAATTGTTTACTCCATGTGTAACTCTGTGTTGTCTGTTCACACTGCTATGCTTTATCTTGGCCAGGTCGCAGTTGCACATGAGTACTTGTTCTCAACTAGCCTACCTGGTTAAATAAAGGTGAAATAAAAAAATAAAAATAGCCAGCTAATACTATAAACATCAATGCGCCTGCTCAGGAAGCTAGTGTTTCATCACTGTCAGTTAATAAAATGTTGAATTATGTTTTGGCAAGATTGTCTCATTTCAAGTTAGCTGCAGGCTTAAATTAACATTTAATCATATGATTTAATAGAAACCCAAATAAAAGCATGTAGATAAATATGTTTGTGTCATTTATGCTAGAATGGTGGTTCAAAAATGACAGCTACACAGGCATATTAGCCAATAAATATGGCGTAGCCTACTAGGGCTATCCCTGACAAAAACAAATCTTGGTCGACCGATAGTCATCCTATTCTTTTGACAAATCGATTGGTTGAAATGTTTAAATGTATTTTTCTATATATAGACAGAAACTCTATGTGTTTGAATAAAACCAACTACATATGCACTGAGCTTGTCTGATACCTCACTAGGGTAGCGGGCACTATTTTCACCTCCGGATGAAAAGCGTGCCCAAAGTAAACTGCCTGTTACTCAGGCCCAGAAGCTAGGATATGCTTATTGGATAGAAAACACTCTAAAGTTTCCAAAACTGTTAAAATAATGTCTGTGATTATAACAGAACTGATATGGCAGGCGAAAACCTGAGAAGAATCCATCCAGGAAATGGGATTTTTTTATGTTTGTAGTTTTCCATTGACTGCCTACACAGTATCCAATGACTTAGGACTCATATTCCACTTCCTATGGCTTCCACTAGATGTCAACAGTCTTTAGAAATTGTATTCTGAAAAATGAGGGAGTAAGACCACTCTGAGTCAGTCGATAGTGGAAAGTCCCCAGACCTGTTTGCTGCGTGCGACCGAGAGCGCACCTTTCTTGTTTTTCTTTTATATTGACGAAGCTATTGTCCGGTTGAAATATTATTGATTATTATGACTAAAAACAACCTGAGGTTTGATTATAAACATCGTTTGACATGTTTCTACGAACTTTACTGATACTATTTGGATTTTTCGTCTGGCTGTTGTGACTGCCTTTGAGCCAATGGGTTACTGAACAAAACACGCCAACAAAACAGAGGTTTTGGATATAAAGAGGGACTTTATCGAACAAAACAAACATTTATTGGGTAACTGGGAGTCTTGTGAGTGCAACCATATGAAGATCAAAGGTAAGTGATTAATTTTATCGCTATTTCTGACTTTAGTTACTCCTCTTCTTGGCTGGTTACTGTTTGTAATGTTTTGTGAGCTGGGCACTGTCCTCAGATAATCTCATGGTATGCTTTCGCCGTAAAGCCTTTTTGAAATCTGACACAACAGTTGGATTAACAATAATTTAATCTTTAAGTCGATGTATAACACTTGAATGTTTTATGAATTTTTATTATGAGTATTTCTGTTTTTGAATTTGGCACTCTGCAATTTCACCGGATGTTGGCCAGGTGGGAAGGTAGCGTCCCATATACCCTAGAGAGGTTAAGCACACTGTTTGATTAAATAATTAAGAAAAACGAATGACTCAAGAAAGAGCCCAATGTGTTAAAGAAAATTACAGCGAGTGCCTGTGTGACTGGCGCAAGTGGTCTCGCTCTCCTCCCTACTGCAGCTGAAAGGCACCACAGCACAGCAAGTGTTAATTGCGCTGTTCGTGCTGAAGCTGTGACATCAATTCAGCCATGTAGTTTCTCAAATGTTTCTGTTTGAAAGGTTCTGTAACCGAAATCCCTAATTTGTTAAGGAAAAACATTCCCTATTCCCCCAACCCCATTCCCTATTCCCTCAGCTGTCTTTATTTTTATTTTTTTACCTTTATTTAACTAGGCAAGTCAGTTAAGAACAAATTCTTATTTTCAATAACGGCCTAGGAACAGTGGGTTAACTGCCTGTTCAGGGGCAGAAAGACAGATTTTTGTACCTTGTCAGCTCGGGGATTTGAACTTGCAACCTTTCGGTTACTAGTCCAACACTCTAACCACTAGGCTACCCTGCCGCCCCTTATGTGAAACATGTAAGCATCACATGCGACCAATAGCCTATCATAATCACTTCAATAAATTGGTTATAACAAACTCCGAACACAGTCATGTTGACAGCAAAATGAATGCGGAGGAGGTGAAAAAGCAACTCAAAATGTGTGAATGTTTACTAGTTGCTGAGAAGGGAAAGGCAAGTCAGATCTGTGGAAGACATTTGACTTGGTTGTGGAAACTACTGGAGATCAAGAAAAAATATGATATAGGAGCAAGCATTGCATGAGTATTATATGTGCCAAACAGTTGCTGTTAGATTACATTTTCTTTTCTTTTTCTGACCAATATTAACAGTGTAAACAAAACTAAATAAATAAGGGTAACAGAGAGTCTGTTCTAAGGAAGAAAATATAAAGCCTTTATTACAGCAGACTAAAAACATTAATGAATTGCAGTTTATTTATTGTTTAGGCTAATTATTCAAAAGCTCCCTTTGCTATTTAATTTAAAAACAAAAATTATTAATTGCATTTCAAAGCATGAATGTCTCATATGTTGTGTGATGGCATGATTGATTGATACAGTAGCCTATATATTGAATTTTGAGCTTAAGTAAGTTACGGTATTAAGACTAAACAGGAGGCACTCTGAGGCCTACAGCTCAATGGTGGTTATACAAGGCTACTATACTAAGCCTACTAATGATGACGACATGACTTATTATGATCATCATTTAGCAATATTCAATTCATACGCACAAAACATATGAACTAAGCATTCACTGTGAAAGTTGATACACAGTGTAGGCCCTTCATATATAGGCTATGAGCATCACTTCTTCGGGATCGGTGTCCCTTCCAGGGGACGGTTAAGCTAACGTAGGCTAATGCAATTAGCATAACAAGAGAATTTCTGCCATGTCTGATATCTGATATATCTGATATTGGCAGAAAGCTTAAATTCTTGTTAATCTAACTGAACTGTCCAATTTATAGTAGCTATAATAGTGAAATAATACCATGCTATTGTTTGAGAAGAGTGCACAATTCTGAACATGAAAAGTTATTAATGAATAAATTAGGTTTAATGGATAACATGATTGGCAGACGTGATGAGCAGAGAGAGTACCATGGATAGTGTACAAGTTTGTATTGGTTTACAGATTAGTACTCAGATGTGTTTGCCTGTCCAGTTAGCGAACATAAACGTTGCTAAAATTGACATTGCCAACAAACAGAAATGTGTTCAGAAGAAATGAATATACATATATATATGTATATTATATGTATAAAACAAAACAGCTCCACCCTCGACAGAAATCGATCATTTTGAAAACTAAAGCAGAAAGCTTGCTACGACCCACCGCCTAAGTCACTCACCGCCTATAAGTCACTCATCATAACAAGTCACTCTTGCCATATTAATGAGGCCTTTTGAACTGAACTAACCTGAATTAAGTTTGATTCATTTGAATTGACTATTCCTCGATTCACCCAATCACCCTGCTATCTTGCCACATCAATGGGGTCATTTGAGCTGAAACAAACCAATTTGCAAGTGAACCAACTCATGTCTCAATGAAGCCATTTGAATTCAACTAAACCAAATATAATTAATCGGAATCGACTCATTCTTCACTCACTCTGCTGTCATCTGGGCCACGAGATCGAAGGAGGCAAAGCCGGCATTGAGGAAGTTGTCGCGATAGCGGCTCATCTTGATGGCATCCAGCCAGTCTCCCACGGTGGTGAAGGTGGTGTAGTCAGGGACGCATCGGTCGAGCAGAGGCTGCGATGCCCTACAGGAGGGAGGAGGAGAGTGAGACAAAAGAGAGAGGGTTAAGGTCACGCCTCACCTCCAGCACCAATGAAACCTCACTCCTAAACCCCCAAAATGCCACCTCGCTCTCCCCCTCGCTGCCCTTGTAGGGTCAAGGGTTAATCGCCTCCGTCGCCTGACGTAACCACCTTTGACTACCGTTGGAGACTGGCTTGGCCGGGCGTGTGTGTGTGTTCTCTTTGGCATGATGACCAATGCTAAAGAGACACAAGGTGTGCAAACAACACAATACGGCGAAGGTGGAAAGACATTTCCTCAAGAATCTCTTGGACAGCGTGGAGATATTTGTGCACTGTCAACCTGTGTGTGTGTGTGTGTGTGTGTGTGTGTGTGTGTGTGTGTGTGTGTGTGTACGTGTGTGCACGTGTGTGTATGCATACACCTGCAGACACCCAACGAGGCCCTTGGACCCTCCAAAAAACCCAACCACCCCTGATTGATGTCATAGATAGGGGGGCCACCTTGCAGTTTTAATAAACAGCAGTGGAAGTTTGAAAAGAGAGGGAGAGCTAGGGTGAACGAAGGAAGGTGGGGGAGAAAAGGACAGAAAGAAAAAAGGGGGAAGAAAGAGGAGAAAGAGAACCTCTGTCTCTGTCTAACTCTCTCTCTGACCGCTCTCTGCTCTGTTGATCCTTGTCGTCTTTTGATGGCATTAGATTCACAATCAAAGGTGGATGGAAAAAAGAGAGGGAGCGAGTTAATAAGAGTCAATACAGAGGCTCCATTGAAGGGTTGACTGCTGCAGAGGGATAGGAGGAGTGCTCTTTAACAAGGCCTGCGCTTCAGGGCCCTGAGGGTTTGGGCTAGCCACCATCAACCATCAGACACAGTTCCCTCTTAACAGAGCATTGTTAGCCACTTTCTGAAGTCTCGTACTGAAGTGGAAGGTGTCTAGCCTGATCCCAGATCTATTTGTGCTATCTTGCCAACTCCTTATGGTCAGTGGAAAGACAGCCAAAACAGAGGATGTGGAATCAGGCTAGAAGTCAAAGGAAGCCAAAGGCACTGGGAGAGGCCACTAAGACCGTATGTCTCATGTTATGAGGGGCAGTCACCTGAGTGGATACTCCCAAACAGGAGCCCAAAGGGCAAAGGTGTTGTGACGGTTTCCTCATGGTTTTTTGGTGAACGTTTTTTTGTTTGTCTTCAGTGTGAGTGGTGAACATTGGATTTTTCCGTGTCAGGCTATATGGGTATGCATTTTGAGGCAGACAGACACACCGCACATCGCCGCCACCCCCCGCACACACACCACACACACACGTACCACACACTCACTCGCGCATGACAGGAGGACACCTCCACTTGTATTGTATAAACTATAACACGACTCCCAAACCAGTGACAAAAGTTAGCCTAGCAACCGCTAACCACTACAAAGCACTAATGTCACGCTGGACGTCATGGCAGCTCATCTCTCACTCACTCTTTCCCCGTTAGGCTCAGCGGGGGGCACACCTCTCCACTGGCCCGTTTAAAATATTTTTTTGCAAAAAATTCAAATCGTTCACATCTTTTCGCGTCACTCTTAATCTAGCTAAATACTGGCTAATTAATCAAGCTAAATACTGGCTAATTAATCTGATTTAATCTTCCCAGCCATCGCCATAACTCCAGATCCCCGATGGAATCACCCCCTATTCCTCCTCACCCTCTTCCCCCTTTGGGCTCTTTCCATGAAAACTACAGAGGACTGTAGCATGAGGATATCACTAAATATGTGAAACCATTGATCTAAGAACTTCCTTGTAGGAGCTATGGATGCCTTGAGTGCTTTATTGAGCAACGGTAATTCCACATTTGCATTGACAACCCTGGCCAGATGTTTGGTGGCTTAATGTTTTAGCTATGGGAAGTACTGTGTAGTGTAGGCATTGCTGAGACACTGACTCTCATACAAGTCAATAAGTCAATTTGGAAAAGGATATTTTTCCAGTGAAAAGTGTTATCGTTGTCGGCATGACTCGGGTGAGTCTAGTACCACAGTCACGGATAAAAAATGGCACCGTCACTACTAAACCCTAGTCCAGGGAACATACTGTATTGCAGTAGACAGAAAACCAAAGAAACCCATTTCAGAGATATATATTTCTAGCTATTCTCTATAATGTAATCCATCACATACATTCATACACTATATAGTACCTGTCAAAAGTTTGAAAACACCTACTCATTACAGGGTTTTTCTTTATTTTTACTATTTTCTACATTGTAGATGTAGGGGTAGTATACAGAAGATAGCGCTATTTGGAAAAAGACCAAGTTCATATTATAGTAAGAACAGCTCAAATAAGCAAAGAGAAACGACAGTCCATCATTACTTTAAGACATGAAGGTAAGTCATTCCGGAACATTTGAAGTTTCTTCAAGTGCAGTCACAAAAACCCAACAAGCGCTATGACAAAACTGGCTCTTATGAAGACCGCCAAAGGAAAGGAAGACCTAGAGTTACCTCTGCTGCAGAGGATAAGTTCATTAGAGTTATCGGCCTCAGAAATTGCAGCCCAAATAAATGCTTCACAGAGTTCAAGTAACAGACATCTTAACATCAACAGTTTAGAGGAGAATACGTGAATCAGGCCTTCATGGGCGAATTGCTGCAAAGAAACAACTAAAGGACACCAATAAGAACAACCGACTTGCTTGTGCCAAGAAACACGAGCAGTGGACATTAGACCGGTGGAAATCTGTCCACTGGTCTGATGAGTCCTTATTTGACAAGAACTACCTTGTCTTTGTGAGATGCAGAGTATGTGAACGGATGATCTCTGCATGTGTAATTCTCAACGTGAAACCATGGAGGAGGAGGTGTGATGGTATCGGGGTGCTTTGTTGGTGACACTGTCAGTGATTTATTTAGAATTCAGGGCACACTTAATCAACATGGCTACAACAGCATTCTGCAATGATACGTCATCTCATATTTTGTTTTTCAACAAGACAATGACCCAAAACACACCTCCAGGCTGTGTAAGGGCTATTTGACCAAGATGGAGAGTGATAGAGTGCTATGTCAGATGACCTGGCCTACACAATCAACCGACCTCAACCCATTTGAGATGGTTTGGGATAAGTTGTACCGCAGAGTGAAGAAAAAGCAGCCAACAAGTGCTCAGCATATGTGGGAATTCCTTCAAGATGGTTGGAAAATCATTCCAGGTGAAGTTGGTGGAGAGAATGCCAAGAGTGTGGAAAAAGGCAAAGGGTGGCTACTTTGAAGAATCTAAAATATATTTGGATTCTACAATGTAGCAAATAGTAAAAATAAAGAAAAACCCTTGAATGAGTAGTTGTGTCCAAACTTTAGCAAAATTCCCAGGTTTTCTAGAAATCCAGGTGGGAAAATAACCGGGTTATGATTATTCTAGGAAATCTGTGAATTTGGGGTTTTGCAACCAGCACCAGATTAAAGTAGCTGCTAACTAGGCTGAGATGGGCCAGACTGTCTGACAGTTTATAGGCTTACCCAGAAGATTGCGTGCTGCTGGTGACCACCTTGAGGCTGGCGGCGTTGCGGATGAGCTTGTCCAGCGTTGCAACGATCTGGGAGAATTTAGGCCGGAGGTTCCTTTCCTTGACCCAGCAGTCGAGCATGAGCTGGTGCAGTGCTGTGGGGCAGTCCATGGGCGGGGGCAGCCGGTAGTCCTGCTCCACGGCGTTTATCACCTGGAGGGTTGGATAAGAGTAAGATTGACAAGTGGGATAGAATCAGACCTAGATAAAAAAAATTGAGGTCAAATCTAGGGAATATGGTTTTGAATTATGAGACAAGAAAAGGATAAGAAACAGGGTGATGACTGGGGAGAGAATGGGGGTTTAGAGTCAAGATAAGAAGAGTCAAAAGACAGGGAGAGAGAGGGAGGGGGAAGATAAGAGAGAGCATGAGAAGGGGGCAGGGGGGAGAGAGAAAAGGGAAGGGGAACCAGTTAGGAAAAAGGGGGAGTCAGAGAAGGAGAGTGAAGTTGAAGATGTGACAGTGTTTTTCGGGAACGTTGAATGTCAACCTAAGTCATCTTAAAAAAGTCAAGTCCAGTAAATTAAATAAAAGCAAGTTCCACTCACGTCCTGGTTGCTCATGTCCCAATATGGCCGCTCTCCGTACGACATCACTTCCCACATGACGATGCCGTAGCTCCACACATCACTGGCCGAGGTGAACTTCCTGTAGGCGATGGCTTCGGGGCCGTCCAGCGAATAGGAATCTTGCCTCCCTGTGGATATGCGAATGAGTAGGTGAGAGTGAAATACTGGGGATGGAGTCACACACAGAGTTACACACATACAGAGGGAAGAGAGGGTGAGACAAACTTACACTGGTTGAGACACGTTTGATTATGATAAGATGCCAGGTAAAACTGAATACAAATACAATACACATACACACATAAACAAACAAAACCCTGAATAACAAGTTCATTGTGATTTTTATTGAATGTACAGTACAATTTGTGATTGAATTAAAAATAAATAGCAAAAAAGAACACAGTGATGAAAAATTGAAACAAACCAATTTATTACCATTCATTCAAGACTTGACATACACTATACTGTACATACAAAAGTATGTGGACACCCCTTGAAATTTGTGGATTTGGCTATTTCAGCCACATCAGTTGCTGACAGGTATATGAAAATCAAGCACACAGCCATGCAATCTCCATAGCCAAACATTGGCAGTAGAATGGCCTTCCTGAAGAGCTCAGTGATTTTCAACATGGCACCGTCATAGGTTGCCAATTTTCCAAAAAGTCCGTTTGTAAAATTTCTGCCCTGCTAGAGCTGCCCCGGTCAACTGTAAGCCCTGTTATTGTGAAGTGGAAACGTCTAGGAGCAACAAGGGTTCAGCCGTGAAGTGGTAGGCCTCACAAGCTCACAGAACGGGACCGCTGAGTGCTGAAGCGCAGTGTGCATAAAAATTGTCTGTCCTTGGTTGCAACACTCACTAACGTGTTCCAGACTGCCTCTGTCAGCACAATAACGGTTCGTCGGGGGCTTCATGAAATGGGTTTCCATGGCCGAGCAGCCACACACAAGCCTAAGATTACCATGTGCAATGCCAAGCGTTGGCTGGAGTGGTATAAAGCTCGCCGCCGTTGGACTCCGGAGCAGTGGAAACACATTCTCTGGAGTGATGAATCACGCTTCACCATCTGGCAGTCCGGCGGACGCGAGGAGAACGCTCCGTGCCCGAATGTATAGTGCCAACTGTAAAGTTTGGTGGAGAAGTAATAATGGTCTGGGGCTGTTTTTTATGGTTTGTGCTAGGCCCCTTAGTACCAGTGAAGGTAAATATTAATGCTACAGCATACAATGACATTCTTGACGAATCTGTGCTTCCAACTTTGTGGCAACAGTTTGGGGAAGGCCCTTTCTTGTTTCAGCATGACAATGCCCCCGTGTACAAAGCTAGGTCCATACAGAAAGGGTTTGTCGAGATCGGTGTGGAAGAACTTGACTGGCCTGCACTGACCTCAAACCCATCGAACACCTTTGGGATGAATTGGAATGCCGACTACGAACAGGCCTACATTTGTGCCCGACCTCACTAATGCTCTAGTGGCTAAATGGACGCAAGTACCTGTTCCAACATCTTCCCAGAAGAGTGTAGGCTGTTATAGCAGCAGAGAGGGGACCAACTCAATATTAGCGCCCATGCTTTGGAATGAGATGTTCGACGAGCAGCTGTCCACATACTTTTGGTCATGCAGTGTAGATGCCCACACACACATGCATACACACACTACCAAAGTGTCCTACACACTAACCAGTGAGCTGGTGTAGGTGGGGTCCGTGGCGTCATCTTCGAGGAAGCGCGACAGGCCGAAGTCAGACACCTTACACACCAGGTTGCTGTTGACCAGGATGTTGCG
This sequence comes from Oncorhynchus nerka, assembly GCF_034236695.1. Lineage (NCBI taxonomy): Eukaryota > Metazoa > Chordata > Actinopteri > Salmoniformes > Salmonidae > Oncorhynchus > Oncorhynchus nerka. The sequence continues at coordinate 43,561,381 of NC_088408.1, read as the reverse complement.
TGCAGCCAGGTCCCGGTGGACGTAGTTCATATCAGACAGATACTTCATGCCCGCCGCGATGCCACGCAGCATCCCCACAAGCTGGATCACTGTGAACTGCCCGTCGTTGAGCTGGCAAAGACAGAGAGATAGAAAGAGAAATATAAGCAAGCGTTATACTATAATCTATATTCAATATTTAGCTTAACTGTTTAACATACTTCCATTCCTACCTCTTTGCCGCGTTCTCTCTTTTCCTACCAACTCTCTCTTTTGTTTTGTGTCTCTTGCTCTCTCGTGGTTTTCCTCTCACTCTCTTTCTTATTTCCCCATATCTCTACCTGTCTCCCATCTAGCTCTCCTTCTGTTTCACCCCTTTCTCTCTACCCTCTTTCAACCCTTCCTTCCCTCCATCTCTCTCTCCCTCTATCTTCCGCTCTCTCTCTCTCCTTCTCAGTGTCAGACAATGTGTAATATGAAGACGAGGCAGTGATTCATAGGTTAGTGAAACCTCTGTAAATGTCAGAGATTGCGAGAGGAGCGGCACATTTGTAAGATACTGACAACAGACGGGGGTTAGGTACATGTTTGGGTACTTTGGCAGATGATGAGATGATTACAGATACACATTTATGTGTTTTCAAGAGTATCAATTCTCTGGCTGTTTTTATATAGTGCATGTTCAATTGATTTAGTCCAGAGATTGACAGCAAGTTAGGCCTTTGTTATTATGAAAACATTTTTGGAGTTACAGTAGGTGGTGTGTAATGTTAGCAATATGTGAAATTATGTTTTTTTTTGCCAAACCCTGAGCTCAATGTTTCAAATAATTTGCTAATTTTAAACATATCCTTGTGCGTGTGTGTGTGTGTGTGTGTGTGTGTGTGTGTGTGTGTGGGTGTGTGCACCCATCAAATTATTATTATTTAGTACTGTGTGTGTGTATGTTCTACAGGTTCTCCTACCCTCAAGAAAGAGTCTAGCGCCCCGTTCTCCATAAACTCTGTGACGATCATGACTGGCCGGCTCTTGGTGACCACGCCCTCCAGTCGAATGATGTTGGGGTGGTCGAACTGTCCCATGATGCTTGCTTCACTCAGGAAGTCCCGCCTCTGCCGGTCAGTGTAGCCCACCTTGAGTGTCTTGATAGCCACAATGATCTCACGTCGGCCGGGTAGCTTGCAACGCCCGCGACACACCTCCCCAAACTCTCCTGTGAGAGCGAGGAATGGGAGACGGCGAGAGAGAGAGAGACGGAGGGGGGAAGAGAGGAAGGATAGAAAAAATGGAGGAGAGTGGGGGAGAGAGGGGAGAGGGACAGTTTACTGGTTAGAACCAAGGAGTCAGGAAAGGGAAGCGGGAGACTGCGAGAGAGAGCGGCTCGGGCAGTGTACGGTGGGTAGGAATGGCAGAGAAAAGGGGGGGATGAAAGGTGAGAGTGAGGGACAGCCGAGGGAGAACTAAAAACGTAGGGAAGAGTGGGTTAGCGTGGGTAGTTTGGGGGTGGTGGTAAAGCTTGATAAGAGAGTGGAGAGGTGGAAGGCTAGAGATATAGGGGGGGTAGAGGGGTGGTCGGGGAGATTAGGATTCAGAGGAGTTAGGGGCGGAAGAAGAGGCTGGAGGCGAGAGAAGCTTGGGGCTCGTGGAGGCTTTGCGTTTAGGTCCTAACACGCCAAGCGGGTGCGAGAGTGTGTGAGAGAGAGAATGTGTGTGCGAGAGACGGAAACAAGGGAAGTGAGGGAACGGGGAGGGTAAAGGGGAGGCGCAACAGGGTTTGAGGATTGTCACTAAAGGCGAAGGCTTGGAAGCAACGGGTTCAAGTAGCAGCAGTAGATGTTAAGCTGTGGTAGTGGTAGTAGAGCAGAGGGGGCTCAGCTGCAGGCGACATACACCTCAAAATCAAAATTCCCATCAACACAAGTCGTCATTCAGCTCAGATACATGGCTAACTCTGAGTCGACAACAGTCCTGCAGCTTTTTAGCAAAAGTATTACTAATATTTCAAAATATCAAGATTTTAACTCTAACTAGTACATCAAAAGGGGGCAGAGGGATGGAGCAAGGGTGTAAACAGGAAGGACAGGAAGAAGTAAACAGGAAGGATGACCACAATAAGTGATGAGGTCAAGGGTCAAAGGGACTTTGGAGTGGCCCCCTTTAATAGTGGCCCTCAAGACTCTTAAAGAGGGGGATGGAGTTTAGAGATGAATGTCCTGGCCCTGGAAGGCTGCTGTTCTAGCTTCTTGAATGGCCAATCAACTCTCCTAGATGACGATTAAGTCAGGTAGATTCAAGTAGGGGTGCTAATCAATTTAAGTGATTGATTAATGACAGTTGAACAAACAAAATAACCTCTTACTGCAGAGCACATCTCCAGGACCAGGAATGGGCAGTTCTTAGAGGTTAAAGGTTTATTAAAACAAAGAGACAAAAAGTGGGGAAAGGAGGTAGCAATCATTAAAGGCACTTAGGTGCCAACCTAAGGGGGAGCTACAGTTGTGAGTGAAGCGAATTAGGGGACGCAACATTTTTTACAAAGGTGTAAATGCGTATTTGTGATTAGGGGGGCTGCTAGTGCTGGGGGGATGGGGGGGAGCACGAGGGGAGGCGGGGATGGTTTAAGGGGGGTTGGGACGATGAATTGAGTGAAAGTACCGCTTGGCGTGAAGTCCTCTAACGGTATGGCCTGGAGGTGACTAGCATTCTTCCCCCTGTAGCTCAGGAGCTTTTGTTGGTTACCTGCGCCAATGACTTCCTCGATCTTCACGCAGGAGATGTCGATCTCCTTGGCAAACTCGCGGATGGCCTCATTGGGGTCCTCGTAGGTGAAGGGGTCAATATAGACCTTCATTCCAGGTGTGACTATAGGGGATTCAATAGCGGAAATAATCACATGAATCAAGGCAGTCAAGCAGAAATTACCATTCAAAATTATATGTACAGCATTGATTGTTAATCAATTAAATGCATGAAGGCGGCCTACGTGTTGTAATGATAGCTTTGCTTCTAATGATATTGGGTGCATTAACATAAGATGTTACAGTCGAGGAATAACACCAATGAGATCCACAACCACTACACTCTCAGAAAAATGGGTTCCAAAAGGGATCTTCGGCTGTCCCCAGAGGTGAACCCTTTTTGGTTCCAGGAAGAACCCTTTTTTGGTTTCAGGTAGAATTCTTTTGAGATCCATGTAGAGTCCTCTGTGGAAAGGGTTCTACATGGAACCCAAAAGATTTCTTCAAAGGGTTCTTCCATTGTCTCAGTAGGTATTAAATAGAACACTGCGGCCCGCCCGCCTGTGGGGGAAACAACCCTTGGTTATCTTGATTACCCAATTGACTCACAGCAAAAACGTCACCTTTATAAAATGCAATTTTCTTGTTGTCTGCTTGTTTTCCTCATTTACAAAATTTCATTAAAGAAAGTACAATGTCTAAAAGATTACTTTTGAACATTTCCTGCTCCCAGGTGTTCTCACTACTTAGAAAAACGTTAATATTGTAGGGATTCCCTCATGCCCCTTTCATGACGGCGCTAAAGTTAGCTACGTGAGTGAGTGCTAGCTAGCTACCAATCACAAGCATTTCGCTACACTCGCATTAACATCTGCTAACCATGTGTATGTGACAAATACAATTTGATTTGATTTGAACATTAAGCTAGCCAAGACCAACAACACAAACAAACAGAATTTATAGCTACAATTAGTGATTGGAGTTACAAACGGACTATACTAAATGAGTTAAATCTCTTTCCTGTGATGAAATGTTTTCCACACACATAGCTACATGTAGCCTACTTGGACATCATGTCCACACAATTTTCCACACCAAATAGATTGAGGCCACAGGGCTCTTCTCGCAGGCTCTATTTCCCTTTTTGTGAGCATTGTGAACCGTAGGTCGTGATTTTTGACATGGTTACTTTGAACAACACAGCATTATTTCTGTATAACAAAACATCTGTGATGAAATTGTTTTTTTTTTTACAATGGGGGTCAATAGGAAAGAATGTTTGTTTTCCTCAGTTTGTGAGCGTGGTCGAGGGGAATTCCTTCTTATGACACCAAGCTTTATCTTGGCCAGGTTACAGTTGTAAATGAGCACTTGTTCTCAACTGGCCTACCTGGTTAAATAAAGGTGAAATGTAAAAAAATTCAAAACAGAGTATGGGTTCAGCCGGTTAGGTTCTAGACAGCAGCTTTTTTTCATAAGAGTGTACCAATGCTGCCTATATAATCTGTGACTGTTAAATGACATAAACCTTATTTTGACACATTATGTGGAAATAGGATTCTTGTGATATAACTGGCTTTTGACATGTAGTGTGTGGGTATACTGTTAGATGTAGGGATTAAGTCTAGCTCAGAGGCCGGCTGTTAGAATATGGAACATGTGGAAAGCTTATAATGGAGGACAGGCAGTAGAGACTTACTGTACTGCTGCAGTTTCTCTGTGTACTCTGACTCGGAGCCATTCCTCTGCTTCCTGTGGGGCAAACCAGAGTAAAAACACAAAGTCAGTCAAGTACCGTATGGTGCAATATTCAATGGAGCAGGATTGAGTGGAGATGATTTCGGCAAAGCCGTGTCATTAGAAATAGAGAATACCACTGTATTGCTGCCCACTACGATATCTTTATATTTGAAACTAAGAAATAGAGAATTTCAGGTAAAACTACAAAATAAGATAATATATTGGACAGCAAAAGTAGGACTCTGTTTATGTCTAGAATGGCAGCTGAGAGAAAACATAATGGCTCAACTCGAGAAGTGAAGGACAAAAAGCCTCATCCAATGGCATCCTCAGCTGTCTCCATCAACACCCAGCTTAACACTCCCTCCTGCACGCTGGTTCAGACTAATACACTGTTCACTCCCAATCCCCCCTTATTTATTCTGTTCATCCTCCTCTTTCTCTTATTTCTTCTGTATCAGCCCATTAATGCAGGGGAGATAGCTATGACAGGGCGAAGGGGGTGGGGTTGTTGAAATTACATGTTAATGTGGTTCCTTTGTTGTCTAACCAGTAACCGGGGCAATAATACCCACCGGTGATTTGCATCTCATTTCCAATTCCAATGCAGTTACGGAATATGCCAAGGAGCCTCTGAGTATTCCTTCTTTTTTTTCTTCTCTCGTGGCAGATGCTAGCGAGCTAAGCTAAGACAAAGAAAGAGACTATTCAGCCTGACAGGGCCCGGGCCTGTCAGAACGGGCGGCTCACAGTGAACCATGTCACTGCGAGAGGCGGATGAGTGCCAACCAGTCGACAAAAGGGAGGGTATCAAACTTGTATGCTTCGCCAACCTGCAGACTCCCAGTGACATATGAGTAGTACTATGTACAGTAGAGTTGAAAGACCACGGCCAGGCTTTTACAAGAACTGAATGGATATTAAAGTTAAATGGACAAATATCCTACAAGTGAATAGGAATCAATAGGGATGGGCCGTGTCCATTTTTTTGGGACGGGCAGCGTCCGAGTGCATATACCCGGGAACTTGATGACAAGGCCATGAATGCAGGGCTAATAGCTTCTAGCAGCTGAAGCTCATGCTCTGTTCCATGGGATAGCCTAGCGAGGGATTGGGAGTGAAATCTGTATGGACTATCCACTGGACGAGCTAATCTCCTACTCGCAAACCTCTTAGGTGGCAGCCAGTGCAGAGTGTCCCTGTCTTTCTGTTGTGTGTTTAAGGACGTAAACACATTCAAAAGTTAACATTTCCATTTAGTTTTTGTGTGGGTGTTTCAATCTGTAAATCAAATATGCCAGGATTTACCATAAATATGCAGTTTTATCACTTGCTAACATTGCTATGCTAACATTGTTTCATCCACAAACTGAAGTACGCCTTATTGTCAGCTATTATTGTGTGAGCTTGGTCAACTGCTTTTGATAATGAACGTGGCTTCAATGTCGGACGTAGACACTTTTTCAACGTTATCTAAACAACAATGTGTTCGCTGGGTAGTATCGACTATGTTTATTCTCACCTGAGGCAGACGATGGCAATGACGACGACAGCGATAATGAAGACTAGACTTGCGGTGGCAGAACCAACAATAAGGGGCAGCTGCTCCTGAAGAGACTTCTCGGGGTCACCTAGAGGTCAAGAGGTTAGAGGTCAGGGTTACCCATAGGTACCTGTCACCACTATCACATAAATACATACACACTACACCCACACGGCCCTCACACCCTCCGACTAGGCGAACTCCCGACATCACTTTGTCCTTGTGACGTATGCGTGCATCTCCCACCTGTATAGAATGATTTGAGACAGTTTGCTACAGCAGGACAATAATCCTGCTACAACAGGCATTTTTTATTATTATGGGGATTATTATTAGTGAACATTTTTGTAGGGGTTGATACATTTTTCCTAAGGGTAAATCAAGTCTGAAATTTCAAAGTGGAAATTACAAACTTCAGAAGCCTTTTTAAACCTCAAATAAACTCCAAGTAAAAACATTCCTGTTCTCCTGCAACAGGGTGATGAAATTAAGATCCTACATCTGTATAGGCTTTCAACTCCTACACTTCAGCTACTCCTAGAAACCACTCCTACACCTACTCCTTGAAACCATATGCTTATGTAAAGACAGGCATGCACTTGTGTTCACCACTCTACATCAGAGAAAATGGAAAGGCTATTGTCAGTTTGTCAGATTAAACCTTTAGATTCACGTTACAGTACTCTAGCCTAACTGGCTCTAATATAAATTGGAATGACAGTCAAATAATGGGAGACATCGTCATAAATGATTCGGCTGTCACGCCCTGGTCTTAGTATTTTGTGTTTACTTTATTATTTTGGTCCGACTCTCCGTCACCGCAAGAAAACCGTGACATCGGCAGACAGGCAGCAAAGGTTTATTATTTCAATGATAAGCCTAAAGAAGTATAAACCTTTTGTAAGGCTTTTGAGCCTCTACATATTTATAAGCAGGGGCACAGGGTAAGGAAGTGGAGGTAGGAAGAAAGTGATGTAATATGGTCAGTTAGCCAATGCATTAATCCAAAAGTGATTTAAAATGAACACTTATACAACAGGCTATATGTGGCCCTCGCACGAAGCAAACCCACAACCTAGTGTTGCAAGCACCGTGCTGCTACCAGGTTGTGAGTCACCATTGCAACCACAAGAGATGTGTACCTTTACAGCGTGTGAGAATTTCAGTAGTATTCTGATGCATGCTTGTGTCAATGCCGTCCCTGTATGTGTCTTAGACTGTTTGACAAACTCCAATTTCCGCTCATGGGGAGAAAAAGAGTGAATTAATTCATACTTTTTAGGTTGGTGCTGAAGTCGGCGGGGCTGCTATAGCGGCCGTACCCAGCCACTGTGCGGGCTCGGACCTGGACCACATAGGGCGTGCCCGTCTTGAGCCCCTCGATGCGGGCAGAGCTCCTTTGGGCTGTCATGGTGTGGGCGATGGCCTCACCCTGGTCCTGCCAAACCAAACGCACAGAGAAGGGTTAAGAAATGCTTAAAAAAATGTACTAATCAAACAACATCCCCTCAATCATATCATCCATATACATCGCCTTCCCTCCACCCGCTTTGTGGCACATGCCGTGTTCAACAAATCTCACCGTACAGATGGCGAGAGGCAGCGCGAGGCGAAAATAGATGGGGAGCTTTAATCGGTGGGTACAACACCACAACAAACATAGAGAGACACTAACCAGGTTTCCATCCAACCTTTTTTTACCAATCACTGTACCTTTACCCAGCCAATCTGTAAATAGCACACCCGACCACCTCATCCCCATATTATTACTTACCTTTTTGCTCTTTCGCATCCCAGTATCTCTACTTCACTACTTCACTATCACTACTTATCATCTGCACATCTATCACTCCAGTATTAATGCTAGGTTGTAATTATTTTCGCCTCTAGGGCCTATTTATTGCGTTACCTCCCTACACTTCTACATTTCCACACACTGTACATAGATTCTATTTTTATTTTATTTTGTGTTATTGACTGTATGTTTGTTTGTGTAACTCTGTGTTGCTGTTTTTCTCGCACTGCTTTGCTTTATCTTGGCCAGATCAGTAGTAAATGAGAACTTTTTCTCAACTGGCCTCCCTGGTTAAATAAAGGTGAAATAAAAAATTCAATAAATAAATAAATTATGCAAGTAAAGTCCATGTCAAGGCCTGATGGCAACAGCAAATCTGTCAGTTAACATTCCATTTGTAAACTTTAATAACAGGATATGGTGTGTGGTACTCCCACCATGACTCGGGAAAGCATGCAGTTATATATAATTAGGTTATGATGAACTTCCACAGGGTGGTGAAAGTTACTGAGCTTGATGCTTCTTTTCCAATGTATATAGAGGGTCTTATTTTGGTGACAAAATTATCGATAATTGGCTGCAGTTCGACAAATAAAAATCTCATCATGTACAGTAGGTAGCCAACCCGCACTGTATCTGCGAGCTGTTGGTTAGAGCGCACGTGCCAAGACCGGAGTGGGCACATTCACTATATAATGCAACATTTATTTTGACAAAATCACCAGTAGAGTTAAAAATTTAATAATAAATGAAATGTTTTATTAATTACATGGAAATGTAACCCCAAAAGCATTTTTATGCCCACTATGTCATCACGCACAGCCTTTTATCATCAACAAGTCAATTTGATAGAAACAGAACTCTCGTAGCAAAATATCGTTTTTATAAAGATTTTTGAATATTTGCATGGTAAACAGAAAAGAAAAGGAGGAAGAATTGGGAGGGGAAGAAGGAATAAAGGCAGGAAGGAAGGATCAACTAAACGCCCGGCGGACAGAGGGACGGGATTAAGACTTTGTCATAAATGTTGTTGTTATTGTTGTGGTGTTGAATTATTTCCTACGGGGCAATATTATTACAGCATGCAACAGAGGCAGAAATAAGACTTGTGAAATAGGATGTAGAATTAAGAAGCGTTGATTTACATTGTTGCTTACCTTCTCATGGTACTTAATCTCGTAATCCAGAATAATTCCATTGGGTTTTTCAGGGGGCAGCCAGGAAAGACTCATGGTGCTCGCTGTGGCCCCCATTAGGTGAACTGTGGGTACTGCAGATGGAGCTGTAAGAGAGGGGTAGAGGGAAGGAAATATGCACTTTAATTCAGTATTGTGTGTTTTCGGAGCTTTACACCCTTTGTATATCTACACAAGCCTAAGCATATTGATGCTTTGCAGGGCTTTGTTATGTGCTGTGCTTGCTATACTTGGTAAGCTATGCAGCCAGCCACTCTCTCTCCCTATAGCTCTGCTGTTCCTTTTCCAGACAAGGGATCTGTGATTCTTTCTCAGCAACGAGGGAATCAATCAACAAAATGGTGGCGCTTAGTATTTGTAAGATCCAATACCCACCCTGTGCGGCACACACACATGCACGTGCACATACGCACAAATACATGACCTCACCCACATCAGGTTCATTTCTCAACCCACTCTTTTATTTGTGACATGTATATGACTACACACAGCAGTCTGTCTCTCTCTCTCTCTCTCTTCCTTTCTCTCTCGGCATGTCCAGGCCTGATCCATCCTCACCTCCCTAGTTGCTACCCTATCATTCGCTTTTATTTAACATCCATTGTCACTTCAGTCCTTCTTTAGTATGCCCAAAAATGTCCCCCCTCTTAATGATTCTCTTCCCCAGTTTCATCTGTCTCTTTTACTCCTAGTATTCTCCTCTTCGTCCCCCCCACCCCCCTTCTCCCTCTCTCCGCCAATAATCTTTGTTAAACAGTTTCTAATCCCCAAGTCCGGTACTTTGAACCTTTGTTTCTCCTTGTCATTGTCACCCCCACCACCCTAGACCTCCCTCTCTCTCACTCCCTCCCCTCTTTCTCTCTTTCTTCCCTAACCCAAAGCTCCATCCCCATGTAGTAGCCTACCACCAGCCACCCATTCCTCCCTGAAAATCTCAAACCTCTCCCCATAGACAATACTCCCTGGGCAAACTCCCCAGGTCACTGGGAACCTCCTCCTGGCCGAGACACTGGGGAGTAACCAGTAACCATGGCGGGCCTCACACGGCTTATCGCCTCTATTTATTTTTGGTCTTAAAAGTGGAATGCAGAGAGCGGCGAGAATGGTAGGGAATCTAAGGATAATCTGATCGGGGTGGTGTCTCTCCTTCCCCCCTGCTGCTCCCCCCTGACCTACACTCCTCCTGGGGGGTGCATTGTGTGAAAGTGGGGGTGCAAAAGCTTGGCGGGGAGAGGGTGGCAGGAGAGGATCAGTATATTTTTGGAATACATTTTCCTGCAATTCTATACTGTTTCTTAATATGTGGAATACATATTATTTGACAGAACACAACAATTTTTCTTAGGTTTTTTACACAATAATTTATATTGAAAAATAGTTTTAATAAACTAGTTTACTAATCTACCCACTTCCCTGAAAATCCCACCTCCAATTGACTGGTCTGAAATCCTCCCAACCATGTGACTCACAAAAACATCCTGCTCCTTCCCCACCCACAGTGAGTGATTGACAAGCCAAACTGTTAAGAATGTGGCCAGGATAACGCATGACAATGAGGAAATGAAATCGAAAATGGGAGGAATAATATTGTTTTACCCAATAAGGATTAGAATTTTAATGTTGTAATTGGTAGGTTAAGAAAAAGCATTGGTAAATTGTTAGGTTTTCCTTTTCTTTTTGTCAGAAATAACGTGATCACAATAAGTTAGTACAATAAAAAAATGAACTTTAATTATTTTTTACATGTAAAAAATAATTTTCTCAATATGGCAATTATCTGGTAAGGTACTGAACAAGAACTATCAACTTGAAAATGCAAACTGGAGTACCTACAAAAAAAATGGAGTTACTCATATACAGCCTGCATATGATATTGTGTAGTCCTAATTTGATTAATAGAAACAAAGAAAAGCACTACATACATAATCTAATCACGTTTTGGTTCTTAAAACCACATATCCTACACAAGTCCTACTGTAGCCTACCTGGAGAATCTTGAATTTTTAAGATGAGAGAAAATAAGAGGGTTTTACATTTGAACAAATCTGTAGCCTGCAGTTACAAGACTAGTCTACTATAAATCATTTTCAAATTGTCATTCTGTTTAATAGTGGCCATTTTAACAACATACCACAGTGAGTAGGCTACATATTTGACAACAACTTGTGAAGAAACATAATAATCATAAAAAGTATGAGAAATAACAAAGGTGTTGTCTCAGCAAGCATAAAAATGTTCCAATTTTCCTCAGACCTGAACTTTTTTTGGCGCCATTGTTTGAAGCGCTGTCACCATGAAAATGTTTAAGAGCAACTGAAGGCAATACACAAATCTCATACGAAATGGCCTATCTGGCATCAATATGAGTCAGAAACATTTAGTCTAGTGTCAAAATTGACGACAAAGTGTAAATAGGAAAATGTTGGTCATAAAGTAAGTCTCGTCCAAAACTGAGTTTTGTAAGTGAGTTAGTTACGACGTACTAGAGGGTTTTGGTATGGATTACTTACATGCCCACTTTTGCCAATTATACCAATTTCCCAGAGACAACACATTGTGGTCCACCCCCAGCTGCCATGTGGAGTTTTTGGACAATGTTGTCAAGTTTGCATCTGGGTGCAACATTACGCACATTACATTTTCGCTCAGCAAATAGGAGTGAAAATGGGCTTCCATAAAGTTGGTGCCAACCTCCAATGTATTTCAACAATATTGCCAGATGGCCAGGAATGGAGATGGCCAGGAATGGTATCTGTTCATTATTATATTGGTACCAGCTAGCTATCTACTTTTCATTATACAACATTATTTGATAATTCTAGCAAGCCAGGCTAGCTATGATACCACAGATGAAAGGGGAATGATACTGTAGCTAAGTAAACATATCACGCTAATATGTAATGTGATGTAGCATGTCAGATGAGAAAGATGAGAAAATCTCATGTTAGCTAGCTACCTTGTTATCAGCAGCTAATTGTAGCACATTTGCATTTAGTGTCAATACAGGGCAGGCATTGGATACTAGCTAATCATACGATGTAGCCAACTTTCTTTCAAACTTTCTTTCAATAACGGTTGGCAGACACTAGCTAGTCAACTCATTTCAACTCGGACAGATATTGATAACTAACCCGGATTTGCAAGTTAGCTAGCATTCGGGGGTGTCTGCCACAACATGCATGTTCTCATAAAAGTTTGTGTATTTTCTAGGGCAAAAATAAGTAAAGGATGGTACTTGTGGCTTTGGCTCTGGCAGAAAATAGCTAAACGTATCAGCAAGCATTCAGCAACGTACACAGCTGGTTGCATAGAAACGGCATCAGCGTCACTAGCCTGAATCTATTCTGTACTTACAGTCCCTCTATTAGCATATAAATTACTTCCAAACTAGAGATAGTTATTTTTCTCACTGTATGTTTATTGAGTGATGATATTTTATTTAATTCACAGGCTTCAACCTGGTGGATTTGTTGTTCAGCAGCATCGTGGGAAACCTCCTGCCATATCAGGAGCTGTTACAGAAGTCTGAGGCAGTGGCCAGACACCAGTCCCGGTTCAGAGTAATGGAGGACACCTGGAATTCACCTAACCACCATTGATAATGTAATCAATTCTGTGTGTACATGTGTGTCTTGTATGTTGTAAGAAGGTGACCCTTTCCACTGTGCCAATGGATTACTCCAGGGCCAGAGTGAGAAATGACAACCATGCTAGCACGTGTCCCTTGTGAATCAGGATCTCTGATTGGCTATGTTCAACCGTGTATCTAATGTCGTCTACCATGACTCTATGGTGACAGTCTTTCTCTCCCTCAGTCTGTGATATAGGAGCTGGGTCAGATATAGGACCCAAAGTCAGGCTCCTTCATGACCAGTATCTGTGATGAGAGGGGCCTGGAGCTGATCTGCACTGCCATGCCCATCAGGTGTTGGCAAACACCACAGAAGGGACAAAAGGTGATTACTTATAAGACAGTACATGACAATTGTTAAGTAATATCACCCTTTCAATACATGTGTCACTCATCAAGGACCGAAGAGATGCTTTTGAAATAGAGTTCTCTGACTGAAAGACTGGTTGATACAGATGTCTGAATTGGGAGAGACCTTGCACTCAGCATTAAAACGATACAAGACACATATTACTTTTTATTATCTTTTTTTGTTATTATTTAATCAAATGCTATTATCAATAGTGGGGGACCCTGTGTATTCTTCAAACTTCAGGGAACTTCTGTCTTATACGGGACACCACACAGGAAGGTATAATATTTGCAACCTGTTATATTAGCAGAACCCCGCTTCTACAGTATCATGTGAAGTATGGTTTATTCTACATGGAGCTGTTACACTTGAAAGTGATCAAAACACTTTTATTTAGAATAGCTACATAACTTCAGCAATTGCACTCTTCTCATATTACTCTGTATGCAAAGCTTCTTCCTGGTCAGTAGCCTTCAGAGTGGTATGAGAAGAGTGCCACTCTCCTCCGTATCACATCTGCCTGTAGTTATTGAACTCTGCCTGCTGGCCCATGGGTTGAGGCAAACTCAAAGGATGGAGTGTCATGCACTCCACCTCTCCTGCCACCTGACTACACCTGTCCATAACCTGTAATACAATTACATAGATGGAAGGAGCTTCATCACCCACTGAAGACTTGAAGACAGAACCTCAGAACCTCACCCAGAGAGCTGTGCATGTCAGTGTGTGGTTAGACGAACAAATCCTTAAATTTGGCCAGATAGAATGCCATTCTAGTTCTGGTTAGACAGCAAACGGTTGGCAGACACTAGCTAGCCAACTCATTTCAACTGGGACAGATATTGATAACTAACCCGGATTTGCAAGTTAGCTAGCATGTCTGGGGCGGCAGGGTAGCCTAGTGGTTAGAGCATTGGTCTAAAAACTGGAAGGTTGCAAGTTCAAACCCCTGAGCTGACAAGGTACAAATCTGTCGTTCTGCCCCTGAACAGGCAGTTAACCCACTGTTCCTAGGCCGTCATTGAAAGTAAGAATTTGTTCTTAACTGACTTGCCTAGTTAAATAAAGGTAAAATATATATATATATTTTTTTGTAGTTGACACACAACTTATTTGTATTTTCTAGGAGTGTTGTCCTAGAAAGTGTTGTCATACTGTCTTTATAAGAACATCAATATGACATTTACAGCATAAAATGTTTTGTCCACTATACCAAAACCGTGTCGTGCGGGAGCGAAGCAAAACTTTTGAGTAGTCAAAACCACTCATCTTGAGGTGACGGGGGGAGGGGTGCAAAATGCAATCTGTTAATTATTATATCATATATAATATGGACATATCTATTTCAATACAGACTAGCTCAAAACATTACTAATCATTGAAAATGAGAAATTACACGTTTGCACCCATATTTTGAGAGTGGGTCTGCAGCTGCTCCGTTTGCTCCATTGCTCTGGCGTCTATGCCTGTCACCCGTGTGGCACCCGGTGCCCGACCCTTGCGCAACAATGGGGGACTACGGAATCCCCACCAGAGCCAGAGGCACAAACAGTGGGCCATTCCCATTCCTTTCGTGAGGCTTTGAGGAGGAACAGAAGGGAGATGAGGGACACATGGCTGAGGAGAGGGATAATCCCAGGGTCTGTCTGAGCCTGTCTAAAGAGCAGACTCTACATAGCGACCCATACACAAACCACAGCTATATATCAGAAACTTATACACAATCCCTGGCTATTGGCCTACACCAGGGAAAACTCCACATAGGAACCAACACACAACCCCAACTACAGGTAGATTGAGCAAACTCTACATAGAAACGCAAAACCCCAGCTAAAAGGCCTATTGCAAGGGAAACTCAAATCAAAGACCAACAAATAAACCTTAGCTATAGGCCTACATAAGGGTAAACTCAAAACAGAGACCCAGACCCAAACCCAGGCTATATAGGCATACAGCAGGGAAAACTACACAACAATACACAATATAGATATCCACACACAAGCTCCATACAGCAAACCAAAGGCAGATTGCATCGGGCTTGGTGGTGCAGAATACTATGGTGGCCTAGTTACTGAAGATGCTGTGGGTTGACAGTGGGTTGATCATTGTGGGCTGAACAGTGTCGGTTCAATGCCTAGCCATACAAGCAGCACTGCCTCGCTATCGCTATTTGCGGTGGTGTGTGCCGAGCGCTGTGGGCGTGTGAAATTGTCCTTCTGTAAATCTCATTCAACTGTTTTTCTTCTCAATCTTCACTTAAAATACATATATTGTATGTAACTCACACCTACATGCAGAGGAAATGTATCTGAACAAATGTCTGCTTTTACCTGCCTTGTTGCTGTAAATCACTATCTATTTTTCCTTGAAGCAACCATCATCTAATATTGAAAAATGCTTCACCCTATCGTAAACAGCACCGATTGCAGCACACTGCCATTGTACCCTTGAGCACCGCTAACCTACTTCAAAACGCTGTTCTGCAGCTGAACATGTTTCACTTCCATTCATTCTCAATCTGTACATGTGTCTTATCTTTTAGGTTAGGAACAACACAAGACATTCAAAAGACAACTGTCCGTTTCACAATGGAACAATAAAGTTTTATTCGATCCTATGGACTAGCCATGGTTTTACCTACCGGCCTGGTTGGTGGTGATGTTGACGGCGGAGAACTGCGGAGTGTATGGGCTCTTATTCGACACGCCGTTGACGGCCTGGATCTCAAAGCTGTACTGGGTGTGTGCCTGCAGGTTGCGGACCGCCACACGACGTTGCGTCAGGCCCAGGTGGCGCGGCGAGATGTCCACGTTGTCGTCGCAGCGCGAGCACATGCCACGCTCAGGCAGGCACTTTTTGCAGATGATGTTGTAGAAGATGTCACCTCGACCGCCAGAGTCGCGCGGCTCGCTCCACTCCAGGACCAGGGAGGTCTCATTGACGTTGGAGATGACGCTGCGCGGTGCAGAGGGGATGGCTGTGGGGGAAGGAAAGAAGAAGAAAAAATGAAGAAAACAGTGTCAATTCATTTCAATTCATATACGTTTTATTGGCATGACAGAAGGATTGACAAAGCAAAAATATTGAACAATTCAACAGGACATGAAATATATTTAGAACAGAGAGTAGAATCTAATAGATTCTATTTCAGTAGGCCTTTGGTGGTAGTGGTAATGGATGAGGGTTAATTCTCTCTGTGTTTTGAGTGCTTAGAGAAAACTCAATATGAAATAAAAAGACAGTGCAACTCTTTCTGTAAGTATGAGAGTGTGTGTTTGTGTGCGGGCACGTACATTAGTGATTCACGGGTTAATTCATAGCCCGCAGTCCCCACGGTTATATCAGGGCGGGCGGGTTTTTGGTCATGAAATATTGTGTGGATGAAGGGTGGGTGAGTTGAATAAAGAGAAAACAATATCTTTAAAAATCCAGAAATGTATAATTCTTGTGCAATTTATAGGCTACATTGAGGTTTATCTTTCATTATTTTAGGCTATTTGGCATTAGTGTTTAAGCCTAAGCTTAAGGGCCTAACTGTACATGAGCCAAATAGCATACAGGCCAAATGCTGTTGGGAACGGGCAGAAAAAAGTGGATCCACAAAAAGGATAATGCCGGAGTTTAATTCAATAAGAGAGTTGAAAACAAAAAGAAGGGAGGGCCAGAAAAGTAATGTTTGGGAAAGATTTGGTGAAGTGGTAAAAGAGGAAGATAGCAGTGCTAGCTATGTTATATGTGAAGATTTTTAGGCGCTATACAAATTCAACAGTCCCAGTCAAGTCGGGGACTTCAAATAGGTCTATGGCACGTCAAGGGAACTGTAACCTACTGTTCAGATGAGTTATGCATTAGGGGGAGCTATTACATTTTTTGGATGAAAAACGTTCCCGTTTTAAACAAGATATTTTGTCACGAAAAGATGCTCGACTATGCATATAGTTGACAGCTTTGGAAAGAAAACACTCTGACGTTTCCAAAACTGCAAAGATATTGTCTGTGAGTGCCACAGAACTGATGTTACAGGCGAAACCCAGATACAAATCCAACCAGGAAGTGCCGCATCTTTTAAAACTGCCTCATGCCAATGATTCCTTATATGGCTGTGAATGAGCTACGAATGAGCTTACGTTTTCCACGTATTCCTCAAGGTGTCTACAGCATTCTGACGTCTTTTTACGCATTTCCATTTAAGAATAGCCGTAAGGGAACATATATAGCAAGTGGTCACATGGTGTCTCCCGCAGAAAATCTTGCGTAAAATACTGAGGTCGCCATTTTTCCAATCGCTTCTTATGAGAAACCAATTGTCTCGACGAATATATTATCGAATATATATGTTAAAAACACCTTGAGGATGGATCCTAAACAACGTTTGCCGTGTTTCTGTCGATATTATGGAGTTAATTTTGAAAAAAGTTTGGCGTTGTATAGGTAGCATTTTCCGGTCGATTTCTCAGCCAAGCATGTAAAAAAGGAACATTTGCTATCTAACTGGGAGTCTCCTGAGTGAAAGCATCCGAAGTTCTTCAAAGGTAAATGATTTAATTTGGTTGCTTTTCTTATTTTCGTGAAAATGTTGCCTGCTGCCAGCAGAGCCTAGCATAGCATTATGCCTTGATAAACTTGATAAACACAAATGCTTGTCTAGCGTTGGCTGTAACGCATATTTTGAAAATCTGAGATGACAGTGTTGTTAACAAAAGGCTAAGCTTGTGTTTGAATATATCTATTTCATTTAATTTGCGATTTTCATGAATAGGAAAAGTTTCTAGGGGTATTTATGTCCGCTGCGTTATGCTAATTCGTTTGAGGCTATGATTACGATCCCGGATCCGGGATTGCTCGTCGAAAGAGGTTAAATGGAAACTGAAATCTCACATATACATAATATTAACTCCTGCAGAATTAAGGATTTCTTACAGTAAAATTATAAATCAAACCTGGGGAAACATTTGGCTCGGGAACAGGAGTGGAGAAATATGATTTCTTTCTTTCAGCAACTTGAGAGAATGCAAATACGCTGTTAGATATCATCTGCAGAGGTGCTATCTTTAACAGCATCATAACAGCTGATAGTATTTCAACCACATAACATATGCATCCAATACAAACTGAAATCTTTTCAGAAACATGTTGTGTCGTTGTCATAGATTTCTGTTACTTTGGTCAGACAGATGTCACTTGGACATCTTGCACAGCAAATCACGCGATTGCTATTTCTCCACAGTCCCTAAATGTCTTTGCTCCGCAAAAGAAGCAGAGGTAACAGAGAACTTTACAATCAACTACATTAAAGCATTCATTTTCTCTATTTATGATGTTATTCTGGTGAGCAAGGGTTTAATTACTCTTCTAGGGCAACATATAATAACAGAAGAGAAGCTGCATATATCTAATTATAGACTAACAAATAGTCTACCAAAATGTTTGAAATTATATGCAGAAACATATATAAATCAGGCAAAACAAATCCTGCAACCCCTGTCAAAAAAACCTTCCACCATATCTGACTGTAGACTAAAGCACATTTTCTATATTAGCAGGTCAGGGTCGGTTGCGGGCCTCAGATTTTCTCTTTATCACTTATAGTCGGGCGGTTGCGAATGGGTTATTAGCAATTGCGGGTGGGTGCGGGTGACCAAACAGCTGACCCGCGCACCACTTACGTGCACGCCTGCCTGTGCACTCCTGTGAGCATGCATGAATATGTGTGCTTGTGGAAACAGCTACGAGGGACAAGAGAGACTCTTGGCAGCGGCATAGCAATTGTTATCCAATTATTGTGGCCTTATCTCTGCCTGCTCTGTGGGAGAATCAAGCAAAACTCCTAACAACAAGACAAAATAGGCCCTCTGTTCACCACAAGTGAAAGGATTACTCCCTGTGTGTGTGTGTGTATGCGTGCTCTCTTTGCTCTTAACTAAGACACTCTGCCAGTGAGAGGTGGCAGCTGAACAGGCGGATAGGCTACGGTGTGCAAAAGGCACTGATAACGTTGGGATAGCGCTTGGAAAACATTGGGAGAGTGGCTGTGTTTGTTGTACATGTGGGAATGTTCTCAGGCCCTTCAGAGAGTGCTGATAAAGGTGGTGAGTGAAGGTCATAGTCCAGCGAGAAATTCATCGTTTTTTGAGTGTCTTGGAAGAGGTCGGGAATGGCTTAATGTCTGCAAAAGTGAACACACAACAATACCCACAACCTCAGTGTATATTCAGGCCCTTGAGTGTAGTAGCATATTGTAATGTGTGTTGTTTGTTTGTGTGTATGCAAGACAGCAACTAAATGAGAGAAAAAACGTACTGGTGCAGGCATTGTCAGGTGAGTCTGTGTCTGAGCGGTAGTAGCCGTTTCTGCAGGAGCACAAGCTAGCTGCTCCAGAGCTGGTCCGGCTGTTTGGTGGGCAGGGAGTACAGAAGCCCTCACCCTGCTTGGATTTGAACGTGCCCGGGCTGCAAGCTGAGAAAGGGAGAGATCAAAGGAGTGAGTCCAAAAGCCAGGAACTACACAGATAAGGTGGACAAGGTTAACACAGGTGAATGAAAGCACTCATTTGAATCTCAAGAATAGCAAAATTGTACCTGTGTAAAGCTAGGTTGTAGTTGTTTGTATTTGCATTTGCATTTGCATTTGTCAGTGTGTGTGTGTGTGCACATTGTCTTGGCACTCACTTCTGTGATAAACTATGGCTATCTCATGTGTGTGTGTGTTTGTTTGTTTTTGTTTTCCTTTTTTCCGCCTCTCTGGAGACCACATCCCCCAGCAACATTACAGGAAGAGGGCATTTTAAGAAACACGCAGTCCTTTGCATAAACCCGTGCACAGATGCACACACTGTCATGCCAAATTACTAACACACCCCTCAGAACAAACACACACACTAGCGTGAAGCCTTCCTCTGAACTCCTTCTCTTATCCCTGATACACACGCAAATATATGCACACACACACATATGCATGCACAAGGACGTACACACACAAATATGCATGTTTGCATACACACATATGCACACTTGCACGCACGCACACACACACACACACACACACACACACACACTTCCATGACACTTGGGAACAGCCTTCACTTCACCGTAACATGCTCTCAATACTAAGAAGCTTTTCTCAAAAGTGTGCCTATCGTCTTCCTTTTTTCAAATCAATCCAATTTACTGCAACACTAATGGATAAAATATCTGTCATAGAGAGAATTTGTTCTCAATGCTAAATGGTAAAAGTAAAACATTAATAAAATAAAATAAATCAATAAATAACGCCTCAAGCAAAGAGCGCATAGTTTCTCTGATGTGTAGTTATAACATTGTCGACCGGTGCCCTTTGTAGACTCCCTATCAATTTTTACAGGGCCTGTTTAGAAGTTTATAACTGATAAGTTATGAGCTAGCATGCAGGACAGGGAAGCATAGCATAGGCAGTAGATGGCACTCTGATCCGGAACATTCCAGCCGTCTCTATCTATTTATCTCTCACTAAACTGTCTCGTTAAAAGGTGAATGGAGGTGGGTATGTTAATAAAAAAAGGGAAGGTGAGACAACAAAGTTGCTTAGCATGACCCGCTATGCCGCTAACTCACTCGTCAATGTCAAGGTTGCTTGGTTTTGGTTCAAACTGTTCATTGCTGTGTTGCTACTGGGTTTGTTTGCTTCCTGTGGAAAGTATAATTTAGAAATGAGGTCAGTGGTAGCACTGTGGGACTGGTTCTTGTCACATTTGTCACCGTTTCGCTGTGTGTGAATGTATAATATTGGTAAAAAGCCGCATTAGCTGCTGAGTGGTGTGCATTAACACTGAGTGTGTTTGTTCTTCCACCATTAATCACAGACACCCACAACAACAAAAAGCGCTAACATCCTGGCATGATAACATTTTACCTCAAATAACATTTGTCTTCTTAGTCATGTTCGTGAACATGCTAGTTGTGCTTGTGAACTTTGCAACTATGCAAATAGTTTTTTCAAGGTCACTATGAAGTTACAATGCGTATCATATTCTATCATATTGTCCTGTTAAAAATATATATATTTTGGTCAATGAGAACTTGAAAAGGCGAATATTCAGGTTTGATGGGGCACTATCCCAACTAAAGCTTCCTCTTTAAACCTGCAACCTGATCAAATTCCTCATTTGGCCGCCTTTCCTTACAGTTCTCGGCTGCCAATGACTGGAACGAATTGCAAAAATCACTGAACCCGGAGACTCATAACTCCCTCTCTAACTTTAAGCACCAGCTGTCAGAGCAGCTCACAAATCACTTCACCTGTACATAGCCCATCTGTAAATAGCTCATCCAACTACCTCATCCCCATACTGTTATTTATTTTTTGTTCCTTTGCACCCCACTATCTCTACTTGCACGTTCATCTTCTGCACATCTATCACTCCAGTGTTTAATTGCTAAATTGTAATTATTTCGCCACTATGGCCTATTTATTGCCTTACCTCCCTTATCTTACCTCATTTGCACACACTCTATATAGAATGTTCTATTGTGTTATTGACTGTATGTTTGTTTATTCCATGTGTAACTCTGTGTTGTTTGTGTATGGAGAACTTGTTCTCAACTGGCCTACCTGTTTAAATAAAGGTGAAATAAAAAATATATATATATCAAAATGTGAATTATAGAGCTGTCATTCTCATTGAAAGCAAGTCTAACATGCTGACCACACCGCTTGCGTTGTGTGCATGAGCGTTGCAAAGTAAATTTACAGATACATGTTATTCAATTATTGCACCCACACTTCTCGTGCTCGTCAACAAGCAACTACGTGGCCAGGCGCTAAAATAGAACTTGGTTCTATTTGTGATGCTTGATGACCTGCAAGTCCCGCCTCTCCCATCTCCTCATTGGTTTTTAGGAGCATATACCCACGGCCATCTCTTCATTGGTTTTTAGGAGCATATACCCATGTGGGTGATTGAAAGATGAACTGATGTCCACGCTCCAGATCCCGTCGGTAGTGGTAATGCACCTTAAAGTTGGTTGCCAACCACCATATTCCAAAGAAAAAGAAGAAGCCGGAAGGAGGAGAGATTACTAGAAAAAAACATTTACCGTTTTATCTGAGGATTAATTGCCAGAGTAGAGAACCTTGTGCATTTCAGGTAAAATAACAACCCAATGTTTATGTCCCATGACAAATTAGCTAGCAACAGCAAGCTAGCTAAATTGCCATACATGTTTAACCTCTTAAGTCGACCCTCTACTTTTTTGAACATTCTGTTAAAAATCGCGCAACATTTCAGCGCCCTGCTACTCATGCCAGGAATATAGTATATGCATTTGCTTAGTCTGTGTGGATAGAAAACACTCAGACATTTATAAAACTGGTTAAATCACTGCTGTGGCTTTACCAGAACGGCATTTACATCGAAAAGCACAGGAAAAACTGATCACTGAAAATGGGAAAATATATCCATGCGCTACTTGAACCCATTGATAAAGGTGAACCACAATTAATTGACTGAGGTTGCAGTACCTACAGCTTCCACACGGTGTCTAGAGTCTTGTCATTTCCCTTCGAGTTTTTTCTTGGTCAAACACATGCAGGGCACCGTATCTCCTCAGGTCTAGGACCGGATATTTTCGTTGAGTTTCTAGCCGGACATTTTTCCAGACGGACAGCTAATGATCTTTACATCGCCTCCTGATGAATTTTATCGCTTATTAATGTTTACTAATACCTAAAGTTGCATTACAAATGTATTTCGAAGTGTTTTGTGAAAGTTTATCGTCGACTTTTTGAATTTAAAAAAATGACGTTACGTTTTGAAACGATGTTTTTTTAGTTTATCACACAGTCTACATATAACGATATCTAGGCTTTATATGGACCGATTTAATCGAAATAAAGACCCAAATAGTGTTTATGGGACATCTAGGAGTGCCAACAAAGAAGATGGTGAAAGGTAATGAATGTTTTCTATTTTATTGTGCGGTTTGTGTAACGCCGAAATGCTAATTATTTTGTTTACGTCCCCTGTGGGTCTTTTGGGGTGTTACATGCTATCAGATAATAGCTTCTCATGCTTTCGCCGAAAAGCATTTTAAAAATCTGACTTGTTGCCTGGATTCACAACGAGTGTAGCTTTAATTCGATACCCTGCATGTGTATTTTAATGAACTTTTGAGTTTTAACTAATACTATTAGCATTTAGCGTAGCGCATTTGCATTTCCAGAGCTCTAGTTGGGACGCAAGCGTCCCGAGTAGAAGCAAGAGGTTAATGCTTTTTGACCTGTCCCCAAATATATATTGTTGGTTCAGAGGTTGTTTTGATATTTCAACCTGCGTGTCCTGATCGCATCTGGTGTGGGAAGACCAAATCAACCCCCGCGCAGTTTGGTCAGCATGTGAGAAGCGATAGATATGTTCTATGTGCGCTATTTCAATGCTTTCCGTGTTTAAATTTTGTTTTTGCGTCTTTTACTTTGAGTTTTGTACACCAGCTTCAAACAAGTTGAAAATACAATATTTTTGGTTATTGAAAATATATTTCAATAACCACAACAGTTTAGATGGTAAATTATTCACATGAACTGAAATTAGGTGAACAGTTGGAATATCTGCATATTGCAGCTTTAAACGAGGTAAGTTGGTATGTGTGAATGATTGAAAGTGCTGATCAATCGCTTCCAGTGAGGTAAGAAGTCATCCCCCTTTGCTTTCATCTTCCCTCCCCTTCCAGCACCACTCCTGACAGGGCGAAGAGGGGGAGAGTGGAGGGGGAGAAGGGAAGAAGAGGAGGAAAAGGCCGAAAAAAATACTAATCCTGCAGGCTCTTTTTTTTGCAGATCTCTCCCTCCTCTCTCTCACTTCCCATCTCTCTCTGTTTTCTTTCTCTCTCTTTCCTTCCCTCTCCCTCTCCCTCTCTCTGTCTCTTACCCTCTTATGCAGAGCAAAGGGCTTAAGGAACTGATTAGGATGTGTGCTGAAATTGGAAGTGAGGAAGCAAAAAAATGAGTTGGTTTAAAAATGTGCAGCGGTAGGGAAGGAAAAGAGAGAAAAAAGGGTATTGATTGATTAATATTCATGTGGATGTCCTCACCGTGCCCTGGTGGGGCATTAATGAAAGCTTTAGATAAAGGAAGGGAGGAAGGGGAATACATAAAGAAGGAAAGAGGGGGAGGATAAGGAGAGAGGGAGAGAGAGAGAGAGAGAGAGAGAGAGAGAGAGAGAGAGATTTTCAGGTAGAAATACAGAGAAAGTCACAGAGAGAAAAAAAGACAGAGGTTGGCAGAGAGAGAGAGAGCAATGGCTTGGAAGAGAGAGCAATAGATAGATAGATACTATAGAGGGAAAAAGAGAGAGAGAGAAGGGGGGTAAGAAAAGACACGGCAGGGAGATTTATCCCCTGTGGTTTCCGGTCGACTTGTTTAGAGAGCGTTTTTTTAGGCCCAGTCGCCAGGGCTTTGCCCTTGAGCTGCCAAAGGAGTTTTTAACCACACACCTGCCACTAGATTTACTGTGCCCACTCTCCATTAAAGGTGGGCACACATTCAATAACCTCCATTCAACGCAATATAGGGAGCTAGCTCCGTTTCTGTTCTTCTTAGACTTCAAGATCCCTAAGCCCCCTTCCCTACTTCACATGTTCTACCGTTTTTGATCTCTTTCCTGAATCTCTCATCCCTCTCCTCTTTCTGTTAGCAGGGTGGTATGAAGTACAGGCCTGTGTGGTTTTTTACACATTTGCACACCATGCGTCACAATCAGCCGTGCCAAACGATAACTGACAGTGGCCTACCTCTCATCTCCCCTGCTCTCCAACGTTCCACTACTCCCCCTTCCCCCCTGCCTCTCCACTATGTCATCAGTACATTTGAGCCCTGGCCTGCTGTTTTAATTCACCTTGGTCTGGACTTCTGTGCACCTGTTATGTTCTCTATCAGATCTGGCCCTCCTAGATCTCTCCAGTTTGCTCCAGTGTCATATAGGTTACTGACAGCAGCGCCCACGCATTTTATTTATTCATCAACTCACTGTCTGGGAAAATTGAGGTCAGGAGAGTAGAGGCTCAGTTGAGAGAGTGCCACTGACTATATGATGTGTTGTGTTGTGTTTCTCACTCTTTCATGATAGTTGGGTGTAAATGTACAGTATCTGGATGCATTTGGCACAAAATGGCTGCCGTCAAAAGGAACAAGAACATTGGGTGATGACCCAAAAATGGCCGGTAAAAAACTCACCCTGACATTGTGTGTCCTTGATGTCACACTCACCCTGACACTGGGTGTCCTTCATGGCGGGCTCAAACCCATTTGCACAGGTGCACGAGCCAACAGGAACCATCCACTCGCCGTCCCCATTGCAGTACAGCTTGAGAGGCACAGACACCTCGAGTGCGTTAGAGACGCATGTCCCTGGCGCGATGACCAGCGACGTGGCCTCGGCCCCTGTGGCCGTCTCGGGGAACACGGCGAAGTTCGCAATGGTGGTTGAGCACTTCTTATAGAAGACCCGGACAGATATCAATGACATACAAGCCCCCAGGTCCTGGAATGCCAGGTAAAACCCAACCTTGGATAGAGGTCCGAAGCTCCGCACTTTTGTGTTCACCCTTCCCGACTCCAACATGGAGAAACTCTCATCGGGTGCGATGGTGTCCACCTTCACATAGGGGTTCTCCATCCAGAATGGACTTGTCTCCGTGGCCGAGTCTGAGTCGGACTCATAGTAGAAAAGGTTGAAGGTCTCCTTGCAGGAGCCGGGGATGTTGGGGATGCTGTTGCAGTCGCGCACTGTGAACTTCATCTCCACGTAGACTCGGAGGACATCTTTGCGTGGGATGAAGTCACTGCGCAGCCAGTTGTTCTGATTGCTCTCCCGCACGTTGCACACCTGGTACGTCCGGATGGGGTTCATTGCATCGTCGTAGCCGCTCACCTCCTCCCACTGTGGATGGAGAAAGAGGGAAGAAGAGAGGGAGAGAGAGGGAATGAGAGAGAGAGAGAGATGAGTGTTAGGGTCAAACAAAGGTCAAATGTCCTATAATGTATGCATTCTTAAACACATTGGCACACATACACACTCTCACACATACATGATAGCTAAGGAATGATGTAAGGAGTGTGTTAAATATTTCCATCTCTAGTCTGTTGGTATAAGCCTTAGGTGTGGATGAAAGCAGCAGTACACAACACATCCAGGGTTTGTGAGGCACTTAACATGATGTACAGTGCTCTGTTCTGGCCTCAGATACTAAGTACAATAACACAATTCGGAGAGAGGAATTAGGTGAGGCGTTAGGCGTAAGGCGTTAGGAACGGACAGATGAAAGAAAAAAGAAGTCCAATTTTTGGTTTGTGCCTTTTCAATCACGCCCCGATCGGCGCTGTTAAGTCGAGGGCCTTTTCCACCCGCACCGCGGCCTTTCATCTCTGGTTACCACGGTAATGTGTCAGGAAACAAGGGACAACGAATTCATCACAATTACGGCAGAGTGTCAACCCGGGTGCGTCCCAACTGAACAGCACTGGTTGTTTACCTCATTCTCCTGGTTCGTTGTAGTCGCTGCATCGCTTCACAAGCAATTACCCTTCAATTACGGAGCTACGATCGCATCGTCCTCTACAGCTTGCGAAAAGAAACGTGTAACCTTTTCTCTCTTTCCTTCCTACTTCTTTATCTCTCACAGTTGGGAGACAAATACATAAATTACTGAGGCAAAGCTCTGATTACGGGTTTCATTAAATGAAAATATGTATGCAAATTGGCAAATTCATAAAGTGTTATATACAGAAAATACATAAATGGCCTGGTTGGGTGAATCTTTTAATGGCATCCAGGTTTAACTTAATGTGTTTCTCAATACATGGCTCCACTTGGCTGAGGATGTTTAGAACGATAACGTCAATCGAAACAAAACAGTCCGTGCAGGTTGGGCCAAATGGAAACATGCTTAGTACTAGAGAATGTCATCCCATACCCTGGGCTTCCTCCTACACTGTAGCTTGAATCTGTGCTCATCTCAAATGTATTAATTTTTTTAACCTTTATTTAGATAGTGGGTTCCTAGGCTGTTACTGGCCCAACGCTCTAACCACCAGGCTACCTGCCGCCACACACTGTATGTGTGAGGTTTGCTGTTTGTATTGCACTGTAAAGAAGTCAGCCAGAGTTGACGCGGGCTATCATTCACACAAAGAGATGCCTCCCTGGCCACCAGTTCATATTTCAAAACTACGCTGCATATAATGACAGGAAATTCTAAACCTATGCTGGTATTCTTTTGTGCATTATTACATTTTTATTAAATTATATTCTTAGCTAAATACATTACTATTTAATAGTAGTAGCCATAATACATAATGAACTTGCACCATGAAGGGATCTATATATTGTAAATGAGAACTTGTTCTCACCTAGACTACCTGGTTAAATAAAGGTAAAATAAATATTAAAAAAATATAAAAAATATGGAACCATTTTGGTTCAGTGAAGAAGAACCGTTAGTGTTCTGATCAAATAACCCTATAAAAGGTGTCTTTTATGTATTATGGCTACTACTATTAAATAGTAAAATATTTAGCTAAGAATATAATTAGCTAAAAATCAACTCCGAGACAACTCTCATGCAATATCTCAATAGTGGACAACAACAGTAACGGCAGTCTTTGGAACATGTACAAGAGCCACATTTGACTAGAAAGACAGAAAATAATGAAAGTTTTCTCTCCGAGGCTGAAGACTCTTAATTAGGGACCTAATATGGATGTAGCGGAGGCAGGCTATTCATCCAGCAGGACCCTCTAGACCAGTGGAGAGAGGGGGGCTTAGCTGAGGATCAGGCCCAGAGAAGGCATTCATTTGTGAGCTATCTGCTGGAGTCGAGGCCGTCGGGGAATCAATAATCACCAGCCAGGTCAATGGGACGAGAGAATGCATGAAGTGTGAATGGGTATTTAGTTCAGTGTAATACATTGCCCAGTGTGCAAGAGGGAGATAGAGTGTGTGTGTGTGTGTGTGTGTGTGTGTGTGTGTGTGTGTGTGTGTGTGTGTGTGTGTGTGTGTGTGTGTGTGTGTGTGTGTGTGTGTGTGTGTGTGTATGCATGCATGCATGCGTGAGCGTATGTTTGTGTGGAGGTCAACCCCATGGGACCACACGTATAGCACAGATGCGGACACTTCACGCCAGCCCTGCTTACCAAACCTGAATGAATTAAGTAGGTTGTGTGAAAGAGGGTCAAATTCTTTGGCATCAATTTGGAACAAGATGAATAGTTATGCAAGCTTTACAAGTCAACTCCTTTTTTCCCTTTGTCCTTTACAGTCAAAGGCTCTACATTTTACTTTCAGATTCACTGGGACCTTGGTGCAGCCGGAACAGAGGATGTGAGGACTTCTTCCAGACCTGCATACCAACCGAGGCAGCTAGATAACACATAGTCAAAGATTAGCCATAAATGCTAGTTGTCACACTAGTTTCCTCAAAGCTTAGTGTGTAGCAAAGTTAACATGTGCCTAGCATGTAAAAGCCTGTAAGCCTATGTGTGGTCTGCTAATAGAACCATGCTAATAACAGTCATTAGAGCTGTGGGCTCCTGCATGCTACACACTACATGCTGCATCATAAAGGGATACACTGTATATACTGTACTCGATACCATCTACTGCATCTTGCCTATGCAGTTCTGTACCATCACTCATTCATATACAGTGGGGCAAAAAAGTATTTAGTCAGCCACCAATTGTGCAAGTTCTCCCACTTAAAAAGATGAGAGAGGCCTGTAATTTTCATCATAGGTACACTTCAACTATGACAGACAAAATGAGAAAAAATAATCCAGAAATCACATTGTAGGATTTTTAATGAATTTATTTGCAAATTATGGTGGAAAATAAGTATTTGGTCACCTACAAATAGGGCGACTGATCCGTCTAAAGGAAAGAATGAATGGGGCCATGTATCGTGAGATTTTGAGTGACAACCTCCTTCCATCAGTAAGGGCATTGAAGATGAAACGTGGCTGGGTCTTTCAGCATGACAATGATCCCAAACACACCGCCCGGGCAACGAAGGAGTGGCTTCGTAAGAAGCATTTCAAGGTCCTGGATTGGCCTAGCCAGTCTCCAGATCTCAACCCCATAGAAAATCTTTGGAGGGAGTTGAAAGTCCATGTTGCCCAGCAACAGCCCCAAAACATCACTGCTCTAGTGGAGATCTGCATGGAGGAATTGGCCTAAATACCAGCAACAGTGTGTGAAAACCTTGTGAAGACATACAGAAAACGTTTGACCTCTGTCATTGCCAACAAAGGGTATGTAACAAAGTATTGAGATAAACTTTTGTTATTGACCAAATACTTATTTTCCACCATCATTTGCAAATACATTCATTAAAAATCCTACAATGTGATTTTCTGTATTATTTTTTTCTCATTTTGTCTGTCATAGTTGAAGTGTACCTATGATGAAAATTATAGGCCTCTCTCATCTTTTTAAGTGGGAGAACTTGCACAATTGGTGGCTAACTAAATACTTTTTTGCCCCACTGTATCTTTATGTACATATTCTTTATCCCTTTACACTTATGTGTATAAGGTAGTAGTTGTGGAATTGTTAGGTTAGATTACTCGTTGGTTATTACTGCATTGTCGGAACTAGAAGCACAAGCATTTCGCTACACTGACATTAACATCTGCTAACCATGTGTATGTGACAAATAAAATATGATTTGATTTGACATGCTCTAGGCTACAGGCTGGCTGGTCGCTAGCAACACCTTGTTATCGGTTTCTGTGAAACCCACTGGAGGCTACATACTGATCCCAGGGAGAGCCATTTACTCCGCTAGAGCTTGGAATTCCCCCCTTCAACGGCCATCTGTTTGGGGAGAAATGGCATGCCCAATGTGCACGCGTGCACAGACACAGACGAGAAAAATCCAGATGCAGACATAAACAGACATACAATACAAGAACACACACACATACAGCTCACTTTACGTACACATTGCACACACATACACACGCTTCCATATCTTGGGCAGAATGGTATGGGGAGATACTGTCTATCACACATACACAAACAGAGGTCAATTTGTATCAGACCCTAGCAGCACCACGCTGCATCACACTGGTGTGTTTGCCTCTAGACCCTTCAGGCCTGTTATTGTAATGTGGAGAGGAGATGCCGCTCAGTCTATATCTGTGTTTTGTCTTCCTACGTCCACAAACACAGCTCTGTAACAGACTAATGTACAAAGCGAGAAGAGGTAGCCTCCCTACACAGAGAATGTGAAAGAGAGACAGGGACTCAGACCTGGACGTGTACCTTCTCACATACCTTCTCTCTTCTATGTTAATACTGCTGCTGGAGTCACTAAAATTAATGTTTTGTTAGGTAGTTAAATAAAAAATAAAAAACCATACATACACACACATACACTGAAACACAGAGAAACACACATGTGCGATCAAACACACACACACACTCCAACAATTTACCCCAGTTTCAGGATGTGCGGTCCAGGCTAGTTCTGTTGTGGCCCACTTGGTGTCCATTAATGTTTCTGTAAACAGACAAAAGGAGACAAATACTTTAGCGAAAGAGGAACTAACACAGACGAAATCAAGTAAACCTTCAACAGTTACCAAGATAACGGCATCATAAAAATACCAGTTCCTTCTGAAGTAATCTGCCATAATGAATAGAAGCATTGACATTCCCCCAGTAGGCCTGACCAAAGTATGCTGAATCCAGGTAACTACCTTGTCCAAGGAGAGGAAATGACTTATTGATAGATAATAAGATGGTTACTACCGTTCAGTAAGCTGCTAAACTTGAATAAAAAATATATTTAGCGTGAAAAAACTGTGGAGGAACAAGACATCTAAGTGGGTGATGTTTTATTTTGTTGCTCATTTTACTAAATGAATTAGACATGTTTTTTCAGGGCCAGGAAACAACCATGAGTGTCATTGAGAGACACACACACACACACACACACACACACACACACACACACTGTTTTATTTAGTTAACTAGGCAAGTCAGTTAAGAACAAATTCTTATTTTCAATGACTGCCTAGGAACAGTGGGTTAACTGACTATGGGCAGAACGACAATCTTGCAACCTTTTGGTTACTAGTCCAATGCTCTAACCACTAGGCTACGCTGCCGCTTCTTGGTTTATTTATTTAACCTTTATTTAACTAGGCAAGTCAGTTAAGAACAAATTCTTATTTACGATGGCCTACCCCGGCCAAACATTAACCCGGAAGGCGCTGGGCCAATTGTGCGCCGCCCTATGGGTCTCCCAATCATGGCCGGTTGTGATACGCCTCTAGCACTGAGATGCAGTGCCTTAGACCACTGTGCCACTCGGGAGCCCCAGATACTGTACATAACTTGAATAGAAGGCATGGATAAGGGTGTCATAAACCCCCAGTAGCACAAAAGAAAACCTCTTCACCCAGAAGAAAGGTCAATATACTTAAATTTCCCTTGCGTTTTAAAAACCAGCCAATCCCCTTTCACTCTTTTCTATTTCTCCCACTCTGTCCTCCTACTGTTCCCTCTTTCCATTGCCTAGGCAAACAGTCTCGCTGTGTGAGAGAGAGAAGAGAGTGTGTGGGGAGGGGAATACTATAAATTAGCTGTTTTACTACCTGGCACTTGGGAAGCAGTACTAAGCAACTGCATGTGTTATTATCTTACCATTCTGCTGTTCTACAAGACGGTTAAGATCATGGAATTGTGCGATACCAAAAGTGAGCCAATGTTTGCATTGGCATAAAATGGAAAGATTTTTTTCACAAAGGCCTTCCTTTTCCTTGAGAGCTTTTCTTCTCTCTCTATCCTCTCTCCTCTCTCTCTCAATTAAATTCCATTTCAATCCAAATTGCTATAATGGCATGGGAAACTTGTGTTCCAAAGGAACACGGACCCCATTTCAAATGTCATATTATGTCTATATACAGTGTTGTAATGAATGATATGCAAATAGTTACAGTACAAAAGGGAAAAAATATAAACATAAATATGGGTTGTATTTACAATGATGTGTGTTCTTCATTATTTGCCCTTTTCTTGTGGCAACAGGTCACACATCTTGCTGCTGTGATGACACACTGTGGTATTTCACCCAATGGATATGGGAGTTTATCAAAATGTGATTTGTTTTTTAATTCTATGGGGGTCTGTGTAATCTGAGGTAAATATGTGTCTCTAATATGGTCATACATTTGGCAGGAGGTTAGGACGTGCAGCTCAGTTTACACCTCATTTGTGGGCAGTGTGCACATAGCCTGTCTTCTCTTGGGAACCAGTTCTGCCTACGGCGGCCTCTCTCAATAGCAAGGCTATGCTCACTGAGTCTGCACATAGTCAAAGTTTTCCTTAATTTTGGGTCCGTCACAGTGGCTAGGTATTCTGCCACTGTGTGCTCTCTGTTTAGGGCCAAATAACATTTTGGTTCGCTCAGTTTTTTTGTTAATTCTTTCCAGTGTGTCAAGTAATTATATTTTTGTTTTCTCATAATTGTGTTGGTTCTAATAACAAAACGTCACCTACAAAGAGTTGAACCTGGAGAAGCGTCAAGTTGGTCCTGAGGCTCTGTTCACAAACACAATCAGACTCCGCAGAGCCCCAGGACCAACTTGACGCTTCTCCAGGTTCATCTCTCTGTAGGTGATGGTTTTGTTATGGAAGGTTTGGGGATCGCTTCCTTTTAGGTGGTTGTAGAATTTAACAGCTCTTTTCTGTATTTTGATAATTAGCGGGTATCAGCCTAATTCTGCTCTGCATGCATTATTTGGTGTTTTATGTTGAGGATATTTCTTGCAGAATTCTGCATGCAGTCTCAATTTGGTGTTTGTCCCATTTTATGAATTCTTGGTACGTGAGCGGACCCCAGACATCACAACCATAAAGGGCAATGGGTTCTATAACTGATTCAAGTATTTTTTGCCAAATTGTAATTGGTATGTTGAATTTTATGTTCCATTTGATGGTGTAGAAGGCCCTTCTTGCCTTGTCTTTCAGATCGTTCACAGCTTTGTGGAAGTTACGTGTGGCGCTGATGTTTAGGCCGAGGTATGGATCGTTTTCTGTGTGCTCTAGGGCAACAGTGTGTAGATGGAATTTGTATTTGAGGTCCGGGCAACTGGACCTTTCTTTGGAACACCATTATTTTTGTCTTACTGAGATTTACTGTCAGGGCCCATGTAAGACACAAATAAAATATCTAGGTGCTGCCGTAGGCCCTCCTTGGTTGTGGACAGAAGCACCAGATGATCAGCAAACAGTAGACATTTGACTTGAGATTCTAGTAGGGTGAGGCCGTGTGCTGTAGACTGTTCTAGTGCCCTCGCCAATTCGTTCTCTATTTCTCTCTCTCTTTCAGTCTGTTTCAAGTGCTCCAGGTGAATTGACAGGACATACAGTATGACATGAAAAAGGGAGCTACATCTCCTTTTCTGACTGCAAATTCCTGCGTTGAAACACTAATGCTGACAAACGCAGATATTCTCGACCGCATCGAACTCAAAGACCTCTCTCCGTCAGTCAGACTAGCTTTGTAGCCTCTCTTTCTTTTGCAGAGACATCCCATTTATGTCACCCTGTTAGGTTTGAGTGATAGCATCTGAGAGAAAGTGTAGGTGTGTACATGATAGTATGTGTGTATCCTCTTTGCTTAGGACTTCCCCATCTGACTCACACATGACAGTGTTATTGTCAGACCACTTACAAGCAAGCAACCACACAGGGAGATGATAAGGTACAAAAGTATACCGTGTAAAGCTACTATAGTACCTAGTCTATTAAAACAGACCATGTACACCCTACATTACTGCTAACTTCACTGATAATGACAGTGTGTGACACACACAGAGAGACAGTGCAAGGAAGGCCTGACTCAGTGTTAACTATGGAACACTCAAGAACGGAGTGTATGAGCATGCTGTGGCCTAGCCGGTAGGCTGTGCAACTTTCTGTTTTGTTTGAGCTCTCGGCCG
Organism: Oncorhynchus nerka; assembly: GCF_034236695.1. NCBI lineage: Eukaryota > Metazoa > Chordata > Actinopteri > Salmoniformes > Salmonidae > Oncorhynchus > Oncorhynchus nerka. The sequence continues at coordinate 43,527,431 of NC_088408.1, read as the reverse complement.
GTGTGTAAACAGTATATACTACGGCAAAGCCCCCTCATTGTGCCCAGCAATGAAGAGGCAATCCTGAGTCAATTGGGCAGAGCAATGCCACAATGACCCCATCATAACCCGGATCGTCATCACTTCCCAAAAGGCCAGCAAGAGGGCACACACCGAGTCCATCTTCACTATGGAACTGCAATGCAATCACTATGAACTCGACAGAAATGTTTTCCATACAAAATATAAGACAAAACCTCGTTTTTTTCCTTCTTATTGGGCCATGGCAGAAAAAAAGGATACACAGAGAGCTAAAACGACTAACATGCTAGGCAAGAGAGCTCTTAAAGCCCTGACCAAAAAAAACTGACAGACAGCTCTTGACAGAAACAAACATACATAGCTCAAAAGTTTTTTTTCCATCATATCACCTTTTTAGCCCATTTTAACCTTCAAAATGTCCTTTTGAAGTTTTACTATGGGACACCACAATCAGAGAGAGTAAAGCTTGAGGGTAAGACAGAGGGTAAAACATTGATAGAGTAAAGCTTGAGGGTCAGACAGAGGGTAAAACATTGATAGAGTAAAGCTATAAAAGGCGGTGTCATAAAGCAGTGTACTACATAGACTGGGGCCGTTGGCAATGGGATAGCAGCCAAACTGACATGCAAATGTGTGCTTTTAATCCATCCATCTCCCTTTCTCTACCTCTCTTTCTTTACATCCCTTTATTTCTCGTTCTCTCTGTCATTGTCTCTCTAGCTCTATATCTCTTTGTTTACTTTGTTCATGCAGCATGTGAAGTTTTAGATCTGTTGACTGTTTAATGATGGATGGTACAGTTAGTCTGGGCAGAGGTAGATGTTTTCCAACCACTTATACTGTACTGGAAGATCCCTGAGTCATAGGGGATTGCTGAATAAAAGTGTATTTTACAATGTAGGTTAGCTCTACCCTGCCTAGATCAGCACTGTGTACAGTGAGGGAGAGGTGGGGAGGAGGAGTGACTCAAAAGCGATGATATAAACATGACTCACTGACCCTGGTTCATACGTAGAGAATATAAACACGGTGAAACATGGATGACATACAGACAGACATCACAAACACACACACACATATTAACATACAGGCTGGCTGACAGGTAGGCACGCATACACACGCACACACATATTAACATACGGGCGGGTAGGCAGGCACACACGTGTAACCGATGTGAAATGGCTAGCTAGTTAGCAGTGGTGCGCGCTAATAGCGTTTCGATCGGTGACATCACTCACTCTGAGACCTTGAAGTAGTTGTTCCCCTTGCTCTGCAAGGGCCGCGGCTTTTGTGGCACAATGGGTAACGATGCTTCATGGGTGACTGTTGTCGGTGTGTGCAGAGAGTCCCTGGTTTGAGCCCGGGTCGGGGCGAGGGGACGGACGAAAGTTAAACTGTTACATTGATGCTGTTGACCCAGATCACTGGTTGCTGCGGAAAAGGAGGAGGTAAAAAGGGGGGTGAGCGTAACCGATCTGAAATTGCTAGCTAGTTAGCGGTGATGCTCGCTAATAGCGTTTCAGTCGGTGACGTCACTCGCTCTGAGACCTTGAAGTAGTTGTTCCCCTTGTTCTGCAAGGGCCGCGGCTTTTGTGGAGCGATGGGTAACGATGCTTCGTGGGTGTCAGTTGTCTATGTGTGCAGAGAGTCCCTGGTTCGAGCCCGGGTAGGGACGAGGGGACGGACTAAAGTTAAACTGTTACGCATGCACACGCACACACATATTAAAATACAGGCTTGCAGGCCTGCACACACACATACAGCCTACCCGACAAGGCCGGCCCATATACTCTAATCCCCTAATGACAGAGCAGGCCTAATAACATGGGGAGCCATTGAAACACTCATTCCTATTGAGTCTGAAAAAACACACAAATATACACACACACACACACACACACAGCACACAGGGTTACAAGCCTCTTCAAATATTTCTTTGTTCAAACAACCAGGCATCTCAAAAAAAGAAGAAAGGGGAAGAGGGAATGGGGGGAGAGGCAAAAGCACCATTATTGAGCCAGAAGAATGTGTGCTCGTTTCATAGGCCAAACCTAACTCTAAGGCTAGGAAGAGCAGACAGGTGAGGGATTATCTAGTATTGTGTTGCTAATACCTACACATTTTTGATTTACAGTTGACCTCTCAACAGTTCAGTTACGGGAGGAGATATTTTCTAATTTGGTAGGGAATGTCAATGGATATTTGTTGGTGTTTCAGTGACTTCCTGAATGATAAATGTTGTGTTAGTTTAGTTACACTGATGCTAATTAGCAAATTCTCTAATTAGCAAATTTTCAGCAACTACACAACAGTTGCCTGCAAAATTTGGACGATTATTTTTATTATTTTTTTCAACAAACACCGTTGAACACACACTTCAGCGTTTCTGTCTCGAGTCCTTCTCTTTTGCCAGTTAATTATTGTTTTTCTCTCTTCTGAGCTCCTTTGTTGTGTCATTCCAGAGAAACACACCGGCGCATGGCAACTCGACTTCAACAAAGGTCAAGCCTGCACCGTCGACACTTCAGCTCTGTTTAGCCCAAAAAAAGTGAAATGTGTCAACAATAACCAGAGGATCCCCAATTTTAAACGTATTAGTGCTATATTAGCCTAATTGCTTTGTAGGCTGCTTTTGTTGCCGCTGCTTTTATCAAGCCAAGAGGAGAGGGGTGCGGCAGAGAGAGAGGCAAATAGAGAGAAAGAGAGAGAGAGAGGAAAAATCCTATTTAAATTTGAATGGGGCAGGCAGCCTCTCTCCCTTTGTCCTGCAGGAGAGTGCCATGATTAGGAGGGGACCCCCGTTTTGTGCTGAGCCCCCCTGCTTCGGTAATTGGTTGACGGGCTCGATGTAGGTGGCTGTGGTGTTCCCCCTGTTGCCCTCTGTGGAATTCCCTCAAAAGACCCCCTTCTACCCACCCCACTATTCCCCCCAAATCACCCTACCTCCCATGGCACTTCGCCCATAGCCCCCCTACTCTCACTCTCGCCACTTGCTGTCACTCATGCCACAATGGCTGTCACAGAGCACTTGCCTCTGTGTACTAACAGGGTTCCACTGTCAATGCTGGGCAAATGAGCTCTCTCACTGTAGGGCTACACTAATGAACACAGTCTTCAGGGGCCACACAGTTTGTTGGCCCCCACATTTACTTGGCTAAACAAATGGATTGCTGACTTAATAGTGTTAAAGGTTCCTCTGACTGTCTGCCTCATTGCTTGGTTGGCTATCCATTTTTATGCAGCGTTAAATAAATGGTGGCAGTGTGGTGACTACGATAAAATGTGATTAATACATTTAATTTCTTTGGCAGCCTAGACAGCGATGGCAACGGGAGATAGCGGGATAGAAGTAAAGTCCTTCATGTTTGTTCGCGTCAAATGGAGTGTAGGGAGTGTAGGGAATGAATGGGGGTCTGAGTTCACGTAGGCATCATGTAGGGAGAGGAGCCGTGGCCATTGGGAGTTAAAATGAAGACTGGTGATTTGATCACGTTGGTGCAGTAGTCTCAGACATGGGCTTGTTCTCAAACTGAAACAGCTGAAAAGGGAAAGGCTGACTCAAGCACAATATTCCTCTATTGGTGTGTGGATTTTTGGAGAATGTGTGCGTGCGTGCTTTCAAAAGCTCATGAAGTCTGGACTAGTTCCTGTATTGCCAGTGGAATGGTCTATTTTGTCATCTCTGCCATTCTTTCTTTCTCTCTCTCTCAGCCCCCCTCTCCACACTCCCCCTTTTCTTTCACTACAGCCTGTAATTACAGAGCAGAGAGGATCTGACGAACAGGTAGCCCCTAGGGCGGCTGTCTGCAAACCAGGTGTGTGTGTGTGTGTTTGTGGGCAGTACTGCTGATGCTGACAGTATGATGACGGGACTTTAATGATAGTGTTCAGGTCTTGTCTAAGGAGAGGCTAACATGTCTAAGAGAAGACTAACTGCTTTTATGGCCATGTTTCACCGTATGACGTTACGCTGTAGGGCTGCGCAAGCACACACACACACCGAACCCCCCTGCTCTGCGATGTAGTCATCCTCAACCCCAAACTGATTTATGACATTCAGACCATGTGATTTCAAATCATGTAGATCCGCCATGTATTGGGCTCTACTTACAGGAAATCACACATTGGCTTGAATTTACGAGGGACTTGGGATAAAACTTTCTTTCTTAAAAAAACAAGAGTTCTTTCCACTGGACCAGATCTTAAAAGATGAGTTCACAATTTGTTTTACCAAATTTCTATTTGGATGTAAATGGCATGTTCTAGAAGGGTCCAGACACTTTTTTTGTGATTTCACTTCGTTTTGAGAAACAAAACTTCCTCATTGCTTGATCTGCAGTTTCCCCTACCAGCTGTGCTGCTTCTCCATGTAGCTCGTGCTGCTTTTCCGTGTAGCCCGCACAGCACAGCTGGTATGGGAAACCGCTCGAGTCGCAAATAATGGAATATGACGTTGTTCAATATTACACAATTTCACGTGTACAACATCTGCATCACTATATTGAGTGCTTTGCCGTTTCTAAGGACGTATTTGGGTGTTTTGGAGCCTTTGTTCATGTTTTTCCGTAGACACCATACTGCAGAACGAGCAATTGCGGGTGGAGGAAGTTTCTCAAAACCAAGTAAAATTGCTCAAATATTGTCTGGACCCTTCATTAACATACCATTTACATCAAAAATAGAGATTTGGTTCAAAAATAGTGAACCAATCCTTTAAAAGGGTTTCATTCCACTTTACCCAATTAAACTTTTCCTCCATTATTTTTTAAAAACTTTTTTAAACTTCTTCAGAGATAAAGTTTGTCTTACTACTTCAATCTAGTAATTGCACACATTTTCCATTTCAGCAAACATGAACACAGCGCTGTATTTAGTCTAGTCATCAATCAATCTTCAAATCGGTGTGGGAGTTGTTTTCAAGTAGTCTCCGTCTGCCAGTATGTCTGTTTGATTCTATAATCTGATATTCTTAGCAATGACTCAACTGCCTGGGTTGAAAAAACCAAGGTAGGAGTTTACCCTTGCCCATAGCATCTGCATATGGAAATGGAGATCTGAGCGCTGTGTGTGTGTGGCCACAAGTGTGTGTGTGTCTGTACAGCTGTTAGTTGAGCTAAACTCACACAACCTTCAGGCTACGAGACCAGGATTATGATTCATATTTAAACATACAGTAACCACAGCCCCTGTGTTTTGATTGATTCATACTACTCCATAATTGCGACAGACAAGCTCACACACTCATTCTCAGGTACACGTTCCAAAATCCTATAAAAAGCCCTCCACGATACTGAAAATAGCCACGTGCTGCACGCTCCATAATATCAAACTGGCCATTACCCAGCTTTCAATCCTGCCTATTTTTACCTCGACTCCTCTCTACCATACCATTTTAACATCACTGACTTTGGTACCCATTCCCACAGCCATTCCCTTACTCCAAACAACATTTCTCTCTTTCATTAACCTTTTAATACACATAGCGGCCGTCAACGCTTGGCTGTCAGGATAGCTAGGTATAAGAGTTGTGTGGCTATAAATGTGCGCTGTGCTCAGGAAATGTCAAGCTGTCACTTGCACTAATTTAGCCATACAGACAACCAGCTAACTAACCACGAAATAGAGATGAGAGTAATTCCTATTTATCTGTTGGATTTAGGTTATGGTTTGTCATGTTTGCTAGTTACAGATGTTCATAGGCTATATATTGCCTCGTTTTCCTATTATTTGACAGCTTGCTTAGCTGTCGTGTTATGGTAGAAGCCCCCACAGTGGAGCTCAAATGATGTTCAGTTGCTGTGAAATTTGTTTAAATAGCCAGTTGCTTGTTTTGTCCTGTTTTTACCGGTGCTGTTCATTTGGAAACTGTCCCAGTTTTGTAACTAATTATCTAACTCTGTAGTTGTCTATCAGGCAAGAGAACGAGAGTTTGAGTGTAGGCAACAACATTGTGCTTTGCTCGCGACGCTGTCACTTGATCATCTCACTCCCTCCCTACAAAGACAACCAGCTAACTAAGTAATCTAACCATGGGTCTTGAGGTGTGTATACCATATATAGCCTTTACGGTTATAATCTAACTCTGCTGGTCATCTATGAGCATATTTATGATTGTCTTTCTGTGTGCTCCATGATGTCTGAATACCCATTAGTCTAAAAAACATACAATACCAGTCAAAAGTTTGGACACACCTACTCATTGAAGGGTTTTTCTTTATTTTTAACATTTTCTAATTTCTGAAAAATAGTGAAAACATCAACACTGTGAAATAACACATACAGTTGAATTCGGGAAGTTTACATACACCTTTTAAATTCAGTTTCACAATTCCTGACATTTAATCCTAGTAAAAATTCCATGTCTTACGTCAGTTAGGATCACCACTTTATTTTAAGAATGTGAAATGTCAGAATAATAGTTGAGAGAATGATTTATTTCAGCTTTTATTTCTTTCATCACATTCCCAGTAGGTCAGAAGTTTACATACACCGAATTAGTATTTGGTAATTGAGTAAATTGTTTAACCTGGGTCAAACGTTTTGGGTAGCCTTCCACAAGCTTCCCACAATAAATTGGGTGAATTTTGGCCCATTCCTCCTGACAGAGCTGGTGCAACTGAGTCAGGCCTCCATGCTCACACACACTTTTTCAGTTCTACCAACACATTTTCTATGGGATTGAGGTCAGGGCCTTGTGATGGCCACTCCAATACCTTGACTTTGTTGTCCTTAAGCCATTTGGCCACAACTTTGGAAGTATGCTTGGGGTCATTGTCCATTTGGAAGACCCATTTGCGACCAAGCTTTAAATTCCTGACTGATGTCTTGAGATGTTGCTTCAACATATCCACATCATTTTCTCTCCTCATGATGCCATCTATTTTGTGAAGTGCACCAGTCCCTCCTGCAGGAAAGCACCACCCACAACATGATGAGCTGTTTAAAGGCACAGTCAAATTAGTGTATGTAAACGTCTGACCCACTGGAATTGTGATACAGTGAATTGTAAATGAAATAATCTGTCTGTAAACAATTGTTGGAAAAAGTACTTGTGTCATGCACAAAGTAGATGTCCTAACCGACTTGCCAAAACTATAGTTTGTTTACATGAAAATTGTGGAGTTTTAATGACTCCAACCTATTGTAAACTTCTGACTTCAACTGTACTGTCTGTCTGTCTGTCTGTCTGTCTGTCTGTCTGTCTGTCTGTCTGTCTGTCTGTCTGTCTGTCTGTCTGTCTGTCTGTCTGTCTCTCTCTCTCTCTCTCTCTCTCTCTCTCTCTCTCTCTCTCTCTCTCTCTAGGTCAGTGAAAGTGAGGGAAGTGATGGATGTGGAAAGTCAAGGCCAGCAGCAGAAGGCAGGGAGGAAGACGCATTTGAGATGATTGGAGTGATAGAGATGTGGAGTGAGGAGGGAGGAGTGGAGCGAGAGGAGAGTGAACGGAACATTGAGAGGTAGAGGAGGAGGAACAGAAAGAGGAAGAGGGAAAGCACACCAGTTATGGGAGCCTACGTTTCCATGGAATGTGTCTGCACCAAGTCTCGGGCTCCCAGGTCGCGCAGCGGTCTAAGGCACTGCATCTCAGTGCTTGAGGCATCACTACAGACACCCTGGTTCGATTCCAGGTTGTATCACAACCGGCCGTGTTTGTGAGTCCCTTAGGGCGGTGCACAATCGTTCCAGCGTCGTCCGGGTTTGGCCAGTGTAGGCCGTCATTGTAAATAAAAAAATTCAAATAAAGAACAAATTGTTAAGTCTCACCTCGTACCACAGAGCTTACGTTGTGCAATTTGTCTGTTTCATTTGTTGAATTTGGATCTGAAAACTGCATGTACCTACTGTACATAGCTTCTCAAAGCGGTTGCACAGCATATTGCTACCTATGTATGGTACCCTGAGGGCGGCGTCAGTAGACTAGTGTGGGCGACCCTGCAAAGGCCCCTTCCCAGAAACCGCATGCATTGGTCCTTGAAGGCATTCTAAATGCAGCTTGTGCATTCACTTTGGGATGGCTACAGTGGCAGGAAGCGTTGAGCCAAGAGTTGGGCACGTGGAGGTTTGGACCGAGTTGTCACTCAAACCACTACCTGGTGTAGTTTGAAGGGCGCAAGAGAGGGTGTGTGGTATGCATCTGGAGTGGACGCAGGGCAGAGAGTGGGAGGTTTGTAGAAAGCACCCTTTGTGTGCTCTACATGTTCTTTTCCACTTTGCTGGATGGGGCTTCCAGAAGTCCCAAGACATGTTGTAGGCTAAATGCAAACACTAAAGTGACCAGTGTGAAATAAGAATTTGTCCTACAAATCTTATACGGAAATTGTATATTTCTTTTCGAATTGTCTCTGAACAGTAGTTATCTGTCTATCTAATACATTCACTGAATTAACTGAATTGTTGTCAAAGTAGGCTACTATTTCTACATTTTGTTTGAGGCCTGGTCTGTACTACATGTTATTGAGAGAGGTTATCTAGATTTGCAGGTCTCTGAATAGCTTTTTACATTGTTACAGAAGTAAGTGTCATTGTCAATCAAATAGCCTACTTTGAATATTTCTGAATATTGTCCTCTGGTCACATTTTTGATTATTTGTTCAATATTTATAAGTATAATATATTATGCATTGGTCATTTTGAGTGAGTAATGGTGAGTGTCTTTACACAATGGAAAAGACAATGAGTGTTATTCCTATTGACATGAATGTGGTGTCATATTAAAGAAGAGATAAAGAAAGTTAATTTGTAATTGTCATTTGTTGTTTGTTTTTGAGGTATGTCTGTTTGTCTGAAAATGTTTGAAAAAAATGGCTTTATCTTGAAAATTCTCAGTAATCTACAAAAATATTCTAGAACTCTATTGGGGTCTAAAGGGTTAAATGTGTTTCCAGAAAGGGGAATAGGGTGGTGGAGTAATTTATTGGATAAGATAAGGGCGTATTGATACACTTTGATTTGTTTCTTTGTCTGGCCCAAACGGCTTCTGATGAATCCTCAGTAGATCTAGCTAATGAGCAAAGCTGCTCGCCGTTAACAAGCCCTGATAAGAGCCATATGAGGAAGTGTGGACAGGAATATATATGAGGCCTCAAGCCCCGGGGCTAGTTCTGTCTGTCTGTCTGTCTGTCTGTCTGTCTGTCTGTCTGTCTGTGTGTGTGGATGCATGAAATGTGTGTGTATAAATTAAAATGGCACCTCTCTCTTACAGGGATTTTTGCTTTTAAGTGTGTGGGTTACGGTTGTGCCAAACCTCAGTGACACCGTCCCGACATATTTAGATCACAAACAAACAGGCAAAATGCTTTATCAGCCAATATAATCCAAGAGCCAAGAATCTACCCTTAGTTCACCTATACTCAAACCACCTCTCTCTCTCTCTCTCTCTCTCTCTCAATTCAATTCAATTCAAGGACTTTATTGGCATGGAAAACATATGGTAACATTACCAAAGCAAGTAAAGTAGATAACAAACAAAAGTGGAATAAACAATAAAAATTGACAGTAAATATTACACTCACAGAAGTTCCAAAAGAATAAAGACATTTCAAATGTCATATTATGTCTATATACAGTGTTGTAACGATGTGCAAATAGTTACAGTACAAAAGGGAAAATAAAATAAAATATAAATATGGGTTGTATTTACAATGGTTTTTGTTCTTCACTGGTTGCCCTTTTCTCGCGGCAACTGGTCAAAAATCTTGCTGCTGTGAACGCACACTGTGGTATGTGAAACCCAGTGGATATGGGAGTTTATCAAAATTGGGGTTGTTTTCAAATTCTTTGTGGATCTTTGTAATCTGAGGGAAATATGTATCTCTAATATGGTCACATGTCTCCCTCATACAGTATATACATATATATAGGCATGCTGCAAGGAGGCATGGGGAGCGCAGATGTGGCCAGGGAAATAAATTGCAATGTTGAGAGAGGCTGGACTGAGGGCTTGTAGGCCTGCTGTATTTAACCCCCCCCCCCCCCCCCTTTGTTCAGGGACACGTTATTACAATTCTGTTAGTCACATGTCTGTGGAACTTGTTCATTTTATGTCTCAGTTGTTAAATCTTGTTATGTTCATACAAATATTTACACATGTTAAGTAGACTTAGCATCAGGTAGCTTGGTCACGAAAATCAGAAAAGCAATCAAATTAATCATTTACCTTTGATGATCTTCGAGACTCCCAGTTACACAACAAATGTTCCTTTTGTTCCATAAAGATCATTTTTATATCCAAAATACCTCCGTTTGTTTGGCACGTTATGTTCAGAAATCCACAGGAAAGAGCGCAGACAAATTAAAAATAGTTTCCATAATGTCCACAGAAACATGTCAAACGTTTTTTATAATCAATCCTCAGGTTGTTTTTAAAATATATAATCAATAATATATCAACCACAAATGTCTTGTTCAGTATGAGAGGGAAAAGCAATGGTGCGAGCAAAACTCATGCGACCACTTGACGAGATGTTATCGTTCTGGCTCATTTTTCAAAAAGCACCACCACAACATGATGCTGTCACCCCCATGCTTCTGAGTTGGGGTGGTGTTCTTCAGCTTGCAAGCCTCCTCCTTTTTCTTCCAAACATAACGATGGTCATTATGGCAATATAGTTATATTTTTGTTTCATCGGAACATTTCTCCAAAAAGTACGATCTTTGTCCCCATGTGCAGTTGCAAACCGTAGTCTGACTTTTTCTCGCGGTTTTGGAGCAGTGGCTTCTTCTTTGCTGTGCAGCCTTTCAGGTTATGTCGATATAGGTCTCATTTTACTATGGATATAGATACTTTTGTACCTTTTTCCTCCACCATCTTCACAAGGTCCTTTGCTGTGGTTCTGAGATTGATTTGCGCTTTTCGTACCAAAATCCGTTCTTCTCTAGGAGACAGAACGAGTCTCCTTCCTGATTTATTTGGATTTTCCCATAATGTCAAGCAAAGAGGCACTGAGTTTGAAGGTAGGCCTAGAAATTAATTAACAGATAAACCTCCAATTGACTCAAATTATGTCAATTAGCAAGAAAATGATGTCAATCAGAAGCTTCTAAAGCCATGGCATCATTTTCTGGAATATTCCAAGCTGTTAAAGGCACAGTCAACTTAGTGTATGTAAACTTCTGACCCACTGGAATTGTGATACAGTGAATTATAAGTTAAATAATCTGTCTGTAATCAATTGTTGTAAAATGTACTTGTAATGCACAAAGTAGATGTCGTAACCCGACTTGACAAAACTATAGTTTGTTAACAAGAAATTTGTGGAGTGGTTGAAAAACAAGTTTTTAATGACCCCAACCTAAGTGTATGTAAACTTCCGACTTTAACTGTATATATATGTACTACATGAGCCCATAGAGCCATATAAAGCTGCATTCAATGTATTGCCATATACTTCCCCAGTGTTGGGTGTGGCTGTGAAAAAACACATTAAAGGCATTTAGTTTACTAATGCTGTTTACAAGTCTCTCTAGATGGGAGAGTGTGAGAGAGAAAAAAGAAGAGGGGGGCCAAGAGAAAGAGGTAGGTGGAGATTGAGGGAATACTACAAAAAACAAGCCACCAGAATAGTCAGAGAGAGAGAGAGAGAGAGAGAGAGAGAGAGAGAGAGAGAGAGAGAGAGAGAGAGAGAGAGAGACCGACTCCCCTATCTCTGTGTTCCTTTCATTACGACAGCGGAGGTTGGTGGCGAGGTGGCCTTGAGTGTTAGTGTGTAACGTTCTCTCCGATCGGTGTGGTCTTCTACTACAGTCTGCAGCCGCCCAGAGAACCATCTCCCTCTCCTCTTCAATCTTCTCCTCCTCTGCTTATGCGGTGCGCTGCAGCTAGCGACTGGAACGAGCTGCAAAAAACACTCAAACTGGACAGTTTTATCCCCATCTCTTCATTCAAAGGGGGGCTCCCGAGTGGCGCAGCGATCTAAGGCACTGCATCTCAGAGCCAGAGGCGTCACTACAGACACTGGTTTGATTACAGGCTGTATCATAACCGGCTGTGATTGTGAGTCCCATAGTACGGGGCAGGGTTTAGCCGGGGTAGGCCGTCATTGTAAATAAGAATTTGTTCTTAACTGACTTGCCTAGTTAAATAAAGGTTAAATAAATAAAAAAAATCAATCAAGTCACTTGTGGTTGCTTCACGTGATGTATACTTGTCTCTATCTTCTTGCCCTCTGTGCTTTTGTCTGTGCCCAATAATGTTTGTAGCATGTTTTGCTATCGTGTTGTGCTGCTGCGATGTTGTGTTGCTACCATGTTGTTATCATGTTGTGTTGCTACCATGCTGTGTTGTCACGTGTTCCTGCCATGCTGTGTTGGTGTCTTAGGTCTCTCTTTATGTAGTGTTGTGGTGTTTCATTTGTCGTGATGTGTGTTATGTCCTACATTTTTTTTTTAAATTCCAGCCCCCGTCCCCACAGGAGGCCTTTTGCCTTTTGGTAGACTGTCATTGTAAATTAGCATTTGTTCTTGACTGAATAAATAAAGGTTAAAGGTTAAATAAAAAAGTAAAAATGCTCTGCTAACCCGACAAAACATTCATTATAAGGACTACAGCAGCAGTATTAACAGTTAGCCCGGATGGATCCCAGACAAAATATATGAAAATATGATAGCAGATTGCACCACGGCTATCCTAGGGGAATGTCGAACACAGACTGTCTGTGTGGATGTATTGGCCCTGGCTTGTCTCCCTCTCAAATCAATTCAAATCAAATGTTATTGGTCACATATACATATTTAGCTGATGATATTGCGGGTGTAGCGAAATGCTTGTGTTCCTAGCTCCAACGGTGCAGTAAAGTTAACAGTTCACAACAATACACACAAATGCAAAAGTAAAATAATGGAATTCAGAAATATATAAATATTAGGACGAGCAATGTCAGAGTGGCATAGAGTAAATACAGTGGAATAGAATACAGTACATACATATGAAATGAGTAAAGCAGTATGTAAACATTATTAAAGTGACTAGTTAGTAAATAAAGTAGAATAGAATACAGTATATACATATGAAATGAGTAAAGCATTATGTAAACATTATTAAAGTGACTAGTGTTCCATTATTAAGGTGACCAGTGATTCCATGTCTATGTATATAGGACAACAGCCTCTAAGGTGCAGGTTTGAGTCACCGGGTGGTAGCCGACTAGTGATGGCCATTTAACAATCTGATGGCCTTGAGATAGAAGCTGTTTTTCACAGCTTTGATGCACCTGTACTGACCTCGCCATCTGGATGATAGCGGGGTGAACAGGCCATGGCTCGGATGGTTGGTGTATTTGATGGTCTTTATGGCCTTCCTGTGACATCGGGTGCTGTAGGTGTCCTGGAAGGCAGGCAATGTGCCCCCAGTGATGCGTTGGGCGGTGCAGTTGCCATACCAGACGGTGATGCAGCATGACTGGATGCTCTCAAATATGCATCTGTAAAGGTTTGTGAGGGTCTTATGGGCCAAGACAATTTTCTTCAGCCTCCTGAGGTTGAAGAGGCGCTGTTGCGCCTTCTTCACCACGCTGTCTGTAATGGGTGGACCATTTCTGATCGTCAGTGATGTCTACGCTGAGAAACTTGAAGCTTTCTCTCTCATATGTATGGCAGTCTCTAAAGAACACACTCATGCAGACACTGGACATGCATGCACACACACACACATACACACACACACCATCCTTCTGCTTGCGCAGGGAGAACTTGGGACATGGTCTGACATAGTCTGACTGTCTGTGAAGGTTACTTCCCATGCTAATGCGAGGTTCCAACTGGTTTGCGACTTGCACAACAAACAGTGTGCTGCTATCACATGAGAGCACGTACACACTCGTACCCACACATAGATGACGGCCATCCCTGATACAGTACATGTGCCCCAATTTATACACGCTCGCACACACTCACACACACATACAAACACACACCGATACAGGCTTGTCCACACAATGACAAAATCCTGCTTGTCCTCTGTGTAGCTCAACACAGAACATTCCGGAGCTGGTCCAGGTATAAAAGAAAAGCAGTGAGTCTGAATGGGGACTGGCTCTAAAATAAAAAATAGGGCTTAACTTCCAGCTTAACTGTTCTGTATGAATAGCTATTGAGTCTTTCTTTATAACTGCCGTTATGAGTATCAGCTTTTGATATAGCCATCATGCCTACATATCAGATTGTCTTACAGTCTTTACAGTCCACTTGTAAAAGTACTGTGTAATGATTGTGTTCAATCTAATCAGCGATCGCTGCTTCAACATTTCTATGAACAGCTGGTTGTCTGCAGTGGACAGCCGTGATGTGGTGACTTCACATTTTCCACATGCCAGTGGCTTTCAATGACTTTATAATGGTTGAAAATATACCCTTGAGGTTTTAACATGTCTTTATTTATTTTTCCTCTGGTTTGGCATCCCTCTTGAGTAACATAAACAAAACAAGAAAAGACCAGAATGCGAAATGCATGGGCTCTCAAGCTTTTAAGGAGGAACTATGAGACTATCCGTGCAACTGACGTTGATTTATTAAGACGTGCCAGCAAATTTCTGAGTCAATTATCACCCGTGAGCGATCTTAATTTTCGAGGTATGTCCTCATGTACCTGGGATAGGGAAGAACAAAAAAGCAATCCTAATTGGTCCAGCTTTACCACAGTGTAATAGATGAGTAATTATACATGTTTCTTTCTCTGTATTTCTATCCCTTTCTTTTCAATCAGGCTGCTAAGGAGCTCCAGGGGAGGTGACAGCCTCGGGGTGAGATAGCTAGCCAGAGCTCGACTGGCGGTTCTCACATTAAGATCATTAAAGAGAGAGAAAAGACAGAGAGAGAGAGAGAGAGACCCAACCAGAGGAGACCCAATTGGACCCAACCAAATCATGGGAAAACAAAATGATAATTACTTGACACATTGTAAAGAATTAACAAAGAAACAGCACACTAGAATGCTTTTTGGCCCTAAACAGAGAGTACACAGTGGCAAAATACCTGACCCCTGTGACTGACCCAAACTTAAGGATTTATTTACTTATTTTCCTTTTTGTACACCGTACAACTGTATATATACATAATATGACATTTGTAATGTCTTTATTGTTTTGGAATTTCTGTGTGTAATGTTTACTGTTCATTTCACATGCCAATAAAGCTCCTTGAGGGGGGCCAGCCAGCCAGCCAGGTTTTAGGCTCATGCATTGCAAGAGAGAGTCACTCAAAGTCACAGAACAGACATCTCTTCTAGGGTGCAACATTCATAGAATGAAATGTGAGAGAGAGCTCGTGTTTACCTGCTCCCTCATTACCCATTCAGGTCAGGAGCACAACAACAAAAGCAAGGTTAGGGCAGTTAGAGGCAGGAACGCAGCCAGCCGGGTCAAGGCGTTAGGGCTGTGTTGCTGGCTGCTGACACATGCTCTGAAACACACGCACACACGTACATTCACACCTATGTGCACGCATACACACAGTCGGCTAAGGAGGCTGACACGCACAGGCAGGCAGACACATACACACAGGTAACCATACACACACACTTAGAGGCATACACCACATGCTCTACAGAATTTGTGTTACAGACACCTGACACGCACACTACTTGGTTTGATTAAACAAACCTAAGCAGGGTTCCTGGCATCTCCTTTCCTCTTCTCCCTTTCTGCCTCTCCCTCCTTCTCTCTCCTTCACGCATGGCACTCCTCCCTCTCTTTCCAGGTCCTCCCTTGGGGTGTATTGCCAGCTAACCAACCTGAGATTCAACACCCCCTTCCACCCCTTTCAGTTGGGCTTATGCCCATGTTATCTCTCTCTCCCCTTCTCTCTCTCTCTCTTTCTACGTTCGTAATTTTTTTTTTTATATACTTAATGGCTTATGATGGCAAACAGCTGCGGGTTAATTATGAGGGATTTATATATTTATTTCCGGCTTTTTGATGACTTTTTGTTGGCAAAAAAAATGTATTTTCTATTTGGCATCATTAACTTTCAGAGGAGGGAAGATCATTATTATTTATGGTTATTTTGTTTTTCTTCTCCCAAATGGCTCTGCGAGATAAATCACGTTGATTTGTTTCTAGCGCTCCCCAGCATTACTTTTAGGAGATCTTGTCTGCTCTATTCCTAATCGCCACTCAGTTAATTAATCTCACACTTGGTTGCTGTAATAACTTGACTCGTTAGACCTTTCCGAATGGGCTTTGCCTCTTTAGCTCTGAGGCCCATCGCTAAAGTGCCAGAAACACAGAGAGGGACAGGGAGAAAGAGGGAAAGAGAAAGACAGAGAGGGGGAGAGATAGAAAGAGATAATGAGAGGAACAGGGAGAGAGAGGGGGGGGCAGGGAGAGAGAGAGAGAGAGAGAGATAGAGAGAGAGAGAGAGAGAGAGAGAGAGAGAGCGGACAGAATAATTTACCAACAGTTTTGCCCAACATTCCCAGATGACTTTGCAGTGCAGTTTTGCCATACCTGAGTCCCCTATCCCTGATCCCAGACCTGTGTTTTCAGTCTCTACTCTCTATCTGGTCTGGACCTCCTTTACAGAGCCTTCATGTGTTAAGATCATCATTAGAACCATCGGACGATGTATTTTCATTAGTAACGTGGCTCCTAAAAAACCACATCTACGAGTGATCCTGACCACTCGTAGAGCAGCCAAAGTGCATTGTTAGATACTTTTTTGCCCTTCCACGTCACTTAATTCAGAGAAAAAAATGCCATTAAAAATAGAATCAAGATATTTAGCCTAGGTGTCTGTCTGACTGTGACCTCCGATAATTACAAATACATATTTGCCAAAGTATTTCCAATTGTTTCAAACAATTGAAGGATACAATTATGCTTCAAATGAAAATGTAGATGACTGCATATATAGGCTATTTCAATCATTTTGCAATCAATAGAGTTCTATTTGGCGACTAGGCTACTGTCTGTAATTTTCTGCCTCAATGTATTTCATGAACGTGTGACAACATGTGCGCAATCTGTGATTTAGTGCATTATTATTGGGTAAAGCATAATAAGCCACCTCAATAGCCTACTTGCAGCCATATTGTGGAGTAATTCTCATGTACATTTGAATGGAGAAAGCTGTTCCGAGAGCAGTGTGCAATATCCTTTTGATCTTAGCAGTATCGACACACTGTCTAAAGACACACTTAGTGAACGTTCTCTCTACGTGCTTGTTTGAGAAACACTTAAAAAGTTTGCTCGTAAATAACGATGCATCTGGAATGATCACTGCAATGTTTAAGTTACATCGCTCTGGTGCATCGCCACGACACAGAGATAGCTAGGGGCCCGTGACAGCAAATGAGGACGAATAAATCACACAGCACTTAGGGAGCCAGAACAGACACACTGACTCAAATCATTCTCTGTATCCTTTCAGAGAACTTGACTTTGTATGCGTGGGATGTTGTCTGTCTGTCTGTCTGTCTGTCTGTCTGTCTGTCTGTCTGTCTGTCTGTCTGTCTGTCTGTCTGTCTGTCTGTCTGTCTGTCTGTCTGTCTGTCTGTCTGTCTGTCAGGCATTCTGTCTGGCATTCTGCCTGTCTGTCATTCTGTCTGTCTGTCTTTCATTCTGTCTGTCTGTCTGTCTCAAATCAAAGTTTATTTGTCACGTGCGCCGAAAACAACAGGTGTAGACCTTAGTGAAATGATTACTTACAGGCTCTAACCAATATTGCAAAAAAGGTATTAGGTGAACAATAGGTAAGTAAAGAAATAAAACAACAGTAAGACGACAGGCTATATACAGTAGCGAGGCTATAAAAGTAGCGAGGCTACGTAAAGACACTGTTGGTCAGGCTGATTGAGGGAGTATGTACATGTAGATATGGTTAAAGTGACTATACATATATGATGAACAGAGAGTAGCAGTAGCGTAAAAGAGGGGTTGGCAGGTGGTGGGTGGCAGGACACAATGCAGATAGCCCGGTTAGCCACTGTGCGGGAGCACTGGTTGGTCGGCCCAATTGAGGTTGTATGTACATGAATGTATAGTTAAAGTGACTATGCATATTTGATAAACAGAGAGTAGCAGCAGCATAAAAAGAGGGGTTGCCCCCACACAATGCAAATAGTCCGGGTAGCCATTTGATTACCTGATCAGGAGTCTTATGGCTTGGGGGTAAAAACTTTTGGGAAGCCTTTTTGTCCTAGACTTGTGACTCCGGTACCGCTTGCCATGCGGTAGTAGAGAGAACAGTCTATGACTGTGGTGGATGGTCTTTGTCGTGCCATCTCACAACTGTCTTGGTGTGTTTGGACTATTCTTGTTTGTTGTTGATGTGGACACCAAGGAACTTGAAGCTCTCAACCTGCACCACTACAGCCCCGTCAATGACAATGGGGGCGTGCTCGGTCCTCCTTTTCCTGTATTCCACAATCATCTCCTTGGTCTTGGTTACGTTGAGGGATAGGTTGTTATTCTGGCACCACCCGGCCAGGTCTCTGACCTCCTCCCTATTGGCTGTCTGGTCGTTGTCAGTGATCACTGTTGTGTTGTCTGCAAACTTAATGATGTTTTTTGAGTCGTGCCTGGCCATGCAGTCGTGGGTGAACAGGGAGTACAGGACGGTCTGTCTGTGTTTGTCTGTCTGTCTCGGCTACTAACTAATCGAAAGCTTGGGACTATAAGGTTCTATCTGCAAAAAGATGAGATAATTGGCTTTCAAGTTCCGAACCTCATTGGTTTGAATGGTGTCATTAATTATTATCTTGTATTCTTTTGAACATCACAACATGAATTGGGATATTTAGAGTACAATATAGGTAGAGGACATTGAACAGAACAAGGCGAACAAAATGTTTACTAAAATGTAGATATAACCTTTTTGTCCCAAGCTGTTGCTTTTGTGTCAAGGCGGTCACTCACAATCTAGCTGACTGGAACACTGTCTGTACAATTTGCCATTAAAACTGAGGTGGATGGGTGTGTCACTTGTATCTGTTGACCCACAAGAAGAGACCACTGCCAGCAACTTCCCTCAGATCAAGTGAGTCAACTGAACCAGAGTTGATGTATGCATCACTCCCCATCGGCATATATCCAAGGACTGGTGCTGTTGTTTAGCTGGGACTTGAATCTTCCTTACAGTATGGTCCCATACCATATATCTGAATTAAGCGTGGACATACTGTAGGCAAACAGGTTGCAAAGCAGGAAGGGATCTCCTGGGTTGGATGTAAAAGAAGAGGCGGCAGATGCTGGAGATGTCTCCCTCTACTCCCCCCCCCCTCTCGCTCCCCCCGCTCTCCCACTCTTTTTCCAATCTCTCTCGCTTTTTCTTCCCTTCTCTTCCTTTCAGCAGTAGAAGGAACGTATAGGCCATGCTGGCTAATGTATTATTCACCCCTCACTGACGTGTATTATTCACCCCCCGCACAGAAGCCCAGGTAGCAAGGCCCCATTGATTTATGTGCTGATAGACAGATGATCCAGCCTGGGCAGGATTGGAGTGAGTTAAGTGTGTCCAGTTTGTGTGTGTGTGTACATCACAGGAGGTTGGTGGCACCTTAATTGGGTTGACGGGCTCTTGGTAAAGGCTGAAGCCGAATCAGTAGAATGATATCAAATACATCCAACACATGTTTTCCATCAGAGCATGTGAGTGGAGGTGAGTGGAGTTGAGCAGTTGGAAATCCCGCTCATCGCTCATGGAGAGGTGCTTGTACACCGCTCCGGTGCTCCATGTACTTTCCAACCGCTCCACTAAAAACCACTCAGTGCTCGCAGAAATAAAAACAGACGCTCCAAATTCGCTCCCTTCATTAAAATCACAATTTAACCAACGCCCATCGATTTTGTGACTCCCAAACCGTATGGTTTTGAATGAAAAGTATTTGAATAAACATGACAAGGTGAATGTAAGAAGCAAACATCATTTCAAATAGTCTACATGTCATATTAAACATCATAAAAACACTCTAAATGGGCCAGGAGCCAGAAAGGGACCCTAAGAAGGAACGAAAAGGGACATAAAGTGTTCAGCATTTAAACAACATTTCGTTGTATTAAATCATTATAGTCTATAAATTGCACATATAGGCTGTGATTTACTTGGAATTAAATACAAATGTGATGGTGCCTGGAGAGAATATCCTCTCCACACGTGCAGAGTCACTGGGGATGCTAAATACCCTTTTTGCCAGGCTGGGCAGAGATGCAGAATTTATTCTTTTTCTATAGGTAGGCCTAAAGTTTTTAAGCTAAATAACCCAATCAAAACGGAAAGCTCCTTGAACGTGGGAATATGCCAGGCTTATTGGGACAAAATCAATGATGGCCTATTGTATAAATAATATAACAAAAATAAACTAAAAGTTTATCATTTTTAGTTTATAAATACACACTTATCTACCCACCTTGTTCCTTTCGTTTAGCGTGTGCACATAGTAAGTACACCATCATGCCTTTGCGATACGAGTCTTTTCAGATTCCACAATGATTCTCACACTACATCATCACACTCCCTTTCTTGTTCTTGGTCCTCGTCTTTGTAAGTCACCTTGATTTAGCATCTGTGTGTTTTATCAGTTTCTTTATGACAATATTTAGCAAACTCCATGACAGTAGCTAAAGCAAGGGGCTATAACAGCACACAAATAGACTACAAATGAATGATGAGCCGGGCATGCCCTGAACTGGTGAAGTGAGCGTAACTGGAGCGCTACTGGAGCCAAATTGGATCGGGCGGGAAGGCCGACGCTCCAGCCTTTGCGAATCTCGCTTCATGCTCGTCAAATTGGGCACGCTCATGCTCTGGCATGTTGATGGTGAAGCCTCCAGATGAAACACACATGCATGCACACCACATACTCTGGTTTCCATGTGTTTGATGCCACTCCATTTACTCTGTTCCAGCCATTATAAAGAGCTGTCCACCCCTCAGCAGCCTCCTGTGGTGTGCCTGCAAGTGTGTGTCATCTGGAGACCACACCATCAACATGCCAGAATAACCGAGCTGAAGCATTATAGCAGTCAAACAGCAGAGGTGTCATGCCCATACGGGGCATGGGGACACGTTCTCCCTCAGATTTGTCCTGTTTAAAAAAATACACACTAGCATTCAAAAGTTTGGGGTCATTAATAAATGTCCTTGTTTTCTAAAGAAAAGCTCATTTTTTTTGTCCATTAAAATAACATCAAATTGATCAGAAATACAGTGTAGACATTGTTAATGTTGTAAATTACTATTGTAGCTGGAAACGGCAGATTTTTTAAGAAATATCGACATAGGCATACAGAGGCCCATTATCAGCAATTGATAAGCAAAAGATCATTAGAAAACCCTTTTGCAATTAAGCTAGCAAAGCAGTAAAGAGGCGAGAAATTGGCAGGAAACTGAAGGTCTCGTACAACGCTGTGTACTACTCCCTTCACAGAACAGCGCAAACAGGCTCTAACCAGAATAGAAGTGGGAGGCCTCGATGCACAACTGAGCAAGAGGACAAGTACATTAGAGTGTCTAGTTTGAGAAACAGATGCCTCGCAAGTCCTCAACTAGCAACTTCATCAAATAGTACCCGGATGCTGGCATTCCAGATGAGTAAATTTGATATTTTACGTTTAATACATTTTACCCAGATTTGAGTAGATATGCCGAGAAGCATATTTTGTTTATTTGAAAAAAGATACAGACAGCTCAAGAGGTATGCTTAGATGTGCAGAGAAATATACACATTTTTAACGTAGAATTAACAATTATGGTTATGCTCTAGATTGCAGGAAAAAGCTGTTCTGGTGTTTTGAAAAATGCAACTTCCGGCCCGGTGCCAGAATAAGTGACTAAGGGGGCTGTTGACATCGCAAAGGGGGCACATTTTTGGGGGTTCTTGCACTGGAATTATTTTGAACTCTGCTTATATAATCACGCTATACCCTAATAAACATAATGTTCAAATGCCGAGACTCTGTAGCCTATCTCTGTTGCTCTGTATCAGCACAAGGGACATCCCTCTACAGCAATGCCGTTGCGATGGGCAACCTTATTACAAACAGTCTATGTAAATGCACCGTACACACAGCTGTATTACCAAAATAATGCAAACGAAATGCTGAAAGTAGAATATTCTAAAGTTTGGATTAGAATACCGGCAACTGTGAATGTGAACGAATGCAAACAGAACAAAACAGTGGTACAGAGTAGATGTCCTAGTAAACAAAATATATGATCGATAAAGGCATGAAACAATTTATATTTAGGCTCGTTACATTAAAAGTAAACACAAGGCAAATGGAGATCAAATAACCAAAACATAGCCGACACACTACTCCAGTGAGATGCAGCCATGCACAGCTGTCTTTCCAAATGAAAAGGCCTATGCAGGCCTGCTGCAAACATGGAAAATCATGCCGCTCGCTCACGTTGTGATATGGTAAAACACACTTATGTGAAACAAATTATACCCGCATAATCTATTAAGCAATGCCAGCCTACCATAAACACATTTCCAATACGTAAAGTTCCATTTACTGCAATGAAAACCTAGCTACCAAGAAAACCATAATAGAATGTAGCCTTTCAATGATGAAACATATGGATATGTACCAACAGATGTCATTTAGGTTCTTGCATTGGAACTTAATTGAATTATGCTTATATCACGCTATACCCTGCTAAACAAAAAAGTTCAAAAAATGCTTTTGATCAAGAAGTGACAGGTTCAATGGCACAAAATATTGCTGCGCTCTATCAGCACCATGGGCAGCGCCCTACACACTAAAGCAGGATTTGATTAAAAAAACAGCAACATTGTTTCAATATGACCTTTTCAAAAGATTAGCAGCTTCCTTGATGCTCTGTGAAATTTCCAGAGTAATCAATAATTCCATTGTCTCTAAAAAATCAGTGCAGTGCATTTCAAATGCCTTGTCTACGTTAGCATTGGACACAACACAGAACGCTCGATTGGGCTGGTTCGAGCGAGCTAAATAGGCTAAGGCTAAAGCTTTTTACAGCTAAGAGTGAAGCAGTTTCAACTGTAAACATGACCCTGCCCTTTTAAATCAAAATCAACTATTACAGGCAGCGGCTTGTTACATTATTCACCTAATCTACCACAGAGATGAGAAGTGTTTTTTATGGAAACTCAAAGGAGTCACACGTAACTGCCCAATGGATTTCTATAGCGCCCTGGCTGCAACCTGGTCTCAGATCATTTTGTATTTAAATCCGAAACCCTCCATTTAGTATAATATGTTATTTTACCAGGTAAGTTGACTTGAGAACACATTCTCAATTACAGCAAGGACCTGGGGAATAGTTACAGGGGAGAAGAGGGGTATGAATGAGCCAATTGTAAACTGGGGATGATTCGGTGACCGTTATGGTATGAGGGACAGCTTGGGAATTTAGCCAGGACATCAGGGTTAACACCACTACTCTTACGATAAGTACAATGGGATCTTTAGTGTCCACAGAGAGTCAGGACACCCATTTAACGTCCCAGCCGATAGACAGCACCCTACACCGGAATTTAGACCTGAGGAAAGAATACCTCCTACTGGCTCTCCAACACCACTTCCAGCAGCATCTGGTCTCCCATCTAGGGACCGACCAGGACAAACCCTGCTTTACTTCAGAAGCAAGCCAGCAGTGGGATGCAGGGTGGTATGCTGCTAGCTATCATATAGTATGTATTAATCTGAGAATGTCCCTCATCAATTTTTGTATGATATGTTATGAATTCCAATTTGTATGATATGTTCTGAATTTGCTAAATACACAATATGTTATGAATTTGCAAAAGGCACAATATGTTTTAGACTTATTGCTGCAATATATAATTTTGGGGGGTGACTCAATAGAAATATTGAGCTATAGACCTGTCATTCTCATTGAAAGCAAGTCTAAGAAGTGGTAGATCTGTTCTATAGGCACAAGTTTTATCTTTCCCGTTTCTGCATCTTTCACTTTCGGTTTTGTACACCAGCTTGAAACAGATGAATAATAATATAATATTTTGGGATATGGAAAATATATTTCACAGTGGTTTAGATGGTACAATTATTCTTCACACAACGACTGATTGTTTTGTCACATAAACTGAAGTTAGACAAACTATTTCAATTTTAGCAACCAGGAAATGGCAGAGCGATTTCTGCATATTGCACCTTTAAGTAACCTTATGTCTTATGTAATCATACCAAACGTTTAGCCCCCTCGTGGACCCGGGCCCACCTCCCAGCCATCCTCAAGTACTTTCTGTTCCGGTCAGATTTTTTGGGGTGCATGACGCCCCTGGTTCTGTGTGTGTGTGTGTGTGTGTGTGTGTGTGTGTGTGTGTGTGTGTGTGTGTGTGTGTGTGTGTGTGTGTGTGTGTGTGTGTGTGTGTGTGTGTGTGTGTGTGTGTGTGTGTGTGTGTGTGTGTGTGTGTGTGTTTCAGTGAAGGCTGCTGAGGGGAGGACGACTCATAATAATGACTGGAACAAAGCAAATGGCAACCACCTGGAAACAATGTATTTGATACCATTCCACTCATTCCGCTCCAGCCATTACCATTAATCCGTCCTCCCCAATTAAGGTGTCACCAACCTCCTGTGGTATGTGTAGCCCCTGAGGCAAACATCCTATGAAGCCTGTACTAGTCTATCTAGCGGCTAGTGTGATTGAGGGCAATAGAGGCCAACGCGCAGCAGGGACGCAGAGGGAGAGTGAGGGAGGGAGATAAAAGGGACAGAGGGAGCAACTGTGGCTATATGGCTCGAGGGATAAATAACAGATGTCAAAGGACTGGAAATGTCATTTTATATCCACCCAGAGTTGATCGCTGATCTATACATGAACTGTTTTGACAGCTCACTTCAAGTTGTTGAGTCAATATTGCCTGGTAGGCTGCCAATCGCACTGGGTGATGGTACGGGATGTGATAGTGGATAGACTGACTCACCCACACACACTCAATAATATACACTCAGGGATGGAGGCGGACAAAGGGTTACGTAACCCTGACAAAAAAATAGGGTTAATAAGTGCACTTGGTATCTTTCTAAAACATCTCTCTCTCTTAAACACATGTACACATACACACAGGCAGAAAAACATGCATACCTTAGATTCTCGTTTGGTGGTGACAGTCATAATTACAGACCTTTTGACCACACCCATGTTCCTGTCATCAAATCAAACTTTATTTGTCACATGCGCCGAATACAAGTGTAGACCGTGAAATGCTTACTTACAAGCCCTTAATTAGTAACCAACAGTGCAGTTCAAGAAGAGTTAAGAAAATATTTACAAAATATACAATAGTAAAAAATACTAAAAAGTAACACAATAACATAACAATAACAGGGCTATATACAGGGGGTACTGGTACCGAGTCAGTGTGTGGGGGTACAGGTTAGAGGTAATTTGTACATGTAGGTAGGGGTGAGGTGACTATGCATAGATAATAAACAGCGAGGGGGTGGGGGGGTCAATGTAATAGTCAGGTGGCCATTTGATTAGTTGTTCAGCAGTCTTATGGCCTGGGGGTAGAAGCTTTTCAGGAGCCGTTTTGGTCCGAGACGTGGCGCTCCGGTACCGCTTGCCATGCGGTAGCAGAGAAAACAGTCTATGACTTGGGTGACTGGAGTCTCTGACAATTTTATGGGATTTCCTCTGACACCGCCTATTATATAGCTTCTGGATTGCAGGAAGCTTGGCCCCAGTGATGTACTAGGCCGTACGCACTACCCTCTGTAGCAGTTGCCATACCAGGAGGTTATGCAACTGATCAGGATGCTCTCGATGGTGCAGCTGTAAAACTTTTTGAGGAGCTGGGGACCCATGCCAAATCTTTTCAGTCTCCTGAGGGAGAAAAGGTTTGGTCGTGCCTTCTTCCCAACTGTTTTGGTGTGCTTGGACCATGATAGATTGTTGGTAATGTGGACACCAAGGAACTCTCGACATGCTCCACTACAGCTCTGTTGATGGGGGCCTGTTAATGGGGGCCTGTTTGGCCCGCCTTTTCTTGTAGTCCACTATCAGCTCCTTTGTCTTGCTCACATTGAGGGAGAGGTTGTTGTTCTGTCACCACACTGCCAGTTCTCTGACCTCCTCCCTATAGGCTGTCTCATTGTTGTCGGTGATCAGGCCCACCACTGTTATGTCGTCAGCAAACTTAATGATTGTGTTGGAGTCGTGTTTGGCCACGCAGTCGTGGTGAACAGGGAGTACAGGAGGAGACTAAGTACACACCTCTGAGGGGCCCCAGTGTTGAGGATCAGCATGGCAGACGTGTTGTTGCATAAACTTACCACCTGGGAACGGCCCATCAGGAAGTCCAGGATCCAGTTGCAGAGGGAGGTGTTTAGTCCCAGGGTCCTTAGCTTAGTGATGAGCTTCGTGGCCACTATGGTGTTGAACACTGAGCTGTAGTCAATGAACAGCATTCTCACATAGGTTTTCCTTTTGTTCAGGTGGGAAAGGGCAGTGTGGAGTGCGATTGAGCTTAATCAACTGTGGATCTGTTGGGGCGGTATGCGAATTGGAGTGGGTCCCGGGTATCCGGGAGGATGCCGTTGATGTGAGCCATGACCAGCCTTTCAAAGCACCTCATGGCTACTGACATGAGTGATACAGGGCGGTAATCATTTAGGCAGGTTACCTTCGCTTCCTTGGGCACAGGGACTATGGTGGTCTGCTTGAAACACATAAGTACTACAGACTCAGTCAGGGAGAGTTTGAAATGTCAGTGAAGACACTTGCCAGTTGGTCCATGCATACTTTGAGTACACGTCCTAGTAATCCATCTGGCCCTGCGGCTTTGTGAATGTCTGGTATGCTCACGTCACTGGGCAGCTCGCATCTGGGTTTCCCTTTGTAGTCCATAATAGTTTTCAAGCCCTGCCACATCCAATGAGCATTAGAGCCGGTATAGTAGAATTCAATCTAAATCCTGTATTGACGCTTTGCTTGCTTGATGGTTCGTCTGAGGGCCTAGCGGGATTTCTTATAGGCGTCCGGATTAGTGTCCCGATCCTTGAAAGCGGCAGCTCTAGACTTAGCTCGATGCGGATTTTGCCTGAAATCCATGGCTTCTTTTTGGGATATGTAATTTACGTACTGTCACTGTGGGGAAGACGTAGTGAATGCACTTATTGATGAAGCTGATGACTGAGGTGGTATACTCCTCAATTCCATTAGATGAATCCCGGAACATATTCCAGTGTGTGCTAGCAAAACAGTCCTGTATCATCTGACCACTTCCGTATTGAGCGAATCACTGGTACTTCCTGCTTTTAGTTTTTGCTTGTAAGCAGGAATCAGGAGGATATACTTACGGTCAGATTTGCCAAATGGAGGGCGGGGGAGAGCTTTGTATGCATTTCTGTGTGTGGACTAAAGGTGGTGTAGAGTTTTTTTCCCCCCTCTGGTTGCACATGTGACATGCTGGTAAAAATTTGGTAAAACTGATTTAAGTTTGCCTGCATTAAAGTCCCCGGCCACCAGGAAAGCCGCATCTGAGTGAGCATTTTCTTGTTTGCTTATGGCCTTAGAGTTGGTTGAGTGTGGTCTTAGTGCCAGCATCGATCTGTGGTGGTAAATAGACGCTACGAATAATATAGATGAGAATTCTCTTGGTCTATAGTGTGGTCTACAGCTTTTCATAAGGTACTCTACGTCAGGCGAGCAATACCTCGAGACTTCTTTAATATTCGACATTGCGCACCGGCATTCAAGTTATTCACTTCTAATGTTTTACCACCCATTAAAACTCAGACACACCGGTAAGATTGCCAAACGTTTACCTGCCGACAGTACTTAGCAGGCAGTCAATCTCATCAACCACTCAGCCTTGTTAAAATACTCCAAACCAGAAGGTGACAGTAGCGTTGTTTGGCAATGCATATCTGTGCATATTGCTAATTGTCTAGATTTTGAAGCTACTTTGCTAATGATGCTATTTTGTAGAAAGCCCTTGTTGTTACTAGCCTGATGGCCACAGCTACATAACTACATAGCAAGATGATGAAGAAACAATTTAATTCACTCACCATATTCCATACTGTAATAATCCCTATAGTAAGGTAAGTGAACTAAATGACTATCTCCCCGTAGCACTCATGAAGTGCTTGGAGAGACTAGTCGAGGATCATATCACATCCACTCTACCTGTCACCCTAGACCCACTCCAATGCCACCCCAACAGGTCCACAGACGATGCAATCGCCATCACACTGCACACTGCCCTATCCCATCTGGACAAGAGGAATACCTACGGAAGAATGATGTTCATTGACTACAGCTCAGCATTCAACACCATTGTACCCTCCAAACTCATCATTAAACTTGAGACCCTGGATCTCGACCCCGCCCTGTACAACTGGGTCCTGAACTTCCTGACGGTCCGCCCCCAGGTGGTAAAGGTAGGAAACAACATCTCCACTTCGCTGATCCTCGACACTGGGGCCCCACAAGGGTGTGTTCTCAGCCCTCTCCTGTACTCCTTGTTCACCCATGGCCAAGCACACCCGTGGCCAAGCACGCCTCCAACTCAATCATCAAGTTTGCAGACGACACTACAGTGGCAGGCTTAGTTACCAACAACGACGGCACAGTCTACAGGGAGGAAGTGAGGGCCCCCGGAGTGTGGTTTCAGGAAAATAACCTCTCACTCAATGTCAGCAAAACAAAAGAGATGATCGTGGACTTCAGGAAACAAAGGGAGGACCCCCTTATCCACATCGACGGGACAGCAGTGGAGAAAATGGAAAGATCTAAGGTCATCGGTGAACATATCATCGACAAACTGAAATGATCCACGCACACAGACAGTGTGGTGAAGAATTCGCAACATGGCCTATTCAACCTCAGGAGGCTGAAAAAATGTGGCTTGTCACCAAAAACCCTCACTAACACAATCGGGCTGTATCACCGCCTGGTACGGCAACTGCACCGCCCACACCTGCAGGGCTCTCCAGAGGGTGGAGCGGGCTGCACAAAACATCGCCAGGGTCACACTACCTGCCCTCCAGGACACCTACAACACCAGATGTCACAGGAAGGTAAAAAAGATAATCAGGGACAATAACCACCCGAGCCAGTACCTGTTCACCCCGCTTCCATCCAGAAGGCAAGGTCAGTACAGGTGCATCAAAGCTGGGACAGAGAGATTAAAAAACAGCTTCTATCTCAAGGCCATCAGATTGTTAAACAGCCACCACTAGTACAGAGAGGTAGCTGCCTACCTACAGACGTGATATCATTGGCCACTTTAAATAAACGGAACACTAGTCACTTTATTAACGCCACTTGAAGAATGTTTACATAGCTCACATTACTCATCTCATATGTACAGTATATACTGTATACTGTATCCTTCACTATCTATTCTTTACTATCTATTGCATCTTAGCTGCTCTGTCACTGCTCATCCATATATTTTATACTTATATCTTCTTATCCCATTCCTTTACTAGATTGTGTGTATTAGGTTTGTTGTTAAATTGTTAGATATTACCTGTTAGATACTGCTGCACTGTCGGATCTGGAAGCATAAGCATTTTGCTGCACTCGCAATACCATCTGCTAACCATGTGTATGTGACCAATCAAATTAAATTCGATTTGATTTACTGCCAGTGCCAGCCCATAGCCAAATATTTAGCTAGCTAGCTAACGTTAGCATATTTGCTAGCTAGAACAACCTAGCTAGCTAGCTAAGGACACTGCACTAACCCGGCAGCTAACACAGGCAGCTGTTTCATGGAAACTAGCTAATCCATTGTGACTTAATTATAATGTCAATAATAGCTACAGTGGTCAATAAGCTTGAGGGAAGTATTTAGTATTGTGTGCATTGTATCATTGTATCTGTGCACTTGGCTACCATCCCATAGCCTTCATTGCATATGAAGTGAGACTGGATCATCCCATGGCTATATGGAGAAAATGCCCGATTATCCTTTTTTTGTTAGCTCCCCCATGTGGGGTTTCATGCTCTCTAATTGGCTCAAAGTCAAGTGGTTGGCCACTGACGAACATTGCGATTCTACAAGTAGAATCGGTAGGTTTGTTGCTACTGAGTCTTTCAAAAGAAGGAACGGCCTCACACTGTGATACGAAGTCTATCGGCAGTCTATCGGCAGTGAGTTTCATGCTATAATGTTGACTTCCAATATTTTACCCTTCTGCCTCACTGTGACCCCAAAACACTGCCCATGGCAAAGCCAACAGGCAAATTAATAAAGATCATATTCTGATGACTTGCCTCATCATTCAGTTATAGCTTTCAGCTATTTCTGTGACCACAGATGAGAGCTATAAGAACTATGACAAATTAATTGGCTACAAATGAATTGGCTATTCAAATACAAGACTGCTTTCTTGAAACAGAGATGTTCATCTCAATGTGACTTGCCTGGTTAACTCAAATAAACTATTCTAAATGTACTATACCTACCTATATGCCAGACAAAATATGCAACCTAATTCAATGAACACACACATACTGTAGTTGCCATCTACCTTAGACACACACACGAAAACATATATATGAGAGCTCTTGATGGTCTGGGTTAGGTGGGGTTAGTTTGGGACTGGCCGAGTCAGTCCAGACCACAGGGCGTGGATCAACCCCTGCCTGATTAGTCATAGGTAGCTTCCCAAATGGCACCCTATTCTCCATGTAGGGCACTACTTTCCGTAGGGGTCTGGTCAAATGTAGTGCACTATGTAGGGAACATGGTGGCATTTGGGACGCATCCCTAGACCTGACCCTGAACCGCAAAGAACCACTAAGAGTGGGGATAAACTAATGAGGCCCAAAGCACAGGGGCCTGTAAATCTGACTCAGAACCTGCGTTTATAGCTCTAAAGGCCACACCATACAAGGCTGCGATGAATAGACGGACGGACTCACTGTCCCTGAGCAGTGATGTCACCACCACCACTAAAACTAGACAAACTCAGCTAGTCTGCGTGGGGGTAAAGTTTTGGTTACATGACTGACGTGGTTTGTGCGTGTGACATCTTATTGACCCGCATTGTCAGGGGTGCATGATTTTTTCAACCTGCTCGTCTATGAATGAGCATCACAAACAAAGTGTGGAAATGAGATGGGAGAATGTTTGTGCCACATCCTGACTTTCTCTGTTAGCACTTATGCTGTGGAGGAAATCAAAGGGTGTGACACCTCATCCCATTTGATCTCTCTTGAGGTTTGTAGTCAAATGACACCAAGCACACTAAGAGGAGGATCTGGGAGAGGGGATTAAATACTGTAGCTTAAACTAAATTAAAGTACCTACTCAAAAAGTACCTGCATACGACTCCATTCAATATGGGTGTCCAGATGGAAATAAAGTTCCATGAGGGGGAAATTCTCAAATTTGCTCTCAAACAAGCAGAAGACCAGAAGTGAAGGTCAGAAGTGCGATGGCATGTTCCGGCTGACGGTAGATGTTTAGAATGTATGGATCGTCGAGAAACTCAGCCATTAGTGATGGACTAATTAGGGTTTAGAGTCGAGTTACCTCGCGGTCTCCAGCACCGATCGAAGCGAAGATTCATTAATAAGTAAGTGCAGTGGCAGCTTTGCCGCTTAATTAGTAAAGCAGAAAAAACGCCTAGTCCCAAGAGACCAACCCAGTCTGGTATTAAGAGGCTGGGCTATCAACAGCACTCACCTTCCTCCCTCCAGCATTGATTGATGGAGAGCTAAATTGAATCTCTAATCATCACCACACTTTTAGCCCCCGGTCCCATAGGGATTCAGAGGGGGCAAAAGTGTCTTTGGGGTTAAGGTTTTCAGATCCGTCTTCTGACACCAATGGTATAAACATGGACCCCCTTGTTCACTGACCATTCCCATCTGGTCGGGTGTTATTTGACTCTGCTGTGTGTTCCTGCTCGCTTTCATGTCCCTGGCGATTGTTTTCACACTATTCACCATTCTGTCGGGTATTGAAAACCTGCTACACCTCACGTTCCTTGCACTTAGGCACCCTCCGACACCCTACAGCAACAGATTGAATTACAGCCCATTGAAGACCTTGTGTGTTTTCCTCCATTTGTACTAATCTCTCTTTTTGTGATGTCTGACAACTGAGGAACCAGTTCTTGGAGAAGCCAATGGCGATGGGGACAGGTTGAAAGAGAATGCCATTGCAAACATGTCATGTAAGTGTCGGTGCTTGAACTCAAACTGCATTTTTTGCATACAGTCGCCATCACTTCGTGTTCATGGGAAACAATGACACAGAACGAGGCAGAGAACCGCAGACTCCTCTTTCCACTTCAATAGAGGAAGTGAGTCATCTGACTGTCAGCCCTTATCAACAAGTGGACACATCAAAGGACCATGGGGCAGTAAATATCCCTGTCTCCTAGCTTTTGGGATTTCTATATTACAAGGCTGGCAGATAACGGGAAGGGAAAATATTACTACAATTAGAACCAAACTATTAAAGGGTGGGAATCAGGGGTACAGTAAAGGGTGGGAAAGGAGAGAATGAAAGAGTGACTGAGCTGAAGAAAGAGAAAGTAAACAGAGGAGAGAACGGGAGGCATTGTCTCCGGTTTGTTTAAAAGTCTACCTGTTTGAATGAGGACCGGTGAACTTTTCGTTCTTCCTCTTTGGCAAACCACAGCGCCAATCTGTCTACCCAGTTACAAACTCAGGGCCTAAACGGCTGCCCGTGGATAAGCCCGTGGAGTTCTGTTCACGCGCTAAATCATCACAGAAGATATACAGCCCTATAGTTCCTTGAATTAAGCAACAATAAAAGTTATTGGACAGTATAATCTCATAAACGGTTGAGCAAAAGCAAACAATGCCGTTTGAATTTTTGCCCTAGCGCTACACAGCTGATTATCTTGCAGTCTCTCTATCTCTCCGTCGATCTCTCTTGCAGTGTCTCTGTCTCTCTGACATGGTCAGAGATGCTGTCTTGTGGCACAATGTTGCCATTGATCGGCACTCGGTTGCTTTGTCAATTTCATTAAAAACAACCGCGGATTCCTTCCAGCCTGCATCACAGCCCAGACTTTTCATTTGGTAACCTGGGTGGTGAGTGAGAGAGAGAAAGAGAAATGGAGAGAGGGAAAGAAAGAAAGAAAGCTGGATCTTTCTTCCCAGGCCAAAACTGGATTAAGCTAGTCTAATTGAAGATGAGAGGATATAGTAGATATGTAACACTGGTCCAAGGTAGGAAATAAAATCTCCCTTCTCTGATGCTCACACCTTCCCAGAGCCCACCACCACCACCTTCAACCCCCTTTACCTCTCCTTCCTCACCCCCTCTTCCCCACTCATTTTACCACAGCTCCCCCCAAATCTCACATGGGTCACACTGTCCCGCATTGTCAACACTTTCAACACCTTTTGAAATTAGCTGTCTTGCCAACACTGAACCAAGTGGCTTTCTCTCTGCCTCTCTCTCACTCTCTTTATTTCTCTTTTGCTCTCTTTCTCTGTCTCGGTTCAGGTTCAGCTTCAGTAACTGATAAACCTTCGACTGCGGCTCAGCGGAGAACCAGAGCACGAAGCTCAACCCTGCAATCATACATCTCTCACCCAGTATGGGAGGTTCTCGCAAGGCAGGGGGTTTGTGGATAATCCCTGTAGAAAAGGGCTGCCCTGGGTGAACACTCTCACTGCCTTGCTGAGATATGTCACCTTACAGATGTAGCTATCTGCTGGACTCATGCCTATAGATCAAAAGGCTCTGATACACCATATCTGTGAGCTGGTGTGGTGGTTTAGTCACCATATGGTTTCATCTTAACTAGATAAAAGTAGATATCATGTTTTTATCACTCTCTCTACTGTCTATGTCTATCTC
This sequence comes from Oncorhynchus nerka, assembly GCF_034236695.1. Taxonomy (NCBI): domain Eukaryota; kingdom Metazoa; phylum Chordata; class Actinopteri; order Salmoniformes; family Salmonidae; genus Oncorhynchus; species Oncorhynchus nerka. The sequence goes on along the minus strand of NC_088408.1, from coordinate 43,493,668 downwards.
CATCTCATCAAGCACCATATTCCAGTGGGTCCAGCAGGGGTCTTTCAACTGTCTGCATGTTTCAAACCCCTTGCAGGTATTAGAACATCTGCCAATGATAATAATAGAAGTCACATCAGGTTTGATCAAACCACGCTCAGAAATGTAATTCTTTCAAATGGTACGCCAAGATTGAATCCTACAAAAATATATCTTCACAAACACTTGATAAGGACACTCATTCGCTACACTTTTTATTTTATTTTTTTATTTAATTTAACTAGGCAAGTCAGTTAAGAACAAATTCTTATTTTCAATGATGGCCTAGGAACAGTGGGTTAACTGCCTGTTCAGGGGCAGAACGACAGATTTGTACCTTGTCAGCTCGGGGATATGAACTTGCAGCCTTTCGGTTCCTAGTCCAACCCTCTAACCACTACGCTACCCTGCCGCCCCATGATTAAAGCTTGCTGTAGATAAACAATCTACAGAGGAAAGATGAATATATAAACAAATCACAATGACAAGACATCTCCTATGAGGCTATTTTTATTCAACCTTTATTTAACTAGGCAAGTCAGTTAAGAAGAAAATTGTATTTTACAATGACGGCCTACCCCGGACAAACCCGGATGACGCTGGGCCAATTGTGCACTGCCCTGTGGGACTTCCAATCACAGCTGGTTGTGATACAGCCCAGGATCGAACCAGGGTCTATAGTGACGCCGTTAGCACTGAGATGCAGTGCCTTAGACTGCTGTGCCACTCGGAAGCCCAACTACAGATGGGGTTCCTTAGATTTATATATTAAACCTATTGCCTTGGATTGCATAAAGGTACAAATCTGTGGTTCTACCCCTGAGCAAGGTAGTTAACCCACTGTTCACCGGGCGCCAAAGACGTGGATGTCGATTTAGGCAGCCCCCCGCACCTCTCCGATTCAGAGTGTTTGGGATAAATGCAGAAGACACATTTCAGTTGAATACATTCAGTTGGACAACTGACTAGGTATCCCCCTTTCCTTTCCATAAAGCATATCATTCCCTTATAATAGATAAAGTTCTCTCAATAGCCCTGTGAGGGACAGCACTCTGTGCCCCCCACAGGGGCTTCCGCCACTGAAAATAACAGTGATGTAAAATATTTTTACTTAAGTAGTTTTTTGGGGTACTTTTACTTTACTATTTACATTTTTGACTACTTTTACTTCACTACATTCCTAAAGAAAATATTGCACGTTTTATTCCATACATTTTTCACTGGCAACCCAAAGTGCTAGTTTTGAATGCTTAGCAGAAAAGAAAAATAGTGAAATTTACGCACTTATCAAGAGAACACTACGTCATCCCTACTGCGTATGTTCTGGCGCACTCACTAAACACAAATGCATCTTTTGTAACTAATGTCTGAGTGTTGGAGTGCGCCCCTGGCTATTCTTACATTTTAAAAACAAGAAAATAGTGCTGTCTGCTTTGCTTAAAATAAGGAATTTCAAATGATTTATACTTTTACTTTTGATACTTAATTAAGAATATTTTTAGAATTACATTTACTTTTGATATTTAAGTATATTTAAAACAAAATACTTTTAGACTTTTACTCAAGTAGTATTTTACTGGCTGACTTTTACTTGAGTAACTTTCTATTAAGGTATCTATACTTTTACTCTGGTATGACAATTGGGTAATTTTTACACCACTGGAAAATACACTATGGTCACACACACACTCAGAGACAAAGACCAAACAGTCAGAGAAACACACACACTTCACAGCTCCCTCAGTCCCGTCTCCCCAAATGGAGAAGTGTCAGATTGGCTAGGCAGTAAAACAATGTCTGCCTCAACTCAACACTAAGGCATTTGGTCTTTTAGTGCACAGGATGCACGTAAAGACAAAAAGATGCCTCACTGCATTTTTGCCTTTGTCCCCTAACTTGGTATGCTTATTCATGCATTTAAAGGAGCATAGGGCATTGAAGGTCTTTAACGTTCAATGCAAAGCTTAGCGGAACTCTTCCCACAGACAAAACCTTCAGGAGGTCATAGTGGGGACTGTGAGGATTATCGTCACTGTAACGGCCGTTGGTGGAAGAAGGTGAGGACCAAAGCGCTGCGTTATACGTGTTCGTCATTTTAATAATGGAACTGAACACTGATTAACAAAACAACAAAGAGAACAACCGAAACAGTTCTGTCTGGTGCAGATACAAAAACAGAAAGCAACTACCCACAAAACCCATGTGGGCAAGAGCTACCTAAATATGGTTCTCAATCAGAGACAACGACAGACAGGTGTCCCTGATTGAGAACCATACCCGGCCAAAAACAAAGAACTACAAAAACATAGAAAAAGGACATAGAATGCCCACCCTAGTCACACCCTGGCCTAACCAAAATAGAGAATAAAAGGCCTCTCTATGGCCAGGGCGTGACAGTCACTCTCGACTGTCGTACATTCTATGCAAGCTGCATCACGTTGAGAAACCCTGTTTAAGTCATTAAGAGTGAGTACTGTCAACATTGGTAAGTGGTAAAAGGGGTATGGTAAAGTCTGCACCCATTCATGAGAAGAAGCTTCCTTTTGGCAGTGTGTGTTGTTTGAAGTGTAGATTGGGAGCAGGTGGAGCTGGGTGTTTTAACTCTTAGGAGAAGGAGTGAACGGATGGAGTTTTAGTGCCAACTGTAACTCTCGACTCCCACGCCATGAAGACACACAGGCACATTGAACATACACACACACCACCATTCACACACGATACACACTCGCTTCACACATCTAGTTCCATTAATCAAAGTGGACGTTCACACCTAGCGCACTAACCACGACTTCAGTCAGTGCCTCCAAGATCCCCTATCATCACACCTTCTCTTTATGGCAGTCATTTTGAAAAGTAGCAAAATGTGTTGCCAGTCTTTAAAAATGTATCCAAAATACAACCAAGTGTCTGGAGCTAAAGCTTACATTCAACTATTTCAATATGTTAAAAATATCTTAGAGTTGGCCCCTTTTCTTCTTTCTCTTACATTTTAACAAGACTTGCGAAGCTGAAACCAGGTGATAGCTTTTTCCTCCAGGCACTCAATTTTGGAACGGCCGACAGATGTGACTGTGTTTTTGAAAAGACAAATATCAAAGAACCCTTTCTGCTCTATCAGCAAAATTGGTTACAAGAGCCTGTAGCTCGTAAAAAATGGAGGGGGGGCTGAAAAGGATCAAACCACTGTGCATTGCAGAAGGAGAAGTCAGCTCGGCTCTCGCCAAGTGACTCTCGGCAGAGTAATGACCATGGCATGCTCATAAAGTGTGTTCGTCTTCTCCCCCGAGCGCCCCCGACCTACATGTGAATAGCACATTGGCCCTGAACTGCTAGCTGGCGTCGAGTGATGCTCAAGCACACTTCAGCGCTATTGGCTTGTCTGTTTGTATCCCTGCACGAGTGTTTATGTGTGTCGACAGGCATGAGTGGCTGTGCATGCATATTTCCCTGTACAATAAATACAATACAATAAAATCACCTCTTGCTTCCTTTTTCATCCTTAATTCCATTTTTATTCAAACAAGCATGGCCCAAAAGGTTTGATTTTGTTTGGGAAGCCAATTGTTACTGAATAAAAAGACTGGCTTGGTTAAGATGCAGTGACTTCCTTGTTTCGAACCGACAGAAGGTCAAAAGGCGTAGGTCCTCAGTTGCAGCAGAAGAAAACACACTGGGGCCTAACAGAGCCACATTCAGCAAGCAAATGTTGTGGAACGATGCAGATAGAAATGTCACGAAATAAAGACGACACGATTCCTTATTCTAGACGTCAGATTGGAAAGTTTGTTCTACATAACATTTTCAATCAGACTGTTCTACAGCGTTGTTCCCTGCTGAACGCACCCCCCATTCTAACCCAACCGAGTTGTCACACATGGTCATTTCAGCTGCGCTTTATGGACGTCCGATGTGGAAGGGGCCTATAAAATACCTACTTTGATGGAAGTTAACATTATGTATAGCATTTCACCAGAATTTTGAAACTCATTAATATGGTTCCAGTTGGATGGAAACTATTTTTTTAAACGAAAGCAGACTAAGGGGTCAAGTGGTAACACACCCACCCTGCACGCACATACCCACACTCCCTTTAGGTCACACATTTTCGGTTGAAAAACTTTTATAGTCCACTTGAAAGGGAAAAACCTCAGAGAAAGCACCTTCTGACTTTGACAGTGACTAAAGAGGTAAAGGAGTGGCGCTACTACCCTAACGCCAGCTGCCATCATGTGACTTTGTTTAGGTGGCTTGAGCTGTCTCTGTTGGCCTCGGCAGTTGGCACTGTGATATAAGACACGGCCCTAAAGCCGTGCCACAGCCACCCATCTCGCTCTCTCCAGGCGGAGTGCAAGTCCCCTCTCTCTCTCTCTCTCTCTCACTCTCACTTTCTCTCTTCTTCTCATTCTCTTTCTTTCAATCCCCATCTTTTTTTGTCTCCCTCTTCTCCCTCGTTCCGCTCGGCTGGCTGTAGACAGCACCAGTGGGAATTTGGCAGTGGGCAGGCCCAGACACATTTGCTCCTCACGCTCTCAGGAGCGGGTGTCAAAGACCTTCTATTCGATAAGACCCTTCATCAGCTGAAGGACAGCCCTTTAGAGGAAGAAAGGGGATCTCTGTAAGCACACACACACACACACGAAGGTCTGCAACCAACCACTTATACGTTAATTAGCCAGCCATTCACTTCACAGCACAATAAATCCACCCAGAATATTCTGTCCTTATGGCATCCAAAATGTAGGCTTTACAGTAACCCTAATAGACCCACTGTCCATATTGTCCATCCAAAAAGGTCACCTAGTTTTATTCTATGACATAGAAGTTCCTGGTGTGCAAATGTTGTATATGGATATGTGAGCAAACGTTGATGTGCTACGTGACCGTAACATCAGCATTCACATCCCACTGGGCACACACTGACTGAAACAATGTTGAACCAATGTGGAATAGATGTTGAATTGACGTCTGTTCCCAGTGGGATGTGACCATTCACATAAGCACTCCTGAGTCCCATAGCATCAATAAGCCTGTCAGCTCTCTCTCTCTCGCTGCACAGCCACAGCCCCCCACCAACCAAACCCCGTCTGAGCGCCTTACGCCAATCTGAACCAAAGACACTGAACATCTGTTCAACATGGCCTCTCCTTAGCATGTGACCTTCAACTCAATGGGGCCCTATCTAACCTATACCGTGCCAGAGTGTGGAAGATGCCACTGTTTTCCAGTTGTCATTCTTCTCTTATGGAGGATTTGACAGTTGTAAAGTCACAATTGATTCACAATTCCAGGCTGAATCGTGATTTGACAATTGTGTGAATAATTTGGATTATAATGATGGAATCATAACATTGTAGTTTTACAATGATTATACTACTATTATAAGTATCATCATCACCACTATCATTCCTAATATTATTGCCTTAGATTATAAGCGCTCAATTACTCTAAAATCCAACAAATTTGGATTCAATTGTTTACTTAATTATATTGCTTTAATTTTAACAAAAGTTCATATTATTCTTGATGGAGAAAAAAATGTACATGGAAAAATATACCTACACAATTATTTGTTATGCATTAATAATACTCTAACAACAGAATACTGTATTTTTAATCATGGCCAAACTCTACATGAAAAGAACATGTTCAATAAACAAAATTAGATGGTAAAATAGGCTACAACTATAATTCACGGAATGGAAAACAGAGACCATAACCTTATATTAATAAACCGTAATGCTATCAATTTATGAAAACCAAAGACTTCATAAATAAACTAGGCTTTTTGTAATCAATCATTCTATACTAAAAATTGAAATTATTCAAATATATTTTCACCCATGTAATTCAAAAAGTCAAAAATCATGCAAAATGTAAAAGCCTTATATGCGCTCATCGCCATCGCGCTGTCTCGCTCTCTCAGAGTGGCCTACGTGGCAATTAGATTGGCACACTCATCCCCTCTATCCGCCAGACCATTTGATTCCAACCGCCTGTTAAGAAATTGCCTTAATTGGTGCACTTCAACGTTTCATCCTGTGGACTACTCTGCAATAAAGACCTGCCCTCCAATAGATTGTAAGGCCAGGGATATTCAACTGGTCAAAAGTCGCAGCCATTTGGTTCACAGACAATAGGAAGGAAGCCAATCTCTTGCATCACTCTATTGATTATCCGGTTAAAGGCCTAAGCAGCGCGGTTGTCCTAAATCAATATAGCCACATCGATTGCGACACTCTGGCTGTAGGAAAGTTTAAATAATTAATACTTTCAATAGTTCACCAAAGCATGCAACCCAAGAGGCATTTTCTTAGGCCACCATGGCCTAAAACAGTTTTTTCAAAGTATTAACGCAAAGTCAAAAACGTATTGATAATACATAAAATTATGATATTATTAGCATAGGCTATACATATAAATAAGCTATTTTATAATTAGTGTTATAATTATTTAAAAAATATATATTACAAACTGCATAAATTATTTAAAACATCTAAAGCATTCAATTAAATCCACTGTACTTTTTAGCCCTGTTATTCTCATTTTGTTTTGGTCAGTATTTCGTTTAGGTCTAATAAAGTCTATCTTTAACAACAACAACAATAAGCAGTGGACAAGAATCTACATTCTGTCGATTCTGTCATATTCAGTAGTGCCCCAGCAAGGTCTCACTATTGAAAGTGCTAGTTGCGGCTTATTGTGAACTGTTTTACAAATTCTGCCGTCCAATTTCCCCCTCGGCCCCTAAGAGGGTTTGGTTATAACAGTTGTTAACCTTAGTACTAATAATGTATTTTGTCCATTCAATAATGCCCATTATAATCCCTAACGACGTTTGATGAGCATTTGCCTTTGAATGCATTGGCCTATGTAACATGGATTCTCCGAGGTGGGCGCTCAGAAATGGATCTCTCTGGACGCACTACAGGGTCAGTAAAAAGTTTACAAAAATCCTAGTTCATTCAAACAGAATAGCATATTCTAAAAAAAAGCTGGGTAAGGCTTCCCTTATTTAACACAGAACAAGTGTGCCGAACAAAATGGGTCAAGCAATAATAATGATGATGAAGAGCCTTCCAGGCAAGTTGAAGAGAGAAGGATTAAACCTGGCTGAGAGAGAGAGAGAGAGAGAGAGAGAGAGAGAGAGAGAGAGAGAGAGAGAGAGAGAGAGAGAGAGAGAGAGAGAGAGACTTTTAATTGATTTGAGAGAGAGAGTGAGAGATTCGCCAACTGCAAATTAAGGAAAGGAAATTAGGCATGCAGAGGTGTGATCTTGGGCCCAGCATAAAAGCACAAGCTGGTGCGTACGAGGCTCGCCGCCGATTGAAGCACACCACAACCAAATATAAATAGCAACGCTTCGAGACAGAACGATTATGCCATGGGCACGGGCTAAATATGGTGAAAAACTCATCAAAGCAAATAATCAGCACTTTAGTTGGGGGAAATCCATACAAAATAAACTTGATACGGTTTGCACCTGTAGGCCAATCTACAAACGTGCAAGCAGTGACAATGGTAAATCAAGCCAGTCCCAGTCAATTGCACGGCTTTCAAAACACTGGTGCTGTGAGGTTAGCTTATGCACTGCCTGGGAATTCATGAACTGATGAGGGAGGGTGGGCTAATGGAAAAACGAAGTTCAACGTGCTTGAATTGAAAATGATTATCCTTTCCCTAGAAAAACAATAGGCTGCAAAGTGAAGGATGGGACCTATAAGTGAAATTAAATAAGCGTCAAAGTGGGTAAACGCGGTTCCAGATTGCCTGCGAATCGTGATAGATGTTGTTGTGTGTGCTGTGTGCACCGCTAACATATCTGCTTCTGCCTCTATCTTAAACCTCTATCATAAACATAATTTACAATGGGGAAAGAGATTAACGAATCCCCCAGTGCACTAAAATGTCATCGGGACAATTTATGTCTCCGATGGAGCGCCGAGAAAACCGATAGCCACAGTGCTTCATTCAAACAACTCCCGGTTGTTGGCCACTTTATCTATGTAGCCATGTACAGTACAGTAGGCCTCCTGAGGCTTTAACAAGATGAGACTTTGGCTTTGTTTTCAAAGTATTTCAAGTACAACATTTCAAACAACTACAAACAACATTAACTTGAAGTCTAGGGCATTTTAAAGCCAACCATAGTGCGTAAAAACGCCCAATAGGCCTAGAATACTATGGCTAATTTTTGCTAAACAAAAGCTTAAGCAGAAAGTCACAAGGTCACACTATGATGTTTAGGCGTAGTTCATGTGTCCAGGATTAGGTCACACAATAGACCTATGGGGGTATCAAATTATTTAATTAATCAGGAATATGTTTCATGAATAATTTAACATATTCAACGGAATCGTGAACGTGGATGCTGAGCGTACGAGAAAACATGACCTATAATGCAAAAAAACTAAAGGTGTTTTCTTTTCAATAGGTTATAGGAAAAGTATTCTCCAAAGCAGTGCAATGTTACTTTTAACCTGTCCCTTGTTAGTAGCTGTTGTAAATTGGGTAAAATAGGGTCATTCTCTCGTTTATAGTTCCTGGTCAGACCAGACGCTCGGTGTGGTCGTGTATTGTTCCCCGGGCGGTCGCTTCTCCCGAAATCCCCATATACTATGCTCCCTCTCAGAAAAGTCTCCAGCGCATGTCATAAATCACCTGCCCATGTTAAACGCTTAGCTAAGCCCCGAACCAGGTCAGCGAAGAGAAATGTATTGGAGCACTTATGGTGGAAATAGGTTGTTCTAACGAAATACATCAACTTCAGCCAAAAAAAGGACTATTTGCATTGCCCCCCTCTTTTACACCACTGCTACTCTCTGTTGTTACCATCTATGCATAGTCACTTGAATAACGTTACCTACATGTACATATTACCTCAACTAACCGGTGCCCCGCCCGCATATTGACTCTGTACCGGTACCCCCTGGTATATAGTCTCACTATTGTTATTTTACTGTTGTTCTTTAATTACTTGTTACTTTATCTCTTATTCTTATTCGTATCTGTATTTTTTTTTTAACTGCATTGTTGGTTAGGGGCTCGTAAGTAAGCATTTCACAGTAAGGTGTGTATTCGGCGCATGTGACTAATACAATTTGATTTGAACATTTGATTTCAAAAGCTGCACCCATAATTTCGGTGCCGTTATATACCCTGACACACCACTCAACATGAGTGCCTCCCACTAGGCATATCTTGAATGCTACCTCGTATCAGTGTACTAACAGGCCTAATATAGTCTACATAGGCTAGGTGAATATGTGGATTTCAGTGCACATACCAACCAATTCATAATTTACCGCTTCTTTTTGACATGAGTTGGTCTATAGTCTACTTTATGCAGAATGATTGCGGGCACCAATGAAACAACAAAGTTTATCAGATAAGCCGTGTAGGCCTACATTATTTTGACCCGCGCTATAGCCTACTTCACTTTACCACAACTTCAAAGGCCGACTTTGAATACAACAGAACAACCGATTGTTTAAAACACTGTCTAAATATGATAATGTTATAATCCCGCACAATTATAATGTCATGTTATATTACGCTCTGAAATTGGGTCAAGGCTCGCTCGTAATCAAATAATCCCAAGAATCATAAAACAGTGCATGCTATTCGGTTTCTCTCTCAAGTATAATCGAAGTTCAACACCGTAGAAAGCTTATCTTATCAGTGTAAATTCAAAGGAGTTGAAAATGTATTGATAAGTCATGAAAGTAGACAAGAAAGCTGTGGGAGAGCGCCATTTAGTAAAAACGGTGGCACACTGTCCTACTTTTCTAGTGGCAACAGTAACACAAGCCAGCAATAGCCTACTAGCTGTAGGCCCATTCAAACCCACTGTGTGCCAGATCTGTTTCCCCATTCTACACCAATGAATAAATGGTCCACTGTTAGACAATAAAACGCTTTTTGTTTTCATGTTTGCTGCTTGACAGAAAAAGTGTACTACTTTCGCTAAAATTGCTCTACATATTAACGAATGAAATTTAAATATATTTCACAGTAATCGTGTAGACAAATACTGTATTATCCCAATTTACAATGACTCAAACGCTTGGCTTGCAATGAATCATAATTCAATAGCAAATATAGCTACATTTAGGCTACACCTTGATGTAATGGTTTGAAAGCCAAAATCTGCTAAAAACTTAATTACTTTATAGGATTCTTTTCAAACTGATCCACTATTTTATGCAATGATGAACCTTCCAGAATACATTTTAGTGTCTGGGGCACCAATTGCGCTGCAGACCCGCGGAGCTGCAACCTACATAGAGCTCCGACTCCCTGTTGAGATATAGGCTAGTGTTGCGCTAATTTCCTTAGGGTAAGAATGAAAAGGCAAGCATCAAGAAGAATGAATGATCTTAAGCGGAAAAATACACAACCATCCTTGAAATGATACGACTGTTGAGCATTACAAATGTGTATTGAAAATCAGCTATCAATGGTAAGGCACTTGGGGTTGTTTGGGGTTGTCTGCTGTTGCGCCAAGCTATCTGTGGGAGCGAGTTCATATCTGTTCAAAATGTTCTCTCAGAGCCTGATAAAAATAAATCGTTTAAAATGCTAAAATATAAATAAGAGAGCTATAGCTCGACGAGGGATACACTTGTGTTACTCTGCTTCGGCTACTACCAATGCGCACTGCTGTAGCCCATTGGCGGACCTCATGAGAGTTTCGGCGTTAAAACCCAGGGCGAACAGGGTCTTAACGAAAATCCAAAAACCAGTAGCCAATAATAAACCACAAAAAAATACGAATGTGTCTTACCTTCAACAGCTGACGCCATGGCAAGCAAGAGGCTGCATAAACCCAGAAAGTAATCCATTGTCATAAAGCGGTCAGTCCGGACATGAAATAAACCAAGGGGAGAGCGGGAGGGAGGAATACAATCCGGTGTTCCGAAGCTCCACGCACCCAGTCTAACCGCGTCTGGCACCCAAACCCAGAGTTACCTCATTAAAACCAACAAGACAAATATCAATATGAAGGAGGTATGAGAAGCTTTGTGCAATCTAGGAGCCCTCTCCTTTTCAATAATTTTTAATGGGTTTATGCAAGAAACGGGAAAGGGCAAACGTTGTCCAAACCGTAAACTTCGCATTTGGCAATCCCAACAACCATTCAGTAAATATCCCCGATGATGTTTGCTATTATGATTACGCAGGGAAATGTAAATCCGTTTCACGGGGTCCGTCGGGAATAATCCAAATACTTTTTGAAGTCAAGACGTTTGATATTTCCACACTTCTTGTATTAATACCATAATGCAGTCCAGCTATGTCTGTAGTTTAGCCTACCCGTTTATACGATAAAGTGTTATTCCCGAAAAAAAATATCCTTGGTAGTAGTAATATTGTAGTAATGTCCCTGAGCGAATTATCGGCGTGGCTGGAGAAAGCTTATGCTCCGCTCGATGTGTGCATTGGAATTGAGCACGATCGTGCAGAAACAAGGGAAGAGTGAACGAGAGAGAGAGAGACCGGGAGAGAGAGACCGGGAGCATAGGAGGAGGGGTTAAAGCAGCTGTCAGTCTCTTATACGGTCACACCCCCACAACCAGCTTGTTAAACTGATGCTCCAGGGCCACTGCCTTTCTCGGGAATCCCAGATCAGGCGTTTCAGCGCGGACAGAGCGCCCCCTGCGGGATACTCATGTTATAGTGGTCGATTTAATGCAACACTACGGAGTTTCTGCTTATTTTCTTTTTGATAAAATAATTTTCAGCTATTGCAGCAATTATGTGTCTAAAACAGAGTCGAATATTCAGGGTTTTCAATGGACATTGTGTGTTATCAAAATGCAAAGCCCAATGAACACTGGGATTTTCTGTAAGTATAATTGTGTGCAATTCTCACTCAGTGTACAGACCTACACTTTCAGAATCTCGGTTTCTGAAGAAATACAAATTACAATATGCGGAATATAAAACAAAAAGTTGCATTTTGATTCACTGTAGTTTACCGAGAACAATAATTAGGCTACACACTTGAAGCACGTGGATAAAAACTCCAGTTCTGTTGTAAATATGTTAATATGAAGACATCTAAAAAGCTTACAAACTGTACCGTATAGTTTAGTGAATCACTATTGTTGCTTTAGCCTCTAATCTTGCATATTGAGAAGGCGCATTTGAAGAACAGTCAGTGGGCTATGACAATGAGCACATGGCGATGTTTCTTCTTCTTCTTCAATAAACCTGGAATAGAGGTTTATCTTTCTTTTGAAAACCAAATAAAATAGCATCTGGGATGAGTATCTTTTAGTGCCGTTTGCCTCAAATTTACAGCGTTTAAGGTGCTTTTACTGCATAATTGTGTCATTCATTTTCATTAATAGGTAACAGTAACCTATACAAATTAGTTGAACATCATGCCAATGCCAATGATGAGCCCTTCTGTCTTCGAATTAGAGAAGAAAAGAAAATCTAAATTGTATTTTTTATTAATACATTTGTTCATAATTATGAAATACACTACTTCGAGTGGTATCCTGATACATTACATGCATGCAAAACGGAAGTTAAGGTGTTAAAGTTAACCATAGACCTATGTCTAGCCTCTGCAATAACATTTTATTGTGCTTGAGAATGCTTTAATTAAAATGACAATTTAGCGGTCCAAAATGGTGCACAACTGCAGATGTAACTCCTCCTGCCCCTCAAAATAGGAAAGTTCCTTGAACGACTACTAATAATATTTTATTCGAGGAGCCTAAAGTTAGCATATTTTACATTGATTTATTGCATGTTAGACCTTCTATTTATATATGTTTAACTATTATTTAGCAGTAAGATATTATCATGGGACAAAATCCATAAAAAAAACTAATCCATAGGCCTAGTTTGTTTTTGAGACGTAGGCCATATCGGAAATGATTAAGGCCGAATTGAGATAGGTCTACACCACTCAATTAGATAAAAAAGCATTTTATATATATATTTATTTTTTAAAATATATATTTCAGTGATGACTTCAGGAGCGAGAGTAATGGCTTCACAAGGGTAGTTTCCTCTCCATCCCAAAACTTGGCTCCAGACCTGGCCCTTGCCTCGTCTTCTCCGGCTTCCTCTAACCCAGGGCCCGCCGCCGCAGGGCCTTGATAACGGCCCGGTGTCAGTGGAGACAGGCATGGGGGATAAAGCCAATGTTAACTGGACAAAGACTTACATTTTGTACCAGAGTGGCAGTTCTTCAAAGTTATGCAAAACTAATAGCCTACTTCACTAACCATGTATACATAAATTAGGTTGAGATATTAAGTTTATCTCATGAAGCCTATTGTTGCTAGCTTTTTGCAATACAAAAATGGTATTGATTGATTTTGCCAATAGTTTTGTAAGGCATTGGATTGTTTTCACAATAATAATAAAAAAATAGGCTCAATAAAGATAATAGAAAATAGAATGGCCAATAATATATTCATGGGTTGGCTTTACAGTTTGTATAATATGTAAGAAAGTAAATAAATACAGATTAGAAAAATGTCCAACATGGAGTAGACCTATCAGCTATGGCTGGTCACTCAAAATAGATAGGGGTTATCTTGATTGTTGAGCAGATACTGTAGCCTAGATCAAGCAAATAAAATATATATAATTAGCTAATCATGTTTGGTATTTAAACAAAAAGCGTGTGAATTGAAGTCGAAATGGTAGTGTTCCATTCAGCGCATCTCTTGAGACTGAGTGCACAGCTGAAGGCCCAAGCAAGGCGAAAGCTTGAGAAAAATCCAATCCGGAAGTGCCCCATGTTTTGAAAGTGCTGCGTTCCAATGAGTCCCTATTGAGCAGTGGGCTATCAACCAGATTACGCTTTCTACGTATTCCCCAAGGTGTCTACAGCATTGTGACGTAGTTTTACGCATTTATGTTGAAGAATAGCCGTAGGCGGCTACATTGCGCATGTGGTCACCTGATGCCCCCAGAGAGATTATTGTGTAAAATACAGTGGTAGCCATTACTCCAATCGGTCCTACTGAAAAACCAATTGTCCCGATGGATATATTATCGAATAGATATTTGAAAAACACCTTGAGGATTGATTATAAACAACATTTGCCATGTTTCTGTCGATATTATGGAGCCAATTTGGAATATTTTTTCGGCGTTTTCGTGACTGCAATTTTCGGGCGATTTCTCAGCCAAACGTGAAGAACAAACGGAGCTATTTCGCCTACAAAAATAATATTTTTGGAAAAAAGGAACATTTGCTATCTAACGGAGTCTCGTGAGTGAAAACATCCGAAGCTCATCAAGGTAAACAATTTAATTTGATTGCTTTTCTGATTTCCGTGACCAAGTTACCTGCTGCTAGCTGGACAAAATGCTATGCTAGGCTATCGATAAACTTACACAAATGCTTGTCTAGCTTTGGCTGTAAAGCATATTTTGAAAATCTGAGATGACAGGGTGATTAACAAAAGGCTAAACTGTGTCTCATTATATTTCATTTGTGAGGAATTGTTAGATTACTTCTTAGATATTACTGTATGGTCGGAACTAGAAGCACAAGCATTTCGCTACACTCGCATTAACATCTGCTAACCATGTGTATGTGACCAATACAGTTTTATTTTATTTTATTTTATGGCCTTTTCAAATTCTAAACTTGAGTTTGTTTGCTTTTTAATTTTGAATAGTTGTTGGCTATGTAGTGGAGTACCTCCTTTGTATTATCCGTCCAGGGATATATGCAATTTTTGATATTGTGTTGTACAGATACACACATTGTTTTCCATTATGTCATATAGGCTATATTCCATTGGTCACACCCACAGAGATAAACAATCATTTATTTATACTGTAGTTTAAAATTATCATAATACCCAAGGCTGGAAATATAAAGTTATAATGCTGTAGTTTAATATCAACATAATGCCCAAGGCTGTAAATATAAAATTATACAATTTCTTAGGTCAGATGTGTTATTACATTCACCTCACAGTGCCATGTGAGTTTTTCCACGTGTTTTCTTTTTTAGTCATGGCATGGAACTACAAATGAGTATTCTTGTCATATATCTTCTCTTTCTCTACTTCCCCACTCTATCTTGGCTTCTCGCCCCTCTTTATGCTATACGGGACTATCTGGGATCAAAATCATGAAGAAAAAAAAGCTTGCTCTTATATATTTTATTTTTACCTACAGTACCAGTCAACTGTTTGGACACACCTACTCATTCATTGGTTTTCCTTTATTTTACTATTTTCTACAATGTAGAATAATAGTGAAGACATCAAAACTATGACATAACACATATGGAATCATGTAGTAACCACAACAGTGTTAAATAAATCTAAATATACTTTATATTTGAGATTGTCAAAGAAGCCACCCTTTGCCTTGATGACAGCTTGCAAACTCTCAACCAGGTCCATGAGGTAGTCACCTGGAATGCATTTCAATTAACATTTCTTAGGTCGGATGTGTTATTACATTAACTTGTTAAAAGTTAATTTGTGGAATTAATTCGAATAGATACATTCATTAGAGTTACCAGCTTCAGAAATATCAGCCCAAATTAAATGCTTCACAGAGTTCATGTAACAGACACATCTCAACATCAACTGTTCAGAGTAGACTGCGTGAATCAGGCATTCATGGTCAAATTGCTGCAAAGACACCACTACTAAAGGACATTAATAATAAGAAGAGACTTGCTTGGTCCAAGAAACACGCGCAACGGACAATAGGCTGGTGGAAATCTGTCCTTTGGTCTGATAAGTCCAAATTTGAGATTTTTGGTTCCAACCCCCGTGACTTTGTGAGACACAGAGTAGGTGAATGGATTATTTATGCATGTGTGGTTCCCACCCTGAAGCATGGAGGAGGAGGTGTGATGGTATGGGGGTGCATTGCTGGTGACACTGCCAGTGATTTATTTAGAATTCAAGACACGCGTAACCAGCATGGCTACCACAGCATTCTGCAGCGATACTCCATCCCATCTGGTTTGCGCTTAGTGGGACTATCATTTGTTTTTCAACAGGACAATGACCCAACACACCTCAGGGCTGTGTAAGGGCTTTTTGACCAAGACGGGGAGTGATGGAGTTGTGCATCAGATGACCTGGCCTACACATTCACCTGAACTCAACACAATTGAAATGGTTTGGGATATGTTGGACAGCAGAGTGAAGGAAACGCAACCAACAAGTCCTCAGTATATGTGGGAACTCCTTCAAGACCATTGGAAAAGCCTTCCAGGTGAAGCTAGTTGAGAAAATTCTAAGAATGTGCAAAATTGTCATCAAGGCAAAGGGTGGCTACTTCGAAGAATCTAAAATATAGTTTGATTTGTTTAACACTTTTTTGGTTACTACATGATTCCATATGTGGTATTTCATAGTTTTGATGTCTTCACTAATATTCCACAATGTAGGTGTGTATAATTGACTGGTGACTAATTGATGTATTCCCCTGGGTTTCTGTGGGGTTAACCTTTTTACTCTTTGCATTCAACATCTAGCCAGTTCAAGCCTCCTCATAGCAGAACATTGTCCTCTGAAATTTTTGTCACATGCGCCTAATACCTTACAGTGAAATTCTTTCTTACAAGCCCTTAACCAACCATGTAGTTTTAAGAAAATGTTTGAAAAAAAGTGTTAAGGAAGTATTTGCAGTAACAGAGAGAACAGTCTATGACTAGTATTTGACATTTTTTGGGGCCTTCCTCTGACACCACCTGGTAAAGAGGTCCTGGATTGCAGGGAGCTTGGCCCCAGCTATGTAATAGGCCGTACACACCACCCTCTGTAGTACCTTGCGGTCACAGGCCAAGCAGTTGCCATACCAGGCAACCATGCTCTCGATGGTACAGCTGTATAATATTTTGAGGATCTGAGGACCCATGCCACATTTTTTCAGTCTCCTGAGGGGGAATAGGCATTATCGTGCCCTCTTCACAACTGTCTTGGTGTGTTTGGACCATGTTAGTTTGTTGGTAGTCCACAATCATCTCCTTTGTCTTGATCACGTTGAGGGAGAGGTTGTTACATTTAAATTGTTTGCTATATTGCAAAATAATGTTTTACTCCAAAGTAAATGTATTTCTTTGTGTAGCTGTTGGCTATGTTTCCTAATTATGGCAACCTTGTCCCAGTGCTTTCTTGAGTAATAATTTTAAGTCATATATCTTTAAAGTCACAATCAGAAGTTTGTGTTTCAGCCCAACAGCATCACGCTACTTGATTTGGTAAAGCTGAGGGACGGGACTGGAATTTTGACTTTTCTCATAAACAGAGCTATGGTTACAAAGACTGACAGTGTTTACGGTCAACTTGATAGTTTTTAAGACATGTTTTGAAACTCTGGATTGTTTGTATAGAAGGACTCAAAAGACAGAAAACAAATCAAATAGTGCAACAACCATTTTGTCTTATGATAGAATAAAACAATTTTCCTAAGCTCATGCATAAATGATATCAATAAAAAAGTTATATTCTTCAAGAACCAATGGATATGTATAATTATAGGTGCACTACACAGAAATTGCTCCGCCATTTCCTGGTTGCAAAAACTCAGATAGTTCAGTTTATGTGACTAAACAAGCAAGTATAGTGTAGAGAATCATTGTACCATCTAAACCGCTGTGAAATATATTTTACACGAAGGCCTTTGCAGAATATACGATTTTAACCGTCTTATTCCACAATTTTGCAGTCCCAGACTACATTTCTAAGTCATGGGCAAATTCTTAGGTCGTAAACAATTGTTGGACATCTTGGCTCGTTCAGTGTGACAGGGTATAAAGTCTGCAGATGAAGTACCGCTACGTGCGGTCGTAAGCTCAAACAAAGTTCTAGCAGTGTCAGAATTATTTTGCCTTTATCGTGTAGTGTGTGGCTGGTGTTACGAGCCGATCTCTGTGACTGACCAATAGGAACACGGCTGGCAATGAGTATGCACACAATAATATTATTGTTGAGAATAGTCAGATTAATATTATAGTTTGATTTAAACATTTAGCCTACATGCTGTGCAATAAGAACGATTTCCTAATAATGATAAATGCACAAAATTGCCAATCAAAATAAATGTTCTACCACAGCAACCATATTATTTTTTGGAAGCCTATTTGATTCTGAGTTCGGACATATAACATTTGTATGTGAAAACTATTTCTAAGATGAAAACTTTCAGTTTTTCCAAACTCACTTCACTCATGCATAATCATAGAGTGAGGCTTGTGCTGGTGGCACATGCGCAGATCAAATACACCGCTGCAGTTGACATAGCCTCGCAAGCCAATCGCAGAATGTGATTACAGAACTGAAGCAAATCAAACAATCTGGCCAGGTTCATATCAATATTTTAAATTGGAAGCATCGGACAATGTGACATGTTATAATCGTAAAATACAATGGCCTCCCGAGTGGTGCAGCGGTGTAAGGCACAGCAACGCAGTGCTAGCTGCGTTACTACAGATCCTGGTTCGATACCGGAGTGTGTTGCAGCCGACCGCACCCGGGAGACCCATGAGGTGATTCACAATTGGCCCAGTGTTATCTGGGTTTGGGGAGGGTTTGACCAGCTGGGATGTCTTTGTCCCATCGCACTCTAGCAACTCCTGTGGTGGGCCGGGCACATGCACGCTGACAAGGCAGCCAGGTGTATGGTGTTTCCTCCGACACATTGGTGGGCTGGCTTCCGGGTTAAGCGTGCATTGTGTCAAGAAGCAGTGTGGCTTGGCGGGCTTGTGTTTTAGAGGACGCACAGCTCTCGACCTTCGCCTCTCCCGAGTCCGTACAGGAGTTGCAGCGATTGGACAAGACAGTAACTACCATTTGGATATGACGAAATTGGGGAGAAAAAGGGGGTAAAAATATATTTAAAAATTATCCGTTTGAAGCTGGTGTACAAAACCGAAACTGAAAGCTGCAAAAACGAAACTTAAGGACAAGAAGCATAGTAATAGCGCACATAGAACAGCTCTACCACTTCTTAGACGTTCTTTCAATGCAAATTACAGATCTATAACTCACATTTCTGTGTGAATTTGGTCAGGTCACCAAAAAAGTTACATATTGCAGAATTCATTGAAGTGACAATTGAAGAGCAGAAATTCATCTGATTGTGCCTTTTGTTTTGGAGAGCTTTGGACACAAAGAAAACAATGTTACACTGTAACATCAAAGAGAAACAGTATTGACAACTGTAGCTAATGCAGTCTGATCTGTAGGGGTAGGAATATTTTATATGTTATAACACACAAACAATTTGTTCATATGTCTGAATTCCACAATGACTTCCAATAAACTACAAAGTCTCTTTGAAAGAATATCTGTTTATAACTGCTTGGGACTTGCGTAAGAGGATCTGTAGAGGCTTTAAAAGGAGATTGTCTCGGTTGTAGCCAAAACCATATTGCTAGCCTTGAGTCTCCTGGTCTTCATTAGGGGGCAAAGGAGGGGATAGCTGGTTCACTGCTACCACCGGTGTTGTTCACGTTTACATCTCGAACGCTAACCTTGCCTATGGGAAAGGGGATAAGACGGGGGGTAGAGACTACTATAGGGACTAGAGAGAGAAATACTTTGGGTGTAAGTGGGCTCTTTAAAAGTATGGCCTGTTGTTGGAAAGTCTCAAAGAGTGAATATGTTGTGCTCTTAAAGGAATCCTCTAGATCAGAGCAAAGACTCTGTGCACTCTTCCCATGAAAACAAGGATTAAAACTCTTACTGGGGAGGCCTGAACTTGAATTCTTGCTGACGTAAATAAATAAGTGTCTTAAACCATAAATATGGGTTGGGTATAAACCCATACTCCAGAGGGCTGTTTGTATGAACGGAAAGTCCGACTTAATAAATCGGTCGCCCTGAACTTTACAGCTTCAGTCGGTTTTACGAAAACTATTATAGTCAGGTTTATTTTTCTAGCTGTTTTTGTGTTGTTATTTGGGTCCACTTTGACTGGGGCTATGAATGGCAACAGTGAAACGATATATAGCCAAGGTTATATAATAGTTTCTTTTAAAGGGTCTGTTTTTCGTAAAGCAGCGATATTAACCTCTTTGTAAAGGGGTCTGCCGAGTGACTCCGCCAAGAATGCCACCCCCGCACCTGGTGTGCATTAGAAACTCAATAAGTAAAGTGGCAGACATTTTATTGCCATATGGAAATTTTTCAAGCTTACACGCTCCCCCTCGAAACCCCTCCAACCTCTCCACCTCCACTCCTTCCAGTCTCTTGCCTTCAACCTACCCCTTCCAATCCCAGAAACCCCATTCCTCCCAACTCCGCTTTCCCCTCCCTCGGTCAGCCTGGACTGTTTAATGGCAGCACTAATACGATGTGGATGTGAGTGGATCGCTTTCCTCTCAGAACATAAGAAGTGGCTTGGTTGGGCTCATGTGTGTGGGTGTGTGGGTTAGTGTGTGTTGGGGCGGCGGGTGGGGGCGGGGGTTCTGGAAAATCTCAGAGAGGCTTTGAGCCTGAATTTCAGTCTGAGGAAGGGTAGAGAAAAGGGAGAGAGGGACAGTGAGGGTTTCACAGGGCGTCTAATCCCTGTGTCTCCCCCAGCAGCCAGGCACTTAGGGCTGAATCACAGAGGCCCCACTCCTTGTCTCGCTGGACCAACCTCCTCCCACCCCCACTATACCCCACTGTAAATCAGCACCTCCTTTCTGCCCCCACCAACTCCCACTACTGAATCACCCCTCAAAATACTCACTACCTACCCTAGGAGAGGATAGGGATATGATTGATTCTATTACTCTCTAACTCTCTTATACACCACACATGCTATCATTCACTTTCACTGATCCATTCAATCTCTCTGGTACACAATCTCTAAGTGTCTCCCATTCTGACACTACTTTTCAGGCAGACAAGTACACACACACACACACACACACACACACACACACACACACACACACACACACACACACACACACACACACACACACACACACACACACACACACACACACACACACACACACACACACACACACACACACACACACACACCCTCACTTTCTCAGACACTCTCAAACTCTTACTCCTTAAATCACTCACTCTCCATCTTTCTTTCTCCCTCCATCTCTTTCAGAGCGTATTATTAACAGTATCAGGGCTGGCCTGTCTCGAGTGGCTGGGAGGGTAGGGCAGGTAGCTTGGCTAGTAGAAATGGTACTGTACACTTCCGAGACTTTCTCCATTAATGCCCCATGCAGTCTTTTTCAATGTATTTTTAAATCATTACCGTATTTCCAGTAAATCACTGTGTTTCATAAAAATTATGTGTAAAGTAATGTGTAAAGTTTTTTTTTAAAGTTTGGTGGAGTTTGGTGCGGGTCTGCACGGTAGTGTGAAAAGGGTATAGGAAAACAACATTACTGCTTCCCTGGGTAACGCAAGTATTTGTTATGGCTCTCTTTTACTGGAGAGGGTTCTGTTGACTGATCTGCAAGCCGAACAGGACCTGCAATGTAATAAAGCTTTGCTTTAAGCTTCATCCTTCAGAGTCGGCTAGCTGGCTGGATGTCGTATTATGTGGTCAGCAGTGAAACTGTTTGGACACCTGGAGATATTGGGAAAGATGTGTGTTTGCATGAGTGTGTCCTCATCACCTTAGTCCACCAGACAGGATACACAGAACTCCCTAAGGAGTAGTTATCATGTTTAGCACCGACACACTACAGGTAAAGCCAGTCATAAATACAAGGGAAGTTCATTCACTATTTCTGTGTTATACTATTGTACTAAGGGATGGGAAGTGAGCCTGAACAGTTGAAAACTATATGTGTCAGAGATGTGTGTATAGGTCACAGGGAAGTCAGGCGCAGGAGAGTCAAACGGAGTGTAAAATGGAGTCTTTTAATAAATGTCCAGGTAACATGCTCCATAACACTACTAAGAAAAAAATGATTATAAACAAATATGGGTACGAAGACCCATCGCGCACCTATACAAATAACACTACACTGACAATCAACAATCTCTGACAAAGACATGAGGGGAAACAGAGGGTTAAATACACAACAGGTAATGGATGGGATTGAAAACAGGTGTGTGGGAAGACAAGACAAAACCAATGGAAAATGAAAAATGGATCGATGATGGCTAGAAGACCGGTGACGTCGACCGCCGAGCACCGCCCGAACAAGGAGAGGCAACGACTTCGGCAGAAGTCGTGACAATATGATGATTGAATAGTACCTAGCGTTGCAAAATTTAACATAAATCCTGATTTATTCCCTCCTGATCCCGGGAATCTTCATTGTGGGAAAGTTATCAGATTTTCCCCTAATAGTACCTATTAAAGATAGCACCTCTAAATATATTGGTACAAGTGCACAGCCAAAATACATCAGGATAAGTCTGGAGCGTTTGAAAGAAAGTCTAATGTTGTTTTCAGACAAAGTTGTGCTAAAAGATCCAACATGAACCTACAGTACACCTACAGTATCATCATTGATGATATCATCAATATTTGGGTGTGGGAGTGAAACTAGTTCTGCTGGAGGCTATACACACACAATCTCTCACCAACATCAACGACAGCCATGATTTACAACATGTATCTGTTGATACCTCTGGTATCAGAAAAGAGAGCAACCATAAACAATATCATATCATGTGTTATCATATCAGTTAACTATGATAATAATACCTTTGTTATAACTTATTAGCTTCTTAATACCTAAACATTTGTTGGCTAGTTAAATCGGACACATTGACAGAAATTATGATTAATGTGCATTTTCAACAAAAACAACTGTTCAAAAGTAAAGTAAACTTTCTTTTTACCAAACAGAGTAAATGGGTTAATAAAACAATTTGACCCAATCTTTGTAATCGGACCAACTTGTTTTGTACTGTATTACACCAGGGTAGTCCATCCGTCTTTCTGTATATCTACCCACCTCTGGGGATGCTAATTTAAAGTGTAAACCGTCAAGTGCATAGATATCCAGGAAAGGAGAACAGTTTAGTAAATCATTCTAAACCATTCCAAAAGTACAATAATGATGACTATATGCTAGATATGAAATGCATTGTTTCTCACACAAGTGTATTGCTTCCCACACTAACTTTATTTATTTATATGAATTATACAGAATGTTTGGTTGTAGGCCCACCTCCTTCAACAACAATTCTGAGTGCGCCAGTTTTCATGCAAAGTTGGAATTTATAAAAACTGAACTCTACGTGAGAATGTGCTTATCCTCCCGCAAACTTTAGACCATGCGTACGCACAATTTCTAGTGGTTAAGGTGTTGCATTGCAAGAAGACAAAAGTAGCCTAGTACCAGAATATACCCTGTGCAGGAATATATGATGACACTCTTATTCATAACAAAAAAAAAACAGGTAGTGTCACGACTTCCGACAAAGTTGGCTCCACTCCTTGTTTGGGTGGCGTTCGGCGGTCGACCGGCATTCTAGATATCGCCACTCCATTTTTCATGTATCCATTTGTTTTCTCTTGTTCTCTGCACACCTGGTTTTCATTCCCCAATCAATTCATATGTATTTATTCCTCTGTTCCCCATCATGTCTTTGTGTAGGATTGTTTGTGTTACGTGTATATGATATTGTGGATATTGTTACGCGCATTACTTTTTGTCTATGTTCTGTGCTTTGGGCATATTATATGTTACTTTGTGCTGTCATTTTGACTGGAATGAAAAGCGCACCTGTTCACTACACTCTGCTCTCCTCCACCTGACTTCACCTCCAATACAAAATCCTAACAGAATCCTACACCTACCATGGAGTCAGCAGGAGCAGGTACCCCGGAGTCGAGGAACTCGTCCAGGAACACGCAGCTATGCTATATCATCTCGGTGCCATGATGGATCGCATTGTCCAGACCATGGACCGCCGGGAGAGACAGGAGGTCTCTCCAGCGCCTCGACCAGCTCACCGGAGTTATCTCTACCCATCCCGTCCGGATCCAGCTCTAGTGGAATACAGATCTCCCTTCCCAGGGAGTATGATGGGACGGCAGCACAGTGCCAAGGGTTCCTTTTACAACTGGACCTAAACCTGGCCACTGTTCACCGAGCTCCCTCAGGAAGGGATAGAGTATCCGCCTTCGTCTATTGCCTCTCGGGGAGAGCTCTGGAGTGCGCAAACGCAGTGTGGGGAGAGGAGGACGTGGCATTAGACCACCTCGAGGAGTTTACCTGTTTACCCGTCTTTGACCATCCGCCCGAAGGTAGAGCGGCGGGTGACAGGCTCTTCCATTTGAGGCAGGGGACGTGGAGCGCACAGGATTTAGCGCTTTAGTTCCGGACCTTGGCCGCCAGAGCAGGATGGAACGACAGGGCCCTCATCGACCACTATCGATGCAGCTTATGTGAGGACGTCCGACGGGAGTTGACCTTCAAGGATGCCACCACCACCTTTGACCAACTGGTGGATATGTCCATCCGGTTGGATAACCTGCTGGTCATCCGTGGACGTCCTGAGAGGGCTCTGTCGGTTCCATCTCCCAGCACTCCCTCTCCGGTGCCCATGGAGTTGGGAGGGGCTGCGTGTAGAGAGGCTGGAGGAGGGGCCTTCACGTGCACCATCTGTGGGCGCAGCTGGCACACTGCTGGTCGGTGCCGGGTTGGTCTCTCTGGGAGTCGAGGCAGCAGGCAGGGCACTCTGACGTCACCCCAGGTGAGTATGCACCACTCTCATCCAGAGTCCTGTGTTGTCCACCTGTTTGTACCGGTTTGTTTCTCTGCGTTCACCCCGCATTCCCAGCATAAGGGGCTCGTCGATTCAGGCGCAGCAGGGAATTTTATTGACAGAGCGTTAGCACTTAGTTTAGGGATCCCCATTACTCCTGTGGATAGACCTTTTCTGGTTCATGCTCTGGATAGTCGACCAATAGGGTGTGGGATAATCAGGGAGGCCACCATCCCCCTGGCCATGGAGACGCAGGGGGGTCACGATGAGAGAATCAGTCTCTTTCTCATTGACTCTCCTGCATTTCCTGTGGTACTAGGGCTTCCCTGGTTGGCTCGTCATAACCCCACCATTTCCTGGGAACAGAGGGTTCTCACGGGGTGGTCGCGAGAGTGCTCGGGGTTTCCGTTGGTGCTACCACGGTGGAAAGTCTAGACCAGGTCTCCACCGTGTGCATTCCCCCAGAATATGCCGATTTGGCTCTTACCTTCTGTAATAAGAAGGTGACTCAATTACCACCTCATCGACGGGGGGATTGTGCGATAAATCTCCTGGTAGACGCTGTACTTCCCAGGAGTCATGTGTATCCCCTGTCGCAAGCGGAGACGGTGGCTATGGAGACATATGTCTCCGAATACCTGCGTCAGGTGTACATTCGGTCCTCCACTTCACCCGACTCCTCAAGTTTATTTTTTGTGAATGATGGAGGTCTGCACCCGTCTGATTATAGAGGTCTCAATCAGGTCTCAATCAAATCAAGGCGATAGAGTCAATGCACGGGGCACGCTTCTTCACTAAACTGGATCTCAGGAGTGCGTACAATCTGGTGCGTATCCGAGAGGGAGACGAGTGGAAGACGGCGTTTAGTACCACCTCAGGGCATTATGAGTACCTCGTCATGCCGTACGGGTTGATGAATGCTCCATCAGTCTTACAATCCTTCGTAGACAAGATTTTCAGGGACCTGCACGGGCAGTGGTGTATATCGATGACATTCTGATTTACATGTGTCCCTAGTGCGCAAGGTATTTGGACGACTGTTGGAGCATGACCTGTACGTCAAGGCTGAGAAATGCCCGTTCTTTCAACAGTCCGTCTCCTTCCTAAGGTATCACATTTCCACATCAGGGGTGGAGATGGAGAGTGACCGCATAGCAGCCATGCGTAATTGGCCGTCTCCCACCACGGTAAAGGAGGTGCAGTGATTTTTAGGGTTTGCCAATTAATACCGGAGATTTACCCGGGGTTTTGGCCAGGTGGCTGCTCCCATTACCTCGCTGCTGAAGGGGGGTCCTGTACGTCTGCAGCGGTCGGATGAGACGGACAGGGCTTTTGGGCAGCTGAGAGCTCTGTTTACCTCGGCTCCCATGCTGGCCCATCCTGATCCCTCTTTGGCATTCATAGTGGAGGTGGACGTGTCAGAAGCTGGGATCGGAACAGTCCTCTCTCTGCGCTTGGGCATGCCACCGAAGCTCCTCCCCTGTGCTTTCTTCTCGAAGAAGCTCAGCCCGGCAGAGCGGATTATGATGTGGGGGACCGGGAGCTGTTGGCTGTGGTTAAGGCTTTGAAGGTGTGGGGGCTATGGCCCATGGATCAGACTCCCATTCTCCCAGCCTCCTGCCTGGTAGCGCCGGTCGTGTGGGAGTTGACGCAGACATTGAGCGGGCGCTGCATACTGAGCCCGCTCCACTCCAGTGTCCCGTCAGACTTCAGTACTTTCCATCTGCTGTCCGTGACCAGTTGATCTATGGGCCCTCAAGTCACCCTCCTCTGGTGATCCAGGGATCGGTCGGACGGTGCGCTGTCTATCTGGGATGTATTGGTTGCCCACCTTGGCTCGGGACGTGAGGGTTTATGTTTCCTCTTGCTCGGTGTGTGCCCAGTGTAAGGCTCCTAGACACCTGCCCAGAGGTAAGCTACATCCCTTACCCATTCCACAACGGCCTTAGTCACACCTGTCAGTTGATTTTCTAGCGGGTCTTCCTTCCTCACAGGGGAACACCACGATCTTGGTCGTTGTGGATCGTTTCTCTAAGTCCTGTCATCTCCTCCCTCTTCTTCCTACAATCTGCGGAGGCCCTGTTTACACACGTCTTCCGGCACTACGGGGTGCCAGAGGATATAGTGTCTGATCGGGGTCCCCAGATCACTTCGAGAGTCTGGAGGGCATTCATGGAACATTTGGGGTTCTTGATCAGCCTTACCTCGGGTTTCCACCCCGAGGGTAATGGGCAGGTGGAGAGAATGAACCAGGATGTGGGCAGGTTTCTGCGGTCCTATTACCAGGACCGGCCGGGGGAGTGGGCGGCGTTTGTGCCCTGGGCAGAGATGGCGCAGAACATGCTCCGCCACTCAACCACTAACCTCTCCCCCTTTCAGTGTATATTGTTAAGGGAATTTGTATCTATAATGACCAATTATGTATACATTTCAATCAGGATGAATTAACCTCTTCAGTCGACCCTCTACTTTTTTGAACATTCTGTTAAAAATCGCGCAACATTTCAGCGCCCTGCTACTCATGCCAGGAATATAGTATATGCATTTGCTTAGTCTGTGTGGATAGAAAACACTCAGACGTTTAAAAAACTGGTTAAATCACTGCTGTGGCTTTACCAGAACGGCATTTACATCGAAAAGCACAGGAAAAACTGATCACTGAAAATGGGGAAAATATATCCATGCGCTACTTGAACCCATTGATAAACGTGAACCACAATTAATTGACTGAGGTTGCAGTACCTACAGCTTCCACAGGGTGTCTAGAGTCTTGTCATTTCCCTTCGAGTTTTTTCTTGGTCAAACACATACAGGACACCGTATCTAATCCGGTCTAGGACCGGATATTTTCGTTGAGTTTCTAGCCGGACATTTTTCCAGACGGACAGCTAATGATCTTTACATCGCCTCCTGATGAATTTTATCGCTTATTAACGTTTACTAATACCTAAAGTTGCATTACAAACGTATTTCGAAGTGTTTTGTGAAAGTTTATCGTCGACTTTTTGAATTTTAAAAAATGACGTTACGTTTTGAAACGATGTTTTTTTCGTTTATCACACAGTCTACATAGATCGATATCTAGGCTTTATATGGACCGATTTAATCGAAATAAAGACCCAAATAGTGTTTATGGGACATCTAGGAGTGCCAACAAAGAATATGGTGAAAGGTAATGAATGTTTTCTATTTTATTGTGCGGTTTGTGTAACGCCGAAATGCTAATTATTTTGTTTACGTCCCCTGTGGGTCTTTTGGGGTGTTGCATGCTATCAGATAATAGCTTCTCATGCTTTCGCCGAAAAGCATTTTAAAAATCTGACTTGTTGCCTGGATTCACAACGAGTGTAGCTTTAATTCGATACCCTGCATGTGTATTTTAATGAACTTTTGAGTTTTAACTAATACTATTAGCATTTAGCGTAGCGCATTTGCATTTCCAGAGCTCTAGTTGGGACGCAAGCGTCCCGAGTAGAAGCAACAGGTTAAAGGACTATTATGTTACTGTACATCTATGAATTTTCTCTCTTGCTCCCATTATTGAATATAATGTAGTGAATGTAGTCGGGTGTTTAGTACAATGACGGTCTGTTCCTTTGTACAAATGAATGAACTATCTCCAGATGGCTGGGACGGACTATCTCCAGACTGTCTAGAATGCTTATCTACACTGACTGACCTTGGCTCTAGGCGAGGAGGGAAGGCTTGAGAACTATAGGGCCTTTCTACCAGTGTCAAGAAGAGACGGAACATTTAGAAAACGCTGACGTCATTTTCAGTTTATAACCTGTGGTAAAATGTGTATGAACTCAGTACTCTCTTGAATTAAAGGCTGTTACTTGACTTTTAAGAACGGGGCTCTGTCCATTCTTATAAAATAAGGGTCTTACAAACCCTTATGCATTGACAGAGTGTTTAATTTTGATTGGGAATTAAAACAGAGGAATTTAGAATTCCTTCAACAGTATTGGGGTACCAGCCGGTTCTGGCACCGTGGCATCGGAGTCAGACCGAGGCTCCTGCGGTGGACGAGTGGTTCAGATGCGTGGATGAGACCTGGGAAGCCCCCCATGGTCACCTCCAGCAGGCCGCACTGTGACAAAAGTCCAGCGCGGACCGTCACCGCAGGGAGGCCCCGGTGGGCCTGGCTCAGGGACAGGGTCTGGCTCTCGACCCTAAACCTGCCCCTCCGGCTGCCCTGCCGGAAGCTGGGCCCACGGTTTGTGAGTCCATTCAAAGTCCTGAGGAGAGTGGACAAGGTATGTTACAGGTTAC
The DNA here is from genome assembly GCF_034236695.1 of Oncorhynchus nerka. Taxonomy (NCBI): domain Eukaryota; kingdom Metazoa; phylum Chordata; class Actinopteri; order Salmoniformes; family Salmonidae; genus Oncorhynchus; species Oncorhynchus nerka. Next base: position 43,464,731 of record NC_088408.1, on the reverse strand, counting down.
AGCTTCCCCCTTCTTAACCCCTCGTTCCATCTGTCTCTCCTCAGGCCAGTGGTGGCTGGTCCGCTCCAGGAGTCTGAGGTACGGGAGGTTCCTCTGGACTTCCATTCCACCCTGGATTCAAGGCGTCGGGCATGGGGCCTTCAGTACCTCGTGCAGTGGGAAGGGTACGGTCCGGAGGAGAGGTGTTGGGTTCTGGTGGCTGATGTATTAGACCCTGAAATACTGCGTCAGTTCCACTGTTGCCGGCCGGATCGCCTTGCGCCTCGCCCTCCGGGTCGTCCAGAGGCCGGTGTCGACGTTCCGCTGGAGCCGTTCATCGGGGGGGGGGGATGGGGGGTACTGTCACGACTTCCACCGAAGTTGGCTTCTCTCCCTGCTCGGGCGACATTCGGCGGTTGACGTCACCGGCTATCTATTCAACGCCGCTCCATTTTTCATGTATCCATTTGTTTTGTCTTGATCCCTGCACACCTGGTTTTCATTCCCCAATCAATTCATGTGTATTTATTCCACTGTTCTCCATATTGTGGATATTGTTACGCGCATGACTTTTTATCTATGTTCCGTGTTTTGGGCACATTTTATGTTACTTTGTGCTGTCATTTTGACCGGAATAAAAAGTGCGCCTGTTCACTCTGCTCTCCTGCACCTGACACCTGCCTCCAATACACAATCCTAACAGGTAGCTAAGTAACAAAAATAAATGTATTTTATGATTGCATTTGACATTAATATTTCCTATTATTTATTCAATTTCCATGATCATTGCAGAATACATTCCTCACCTTTTCTGACTGTGATGGTCTTAAATTCGCGAAATAGCCAATAGGCCTACAAGTTAGGATAGGAGAATGAAAAACATTTCGGTAACCACTTTCCATCGCAATTCTTTCCCCGCTATTATTCAGAATTTCTTTAACTTAGGTAACTGTCTTCTCTATTGATACAGTAATTTAAATACGACCCAATTCTCAATACATTATTCCAGCAGATAATTTAGTGAACAGACATCGTCTTGCATCAGAATTCGATTCGTTATTATTTTAAGTTGAATTAGTCTATCAATTTAACCTAAACAATCTATTGAAAATGTTCAATCTATTATTTTATACAAACACTAGCGACCATAAAAACTAAGAAAAAACTAAGATTCTCCGCATATAAACCCAATTTCTAAGTAAAATCTAAACACGTCACTATCGGTAATTCCCAGAAGAATAATAGCCCAATTTTAATAGTACAAATGTTACTCCAGCTATGATTCTCATACGCCAGCTATGATTCTCAAATTCCAAATGAATATATTAGCAATCAAAGAATAAAATCGACAGTTAATGACTAAGAAACAGATATTGCGCCTTTTAATAAAAGTAGATTATGTTTACTTAAGCAACGTATTTCAATTACTTTACTACATCACATTAATCACGCAATGATAATTAGTTTGATGGAAAACCTTAGGCTTTGTACGACATTATAAATTACATCGAGCATCCCTCGAATTCTCTTTAACCTTATGGAAAACAGTTTATTCAATAAATCCCGCAACTTCTCTCATACTGGGAAGAAAAATTATAACATGTTCAGACCTTAAGGGCAGTTAAATTTCAAATGTATCACCCAGACGGAGATAATCCAATATGCGTTTTATAGTTACATCGTTACGGTAAGATAACCAAAAGTGGACACACTCTAATCAGTTTCTAGAGCTCAATTTCCCAGATTTTGTACATGATTTTAATAGTGCTTAAAAACTTAATCCTTATCAAATTATCCATTTAAGATATCAACTCAAAACCTACGTACATCTACGAATGGGTGGTTTAAATTGTATCTAATCATTCTCAGCATTACTTTATCAAATCTCTAGTAATTGATTATACACACATACAATTCATCATAATTTCAAATAATTCACAGAATCCATATAAAACTTAAGAAATCTTAGGTACTCACACAGAACTTTCAGGATTATCCACACAGGATTGGTCAGATGTTCACATAGAACGGGGCAGACGTCCACACAGAACATCAGAAAAAGGTTTGCCCACACAGAGTCAACCCTACCCCGCTCACACAGAACGGTCCGACAACTATTACCTAGTGATCCCATAACAAAATACTCACACAGAGTAACCCAGGGCATACCTGGCTAGCACATTTAAAATAATTGGAATTCACCACATCTGAGGGTCACTTAGACAAATCACACAGACGCACAGAAATGAGGTCCTTCTTCCAATAGGGCTTCACCAAGTGCCGTGTTTCACCTAGAACACACAGACCCCCTGGCCCCTCACCCCAACAGACCTCACCAAATCCCCACTGTGATCAATTCAGTGTCAGGAGGGCTCTTGGTCACTGGCAACCGGACAGTGCAGAGTATCTTTTGAGTCCACAAAACCCCCAGATTACTCTCCTCTGACTCGGAACTGCTTATGCCGCCAAGTTGCCTTCCTTACAAAGGAATTCACGCTCAGAGTATACGTAACAGGCATAATTAAAAAACTCGACTTCAAATCTGTGTGTGGTTCGCTCACCTTTTTCTTTAAAAAACTCAGTTCGAGATGTGGTATACACTCGGCTCGCTTCCTCTTAGATCAAAGGTTGGTCCATCTGCTTCATTCCCGAAGTGTGGTTCTCCCTGAGATCCCAAGTTTAGGGGATCCCTCGTGCACGATTTCTTTACCTAGATCGTAGGAACGGTCACCGAGTGAAGATTCACATCCCCTCCTCGTTGCGAAATGTCGTGGAAATGTTCCTCTATTTACCAAATAATGAGCGCAAACCACACACAAGTCAGAGTTAGTTATCAAGTTATCACTACCCTGTGACTCTCAGATAAATTCAGTGTCTCTCAATGAATTCTCTGAGAGCCCCATTACAATGCAACTGAGATCCTTTAACCTCTTGCGTCCCCCGACACGCAGACGTCCCATCTAGACATCTGGAAATGCAAATGCGCTACTCTAAATGCTAATAGCACTCGTAAAACTCAAATCACACATGCAGGGTACTGAATTAAAGCTACACCCGTTGTGAATCCAGCCAACAAGTCAGATTTTTAAAATGCTTTTTGGCGAAAGCATGAGAAGCTATTATCTGATAGCATGCAACACACCAAAAGACCCGCAGGGGACGTAAACAAAATAATTAGCATAGTCGGCGCTACACAAAACGCACAAATAAAATATAAAACATTCATTACCTTTGACCATCTTCTTTGTTGGCACTCCTAGATGTCCCATAAACATAAATATTGGGTCTTTTTTTCGATTAAATCGGTCCATATATAGCCTAGATATCGATCTATGAAGACTGTGTGATCAAGGAAAAAAACAGCGTTTTATAACGCAACGTCATTTTTTTAAATTAAAAAAAGTCGACGATAAACTTTCACAAAACACTTCGAAATACTTTTGTAATGCAACTTTAGGTATTAGTAAACGTTAATAATCGATCAAATTGATCACGAGGCGATGTATATTCTATAGCTGTACGTCTTGAAATAATGTCCGGGTAAATCTCAACCAAAATATCCGGTCGGAGACCGGGAAGAAATGGGCTGTCTCTTGTTCGTTTGACCAAGAAACAAAGCCCAGGCAAATGACAAGACTGTTGACATCGTGTGGAAGCTGTAGGTATTGCAACCTCGGCCCCATTTAATGTGGTTTCTATTCAACAATACGTTCAAGTGGCGCATGGATATATTTTCCCATTTTCAGTGATCAGATTTTCCTGCGCTTTTCGATGAAACGCACGTTCTGTTATAGTCACAGCCGTGATTTAACCAGTTTTAGAAACGTCTGAGTGTTTTCTATCCACACATACTAATCATATGCATATACTATATTCCTGGCATGAGTAGCAAGGCGCTCAAATGTTGCGTGATTTTTAACAGAATGTTCAAAAAAGTAGGGGGTAGGATCAACAGGTTAATAGCAAAGAACACACATAGTCAGACAGCATAGACATAATAAATCGTTCAGCTTTGTCTCCTTACTCAAACCCTAGAACCATAAACCAACCCTCCATATCAATAGGTATATATCAAATTGTCATTTAGATACAACCAATTCTAAACACAACCAATCCTGGACAAACTCACGGAGAGGAGAATGATTGCTATAGGTTAAGATAGGGACACCATTAGAGGGAGCATAGAATGATTCCAGACACTGCCATCCTCCTTTCCCCGATGGGAAAAGTAGGGAGTGACTGGCACACAAACACAGTGGAGCAAAATATATGTTTACACATGATGACACTTTGACCTCTCCCCTCTCTGCGGCCCATGCAACTTAGTCTTGACATAGAACAGATACTGCAACCCTGCCACAGTATTATACGAAAATAACATTCTTGATGAGTAGTAACTTACAAACATATGATGAATATAAAACATCTTACCTATGTTACCAACAAATTCTGATTATTCCACAACAGTGTGTGTGTGTGTCAGGGATTGGGGAGGGGCCAGTGTAAGGGACAGAGAAGGACAACACCTTAAAACCAGGCTGTCGTCAAAGTACAAGAACACAAAACAGTTTAGCATGTCCCGGAGCACATCGTTTACCAGAGCCTGGAAGACAGCGGGGGCGTTGGTGAGTCCAAACGGCATGACTTGGTACTCATAATATCCGCTGGCTGTGTTGAATGCTGTCTTCCACTCATCTCCTTCACGTATCCGAACCAGGTGGTAGGCATTCCGAAGTTCCAGCTTGGAAAAACTGATGACCCCCTGGAGAGGTTCAAAAGCAGAGGAGAGGAGTGGTAGGGGGTAATGATTCTTAATCGTAATGTCATTCAGACCCCGGTAGTCAATTCACGGAGGCAGAGGCTTGTCCTTCTCCACAAAGAAAAACCCTGTGCCGGCAGGAGATGCAGATGACGGACACCTCCAGTAGCCAGAGACTCCTCTATGTACTCTTCCATGGCCTTGGTCTCCGGCCCGGATAGAGAATACAGCCGACTACAAGATGGTGTGGTGCCTGGTCAATGGCACAATCATAAGGACAGTGCGGGGGAAGAGAAGTAGCACGTGCCTACTGAAAACTTCCAGGAGGTCATGGTATTCAGTTGGAATGGCAGGAACATCCAAAGCCTTGCTAACGCCCTGAGGTGGACGTCTCAGGGACGGCTGTGCTGCTTTAAAACAGTAGGAATGGCAAAATGGGCTCCAACCCAGGATGGAGCTCATGGTCCAGTCAATAACTGTGTTGTGTTTTTGGAGCCATGAAAATCCCAAGACAACAGGAACATGGGGAGATGCAATGAAGAGGAACTCTATGGTCTCCCTGTGGTTTGTTGAAACCCGTATATGAACGGGCACTGTACTATGGGTGACTCTGAGCGGCCGTCCAGTGCCCTTGCATAAATGGGGACAGAGAGCGGTTGAGTGGGAATACCTCATTTAGAACCCATGGTAGTATCCATAACACTTTCATCAGCCCCAGAGTCAATGAGCACTCGGAGAGACGTAGATTGGTCTCCTCACAGCAAAAGCACAAAAAAGGAGTGTGGGTGATGGGAATTAGGGATCTCCCAGTCTGGCTCACCAGAGTACTTGTACCCACCAGAGACAAGGGTTTCTTAACAGGGCAGGTAGCTATATAATGTCCTGCCCCTCCACAGTTAAGACAACAGTTTTATGTATACAGTAACTCAGCCTACGTGAGCATTCCCAAACCGATACCCTAGCTTTTCCCAGTTGCATAAGCTCAGGAGTATCCAAATCACCCGTCGTTGATGATTCTCGGGGAACCTCGGGTGTTTTCAGCTCTCCTCGGAAATACACACTTTGGGGATTTCCAGATTCCTTAGATTGAGTGCCTTCAGATGAACGAGTGTTGCCGAAGTCCGAACTCCTCTCACACCGGCGTTCTCGTAGGCGAACATCAATCCTAATCGAAAGGGCGATAAGAGAATCGAGGTCCAGTGGTATTTCCCGAGCTGCGAAGCTCATCCTTTATTCCCTCCGACAGTCCATGGAGGAAGGTGTCGAACAGAGCCTCCGGATTCCAGGAACTCTCGGCGGCCAATGTGTGAAATCTACTGCGTAGTCTGCCACACTACGGGAGTTCTGATGTACCTGCAGTAGTTTTCGAGCCGACTCCCTCCCAGGCACCAGAGAATCGAAAACCTTCCTCACTTCTGGCTTGAATTCCTCCAAGCTCTGACACACAGCAGATTGATACTCTCACACAGCTGTTGCCCAGGAGAGCACCCTTTCAGACATTAGGGTGTTTAAATACGCTATCTTCGATCGGTCCGACGGGAATGAAGAGGGCTGGAGTTCGAAGATGAGAGAGCACTGGGAAAGGAATGCCCGGCAGATACCAGAATCGCCTGCATAACATTCCGGCAGAGGTAATCTGGGCTCTTGGGGAGCCGGGGTAGGTTGAACCAATCCCCCACTAGCAGGAAGGTTACTGGGTGGTTGGGAGATGTCAGATGTGATGTCAGATGTGACATGCTGCCTCTGAGCTAATTCACTGATTTGCTCCATTATCGCCTTGAACCCTTGGTCGTGGCGTTCCGTCAGGGAACGAAGCCCTTCCTAAAGGTCTCGAAGTAGCTCCTCATGCCTCCCAATGGTGGCTCCCTACAGGGAGACAACGTGACAGAGCTGCTCCAAGTCTGCTGGATCTGTCATGGCCAGTTCGTACTATAAGGGCACAAGGCGTGACCCAAATGCAGACACAGGAGGCAGATGGTAGAGCTCTGATATTTACTACAACAAAGGGAGTAGGCAAAAGCAGGTCGGGGACAGGCGAGAGTTCATAAACCAGGTAAGAGTCCAAACGGTACCAGACGATAGGCAGTCTCGAGGTCAGGCCAGGCAGGGATCAGAAATCAGATCGGAGTCTAAAGGACATGTGAACCAGATCAGGGTGTGTGTGTGTATTGTGACTGGATTACCTCCTCCCCCAGGGATCTTGCCCTGGTTTCCATGTCGTAGCACGCATCTGTGTGATATACAGGCCACAAATTCTAACATTGAACTGAACCCCATCTTCGCTCTCACCTACCGCGGCCACACAAGGGGCTTTTTAAGGAAATAAACAAGAATACAAGGTAATCTCTGTAAACTTCCTCAAAATAACAAAAGCACATTGTAAGGGAAACATTTTAATTAAGTACTGAACTGATATCAACCAGACCAAGAAAAAATTCACACACAAAATGACAAATATCAACAACTGGAATATTTTTCCTGATTAAAATTAAGAATGATATACAGTGTAGCCTTGGAAAGTGTTAAACTGTTATCTATACATACTTGGTAATAAATACATTGTATATTGCAGTGGTGAAATTAAAGCAGTGGTGTTGTAAGGTGCAGGAGTCTCCCTGCAATTCATGCAGGTTGACCAGCGAGGTTGTCTGGTGAACCTGGGATAGCGCTCCGGTACTCCATGATGTCAAAAATCACTCCAGATGGACAGGAAGCGGCAAGCTAAAGCACCTCTCCACTTTCTTCAAAGGACAGGTCTGGAAATTTAGCCTGCAATGATAATACAAAAACAAACATAAAATTACAGAATGCAGCCAAATATTGTGTGATATTTTTTTACAATGTTGTGAAAGATTTTGTGGAAGATTTTTACTAAATGTAATCTTGCCCAGACTCTCTTCTTGCAGTCGTGCGGCCTTTCAAGGTCTTCATGTCCAAGTAAAGGAGTCAGAAAAGGGCAAAGCATTTGCCTAAGCCATGTTTATTTTCCATGAATGCAGAGCTATGACAGTCAAAATAAATTATTTTACACTGTTTTTTCTGTGACAATTAATGTACTAAACTAATGATAACCAATGTACAAGATATTGCTGTCTTGTACCAGGCAGGGAAATTCACAGAAGCTATTATCAACCATGTAGCTAGCTAAGTTATCTAGCTAGCTACCTTGACATTGCTAACGTTAGCTACCTTTCAGGCTGACAACGTGAATATTATAACATGTATAACATTTTAGTACTTGTTCTGAAGACATTATTGTTCAAATGGAGTCAAGTTATCTTCAATCTTGTCCATAACTGTTTTTGCATTTGCATCCACAGTCTCAAATTTCCCAACTGTTGGGTTGTTACTAGTTACCACAGTCACGAAGTTGACATTGGCTACAATGGGTGTCCACTAGATAACAAAGCCACAAGGTGTCAGAACAGATGTTGATGCTATGTCATCCCAGCAGTGACTAACAATGAGAGTTGGGCTTCTCGGAGAGGTGCCAAGATGGCGGCGGGAACAGACGCTTTTTTACCGAGCTCCGTAACAAACTTAAGAAAGATTGTGATTTAAATTTTTTTTTTTACAGTCATTACTATTTTTATTTGTTCAAGATATAAGACCTTTCCTGTGACTGGAATAATGATTGGATAATTTATTTCGGCATGTCCAGGCAAAGTCGTGACAAAAAAAGAAAGGAAGAAGTTAGCCGTTCTATTGCTAATCAACAAGAGAGAAACGTGCTTATAGACTACGCTTGCCCTGTGGATAATATCATGCTTTCGATTGCTGTTGAAGATTACGAATTCCCCACTTTACCGGTTACTCCGTGCAAACCTCCACCTGCCAAAAAACCCAACATGAACTCTGACATCATGGCTACCCTCTCCTTACTCATCAACTCCAGGTGTGACGCCATTGAGAAAATGGTAGGCGCAAACACCATGGTTATCGAAGGCTTGAAAAAGACTGCAGAGTTTGCATGTGGTGAAATCAAGGATGTGAAAACGAGAGTGGCAAAAGTTGAAAAAGGTGTGGAAAATAAAAACAACGTCTACCATAGACGTCTCACTGATCTGGAACAATACACAAGAAGATGGAACCTGAGACTCTACGGCTTGCCAGAGGTGGAAAATGAAGCTGTGCGAGGAGTGGCTATCCGCATCTGCCAAGAAGTTTTGCCTGCAGAGAAGAACAAAGTTGGTGATACCATCGAAGTTGTGCATCGCCTCGGCAACAGCAAAACAATTGAAGACCAAGGGGTATCATCATCCTCTTCACTGCCACATTCTACAGGGATGCTGTTTGGAATGCTGATAGGAAGAACGCCTTCCTTCAGAGCCATGGTATGCGTTTCACCGAGCATCTCAGCCCAGAGGACATAGAAAGAAGGAACAAGTTGTGGCCAACGATCAAGATAGCATGAAACGAGGGGAAGGCTGCTTACTTCGTCGGAGGACGAGGCTTCATCAACGGTTCAGAAATCCATATTCCTCCCTGAAATCTCACCAGAAGGAACAGGTTGATGGTTTCAGCCATGATATTCTCATTTTCCTTAAGTTGTTTACCTAACAAGCATCAGGTGACTATTTTTCAGGAATACTCAGGTACTTCAATTTATTAGTTTGTTCTTGTATGACCAGAATACCTATTTTGTTTACAAACTTACGAAGAAGATTGAAAGCTGTATTTATTTTTTTATGTATACCGTAACTAAGATATTGTTTTAAAGGGCATACAGGTTTGCTCTGACTTTACACGGTTATTGTTCTGTTTAGTTATTAATACTTTTTAAAAAAGGTGTTAGGAACGTGTATGTATAAAACATTTTTTATTAAATTATTTTATGATCAGTTTCCATATGCACTTAAAATAGTAGGTACCCTTTTATTTATTTAAATTTTTATTTTGTATTTTATTTCTCAGAATAATTCCTGATTACGTAAAGAGGGTTTTTAGTCTCTTTTACTACAAGAACCCTTGGTTTGGTCTTGAACATAATTTCAGTTGAGCCGGATAACGTCTAGCTCAAAGGTTATGGAATAAGCTATTTTCACTTTAAATTTACTTAAATGGTGCAGATCTCGGTTCCTTATCATTTACGTTCACTGCTCCTACGTCTTTGACTCATCCTACTACAGTTTATACTTTTATATAATATTTGTTGTTTTGTCTTTGTCTATAGTTTCTCTTAATGCTAGGGGGTTACAAAACAATGTGAAGCGCAAACCTTATTTTTAATTGCTAAACAATTTCGAACAGATTTTTGCTTTTTTCAAGAGTCTCACTCAATTTCGGCTGATGCCAACTTCAGGAGGTCACAGTGTGGCAAAGATATTTGGCTTTCCCATGGATCTGAACGCTCTGCTGGTGTCACTACAATGAAAAATACCTTTGGTGGTAATATTCTACACTCGGAATGTGACCCCTTTGGTCACTTTATTTGTCTTATGATCAGTTACAATGACATTACACTCATTACTGTACACTTCTATGGGTACAACACCAAACATGAGAATGATGAGTTGCTTGAATCTATAGAGAAACATATACTTCATTGGTTATCTAAATTTCCCAATTAGTTATTATTGATAGGAGGGGACTTTAACATTACTAGATAATTCTACTGATAGATGTCCCCCAGGTAGGCCAACCAATCATAATTTGGGTTTAATACTTTTTATGTAAAAGTTTGATCTTACTGATATATGGAGAGAGAGGTTTCAGGCCGACAGATCATTCACTTGGAGTAACAAAAAAGGTTCCAGACAATCCAGAATAGATTTTTGGCTTATATCCAAATGTATTTATAGTGAGTGTGTTACTTCAAATATTTGTACTACTCCCTTCACAGACCATAGGGTTATTTACATTGATATCAAAATATTTACCCCTGATACTAACCTGGGTAGAGGATCCTACTGGAAGCTAAATAGCTCATTATTAAATAATGATATAGTTAAATTTGAGGTTAAAAATCTGCTCTCACACTTTTGGGAAAGGGCTTGTGAAGAAAAATCTTATTGCAAGAACAGGGAGCTCTTTAAATATGAGGTGTCCAAATACCTTAGAAAATATGGTAGTAGTCTTGCTAAAACCAGAAGAGCTGAGGAGGAAAAGGTGATCATTAAGATAACTTCCCTTTCTCAGAGGTCCCCAGCCGGCCTCTCGGGAGAGGAGAAGATGGAACTAATTGAGTTACAAAATAAAATGGATAATATATATAGATTAAAAGCAGAAGGAGCCTTTATTAGATCTAGGAAAAAATGGATTGAGGAGGGAGAACAGAATTCATCCTATTTCTTTAGACTCGAGAAATGTCATTCTAAAAATAACACTATCCATAAGTTAAACATGGATGGTGTTATTACAGATGACCAAAAATGAATTGCTAAATACTGCAGCAATTTTTACAGAAAATTGTATAGCTCTAAGTACTATCAGGAATCAACAGATATGTTTTTTAACTCACTGAATAATGTTCACTCTATCAGTGATATAGAATCTAAACAGTGTGATGAACCCATCAAAGTTGAAGAGATAAGAGTCAATCAAACATCTAAAGAACAATAAATCACCAGGTGTTGATGGAATTACATCAGAATTTTACAAATTATTTTCTGAACAAGTAGCTCCCTTCCTATTTGAAGTCTTTTTTAGAGAGTATTAAAAACACTTTTCTCCCTCCTACAATGAGTCAGGGGTTAATAACACTGATACCTAAGCCTAAAAAAGAAGTGCTGCTCATCGATAACTACCGTCCAATTTGTCTTCTTAATAATGACTATAAGATATTAGCCTTACCACTTGCAAAAATAATTAATGAAGTCCTGGATGCAATCATTGATGAAACACAGTCTGGCTTCATGAGGAACAGACATATTTCTAACAATGTCAGACTAGTATTAGACACACACTACTACTCAGACATAATATCTGAGGATAGATTCATATTATTTTTAGATTTTTACAAAGCATTTGACACAGTAGAGCATCAGTTTCTCTTCCAGTTTTTTTTTATCTCAACAGTTATATATTTTTTGCTTGTCTGTACTTTCTCTTGTTTCTGCTATTTGTTTTGAACAGAAATGCCGCGTGCCACGTTTTGTGTGAACGTATTCTTGTTTCCAAAGGGTGCCGACTGCAAAACCTGACAGAGCACTGCAGTGAGTTACCAAGGTCACACACCTCCTCTCTCTCTCTCTCTCTCTCTCTAAAAAAAAATCCTCAACCAAATTGGAACTTTGGCAGCCTCCTCTCCAGCGCTAGGGGCAAAGGTGCTCTAGATTAAAATAAATCAGCAAATTGAATTCTACACTCGATGAAACAAACACATTCGCTGGTGCACGGGTGTCTATTCGCCTGAGACGAAATGGCCAGCTCCAGGCAAGATACTGTCCCACCTCTGAACGATGTAATATGCAAAATGATTAATGAACTGTTATTGCAAAATGTGTCACTGAGTTCGAGATAGGGCGAGGCAACCCCAGCCCAAATAAGTTGAAAAAGTAGGCTCATTTGAGCTACGGTCCACAGCTATTTTCAAGGCTGGGAGTAAGTTTAGCATATTTTCTGATATAAATTAATATGTGCTGGGGTTACTTACTTGAATGAGAGTTTTGTTTTTTAAGTTTAGCTATGTATTGAAGTAGACACGACAATCGTACATCTGCTTCATGAAAGTACTTTTAAGTGGTTGCATTTGTCAATTGCATCAAATGATAACTTAGATATTACAATGACTTAACCAACACAGTTATCACAATTGCACACACCCTCAATTCATTCAGCTGTATATGTCATACTTTGGAGACATGCCTTTATCAATAGCTGTCTGTGTCCCTCAGACGATCTCACCATCTGTTTCATTGCCACTAAGCCATCTCCTTAACCGCTGGGCCACAGTGCTGCGACAATCCACATTAGTTTAGGGCTCCATTGGCCTAAGAGAGCATCAGTAGTGGCATGCGGGTAGTGGCAGATCGGTTGGGCACCGGTGCCCACAGATAAATCTCTGCTCCCATGGTATGATGCATGATGGGAACACCCAAGGGGCACATCCTGTGGGCAGACTGCGTGACCTGTCTCCGCTACTAGACCAGACAAAGGTCCAGGCAGGCAGGAATGTCAGCTTCTGTCTGCTGCTCTTCCAGTACACATGAACAATTAAGGCTATTCCTCATAATCTATCTTCTTCACTTCCCTCCTCCCTTTCACTCATGCACGCACAAACTGTCGTACCAGAATCAGAATTCTTTAAGTAACATTGATAAATAAGATGTTTTATTAATTTCTATAGCATGCTTATGTGGAAAAAGTTACTTGGGCCCAGAGAGGGGAGAAGTCGGGTTAGTCTTATCTGTGAATGTGTTTGTAACTATTCCTAAACCATGTTAAGGGATGGTGTGATTAATGGGGAATCAGTTAGGTGGCTCCACAATGTCTGTGTGCCAGTCACTTCTCTCTGTAAGCTTGTCCAGGAGGGGTTGTATTTTTTATGGGAGTATCTAGAAATTGACAATTGATATACAGTATACCATTGGATGAGGTAATGTCTTTGTACTATGCTGTACCAAGAACGAGATACTGTAAGAGCTTCGGTTTAGGAGACCAAACTGAATGATAATTTATAGCTAATGCTATTTATAGCTAATGCTATAAATTATGGGATACTCTTTTTTCTGGTAAAAGGTTCTTTGTGTAATGTTCCTAAGATCTGTTATCTGTGTCTTGGCTATAAATGATACTAAGGACTGTTTTGTAAGCACTCTCAGAGAATTCATTTATGGATACTGAATTGATCTGAGAGTCACAGGGCTATGGTGAAGCTCCAATAATTAAAGATGGACTTTATGATAACTCTGACTTGTGTGTGGTTTGCTCTCTCATGATTTGGTAATACAGGACATTTCCACGACAGTTCACATACTTTTTCTTGCCACTGTATCTCCACTAAATAACCAATCCAGAAAATAATTATTTTTGTAATATTTTTTTACCTCTTTTTCTCCGGGGGTACTGGTACAGAGTCAATGTGCGGTGGCACCGGTTTTGAGGTAATTAAGGTAATATGTACATGTACTGTAGGTAGAGTTATTAAAGTGACTATGTATAGATAATAACAGAGAGTAGCAGCAGCATAGAATAGGGGGGGAAATGCAAATAGTCTGGGTAGCCAATTGATTAGGAGTCTTATGGCGCTCCGGTACCACAGAGAACAGTCTATAACTAGGGTGGCTGGAGTCTTTGACAATTTTTAGGGCCTTCCTCTGACACCTCCTGGTATAGGGGTCCTGGATGGCAGGAAACTTGGCCCCAGTAATGTACTGGGCCATACACACTACTACCCTCTGTAGTGCCTTGCGGTCGGAGGCTGAGCAGTTGACATACCAGGCAGTGATGCAACCAGTCAGGATGCTCTCGATGGTGCAGCTGTAGAACCTTTTGAGGATCTGAGGACCCATGCCAAGTTTTGGCCGTCTTCTGAGGGGGAAAAGGCTTTGTCGTGCCTTCTTCATGACTGTTTTGGTGTGCTTGGACAATGTTAGTTTGTTGGTGATGTGGACGCCAAGGAACTTGAAGCTCTCAACCTGCTCCAATACAGCCCCATCGATGAGAATGGTCCTCCTTTTCCTTTAGTCCAAAATCATCTCCTTTGTCTTGATCACATTGATGGAGAGGTTGTTGTCCATGCACCACATGGTGAGGTCTCTAACCTCATCCCTATAGGCTGTCTCAACGTTGCAGGTGATCAGGCCTACCACTGGTGTGTCATCAGTAAACTTAATGATGGTGTTTGAGTCGTGCCTGGACATGCAGTCATGAGTGAACAAGGAGTACAGGAGGGGACTGAGCACTCACCCCTGTGGGCTCACCGTGTTGAGGATCAGCATGGCAGATGTGTTGTTACCTACCCTTGCAACCTGGGGGCGGCCAATGAATAGCATTTTCACATAGGTGTTCCTTTTGGCCAGGTGTGAAAGGGCAGTTTGGAGTGCGGGTTGCCCCCCCCCCCCCCCCCCCTCTGACCCCTCCTGTCTCAGCCTCCACTATTTATGCTGCAGTAGTTTATGCGTCGGGGGGCTAGGGACAGTTTGTTGTATTTGGAGTATTTCTCCTGTCTTATCCAGTGTCCTGTGTGAATTGAAGTATGCTCTCTCTAATTCTCTCACCCTTGCCCTTATTTTTCTCTCTCTCTTTCTTTCTTTCTCTCATTCTCTCTCGGGGGACCCGAGCCCTAGGACCATGCCTCAGGACTACCTGGCCTGGTGACTCCTTGCTGTCCCCACTCCACCTGGCCATGCTGTTGCTACAGATTCAACTGTTCTGCCTGCGGCTATGGAACCCTGACCTGTTCCCTGGACGTGCTACCTGTCCCAGACCTGCTGTTTTCAACTCTCTAGAGACAGCAGGAGCGGTAGAGATACTCTGAATGATCAGCTATGAAAAGCCAACTGACATTTACTCCTGAAGTGCTGACCTGTTGCACCCTCGACAACCACCATGATTATTATTATTTGACTCTGCTGATCATCTATGAACATTTGAACATCTTGGCCATGTTCTGTTATAATCGCCACCCGGCACAGGCAGAAGAGGACTGGCCACCCCTCATAGCCTGGTTCCTCTCTAGGTTTCTTCCTAGGTTCTGGCCTTTCTAGGGAGTTTTTCCTAGCCACTGTGCTTCTACACAGTGGTTTCTGTACAGCACTTTTTGACATCAGCTGATGTAAGAAGGGCTTTATCAACACATTTGATTGGATTCTAATAGAGATTGCATCATCTGTTGGGGAGGTATGAAAATTGGAGTGGATCTAGGGTTTCTGAGATAATGGTGTTGATGTGAGCCATGACCAGCCTTTCAAAGCACTTCATGGCTACAGAAGTGAGTGCTACGGGTCAGTTGTCATTTAGGCAGGTTACCTTAGTGTTCTTGGGCACAGGGACTATGGTGGTCTGCTTGGAACATGCTGGTATTACAGACTCAGACAGGCAGAGGTTGAAAATGTCAGTGAAGACACTTGCACCAGCTGTTGTTTACAAATATACATAGGCTGCCACCCCGTGTCTTACCAGATGCTGCTTTTCTATCCTGCCGATAGTGTGTAACCTGCCAGCTGTATGTTATTAATGTCGTTGTTCAGCCACAACTCGTGAAAAATAAGGTATTACTGTTAATGTTCCGTTGGTAGGATATACGTGCTTTCAGTTCGTCCCATTTATTTTTCAGCGATTGAATGTTGGCTAACAGTATGGATGGCAATGGCAGATTAGCCATTCATCGCCTGATTCTCACAAGGCACCCCGATCGCTTTCCGCAAATCTGTTTCTTTCTCCTGTGAATGACGGGGACCTGTAAAACAGGCAGCCATCCTCTCCGGCGCCATCAAAGCCACTTGATGGTGAAATGTTAAAAGGACCAGTTTTACTTACTGATGAGCAAGCTATCTGCCCATATCTGAATTTCTCTACCAGTGGAGGACGGCTCAGAGTAATGCCTGGAATAGAGTCAATGGAATGGTATTAACCACATGGGAACCACGTTTGATACCATTCCAGCCATTATTTTGAGCCGTCCTCCCCTCAACTGCTCTCTACCTTACCTAAACTGATACAGTAACATTAGCTCTTTGTTTGAACTGAAGTAGAAGTGATAATTGGCTACATCAGTAATTGGATTGTGATTTACAACAGAGGTCTTTGGAAGGTGTACTTGATTACAACTACATTACTTACCTTTCTCTGCTATGACAGGCAATGGCTTTGACAGTGACTTCTCTGCAGGTATATCTGTGGGCATTGCCAACAGATTCCCACTGAGGTTGAGAACCTGTGCTGCAGGGAAAATCCACAGGTGTGTACAGGCTACTTCTTTTGGCATATGTCATTCATCTTAACCATCATAACATGTATTCATGTCAGAACTCCATGAATATTTACAAGGCAGACTGTGGGCCTGTAACGATGGTCGTTGGACCAAGATGCAGCGTAGATTAGTCATGTTCTTTTAATTATAACCACAAAAACAAGAGAGAACCAATGTTGAGCCCCAACAAAACGTACATGTTGAGCCCCAACAGCAACAATACAAGGACAAGATCCCTCAACATAGATGGGAAAAAAGGCTACCTAAGTATGATTCCCAATCAGAGACAACGATAGACAGCTGCCTCTGACTGGGAACCACACTCGGGCAAACAAACAAATACAACACATAGAATGTCCACCCAAATCACACCCTGACCAACCCAAATAGAGACGTAAAAAGTCTCTAAGGTCAGGGTGTGACAGGGCCTCTGCATCTGAGGTCTGACAGTAAGTGTAAAGCAAAATTATGAAATAGACTTGGCGATGATGCTGAATTAATCATGTTCTAACCTATTTCCATTTAGCTAATGAGTCAACTCTGGATTTACACATTTGTTGTTGAAAGTAAAAAAGAAACCATGCAGACTTCAATAAAAAGGTAGTTGTTATTCTTCATAAATTCTCGTCAGTCATTTACATAATAGAATAAACAGATCATAAACATGGTTATAATGAAAGTCACAATAATGGCATGCAAGTATCTTTTCAAGCTCTGGAATGTGTTCCTATGAGAGGAAAACAGATCATGGTGAAAGGGTGTATGCTACAAATAATCATATAAGTATTAAAGAGCAGCAATAGAGTAGTCAGAAACAGTATAGTTTAAAAAAGTAGTGGTTTTATTTAGTGCCATCACCAGCTCTCTCGAACACTGACATTACTATAAACAACTATAATATCATCCACTGACAGAAAGTAGCAGTATTGCACACTTTTTGTACCCACACAATTATACTTAGCGTCGCACCAATAACTTGTTTGGTGGAATATGTTGTGATATGTAATGGTTGGAGTGTCTACACGAGAGTAGATCACCAGGAGGATGGTTCAGTGTTGTGTCTAAACCATGCTCTATGACAGACTTAATAGGAATTGTCAATGAACCGGTGCTACTCATCTATCTGTGAAAAGCTGTCTGAGCTTTGTCAGCTGGGGCTATCTGGGCCGTAGAAACAGAGTGGTGCTGCCAGCATGCGTAGTACTTCGCATCCACCAGGAGTTTCCTGATGCCCAGGGCGTAAATACTGGCTTCAGGCCTCACCATCAACGTAGCCTAGTTTGACTTGATAGAGGTTTTACAAAGAACATTTATTTTTGAAGAATTTTAAAATACACGCGCACTTTTTTATATTTGAAATGTAGCACTTTATATGTTATGTAACCTTTACAATATATAATGTCCCTTATTACATTAATATGCACTTTTAGTTTTTACATGCATGGCCAGATAAACAGAGGTATTTTGTGATAGTATCAATCAAGATACACAGAGCATTACCATGTAAAAATACTTGCAATTTTCTCATAAATACTTTTAAAGTTTTGACTTATGGAATGTAGCCTTTGTCTTCACTGGCTGGATGCTGTGTCCCCCCTTCTTGGTCTTGGGGAACATCATTTTTTAGGCCAGGTCCCCTGAGGAGGCAGTCGCCTGGCATCTCTGGGCATTTTCATTGTAATGCATCCCAGCCAGGTACAGAAAACACAAAGAATTTACATCTATAAAAATGAATCATAACATTGTCATGCTTCTTTGTAAATACTAAACATATTACGAAATGTACCTGCAAAGCATTCCAAGAAACTTGAACACAACATTCTTAGGGATAAAGCACAGAATGACGCTGTGGAAGGTATCCAGCGATGAGGTCTGATGGAGGTGGTTCAGCTTCCCTACATCATTCAACACTCGCTATCAGGTATCAGCGTAAGACAGATGCAGACCGTGTCGAAATAACAATGTTTATTCCATCAACAGGGGTAAAGGTACAGGATGGCAGGCAGGCAGGCTCAGGGGCAGGCAGAGTGGTCAGGCGGGTGCGTACAGGGTCAGGTCAGGCCAGGGTCAAAAATCAGGAGGATGAGAAAAGAGAGAAAAGCAGGAGCTGTGGAAAGCAGGAGCTGACAAACACTGGTTGCCTTAGGTATAAATACACAGGGGATAATGGGGAAGATGGGCGACACCTGGAGGGGGGATGGAGACAATCACCAAGACAGGCGAAACAGATCAAATCAAATCACATTTTATTTGTCACATACACATGGTTAGCAGATGTTAATGCGAGTGTGGCGAAATGCTTGTGCTTCTAGTTCCGACAATGCAGTAATAACCAACAAGTAATCTAACTAACAATTCCAAAACTACTGTCTTAAAAAAAATGTTATACACAGTGTAAGGGGATAAAGAATATGTACATAAAGATATATGAATGAGTGATAGTGCAGAGCAGCATAGGCAAGATACAGTAGATGGTATCGAGTACAGTATATACATATGAGATGAGTATGTAAACAAAGTGGCATAGTTAAAGTGGCTAGTGATACATGTATTACGTAAGGATGCAGTAGATGATATAGAGTACAGTATATACGTATGCATATGAGATGAATAATGTAGGGTATGTAACATTATATTAGGTAGCATTGTTTAAAGTGGCTAGTGATATATTTTACATAATTTCCCATCAATTCCCATTATTAAAGTGGCTGAAGTTGAGTCAGTGTCAGTGTGTTGGCAGCAGCCACTCAATGTTAGTGGTGGCTGTTTAACAGTCTGATGGCCTTGAGATAGAAGCTGTTTTTCAGTCTCTCGGTCCCAGCTTTGATGAACCTGTACTGACCTCGCCTTCTGGATGATAGCGGTGGTGAACAGGCAGTGGCTCGGGTGGTTGTTGTCCTTGATGATCTTTATGGCCTTCCTGTAACATCGGGTGGTGTAGGTGTCCGCACTTCGGTCTGCACTTCGGTCTGCAGGTAGTATAACTTTTCATTACATTTCATTACATTTCATTATAGTACAACGGTTTGATTTGTCTAATCTTAGCAATTTCTTCTTAGCTAGCTACATAGCCGTCTTTGTATCAAAGATAATTGCGTAATTATCGTATTTCGTCGTCCTAACGTAGTCTACACTGCTATCTGCCCAGCAGCTAGCCAGCTAGCTAACGCCCACCGTCTACATAGCTAGCTACATAGCCGTCTCTGTATCAAAGATAATTGTGTAGATAATTGTGTAGTCTAGAGCGATTTTCTAGGTTACCTAGCCAGCTATTGTCGTTCTTTTAACGCAACGTAACGTAATCAACACTGCTAGCTAGCCAGCTAGCCCCTGAATCAACAACGCAGCCACTGCCAGCTAGCCTACAAAGTCAACAACGCAGCCACTGCCAGCTAGCCTACTTCAGCAGTACTGTATCATTTTTAATCATTTTAGTCAATAAGAATAGCAGCACTGTAGAAACTATTACCCTCAACTGAACGACTTGATTAGTGTAGTGTTAGCTAGCTACATAGTTGTCTTTGCTGTCTTCGTATCCAAGATAATTGTGTAGTTTACAGTGTGTAGTTTTTAGAGTGATTATCTTAATTTACCGAGGTTAGCTAGCCAGCTATTTGTCGTCCTTAACGTAGGAGACACTGCTAGCTAGCCAACAGCTAGACAACGTCTACCGATTAGAACTCAACAACCCGGTCGCATTCCGCCTCGCTCCACAGGTAGTATCACATTTTCATTTCATTTCATTACAGTACAACGGTTTGATTTGTTTGATCGTAGCTAGCTACATAGCTAGCTACATAGCCGTCTCTGTATCAAAGATAATTGTGTAGTCTAGAGCGATTTTCTAGGTTACCTAGCCAGCTATTGTCGTTCTTTTAACGCAACGTAACGTAATCAACACTGCTAGCTAGCCAGCTAGCCCCGAATCAACAACGCAGCCACTGCCAGCTAGCCTACAAAGTCAACAACGCAGCCACTGCCAGCTAGCCTACTTCAGCAGTACTGTATCATTTTTAATCATTTTAGTCAATAAGATTCTTGCTACGTAAGCTCAACTTTCTGAACATTCGAGACGTGTAGTCCACTTGTCATTCCAATCTCCTTTGCATTAGCGTAGCCTCTTCTGTAGCCTGTCAACTATGTGTCTGTCTATCCCTGTTCTCTCCTCTCTGCACAGACCATACAAACGCTCCACACCGCGTGGCCGCGGCCACCTAGTCTGGTGGTCCCAGCGCGCACGACCCACGTGGAGTTCCAGGTCTCCGGTAGCCTCTGGAACTGCCGATCTGCGGCCAACAAGGCAGAGTTCATCTCAGCCTATGCCTCCCTCCAGTCCCTCGACTTCTTGGCACTGACGGAAACATGGATCACCACAGATAACACTGCTACTCCTACTGCTCTCTCTTCGTCCGCCCACGTGTTCTCGCACACCCCGAGAGCTTCTGGTCAGCGGGGTGGTGGCACCGGGATCCTCATCTCTCCCAAGTGGTCATTCTCTCTTTCTCCCCTTACCCATCTGTCTATCGCCTCCTTTGAATTCCATGCTGTCACAGTTACCAGCCCTTTCAAGCTTAACATCCTTATCATTTATCGCCCTCCAGGTTCCCTCGGAGAGTTCATCAATGAGCTTGATGCCTTGATAAGCTCCTTTCCTGAGGACGGCTCACCTCTCACAGTTCTGGGCGACTTTAACCTCCCCACGTCTACCTTTGACTCATTCCTCTCTGCCTCCTTCTTTCCACTCCTCTCCTCTTTTGACCTCTCCCTCTCACCTTCCCCCTACTCACAAGGCAGGCAATACGCTCGACCTCATCTTTACTAGATGCTGTTCTTCCACTAACCTCATTGCAACTCCCCTCCAAGTCTCCGACCAATACCTTGTATCCTTTTCCCTCTCGCTCTCATCCAACACTTCCCACACTGCCCCTACTCGGATGGTATCGCGCCGTCCCAACCTTCGCTCTCTCTCCCCCGCTACTCTCTCCTCTTCCATCCTATCATCTCTTCCCTCTGCTCAAACCTTCTCCAACCTATCTCCTGATTCTGCCTCCTCAACCCTCCTCTCCTCCCTTTCTGCATCCTTTGACTCTCTATGTCCCTTATCCTCCAGGCCGGCTCGGTCCTCCCCTCCCGCTCCGTGGCTCGACGACTCATTGCGAGCTCACAGAACAGGGCTCCGGGCAGCCGAGCGGAAATGTGGGAAAACTTACCTCCCTGCGGACCTGGCATCCTTTCACTCCCTCCTCTCTACATTTTCCTCTTCTGTCGCTGCTGCTAAAGCCACTTTCTACCACTCTAAATTCCAAGCATCTGCCTCTAACCCTAGGAAGCTCTTTGCCACCTTCTCCTCCCTCCTGAATCCTCCTCCCCCTCCCCCTCCTCCTCTCTGCAGATGACTTCGTCAACCATTTTGAAAAGAAGGTCGACAACATCCGATCCTCGTTTGCTAAGTCAAACGACACCGCTGGTTCTGCTCACACTGCCCTACCCTGTGCTCTGACCTCTTTCTCCCCTCTCTCTCCAGATGAAATCTCGCGTCTTGTGACGGCCGGCCGCCCAACAACCTGCCCGCTTGACCCTATCCCCTCCTCTCTTCTCCAGACCATTTCCGGAGACCTTCTCCCTTACCTCACCTCGCTCATCAACTCATCCCTGACCGCTGGCTACGTCCCTTCCGTCTTCAAGAGAGCGAGAGTTGCACCCCTTCTGAAAAAACCTACACTCGATCCCTCCGATGTCAACAACTACAGACCAGTATCCCTTCTTTCTTTTCTCTCCAAAACCCTTGAACGTGCCGTCCTTGGCCAGCTCTCCCGCTATCTCTCTCAGAATGACCTTCTTGATCCAAATCAGTCAGGTTTCAAGACTAGTCATTCAACTGAGACTGCTCTTCTCTGTATCACGGAGGCGCTCCGCACTGCTAAAGCTAACTCTCTCTCCTCTGCTCTCATCCTTCCAGACCTATCGGCTGCCTTCGATACTGTGAACCATCAGATCCTCCTCTCCACCCTCTCCGAGTTGGGCATCTCCGGCGCGGCCCACGCTTGGATTGCGCCCTACCTGACAGGTCGCTCCTACCAGGTGGCGTGGCGAGAATCTGTCTCCTCACCACGTGCTCTCACCACTGGTGTCCCCCAGGGCTCTGTTCTAGGCCCTCTCCTATTCTCGCTATACACCAAGTCACTTGGCTCTGTCATAACCTCACATGGTCTCTCCTATCATTGCTATGCAGACGACACACAATTAATCTTCTCCTTTCCCCCTTCTGATGACCAGGTGGCGAATCGCATCTCTGCATGTCTGGCAGACATATCAGTGTGGATGACGGATCACCACCTCAAGCTGAACCTCGGCAAGACGGAGCTGCTCTTCCTCCCGGGAAGGACTGCCCGTTCCATGATCTCGCCATCACGGTTGACAACTCCACTGTGTCCTCCTCCCAGAGCGCTAAGAACCTTGGCGTGATCCTGGACAACACCCTGTCGTTCTCAACTAACATCAAGGCGGTGGCCCGTTCCTGTAGGTTCATGCTCTACAACATCCGCAGAGTACGACCCTGCCTCACACAGGAAGCGGCGCAGGTCCTAATCCAGGCACTTGTCATCTCCCGTCTGGATTACTGCAACTCGCTGTTGGCTGGGCTCCCTGCCTGTGCCATTAAACCCCTACAACTCATCCAGAACGACGCAGCCCGTCTGGTGTTCAACCTTCCCAAGTTCTCTCACGTCACCCCGCTCCTCCGCTCTCTCCACTGGCTTCCAGTTGAAGCTCGCATCCGCTACAAGACCATGGTGCTTGCCTACGGAGCTGTGAGGGGAACGGCACCTCAGTACCTCCAGGCTCTGATCAGGCCCTACACCCAAACAAGGGCACTGCGTTCATCCACCTCTGGCCTGCTCGCCTCCCTACCACTGAGGAAGTACAGTTCCCGCTCAGCCCAGTCAAAACTGTTCGCTGCTCTGGCCCCCCAATGATGGAACAAACTCCCTCACGACGCCAGGACAGCGGAGTCAATCACCACCTTCCGGAGACACCTGAAACCCCACCTCTTTAAGGAATACCTAGGATAGGATAAAGTAATCCTTCTCACCCCCCCCCCCCCTTAAAAGATTTAGATGTACTATTGTGAAGTGGCTGCTCCACTGGATGTCATAAGATGAATGCACCAATTTGTAAGTCGCTCTGGATAAGAGCGTCTGCTAAATGACTTAAATGTAAATGTGTCCTGGAGGGCAGGTAGTTTGCCCCGGTGATGCGTTGTGCAGACCTCACTACCCTCTGGAGAGCCTTACGGTTGTGGGCGGAGCAGTTGCCGTACCAGGCGGTGATACAGCCCACCAGGATGCTCTCGATTGTGCATCTGTAGAAGTTTGTGAGTGCTTTTGGCGAGAAGCCGAATTTCTTCAGCCTCCTGAGGTTGAAGAGGCGCTGCTGCGCCTTCTTCACGATGCTGTCTGTGTGAGTGGACCAATTCAGTTTGTCTGTGATGTGTATGCCGAGGAACTTAAAACTTACTACCCTCTCCACTGCTGTTCCATCGATGTGGATAGGGGGGTGTTCCCTCTGCTGTTTCCTGAAGTCCACAATCATCTCCTTAGTTTTGTTGACGTTGAGTGTGAGGTTATTTTCCTGACACCACACTCCGAGGGCCCTCACCTCCTCCCTGTAGGCCGTCTCGTCGTTGTTGGTAATCAAGCCTGCCACTGTTGTGTCGTCCGCAAACTTGATGATTGAGTTGGAGGCGTGCGTGGCCACGCAGTCGTGGGTGAACAGGGAGTACAGGAGAGGGTTCAGAACGCACCCTTGTGGGGCCCCAGTGTTGAGGATCAGCAGGGTGGAGATGTTGTTGCCTAACCTCACCACCTGGGGGCGGCCCGTCAGGAAGTCCAGTACCCAGTTGCACAGGGCGGGGTCTAGACCCAGGGTCTCGAGCTTGATGACGAGCTTGGAGGGTACTATGGTGTTGAATGCCGAGCTGTAGTCGATGAACAGCATTCTCACATAGGTATTCCTCTTGTCCAGATGGGTTAGGGCAGTGTGCAGTGCGGTTGAGATTGCATCGTCTGTGGACCTATTTGGGCGGTAAGCAAATTGGAGTGGGTCTAGGGTGTCAGGTAGGGTAGAGGTGATATGGTCCTTGACTAGTCTCTCAAAGCACTTCTTGATGACGGAAGTGAGTGCTACGGGGCGGTAGTCGAGAAAATCCAATCAGGAAGTGACTCTTATTTTGAAACCCCTGTCTTTCTATGCATCCATATTGCCCATTGAAAGGGATATCAACCAGATTCCTTTTTCTGTGGCTTCACTAAGGTGTCTACAGCCTTTAGACGTAGTTTTAGGCCTTTATTTTGAAGAATGAGTGTAAACGTACACATTGCGTAAGTGGTCAGGTGTTGGCTCTCAGTGTGATTTTTGCAAACAGAGAGGTAGCCATTTTTCCTCCTGGTCCTTGAGGATTGATTAGAAAAAACATTTGCCATGTTTCTGTCGATATTATGGATATAATTTGGAAATTTTGTCCTGACCTCTATTTCCGGTGGATTCCTAGGCATAACGCATCAAACTAACGGAGGTATTTGGATATAAAACATATCTTTATGGAACAAAAGGAACATTTGCTGTCTAACTGGGTGTTACGACTTCTAGGAGTAGTGGGTGCGGAGTCAGGCGCAGAGAGCAGAGGGTAAAGGACAACTGTATTTATTCCGGAGAAAAGTAGGTCACGCCAAAACACCAGGCGCATACAATGACCGGCCCAAAAACTGGACACAAACAGTCCAGAGAAATATAAAAAATATCACATACACAAAACGAACAGAGAAACAAGCACGCTCAAAAGCCGGTGGGCCTACTGGGTTTATTAAATAGCACACAATCAAAATCTAAACACAAAACAGGTGCAACAAATCAGACACAACTAAATGAACCAGAAAAGGGGATCGGTGGCAGCTAGTAGGCCGGCAACGACGACCGCCGAGCGCCGCCCGAACAGGAAGAGGCACCATCTTCGGCGGGATTCGTGACACTGGGAGTCTCGTGAGTGAAAACATCCGAAGCTCATCAAAGGTAAATGATTTAATTTGATTGCTTTTCTGATTTTCGTGACCAAGTTACCTGCTGCTAGCTGGACAAAATGCTATGCTAGGCTCTCGATAAACTTACACAAATGCTTGTCTAACTTTGGCTGTAAAGCATATTTTGAAAATCTGAGATGACAGGGTGATTAACAAAAGGCTAAGCTGTGTCTCAATATATTTCACTTGTGATTTTCATGAATAGGAATATTTTCTAGTAATATTTATGTCCGTTGCGTTATGCTAATTAGTGTCAGATGATGACAACGGTCCCGTTCACGGGATGGGGTGTCACTAGAGGTTAAGTAGCTAGGTCACGAAAATCAGAAAAGCAATCAAATTCATTGTTTACCTTTGATGATCTTTGGATATTTTCACTCACGAGACTCCCAGTTACACAACAAATGTTCCTTTTGTTCCATAAAGATTATTTTTATACCCAAAATACCTCTGTTTGTTTGTCACGTTATGTTCAGAAATCCACATGAAAGAGCGGTCACGACAATGCAGACGTATATTCCAAATAATATCCATAATGTCCACAGAAATATGTCAAACGTTTTTATAATTAATCCTCAGGTTGTTTTTAAAATATATATTCGATAATATATCAACCGGGTGTGTAGGTTTTTCAAAAACACCAGGAGAAACAATGGCCGCTTTACTCTGTAACTCACTCTGAAAGACCCCACTTATCCACTTACGCAATGTGATCTTTCACGCTCATTTCTCAAGATAAAAGCCTGAAACTATGTCTATAGACTGTTGACACCTTAGGGAAGCCATAGAAATAGGAATCTGGTTGATATCCCTTTAAATGGAGGACAGGCATGCATAGGAACAGAGAGGTTTCAAAATAAGAGCCACTTCCTGATTTGATTTTCCTCAGGTTTTCTCCTGCAATATCAGTTCTGTTATACTCACAGACAATATTTCTTACAGTTTTGGAAACTTCAGAGTGTTTTCTATCCTAATCTGACAATTATATGCATATTCTAGTTTCTGGGGCTGAGAAATAGGCAGTTTCAAATGGGTACGTTTTTAAGGCAAAAACCAAAATACTGCCTCCTACACGCAAAAGGTTAAAATCCCCAGCTACAATGAATGCAGCCTCAGGATATGTGGTTTCCAGTGTACATAGTAGATAATGCGGTCGACATTTGATTGTGATAAATTCTAAGTCAGGTGAAAAGAAGGACTTTAGTTCCTGTATGTTGTTATGATCATACCGTGTCTTGTTAATCATAAGGCATACCCCTCCGCCCCTCTCCTTACTAGAAAGATGATTGTTTCTGTCGGCGTGATGCATGAAGAAACCAGGTGGCTGTACCGACTCCGATAGCGTGTCTCGAGTGAGCCATGTTTCCGTGAAGCAAAGAACGTTACAGTCTCTTATGTCTCTCTGGAATGCTACCCTTGCTCGGATTTCATCTACCTTGTTGTCAAGAGACTGGACATTGGCAAGTAGTATGAACGGGAGCGGTGGGCGATGTTCCCGTCTCTGGAGCCTGACCAGAAGACCGCTTCGTCTGCCCCTTTTACGGCATCGTTGTTTTGGTTCGCTGGCTGGGATCCGATCCATTGTCCTTGGTGGTGGGCAAAACAGAGGATCCGCTTCGGGAAATTCGTATTCCTGGTCGTAATGATGGTGAGTTGACGTTGCTCTTATATCCAGTAGTTTTTCCCGACTGTATGTAATAAAACCTAAGATTACTTGGGGTACCAATGTAAGAAATAACACGTAAAAAAAAAAAATTCTGCATAGTTTCCTAGGAACGCGAAGCGAGTCTGCCATCTCTGTCGGCGCCGGAAGTATTGATCAACTGGGAACTCTGGAAAAAAACTAGCTCTGACTGGGAAAAATCCATTTGAACGGACATCCAACTCGGAATTCCAACTCTGGAACTTGGGCCTCTTTCTTGAGCTCCGACTTTCCAACATGAAGATCACTGACGTCATGATTTGACTTTGTATTTTTCAGAGTTCCCAGTTGTTTTGAACACTGCAATTCTACCTTGCATAAATATGCAGTTAGCTAAAGCTAACAAACTAAATTCAATGTTAGCTAGCTAGCTAACATTAGGGTATAACTAGCAATGCAAATGGATTTCTGAGATACTAATATCATTACAAAACCGACCATAAGCATAACGTTTGTCAGCAAGCCAGCCAGCTAACATCCGTTAGCTAGTTAACAGTATGCTTTAACTTGCAGTGAAAACTACTTTTGACTAAATTAGAAAAACATATATTATACCAGAACATTTTGCTAGACTCTTACCATATACATGGATGAACTCTTCTCCCTCACTGTCATGGACGCTATGGTTACCCTTAGTTTGAAGATGTAATCCGGAGTCAGGAGTTCTATACAACAGCCCTCTGTCTTCTCTTTTGGACTCTCTTCGCATTTGGCAATCATCTCTCTGCTTCCACCGGGCATTCCACTGATTCAAAACTCGGCCGACTTCTTCCGTGGCAACAACACAATTTTTTTCCCCCACAAGTGTCATCAGAAGACTCTACAATGTCTGGGTCAATTAAAATGTTTTCACCTAAATCAGGGATTTCCTCATTGTATGATTAATTTACAGAATCAGAGTCAGCATGGAATGATCGTCCTCCAGAAAGTAGTCCATCACAACATTTCCCCACTGATTTTTATCGATAGCACTATTAACATCAGGGCAGCAATGTTGAGAGCAGTAGAAAACCTTTTTCAGTTCTTCATGATAAAAAACACACAGCAGAAATGATTATGCACACATACTGAGCAGCTCATGTTATGGACAGAAGCATGCTACGTGGCAGACCAATCCGAAATCATCTCTCAGCATGTCCAGCCCAATCATGGCTAGCAGGAAGGTTCCTATATTTTCTGTGGCGAAACCAACTAGGCTCTTAATTTAACAATTGTATTTATATTTACTGATAGCATACAAGTTTGTTATTAAGGCACATGAAAGAACAGCTTCATTTTTACAGCCCTCTTACCTCATACCCAACCTGTAAGTGTAAATGTGGTACCATGTCACACCAAGTTAAGATCACAGACAGATTTGCTGCTGTATTCATTAAATTGTATCTATGTGGGAAAAGACACCAATTCATTTTACAGTCCTGTTACTACAAACATACATGGTATGCATGAGTCGCACTAGCTTTCAGAAATCAGCACTTTCAAAACACAAACCCTAAAAAAATATGCTTTTTAAACGATTTCAAATGTTTTTTTTCTTCAATAGAGTAATCAGGGGTTTGCAACTATAGTTGTCCTTCACGCAAAATGTAATAGTGCAACACATTCAGCAGAAAATAGCGTAATTTTCATCAGATGATTACAGAAGTCCAACGGTATTTTGGCTAGCAGCCACACATACTGTAAGTAAATGAGCTTACAATGAAAAAGAAAGGTGTTTTTTGCAAAAAAACAATGCATGGCCATCATACACTACATGACCATAAATGTGGACAACTGCTCGTTGAACATCTCATTCCAAAATGTCGCAGGTGCCGTTCCAATTCATCCCAAAGGTGTTCGATGGGGTTGAGTTAACCTCTAGCGTCGAGCAATCCCGTATCCGGGAGCGTGATTATAGCCTCAAGCTCATTACCATAACACAATGTTAACTATTCATGAAAATCGCAAATTAAATGAAATAAATATATTCACTCACAAGCTTAGCCTTTTGTTAACAACACTGTCATCTCAGATTTTCTAAATATGCTTTTCAACCATAGCTACACAAGCATTTGTATAAGAGTATTGATAGCTAGCATAGCATTAAGCCTAGCATTCAGCAGGCAACATTTTCACAAAAACAAGAAAAGCATTCAAATAAAATCATTTACCTTTGAAGAACTTCGGATGTTTTCAATGAGGAGACTCTCAGTTAGGTAGCATATGTTCCGTTTTTCCAAAAAGATTACTTGTGTAGGAGAAATCGCTCCGTTTTGTTCATCACGTTTGGCTAAGAAAAAAATCAGAAAATGCAGTCTCTACAACGCCAAACTTTTTTACCAAATTAACTCCATAATATCGACAGAAACATGGCAAACGTTGTTTAGAATCAATCCTCAAGGTGTTTTTCACATATCTATTCGATGATAAATCATTTGTGGCAGCTGTGTTTCTCCTCGAAGCAAACGAAAAATACACGCAGCTGGAGATTACGTAATAATTGCAACGGAGGACACCAAGCGGCCACCTGGTAGATGTAGTCTCTTAAGGTCAATCTTCCAATGATTTGCCTACAAATACGTCACAATGCTGTCGACACCTTGGGGAAACGACAGAAAGTCTAAGCTCATTCGTGACCCATACACAGCCATATAAGGAGGCATTGGAACACAGCGCATTCAAAATCTGGGGCACTTCCTGTATGAAATTTCATCTTGGTTTCGCCTGTAGCATTAGTTCTGTGGCACTCATAGACAATATCTTTGCAGTTTTGGAAACGGCAGAGTGTTTTCTTTCCAAAGTTGTCAATTATATGCATAGTCGAGCATCTTTTCGTGACAAAATATCTTGTTTAAAACGGGAACGTTTTTTTTATCCATAAATTAAAAGAGCGCCCCCTATATCCAAGAAGTTAAGGGCTCTGTGCAGACCAGTCAAGTTCTTCCTCAACGATCTTGACCAAACATTTCTGTATGGACCTTGCTTTGTGCACAGGGGCATTGTCATGATAAAACAGAAAAGGGAATTCCCAAACTTTTGCAACAAAGTTGGAAGCACAGAATTGACTAGAATGTCATTGTATGCCGTATAATAAAGATTTCCCTTCACTGGAACTAAGGGGCCTGAACCGAAACCATGAAAAACAGCCCCAGACCATAATTCCTCTTCCACCAAACTTTAAAGTTGGCACTGTGCATTGGGACAGGTAGTGTTCTCCTGGCATCCGCCAAACCCAGATTCATCCACCGGAATGACAGATGGTGAAGAGTGATTAATCACTCCAGAGAATGCATTTCCACTGTTCTAGGGTCCAATGGTGGCAAGCTTCACACCACTCCAGTAGACGCTTGGCATTGCACATTTGGTCTTAGGCTTGTGTGCGGCTGCTCGGCCATAGAAACCCATTTCATGAAGCTTTGGATGAACAGTTCTTGTGCAGAAGTGGCTTCCAGAGGCAGTTTGGGAGTCAGTAGTGAGTGTTGCATCCGAGGACAGATGATTTTTACATGCTACGCACTTCAGCACTCAGAGGTCCCATTCCGTGAGCTTGTATTGTCTACCACTTCACGGGTGAGCTGTTGTTGCTCCTAGAAGTTTCCACTTCACAATCACAGCACTTACAGTTGACAGCGGCAGCTCTAGCAGGGCAGAATTTTGACGAACTAACTTGCTGGAAAGGTGGCATTTTATGATGGTGCCACGTTGAAAGTCACTGAAGTCTTTAGTAAGCCCCTTCTACTGCCAATGTTTGTCTATGTAGATTGTTTGGCTGTGACTGGTTAAAAGGGCTTTCCAGACGGTGTCTATTCCACAAGTTACCACAGGCTAAATCTATGATGTTAAAATGCCTATTTACTCTGTTCCATCTGACCGCGCAATCTATTATCTCATCAGCCCAGACAGTGAAGATATAAACTTGATCTCTTCTAAAAAAGCATCTAGACATTATCTCACGTTTCTTTTAGACTAACATTTAGTTTTTAACAGCAGAGATTTGTATAAACCTTACTGTCTGTCTCTCCGACATTTGCAATATTGTTTCAATATCAAAATTCGATCTCCGTCTGTCCCATAGTAATAAACGAGTAGTGGTCGGGAGTTGGGATGAGAGAGAGAGACAGGCAGCCTTTCTCAGCCAGTCTAAATCATACATCAGATGGCATCATTTTTATAGAAATATACAAATAAATGTCAATTGAAAAAGGTAAAACAAAACGAAGTGCAGCTAGTTTGCAGTATTTCCAGCTTCAGCTTAAAGTTATTGTGTTAGCTGTGTTGTTTGCTAGCTCCTCTGAACAACAGTGTCCTAACGAGAGAGCACATGTTCTATGCCAGGCAAAATAGTGCATCATTAGCTCATTGTTAGGGATGTATCCAAATCAATGTCATTAGAAAACAGCTTAAACAATTTCAGCTACTGTTGTTATTCTTTCTGCAATGTTTGACGTGACTGTAAGTTAGCCATAGTTGGCTATCTAGCAAGCAAGCAATGGATAAGAATGTTGCCAGCCAATGTAAAATGTAAAATTAACGACTGGGTCGCGTCCATAGATATAGAACAAAAAGACTGAATGACTGGCAACGGAACCAATATAACAAATGACCAACTGGCTTGGGTGGCAACCCTAGATTTGTTTTGGGACTATATCTTGTGGAAGGATGAAATAGTATGAATAAATGTATCAAAATAACGTTTTAAATGAAAATATGTCAATCATTATTTGAATATGTTGTATAATATGTTGTATATGTATTTGAATTTGTTGTATAAAAGTGATAATGCCCTCAAAGCTGGTGTGTGGAGGATATATTGGCACGGTATGCCGGCCCTCGACTGGGTCTCGGGCCTAACAATACCTGTGCCAATATATCCTCCAAACACCGGCTTCTCGGGCCTTATCACTTAATGTATCACGTTACAGGTAAGACCCAAATGCAGACTGTGTTGAAGAAACAATGTTTATTATAGCAACAGGTGCAGGCAAACGACAGGTCAAGGCAGGCAGGGTTCGACAATACAGAGTAGTGGCAAAGGCACAGGACGGTAGGCAGGCTCAGGGTCAGGCAGAGTGGTCAGGCAGGCGGGCTCAGAGTCAGGACAGGTAATAGTCAAAACCAGGAGAGCAAGAAAAAGAGAGACTGGGGAAAAGCAGGAGCTGAGAGAAAATGCTGGTTGACTTGACAAACAAGACGAACTGGCAACAGACAAACAGAGAACACAGGTTTAAGTACCCAGGGGATAATGAGGAAGATGGGTGACACCTAGAGGAGGGTGGAGACAAGCACAAGGACAGGTAAAACAGATCAGTGTGTGACATAATTGTAGGTTCCATGTCTGTCTGGTGACATTGGATGCAGTTTTTTTGTGTGACAACAAAGGAGACCATTTGGAGAACATGATCATGGAATTACAGGTTCATAAAGGAATTGTTGTGTAGTTTGGTGGTTCTTTAGAAGATGGATGTATGACTATGTGAACAAACACTGGATGGAGACCGATACTCTTTTGCAGATATATATATATAGTATGTATATATACAGTGGTGTTAGGTGGTGTTTTTCTGCTAAGGGGACAGGACAACTTCACCGCATCAAAGGGACAATGGACGGGGCCATGTACCGTCAAATCTTGGGTGAGGACCTCCTTCCCTCAGCCAGGGCATTGAAAATGGGTCGTGGATCGGTATTCCAGCATGACAATGACCCAAAACACACGGCCAAGGCAACAAAGGAGTGGCTCAAGAAGAAGCACATTAAGAT
Organism: Oncorhynchus nerka; assembly: GCF_034236695.1. Classification (NCBI taxonomy): domain Eukaryota; kingdom Metazoa; phylum Chordata; class Actinopteri; order Salmoniformes; family Salmonidae; genus Oncorhynchus; species Oncorhynchus nerka. Next base: position 43,431,624 of record NC_088408.1, on the reverse strand, counting down.
CCTGGAGTGGCCTAGCCAGTCTCCACACCTTAATCCCATAGAAAATCTGTGGAGGGAGCTGAAGGTTCGAGTTGCCAAACAACTACAAGAAACGTCTGACCTCTGTGATTGCCAACAAGGGTTTTGCCACCAAGTACTAAGTCATGTTTTGCAGAGGGGTCAAATACTTATTTCCCTCATTAAAATGCAAATCAATTTATAACATTTTTGACATGCGTTTTTCTGGATTTTTTTGTTTTATTCTGTCGCTCACTGTTCAAATAAACCTACCATTAAAATTATAGACTGATAATTTCTTTGTCAGTGGGCAAACATACAAAATCAGCAGGGGATCAAATACTTTTTTCCCTCACTGCACAGTGCCTTGCGAAAGTATTCGGAACTTTGCGACCTTTTGCCACATTTCAGGCTTCAAACATAAAGATATAAAACTTTATTTTTTTGTGAAGAATCAACAACAAGTGGGACACAATCATGAAGTGGAACGACATTTATTGGATATTTCAAACTTTTTTAACAAATCAAAAACGGAAAAATTGGGCGTGCAAAATTATTCAGCCCCCTTAAGTTAATACTTTGTAGCGCCACCTTTTGCTGCGATTACAGCTGTAAGTCGCTTGGGGTATGTCTCTATCAGTTTTGCACATCGAGAGACTGACATTTTTTCCCATTCCTCCTTGCAAAACAGCTCGAGCTCAGTGAGGTTGGATGGAGAGCATTTGTGAACAGCAGTTTTCAGTTCTTTCCACAGATTCTCGATTGGATTCAGGTCTGGACTTTGACTTGGCCATTCTAACACCTGGATATGTTTATTTTTTAACCATTCCATTGTAGATTTTGCTTTATGTTTTGGATCATTGTCTTGTTGGAAGACAAATCTCCGTCCCAGTCTCAGTTCTTTTGCAGACTCCATCAGGTTTTCTTCCAGAATGGTCCTGTATTTGGCTCCATCCATCTTCCCATCAATTTTAACCATCTTCCCTGTCCCTGCTGAAGAAAAGCAGGCCCAAACCATGATGCTGCCACCACCATGTTTGACAGTGGGGATGGTGTGTTCAGGGTGATGTGCTGTGTTGCTTTTACGCCAAACATAACGTTTTGCATTGTTGCCAAAAAGTTCAATTTTGGTTTCATCTGACCAGAGCACCTTCTTCCACATGTTTGGTGTGTCTCCCAGGTGGCTTGTGGCAAACTTTAAACAACACTTTTTATGGATATCTTTAAGAAATGGCTTTCTTCTTGCCACTCTTCCATAAAGGCCAGATGTGTGCAATATACGACTGATTGTTGTCCTATGGACAGAGTCTCCCACCTCAGCTGTAGATCTCTGCAGTTCATCCAGAGTGATCATGGGCCTCTTGGCTGCATCTCTGATCAGTCTTCTCCTTGTATGAGCTGAAAGTTTAGAGGGACGGCCAGGTCTTGGTAGATTTGCAGTGGTCTGATACTCCTTCCATTTCAATATTATCGCTTGCACAGTGCTCCTTGGGATGTTTAAAGCTTGGGAAATCTTTTTTGTATCCAAATCCGGCTTTAAACTTCTTCACAACAGTATCTCGGACCTGCCTGGTGTGTTCCTTGTTCTTCATAATGCTCTCTGCGCTTTTAACGGACCTCTGAGACTATCACAGTGCAGGTGCATTTATACGGAGACTTGATTACACACAGGTGGATTGTATTTATCATCATTAGTCATTTAGGTCAACATTGGATCATTCAGAGATCCTCACTGAACTTCTGGAGAGAGTTTTCTGCACTGAAAGTAAAGGGGCTGAATAATTTTGCATGCCCAATTTTTCAGTTTTTGATTTGTTAAAAAAGTTTGAAATATCCAATAAATGTCGTTCATTATTGTGTCCCACTTGTTGTTGATTCTTCACAAAAAAATACAGTTTTATATCTTTATGTTTGAAGCCTGAAATGTGGCAAAAGGTCGCAAAGTTCAAGGGGGCCGAATACTTTTGCAAGGCACTGTATATATTATTGTTTAACCTTTATTTAACTCTTTATTTAATGAACAACTGACCACAGTTACAGCCTTGCATCAACCCAACTACTTCCTGTCATGCACCAACAATTAACAAAACATCTGACCAATCTGAATAGAGCAAAGTCGTTGCCAGAAAGATCATCAAATTATTATTACAATTGCAGACAACTGACTCACCATACTTTAGAACTACACAACAGTGACTTAGAAAATTATACATATTATAAAATAATCATACAGTTGTGTCAAATTGGGTTCTTTGAATTATAGCAGTCCGTTACGACTGGTAGAGAAGATTTACAGTATTAACTTGTATATTGACTGTTTACTATGAGTGAAGGCTACAGTATGTTGACCACTGCGCCATATAAGTCTTTCAAACCATCAGTATTTGGTAATGAAGATGGGCTTTCCAAGTGAGTAACTCCTAACATAACATAGGTCACTTTTCAGTTTAGTCATGCTCTTCTTGATATCCCAACTTACATGCAAAATATCTCCTATTTTAAATTACCACTTTCCAGTCTCAAGACTTTGTTTTTTGAGTCATGTTAATCTTATAGCTAAATCGGCCACAGAGTAAAAAAAATGTGTGGGATTGGAGCAGTAAAACTATTCATACTCTGGAGGAAACTTTTCTCAGGTCTAAAAGAGCTGAGATGAGAATGTGGTCCCATCTAAGTGGATTATGATATAATTTATCTCTTGCAAAAACCACTATGTAGAGCTGCCAATGGCTACCCCACAAACAAGAGGGCAGAGACCATGCCAAAACCCTATGGGAGACATTAGCTATTTCCCAGATTCCATTCCCTCCAAGCCTTGCTCAAATGAATCCACCCCCACTCCTCATACTCTTTGTTGCCGTGGAAAAAGGCAAAACAAAAATGCATGTCATGATTCGATTAAAATCATTCCAATGTATCATTCCAAATCATTCCAATTCCAATGTAAATGTGATGATAAAAACGTTAAAACTAACTTGTTTGCAAAAGTCAGACTGTATTACAATCTTCCAAGCAGTGCTAAAAGTAGTGAAGGAGAAGAATATTTCACCAAACTGAATTTTCCAGCAGCTGGACTTCCAGCAGGCAAAGGGACTGCCTTTTCACTGGTGGAGGGGTCTTTTTGGTAACCTACCATGGTGAAAATAAACAGCCACTCAATGGCATTAAGTGGTAGCCAATAAAATGTATCTCCGCTGCACTAAATAGACCACAGACAATAAGAGTAAGTGTAAATCAGAAAGAGAGCGGGAGGGAGAGACAGGGAGAGAGAGAGAGAATGCAAAACGTATTCCCAATTCGGGACTCATTAACTTCAACTTTGGATTTAAATGTCTGAGTGGAGCTCATCACAGGGATTTGTCTTTAAAATGCAAACAGATTTGCCAGCAGTGCAGCCATTCTGTCTACGGTTGATTTTCCAACAGAGAAATGGCTTTTCAGTAAAACATGCATATATTCATTTGATACAATATTCATGACCTCATAATTATGTCTATAAAAGTCAGGTTGGATTTGTGAGAGTGAGTTTGATGGGTGTGAGATTACCCCTTGTGAAATATTGCCATTTTTTGATAGCTAATGGACGCCGCATGTGTTTGTGCGTGGAGGCATAAGTTGCCAAAATTGTAGTCAGTCAGTCAGGAGGAGTGACCAGCCATTCAAAAGGGAGTTCTGCACCCGTCCCTTTGAAATGAGTAACACAGGATGTAGTGGTGACCAAGTGGACAGTACTTCCTGTCTGTGTGTCAACCTGTTTTATGGGCCCCTCTGGCACCTAGGTCTGCTGGACGATGGAGACTGACATTATAACCTGCGAAACCATGTGTAGCTATTTGTCAACACAGGTAAAACCCTCGGAACAGACATCCGAATTCCAGCCAACCAACCATGAGAATCAAAGATTTCTCCCGCCTGTCTCCCTGACATCCTCAGAAGTGTTTTTTTTTCTGTGTAATTTTAATTAAAATGACAAATTGGTCTCTACCATACAATTCAAAAGGGATTATTATATCGCCTACCCCTTTGTGTTCAATTCATTCTATTTTTGGATTTTTCTATTTTTTTTAGGATGATGAATATGAATGCAGCTCGCTAATTTGATTCTGTACATCGTCAATCATGGTAATTTTATTATTTTTCAGTGCATTGGGTCTTAAACGTTTGTCTCCATTCAATGTATAAAAGCCAATATGATGTTATACAGGCATGGTTAGACCTGATGCTTATACTAAGCCGTCTGTCATTGTTCAATGCCAGGGCTCTAAAGTGTGATTATTTTGGTCTCATATTCTCCTAGATATTTTTCTGTGCGACCTGACATTTTATTTTGGGAGCACCAGTGTGACATGGAAAAAAATCACCAAGATAATAATTGTTGTAATGATAGGCTTCATTGTGCAGTTGTTTCTGAGTGCCCTAGAGAAAAAAAACGAGCACAGATTTTTTTCAATCGAAAGCCTACATGTAAAGAATATTAAAGAATATTAAGGAATGTATCAGTGATTTGTATTTCTTGCAACTTTCTGCAGATAACAGAATGGGAATGCCTGTGTCTACCACTTTGTGTCGCCAGTTAGCTATTACGAAACAATCATTTCTAAACAGTTTCCCATAAAACTTTCCAAATTAAATGTTAACTGCATAGTAGGCTTACCTGGCAGAATGATATGATGATTTGTATCAATTGTGTGGTCTTTTGTTTTGCAAACTATGTGTTTGTGAAAGCAGTACAGAAATACAGCCAACCAAACATCAGTCTCTTGAGGTCTGCAATCGAAATTAAAGGGCAACTATACCCTCTTCCCCATACCTCACACATTGTTTCCTGATGTAGTTTAAGCATTGTTTTGGACTGAGTACATCCAATTGTGTTGTTTTCTATTGAAAAAGTTTGATTTTGATAGTGAAAACTTTTTAACGTAATTTTGTTTTAGGGGGAATCTGAAACCTGGTTTTTGGCGTTATTATGACTGATAAATGTATTGGCTTGTAAGAATTCTAAGTGGCTGGTAGATGTGTTCATCTACCTGTCACAGTGGCTGGTGGACCAAAAAGTTATTTTCCAGGCCCTGTTCATAAACCATGTCGGGGGTCGTTACAAAACCACTCACGGGCATTGGTTTACACCTTGCTCATTCATGTTACCTCATTAGCTAGCTAGCTAGCTAACAGCCAAAATGTCTTTCCAGTTTGGGGTCACTTAGAAATGTCCTTGTTTTTGAAAGAAAAACACATTTTTTGGTCCATTAAAATAACATGAAATTGATCAGAAATACAGTGTAGACATTGTTAATATTATAAATGACTATTGTAACTGGAAACGGTTGATTTTTAATGGAATATCTACATAGGTGTACAGAGGCCCATTATCAGCAACCATCACTCCTGTGTTCCAATGGCATGTTGTGTTAGCTAATCCAAGTTCATCACTTTAAAGCGAATTGATCATTAGAAACCACTTTTGCAATTATGTTAGCACAGCTGAAAACTGTGCTGATTAAAGTATCAACAAAACTGGCCTTCTTTAGACTAGTTGAGTTTCTGGAGCATCACGATTTGTGGGTTCAATTACAGGCTCAAAATGGCCAGAAACAAATAACTTTCTTCTGAAACTCGTCAGTCTATTCTTGATCTGAGAAATGAAGGCTATTCAAGGTGAGAAATTGCCAAGAAACCAAAGATCTCATACAGCTCTGTGTGCTACTCCCTTCACAAAACACATGAAAACTGACTCTAACCAGAATAGAAAGAGGAGTGGAAGGCCCCGGTGCACAACTGAGCAAGAAGACAAGTACATTAGAGTGTCTGGTTTGAGAAACAGACACCTCATAATTCCTCATCTGGCAGCTTCATTAAATAGTACCCGCAAAACACCAGTCTCAACGTCAATAGTGAATAGGCGACTCTGGGATGCTGGCCATCTGTGATATTTCCTCTTATGATTGTAAATAATATCTTAAAGGTCTGCAAATGTCTGTCTGGTTATTTCTACTTGTGGCATAAAATATTACTCTTCTGAATTAGTCACTGAGTAAACTTGTACTGCTTTGTACATGAGCTATGTAGATGAGGTTAATGTCTTAAGGGTCTGCCCTTATTGTCTACAGCTGGACACTCATTCCCACCCATGTACCATAGAAGGAAGGTCTCCGTTGAAAGGCCACTACACATATCCCAAGGTTAGGTAAATGTCTTGAGCGTCTTGCCTCACAAAAATATATGACAAACTAAAACAACCCAAGGATGAAGTGATGACATTATGTATAAACAGTCAATTAGCGCAAGAGAACATATGTTTTCCATCTTGGGTCCAACAAGCTGATGTCCGCTTGTACCACCTGTCTCCACTCTCCTGGACCCAGGACTCCAATGGGCATGGCGTGGTCAACAAATGTGGGGTGGATATACCGTTTTGATGACTCCGTGTTGTCAGTGTCTGTATGATCGCAAAGCAGTTCTCAGAAATGATTTTGTCTCTTGAGTGATGGTAGTTGTATATCTTCCTTTGCGTCATCAAGGCCAGTGGAACCTTTGAATAAAATAAGTGTTTCCATTAGTATTGAACAGGAACATTAAGGCCATCAAACATGTAGTGTAACACCTGTGTAACCTATGCTTTGGACATAGGGCCCCATCCTCCCAGATCACTTTTATGTAAGGCAAATAATTACAGTGTCTATACTGGTATAATTTTTAAATCATACGTATAGTCAAGTATTTAGCTTATCTTACTTGGAGATGGTCGCATCAGGTTTACCCTCAGAGGGAATTTCTTGTCTCTCACAAAGACATATGGGCTCTGTGTTTGGGTCCCCGGCAAGCACTCTGGCATTGGTTAGAGCATCTGGCTTGCAATGAGTTGAGATACGAACGAGCTTCGTGAGATGATTCCTGCATATCCCTCCCAACCACATAAGGGCTTCACTCTTCGTACCAGTCTAAAAAGTCTATACTCTTTCATATAAAATCATCAAAACAAGTAGGAGAAAGTATATCAGCTATTCATGTGTAACAGTCATATCCCCAAAATAGACATTATTATGGTAATATATGCCTCATGCATTAACCTACCATTTAGTTCCACCTCCCACATATGCGGTGACATCACCTGGTTTTTATCGTCTCTAGAGACAATATCTCTCTCATCAGCCCTTGCTGTCTCTGCCTGGCCGGTTCCCCTCTCTCCACCTGGATTCTCTGCCCTAGCACTATAACAGGGACTGAGTCACGGGTGCTCTTCCATGCCGTCCCTAGAAGGGGTGCATCACTTGAGTGGGTTGAGTCACTGACGTGGTCTTCCCGTCTGGGTTGGCGCCCCCCACCCCTTGGGTTGTGCCGTGGCGGAGATCTTTGTGGGCTATACTCAGCCTTGTCTCAGGATGGTAAGTTGGTGATTGAAGATATCCCTCTAGTGGTGTTGGGGCTATGCTTTGTCAAAGTGGGTGGGGTTATATCCTGCCTGTTTGGCCCTGTCCGGGGGTGTCATCAGATGGGGCCACAGTGTCTCCTGACCCTCCTGTCTCAGCCTCCAGTATTTATACTGAAGTAGTTTATGTGTCGGATGGCTAGGGTCAGTCTGTTATATATGGAATATTTCTCCTGTCTTATCCGGTTTCCTGTGTGAATTTAAGTATGCCATCTCTAATGTTCTCTTTCTCTCTTTCTTTCTTTCTCTCTCTCGGAGGACCTGAGCCCTAGGACCATGCCTCAGGACTACATGGCATGATGACTTCTTGCTGTCCCCTGTCCACCTGGCCATGCTGCTGCTCCAGTTTCAACTGTTAGAGTAGTAGAGGATGCCTGGTTATTCTTTAAAAATGCCTTCGTCACCATCTTAAATAATCATGCCCCATTCAAAAAATGTAGAACCGGGAACAGATATAGCCCCTGGTTCACTCCTGACTGCCCTTGACCAGCACAAAAACATCCTGTGCATTCTTCATTAGCATTGAATAGGCCCAGTGATATGTAATTTTTCAGGGAAGTTAGGAACAAATATACATGGGCAGTTAGGAAAGCTAAGGCTAGATTTTTCAAGCAGAAATTTGCATCCTGTAGCACAAACTCCAAAAACTTCTGGGACACTGTAAAGTCCATGGAGAATAAGAGCACCTCCTGTTCAACCTCTCTTTCAGATCTTCTGAGATTCCCATAGATTGGAAAGCTGCCACGGTCATCCACCTCTTCAAAGGGGGAGACATTCTAAACCCAAACTGCTACAGACCTATATCTATTCTACCCTGCCTTTCTTAGGTCTTCGAAAGCCAAGTTAACAAACAGATTACCGACCATTTCGAATCTCGCCATAACTTTTCCACTATGCAATCTGGTTTCAGAGCTGGTCATGGCTGCACCTCAATCACGCTCAAGGTCCTAAAGGATATCTCAACCGCCATCGATAAGAGACATTACTGTGCAGCCGTATTCATTCATTCATCTAAGGCTTTCGACTTTGTCAATCATCGTATTCTTATTGGCAGACTCAACAGCCATGGTTTCTCAAATGATTGCCTCGCCTGGTTCACCAACTACTTCTCTGATAGAGTTAAGTGTGTCAAATTGGGCCTGTTGTCCGGACCTCTTGAAGTCTTTATGGGGGTGCCACAGGGTTCAATTCTCGGGCCGACTCTCTTCTCTGTATACATTAATGATGGCGCTCTTGCTGTTGGTGATTCTTTGATCCACCTCTACGCAGACGACACCATTCTATATACCTCTGGTCCTTCTTTGGACACTGTGTTATTAACTAACCTCCAGATGAGCTTCAATGCCATACAACTCTCTTTCCATGGCCTCCAACTGCTCTAAAATGCAAGTAAAACTAAATGCATTCTCTTCAACCAATCGCTGACAAAAACCTGCCCGCCCATCCACCATCACTACTCTGGACGGTTCTGACTTATATTTGGACAACTACAAATACCTAGGTGTCTTGTTAGACAGTAAACTCTCCTTCCAGACTCATAATATACATCTCCAAGACTAAATGAATTCTAGAATCGGCTTACTATTTCACAACAAATCATCCTTCACTCATGCTGCCAAATATACCCTTGTAAAACTGACCATCCTACCGATCCTCGACTTCGACGATGTAATTTACAAAATTGCATCCAATTTGTTGAGTAGAGTGTTGGAGGCTGTCTATCACAGTGCCATCCGTTTAGTCACCAAAGCCCCATATACTACCCACCCCTGCGACCTGTACACTCTCGTTGGCTGGCCCTCGCTTCATACTTGTCGCCAAACCCACTGGCTCCAGGTCATCTACAAGTCTCTGCTAGGTAATGCCCCGCCTTATCTCAGCTCACTGGTCACCATAGCAGCACCCACCCGTAGCACTCGCTCTAGCAGGTATATATCATTGGTCACCCCCAAAGGAAGCCCCTTCTCCTTCCAGATGTCTGCTGCCAATGACTGGAACGAACTGCAAAAATCACAAAAGCTGGAGACTCTTACCTCCCTCACTAGCATTAAGCACCAGCTGTCAGAGCAGCTCACAGATCACTGCACCTGTATATAGCTCATCTGTAAATTGCCCATCCAATCTACCTCATCCCCATACTGTATTTATTTATTTTGCTCCTTTGCACCCCAGTATCTTTACCATTTCAGTGTTTAACTTCTTGTATATAGGGGGCGCTATTTTAATTTTGGGATGAAAAACGTTCCCGTTTTAAACAAGATATTTTGTCACGAAAAGATGCTTGACTATGCATATAATTGACAGCTTTGGAAAGAAAACAGTCTGACATTTCCAAAACTGCAAATATATTGTCTGTGAGTGCCACAGAACTGATGTTACAGGCGAAACCCAGATAAAAATCCAATCAGGAAGTGCCGCATTTTTTGAAACCGCCTCATGCCAATGACTCCTTATATGGCTGTGAAGGAGCTAGGATTCAGCTTACGTTTTCCACGTTTTCCCCAAGGTGTCTGCAGCATTGTGACGTCTTTTTAGGCATTTCCATTGGAGAATGGCTGTAAGACACCATATAGAGCGAGTGGACGCATGGTGTCTCCGGGAAAAAACCTTGCGTAAAATACTGAGGTAGCCATTTTTCCAATTGTTTCTTATGAGAAACCAACTGTCTCCACGGATATATTATCGAATACATATGTTAAAAACACCTTGAGGATGGTTCCTAAACAACGTTTGCCGTGTTTCTGTCGATATTATGGAGCAAATTTTGAAAAAAGTTTGCCGTTATAGTTTAAGAATTTTCGGTCGATTTCTCAGCCAAGCAGGGTGAACAGACGTTTTTCGCCTACAGAAATATTATTTTTGGAAAAAGGAACATTTGTTATCTAACTGGGAGTCTCCTGAGTGAAAGCATCTGAAGTTCTTCAAAGGTAAAGGATTTAATTTGGTTGCTTTTCTTATTTTTGTGAAAATGTTGCCTGCTGCCTGCTGCCAGCACAGCCTAGCATAGCATTATGCCATGCTAAACTTACACAAATGCTTGTCTAGCGTTGGCTGTAACGCATATTTTGAAAATCTGAGATGACAGTGTTGTTAACAAAAGGCTAAGCTTGTGTTTCAATATATTTATTTAATTTAATTTGCGATTTTCAAGAATAGAAAAAGTTGCGTTATAAGCTAATGCGTTATAGTTGCAGTATTTTTCTGTCGATTTCTCAGCCAAGCAGGCTGAACAAACGTGACGTTCTTCGCCTAATTTTTGGAAAAAAGGAACATTTGCTATCTAACTGGGATTCTCCTGAGTGAAAGCATCTGAAGTTCTTCAAAGATGAATGATTTAATATGGTTGCTTTTCTTATTTTTGTGAAAATGTTGCCTGCTGCCAGCACAGCCTAGCATAGCATTATGCCATGCTAAACTTACACAAATGCTTGTCTAGCGTTGGCTGTAACGCATATTTTGAAAATCTGAGATGACAGTGTTGTTAACAAAAGGCTAAGCTTGTGTTTGAATATATTTATTTCATTTAATTTGCGATTTTCATGAATAGGAAACGTTGCGTTATGGTAATGCACTTGAGGCTATGATTACGCTCCCGGATACGGGATTGCTCGTCACTATAGGTTAATTGCTATATTGTAATTACTTCGCCACGATGGCCTATTTATTGCCTTACCTCTCTTATCCTACCTCATTTGCACATGCTGTATATAGATTTGTTCTACTGTATTATTGATTATTATTGTATGTTTGTTTATTCCATGTGTTGTTGTATGTGTCGAACTGCTTTGCTTTATCTTGGCAGGTTGCAGTTGCAAATGAGAACTTGTTCTCAAGTAGCCTACCTGGTCAAATAAAGGTGAAATAAATAAATAAGTAAAAATATTAATCCTAACCGTTTGGTTATATATGAAGATGTACAATACCAGTCCAAAGTTTGGACACACCTACTCATTCAAGGGTTTTTCTTTATTTGTACTATTTTCTACATAGTAGAAAAATTGTTAAGACATCCTATCTATGAAGTAACACATATGGAATCATATAGCAACCAAGAAAGTGTTAATGACAGCTTTGCACACTCTTGGTATTCTCTCAACCAGATTCATGAGGAATGCTTTTCCAAATGTCTTGAAGGAGTTCCCACATACGCTGAGCACTTGCTGGCTGCTTTTCCTTCACTCTGCGGTCCAACTTATCCCAAACCATCTCAATTGGGTTGAGGTCGGGTGCTTGTGTAGGCCAGGTCATCTGATGCAGCACTCCATCATTCTCCTTCTTTGTCAAGTAGCCAGTACATCGCCTGGAGGTGTGTTGGGTCATAGTCCTGTTGAAAAACAAATTATAGTCCCACTAAGCGCAAACCAGGAGGGATGGCGTATCACTGCAGAATTCTGTGGTAGCCATGCTGGTTAAGTGTGCCTTGAATTCTAAATAAATCACTGAAGTAGGAGGAGATGATTGTGGACTACAGGAAAAGGAGGCCCGAGCACGCCCCCATTCTCATCGACGGGGCTGTAGTGGAGCAGGTTGAGAGCTTCAAGTTCCTTGGTGTCCACATCAACAACAAACTAGAATGGTCCAAATACACCAAGACAGTCGTGAAGAGGGCACGACAAAGCCTATTCCCCCTCAGGAAACAAAAAAGATTTGACATGGTTTCTCAGATCCTCAAAAGGTTCTACAGCTGCAACATCGAGAGCATCCTGACTGGTTGCATCACTGCCTGGTACGGCAATTGCTCAGCCTCTGACCGCAAGGCACTTACAGAGGCTAGTGCGTATGGCCCAGTACATCACTGGCGCTAAGCTGCCTGCCATCCAGGACCTCTACACCAGGCGGTGTCAGAAGAAAGCCCTAAAAATTGTCAAAGACCCCAGCCACCCCAGTCATAGACTGTTCTCTCTACTACCGCATGGCAAGCGGTACTGGAGTGCCAAGTCTAGGACAAAAAGGCTTCTCAACAGTTTTTACCCCCAAGCCATAAGACTCCTGACCAGGTAATCAAATGGCTACCCGGATTGTTTGCATTGTGTGCCACCCTAACCCCTCTTTTTACGCTGCTGCTACTCTCTGTTTATCACATATGCAGAGTCACTTTAACTATCCATTCATGTACATACTACCTCAATTGGGCCGACCAACCAGTGCTCCCACACATTGCCTAACCGGGCTATCTGCATTGTGTCCCCGCCACCCACCACCCGCCAACCTCTTTTACGCTACTGCTACTCTCTGTTCATCATATATACATAGTCATTTTAACCATATCTACATGTACATAATACATCAATCAGCCTAACCGATGTCTGTATGTAGCCTCGCTACTTTTATAGCCTCGCTACTGTATATAGCCTGTCTTCTTACTGTTTTTTATTTCTTTACTTACCTATTGTTCACCGTATACCTTTTTGCGCTATTGTTTAGAGCCTGTAAGTAAACATTTCACTGTAAGTATTCGGCGCACGTGACAAATCAACTTTGATTTGAAGTGTCTCCAGCAAAACAACCCCCACACCTCCTCCTCCATGCTTCATGGTGGGAACCACACCTGCGGAGTTCATCCGTTCACCTACTCTGCGTCTCACAAAGACACGGCTGTTGGAACCAAAAATCGCAAATTTGGACTCATCAGACCAACGGACAGTTTTCCAATGGTCTAATTGCTCATGGTTCTTGGCCCAAGCAAGTCTCTTCTTCTTATTGGTGTCCTTTAGCAGTTAGTTCTTTGTGGAATTTGAAAGTGAAGGCCTGATTCACGCAGTCTCCTCTGAACAGTTGATGTTGAGATGTGTCTGTGACTTGAACTCTGAACCATTTATTTGGGCTGCAATTTTTGAGGCCTGTAACTCAGCAGAGGTAACTCTGGGTCTTCCTTTCCTGTGGCGGTCCTCATAAGAGCCAGTTTCAGAATAGCACTTGATGGTTTTTGTGACTGACCTTCATGTCTTATTAAAGTAATGATGGACTGTCCTTTTTCTTTGCTTAATATAGCTGTTCTTGCCATAATATGGACTTGGTCTTTTACCAAATAGGGTTATCTATGGTGGTTAGAGCAGTGGTTAAAGCGTTGGGCCTGTAACCGAAAGGTTGCTAGATCAAATCCCCAAGCTGACAAGGTAAATCTGTCGTTCTACTCCTGAACAAGGCAGTTAACCCACTGTTTCTAGGCCGTCATTGTAATTAAGAATTTGTTCTTAACTGACTTCCCTAGTTAAATAAAGGTTAAACTCGACTCATTGCGAGCTCACAGAACAGGGCTCCGGGCAGCCGAGCGGAAATGGAGGAAAACTCGCCTCCCTGCGGACCTGACATCCTTTCACTCCCTCCTCTCTACATTTTCCTCTTCTCTCTCTGCTGCTAAAGCCACTTTCTACCACTCTAAATTCCAAGCATCTGCCTCTAACCCTAGGAAGCTCTTTGCAACCTTCTCCTCCCTCCTGAATCCTCCTCCCCTCCCCCTCCTCCCTCTCTGCAGATGACTTCGTCAACCATTTTGAAAAGAAGGTCGACGACATCCGATCCTCGTTTGCTAAGTCAAACGACACCGCTGGTTCTGCTCACACTGCCCTACCCTGTGCTCTGACCTCTTTCTCCCCTCTCTCTCCAGATGAAATCTCGCGTCTTGTGACGGCCGGCCGCCCTACAACCTGCCCGCTTGACCCTATCCCCTCCTCTCTTCTCCAGACCATTTCCGGAGACCTCCTCCCTTACCTCACCTCGCTCATCAACTCATCCCTGACCGCTGGCTACGTCCCTTCCGTCTTCAAGAGAGCGAGAGTTGCACCCTTCTGAAAAAACCTACACTCGATCCCTCCGATGTCAACAACTACAGACCAGTATCCCTTCTTTCTTTTCTCTCCAAAACTCTTGAACGTGCCGTCCTTGGCCAGCTCTCCCGCTATCTCTCTCAGAATGACCTTCTTGATCCAAATCAGTCAGGTTTCAAGACTAGTCATTCAACTGAGACTGCTCTTCTCTGTATCACGGAGGCGCTCCGCACTGCTAAAGCTAACTCTCTCTCCTCTGCTCTCATCCTTCTAGACCTATCGGCTGCCTTCGATACTGTGAACCATCAGATCCTCCTCTCCACCCTCTCCGAGTTGGGCATCTCCGGCGCGGCCCACGCTTGATTGCGTCCTACCTGACAGGTCGCTCCTACCAGGTGGCGTGGCGAGAATCCGTCTCCACACCACGTGCTCTCACCACTGGTGTCCCCCAGGGCTCTGTTCTAGGCCCTCTCCTATTCTCGCTATACACCAAGTCACTTGGCTCTGTCATAACCTCACATGGTCTCTCCTATCATTGCTATGCAGACGACACACAATTAATCTTCTCCTTTCCCCCTTCTGATGACCAGGTGGCGATCGCATCTCTGCATGTCTGGCAGACATATCCGTGTGGATGACGGATCACCACCTCAAGCTGAACCTCGGCAAGACGGAACTGCTCTTCCTCCCGGGAAGGACTGCCCGTTCCATGATCTCGCCATCACGGTTGACAACTCCATTGTGTCCTCCTCCCAGAGCGCTAAGAACCTTGGCGTGATCCTGGACAACACCCTGTCGTTCTCAACTAACATCAAGGCGGTGGCCCGTTCCTGTAGGTTCATGCTCTACAACATCCGCAGAGTACTGACCCTGCCTCACACAGGAAGCGGCGCAGGTCCTAATCCAGGCACTTGTCATCTCCCGTCTGGATTACTGCAACTCGCTGTTGGCTGGGCTCCCTGCCTGTGCCATTAAACCCCTACAACTCATCCAGAACGCACTTGCAGCCCGTCTGGTGTTCAACCTTCCCAAGTTCTCTCACGTCACCCCGCTCCTCCGCTCCCTCCACTGGCTTCCAGTTGAAGCTCGCATCCGCTACAAGACCATGGTGCTTGCCTACGGAGCTGTGAGGGGAACGGCACCTCAGTACCTCCAGGCTCTGATCAGGCCCTACACCCAAACAAGGGCACTGCGTTCATCCACCTCTGGCCTGCTCGCCTCCCTACCACTGAGGAAGTACAGTTCCCGCTCAGCCCAGTCAAAACTGTTCGCTGCTCTGGCCCCCCAATGGTGGAACAAACTCCCTCACGACGCCAGGACAGCGGAGTCAATCACCACCTTCCGGAGACACCTGAAACCCCACCTCTTTAAGGAATACCTAGGATAGGATAAAGTAATCCCTCTCACCCCCCCTCCCCCTGAAAAGATTTAGATGCACTACTGTTCCACTGGAGGTCATAAGGTGAATGCACCAATTTGTAAGTCGCTCTGGATAAGAGCGTCTGCTAAATGACTTAAATGTAAATGTAAATGTTAAATTAAAAAAATGCATACGACGCTGTACTTACTATAAACCCAGAACTTTTGGTGATTCATAACACATACATAAAGGCCACGGAATTTGGGGATAAAAAAAAAATCCCCCACGTATTAGTAGAAAAGTGTCAATAACCATTCATGATATATGAAAAATAAAGGTCTAAACATCAACAATGATTCCTATTTGTTCATATTTAAGTGAACTACAGAAACCCGCTGACCAAACAACAGTGCAGGTCTTGCTCACCTTACACAAAAAAAATGTTTCTTCAATTTTTCCATGACCTCATAAGTCATCCCCTGATGTGGTTAAAGCATTGTTGTGAACACAGGAAATACATTTTTTTATATATTTAAAAAAGTGTGAAAAAACTGGGGTAAGCCAGAAAAACATGGGTGAAATTCGAAACCTGGAAAAACAAAACCAAGTTAACCGAATTTGGGAAAAAACAGCAGTCGGCAAAAAATTAAAACGGATTTGAAAAGCCCCAACAAAGTTTTTTACTTTGCATTGCTGCGCTTTAGAGTGTGTTTCTTCCTGCAACACACCATTTTGGGGGAAGTTGAGGTCAGGTCCAATATTGACAGAGAGGAAAAGAGTTTAGGCCATCCGAGAAATGTTTAGTGAAATATAATATATCAAATTTAGCAAATATTTTTTATCCAAAGCGACTAACAGTCATGCGTGAATACATATTTAATTATGGATGGTTCTGGGAACAGGATTGTAAATGCTTTGTGAAGCTTCAATATAATAAGATTTATAAGGCCTTTATTATGCAACCGTTTATAAAGCAGAGGTTTGTGAAATATTTCCCATTTCACATTGGTGGTTATGTCCCACAGTTATGCCACATTTTATGAACCCTTTATAAAGCATGATATATGGATACAGATTATTTGTAACACATTTATGTAGTGTTTATGAAGGATTTATGAAGATTTTTTGAAACCTTTATAAGCTGGAGGTCATTTAAAGCGGGACCAAATATTAAATGTTGCCCAATCAAAGAAATGCTTATCCAAAACCATATCCAATTACAGGATATGTCAAAGTAAAATGGACAATATGGAACGGAAAATCAAGCTATTCACAACAGCTATCCAGAAGCTTCACCCGGTGGGCTAAAATTGTCATGATAATCAATAATCAAGTTTGTATTTGTTTTGTGTAAACACATTTATTGTCATTGCAAATAGGCTCAGGCTGATATAGCTTTAATAGCCAACATGATTAGTCACAGGAATCAGGACAAATAAATCCAATGCAACTGCCCATTTTACAAACGGTAGGCACCCCACATGGATGTGCATTCAAAAAATTCCATTGTGCGGTGACACTGTAGGGCTACAATATTCTAGTTTTGCGGGGGTATAGGAGGAGGGTGTAATTTTTTTGTCTCGCCTAGAGTGGCAGAACGCCCAGGACCAGGCAGGATTAGTTCTATCCACCTGCAAGATGAAATAGACTTGAACCCTTTGACCTCTCATCGCTAAGCCGTGACCCTGATTGACCCAATAGCCCAATGGGGCAGAGGTTCTGTCAGAGAGGTCAGTAGCAGCGAAGTTTACACACCCTTGACACTTCAACCCGTTGGGTGTAGCAAAGCATGGCTAATCAGTACTGATCAGTAGGACTTTGGTCAAAAAAGGAAACATGTCTATTGGTGTACTATTAGACTATTGGTGCTTGAATTGAAGCTTTCTCAGCAGCAAAATGCAAAGGCTATTGACTGTTCACATCAATGGAACATGAGTTGTTAATGAAATGTATGTACTTTAGTTTGGGAGATATATGATTATTGTTGAATGCCGGATGGTTATTGCAGTTAGACCACAAACGTATGCAGGCATGGGCTACACATACACAGATACACACACAGACACACAATTAGCATGCACACACAAGTGCGCTCACACACACACACACACACACACACACACACACACACACACACACACACACACACACACACACACACACTTGGAACAACATCCAAAGGCTGCCAATGTAATAGCCTGTCAAGGGAATGTTTCAGACATAATTAATATTTTTTCTGATATATTTTCATTGATCATGTGACATGCAATTTTCCTTTAAATATAGCCATGTGTGTGTGCCAACCATTTACACTGATTGCTTGATGCTGAAACATTTGTGTTTTGTTTTCACTTTTTATTTCTGCACTATTGTCACGCCCTGGTCTAAGTATTTTGTGTTTATCTTTATGTATTGGGTCAGGCCAGGGTGTGGCATGGAGTTTTTGTATTGTGGTGTGTTTTGTCTGGGGGTTTTGGTGTGTATGTTAGTGGGATTGTAGCTTAGTAGGGTGTTCTAGGAAAGTCTATGGCTGTCTGGAGTGGTTCTCAATCAGAGGCAGGTGGTTATCGTTGTCTCTGATTGGGAACCATATTTAGGCAGCCATATTCTTTGGTTGTATTGTGGGTTATTGTCCTTAGTGTCCTTGTAACTAGCTACTGTTAGTTTGCACCAGTTTAGGCTGTTTCGGTTTTCGTTACGTTTATTGTTTTTTGTATTGATTCGTGTTTACGTGTGTTTTTTCATTAAACATGGATCGCAATCTACACGCTGCATTTTGGTCCGATCCTTGCTACACCTCCTCTTCCGAGGAGGAGATAGAAGAAAACCGTTACAGAATCACCCACCACCAACGGACCAAGCAACGTGTCAACAGGCAGGAGCAGCCCAAAGAGGAGATACGGAATAAGGATTTCTGGACATGGGAGGAAATCCTCGACGGGAGAGGACCCTGGGCTAAACCAGGGGAGTATAGCCGCCCAAAGGTGCAGCAGGAGAAGAGGCAACAGGAGCAGCCCAAAAAGGAGCACAGTATGGAATATACTTCTTGGGAGGAGATAGACCGATGGGCGGTCGACCCAGGGAATGTGCCGGAGCCCGCCTGGGATTCGATGGAACAGTGCGCGGAAGGTTATCGGAGAATGGAGTTGGCGAAGCAAACTCGGCGGCGCGGACGGAAGCCGGAGAATCAGCCCCAAAAATTTATTGGGGGGGGCTCAGGGAGAGATTAGCAGGGTCAGGAGTCAGACCTGAGCCAACTCTCCCTGTTTATCGTGAGGAGCCAAGGAGGAGACCAGAACCAGAGCCGGTGTTGGAGGTGAGCGAAACAGAGACTGTGAAGGAGTTAATGGGGAAATTGGAGGAGAGAGAAATGAGGGAGTTGCTGTGTTGGTGCTTTTTGCATGGAATTCGACCGACGGAACGTGTCGGGGATTTGATGGCACCTGGGTTAGCGCTCCATACTCGTCCTGAGGTGCGTGTTAGTCGGCTGGTGAAGTTGGTGCCAGCCTCACGCACCAGGCCTCCTGTGCACATCCCTAGCCTTACACGTCCTGTGCCAACACTGCTCTCAAGATCTCCAGTACGCCTTCACGGTCTAGCCCATCCTGTGCCACCTCCACACTCTAGTCCTCCGGTAGCAGCTCCCCGCACCAGGCTTCCTGTGCGTGTCCTCGATCCAGTACCACCAGTTCCAGCACCACGCACCAGGCCTTCAGTGCGCCTCGACTGTTCAGCGCTGCCGGAGCCTCCCGCCTGTTTAGCGCAGCCGGAGCCTGTCTCCTTTCCTGCGCTGCCGGAGCCTCCCGCCTGTTTAGCGCAGCCAGAGCCTGTCTCCTCTCCTGCGCTGCCGGAGCCTCCCGCCTGTTTAGCGCAGCCAGAGCCTGTCTCCTCTCCTGCGCTGCCGGAGTCTCCCGCCTGTTTAGCGCAGCCAGAGCCTGTCTCCTCTCCTGCGCTGCCGGAGCCTCCCGCCTGTTTAGCGCAGCCAGAGCCTGTCTCCTCTCCTGCGCTGCCGGAGTCTCCCGCCTGTTTAGCGCAGCCAGAGCCTGTCTCCTCTCCTGCGCTGCCGGAGTCTCCCGCCTGTTTAGCACTGTCGGAGCCTTTCTCTTCTCCTGCGCTGCCGGAGTCTCCAGTCTGCCCAGCGCCGCCAGTGCTCCCAGTCTGCCCAGCGCCGCCAGTGCTCCCAGTCTGCCCAGCGCCGCCAGCGCCACCAGTCTGCCCAGCGCCACCAGTCTGCCCAGCGCCGCCAGTCTGCCCAGCGCCGTCACTCTGCCCAGCGTCGCCAGTGCTCCCAGTCTGCCCAGCGTCGCCAGTCTGCCCAGCGCCGCCAGTGCTCCCAGTCTGCCCAGCGCCGCCAGTCTGCCCAGCGCCGCCAGTCTGCCCAGCGTCGCCAGTGCTCCCAGTCTGCCCAGCGCCGCCAGTCTGCCCAGCGCCGCCAGTCTGCCCAGCGCCGCCAGTCAGCCAGACTCTTCCAGCGCCGCCAGTCAGCCAGACTCTTCCAGATCTGCCAGTCAGCCAGACTCTTCCAGATCTGCCAGTCAACCAGACTCTTCCAGATCTGCCAGTCAGCCAGACTCTTCCAGATCTGCCAGTCAGCCAGACTCTTCCAGATCTGCCAGTCAGCCAGACTCTTCCAGATCTGCCAGTCAGCCAGACTCTTCCAGATCTGCCAGTCAGCCAGACTCTTCCAGATCTGCCAGTCAGCCAGACTCTTCCAGATCTGCCAGTCAGCCAGACTCTTCCGGATCTGCCAGTCAGCCAGGATCTTCCAGAGGTGCCAGTCAGCCAGGATCCGCCAGAAGCGCCAGTCGGCCAGGATCTGCCAGTAGCGCCAGTCGGCCAGGATCTGCCAGTCAGCCAGGATCTGCTGAGACCACCAGCCAGCCAGGATCTGGTAGATCTATCTACCTGCCTGAGCTTCCTCTCACTCCTGAGCTTCCTCTCACTCCTGAGCTTTCTCTCACTCCTGAGCTTTCTCTCACTCCCGAGCTTTCTCTCACTCCCGAGCTTTCTCTCACTCCCGAGCTTTCTCTCACTCCCGAGCTGCCTCAGTCCCGAGCTGTCCTTCAGTCCCGATCTGCTCCTCAGTCCAGTGGGCTTCTGGGTGAGGACTACTAGGCCATGGTCGGCGGCGAGGGTGGACTATCCAGGGACGCGAGGAGAGGGGACTAAGACATTTATTGAGTGGGGTCCACGTCCCGCGCCGGAACCGCCACCATGGACAGACGCCCACCCGGACCCTCCCTATTTGTTTTGAGGTGCGTTCGGGAGTCCGCACCTTAGGGGGGGTTCTGTCACGCCCTGGTCTAAGTATTTTGTGTTTATCTTTATGTATTGGGTCAGGCCAGGGTGTGGCATGGAGTTTTTGTATTGTGGTGTGTTTTGTCTGGGGGTTTTGGTGTGTATGTTAGTGGGATTGTAGCTTAGTAGGGTGTTCTAGGAAAGCCTATGGCTGTCTGGAGTGGTTCTCAATCAGAGGCAGGTGGTTATCGTTGTCTCTGATTGGGAACCATATTTAGGCAGCCATATTCTTTGGTTGTATTGTGGGTGATTGTCCTTAGTGTCCTTGTAACTATCTACTGTTAGTTTGCACCAGTTTAGGCTATTTCGGTTTTCGTTACGTTTATTGTTTTTTGTATTGATTCGTGTTTACGTGTGTTTTTTCATTAAACATGGATCGCAATCTACACGCTGCATTTTGGTCCGATCCTTGCTACACCTCTTCCGAGGAGGAGATAGAAGAAAACCGTTACAACTATGAACTTTTGGGCACCATGATGTTCAAATAAACATCTTTATTTTTGCATTTAAACCTCAGTTTTGGATATATTATTCATTTTCGACAGTGCAGGTCTCAGTCTCTTCAAGGAATTAATGTAAAATGTAATGAATAAAATGTTTATAAAAATTGTGAAACACTAGCTAGTCTTTTCCTCTTTTCGCTAGGCCTCTCAGAAGCTTGAAGTCGTTATGTGGTTGGTCCCTACCTCCTCCTCCAACACACACACACACACACACCAAGACAGAAAAAAAGCCATATTACAACCTATGTGTTGTGATAATTGCGTTGTTTGCTCATTAACCTGTTAGTCCATATGTATTGCCAAGACAATAAGAAGACAGTGGAAGTATAAATTCAACCACATTTTTGTTTCATCAGAAAACCAGAGAGCATATTGCATGGGAGAAACAGTTACATGACCTACATACAGCATGGTCAAGCAAGTTAAATGTTTCCAACATTTTCGGACTACTAAACAACTATTGACCACAGATACTTACCGCAAGTCACAAAGAAAACAGGATCTGCCTCCACTATTCGAGCACCATTTCTAAAAATCCCCAAAACAATTTAGTCCAATCAATGTAAGCTAAATATGATTTGCATGGTTCTGATTTTTCTCTCTCTCTCTCTCTCTGTATGTGTAAAGGAGACAAAACATGTTGACTCACCCTACTTGTAGAGAAAAGCCAATGCCATCCTCTTCTCTTTCATGTTGACGAAAAGGTCTACCCTAGGTTACCTTGCTAAAATGCTTGCTCGCTAGCCTAACTTCCTTTCATGCTAACATTAGCCTACTACATCTAACTACATATTGAACTTCCATCCTCTCAGGCCAGGGGCACAATGTATGAATTTATGGTGGGATCAGAATCGTTATAATCATTGGCCAGTACAGAGAATGAAGTAAAACCACAAGTCCAAATCCCTAACTCCATCCATGGCTAATGTAGAAAATTGACAATTTTAGCTAGCCACCAGAAGACAACAACACAACGTGAAGCAACAATTCAATGTGATTTGATGTGATGTGATTTGGGTGAAGTCAAATCCAAACGGGCTTCCCACGACACATTTTTGTTGGTGCGCCAGGACCTTTCACAGTTGAGCTCACTTAGTTTAGCTCAACGCTGATTGGCTGTAATTTTATACTTTCTTTATCAAAGGAGGCCAAATACTCACGGGCTTGCCTTGCATTCAATGTTATGGGCGGCAACAATGTCATGCTTTTTTTGAACAGACAGCATCAGATAGATGGGCTACACATACTTAGAGGGGTGCTGTTTTGCTCACTCAGATGCTTTCTCTGGTGAGATACATTCAGCCTCTTGCTAAATAAAGGAAAATTATGTAACACAGAGACGCCTTCACGTCCATAAACACATGCCACTGTCACATATGCACAAACACCCGTAATCTGGCGAATTAATCCTATACCAAACAGTTGCAATTTGTGTAAATTGTTACATATTGCTGCTGTTATAAGATAGGGCATCAAATGATTTCACAAGACAATCCCAACTTATTTACCATAGAACTCGCAACTCAATAGTCCTCGCTACTGTATATCCTCAATGAGCAGTCTTCTGAAAATGTTTTTTTTCTTTCTTATTAGTTGAAGTTGGCAGAGCTCAAATGCAACCAGCGTTCAAACAAAGAGTCTATAGAGCGGCGCTGGTTTCATTCAACAGAATAAATACACTGTGATATTGGGGTCAGTGCCACCCGCATGCTTTAAGCACTATTTTCACAACATTTCTCAGTACTGGTGTTCCAAGCCCTACAATTAGCTCTGTCATCTGTATCGCGGGACCATGACTGTGAAGCCAACGACAACTAGTGTAGGAAAAAACGAAAGAGGAAAATCTTGGCATACGCTCATATAAGAACCAAGTTTGGATTCAATCCTTTGTCATTTTACAAAGTGCTCACCAATGAAGCCACCGAGGATTCCCCCAAGGTCTCAATTCTTTCGACTGTCATCACATGGGTGGGTGTGCCTGGTGTATACAAGCAGCAACAAATGACAAGGTTGTTTATTAAATTTACATTTTAGTCATTTAGCAGATGTTCTTATCCAGAGTCACTTACAGAAGCAATTAGGGTTAAGTGCCTTGCTCAAAAGCATAGACAGATTTTTCCCCTAGTCGGCTCTGGAATTTGAACCACCAACCTTTCGCTTACTGGCCCAATGCTCTTAACCGGTAGGGGTATATGCCAACGCTATCTTAATTATAGCTAGTTTGAGGTCATACACCAGAAAGGAGACTTTTTAAACCAAATGATTTTATGCAGCCATGCCTGTCAATACAATTCACACAGTATAATTCGCTCTAGCCTTGTTCTTTGCCATGTTCTTTTCCCTGGGCGAGGTTGATCTGGTCCTGTTCAATTCTCCTGGTCTGACGCACAGCCCTTCTCTTTCTCTTTAACGCTGTAGCGTCTGCTCCACTCTGTTACAGACTCTGAGATCTGAAATTCAAACAACATCTCCCTGAGGAGCCCTGGTGATTCCATAACAGAGCAGAGCTGTGCGGACACCCTGCCGAGACCCTGGGAGCTTTCACAGGGAAGGGGGAAAAAATATTTCAGAGGAACAGCAGCAAGAAAAAAGATCCAACATCTTCCTCGCAGCTGCGTAGCAGAAAGGCATGAACAGACAGACAACTGTCAGATACGACAACGTGTCTGTTTCTTCTGCTCTCTGTCTCCCCGCATGTGAACGGTGAACATGAGAGCTGTCTACGCACAGAGAATGCATAGGAGATCAATCAAAAGCATAGGTTGCATAGTGCCTAGTACACAGGTACACACGCACACACTCAACACAGACAGAAACATGCACAAGTGGAGGCTAGCACTATAGGCCTCAACACGCAGGACATTGAACATAGGAAAGTGGAGAAGGAGATGATTAGAGCTCAGAGCAAATGAGACAGGAGAAGGGTGTCGGTAAAGTGGAAAAAACACCTCACCTTTCCCTCATAGCAGCCTCCGGTATTTACTCTGGCAGCAGCTCAACCAGGGTGACTTCTGTCTAGAGCAGCCGAGACCACGTTGTGAAGTGCATTAAATGGGGGAAGAGGTTGTGAGAGGATGGGAGAGAGATGGAGATGAAGACTGTGATAGGGATTCATTATATGTCATGATAAAAGGGAATGTTCAGCCAACAATAGGACTTTTAAAGACATTTTCCCCAACGTTCGCAAGAGATCACATTCATGGTAAACAATGTGCATGTCATCTCATTTGTACATTAAGTCTGTTATAGTGGGCTGCACTGTAACACACCCGGCATTGAATCTTGGCCTGTATGTGCACACTTGAACGTCTACGCTTCTGTGTGTATGCATGTATATGAGAGAGAGAGATAGAGTGAGAGAGATGGGGGAGAAAGAGAAAGGATAGGGAGGCAGTTCATCTGCTTCTGTTCTGTGTGTGTCACAGTGTGCTCTTTTTAAAGGATGGGTCCCAATCTTTCGAAGGCCCTGGGATACAGGTTGACATGGGTGATCTGCCAGTCACTGGGACAACAATCCAACTAGGGATGGGGGGAGGTTTTAGTATTCAGCCACCTTTAATTTTTCCACATTTTGTTACATCCCAGCCTTATTCTAAAATGTAAAATGTTCTCCCATCTCCACAGAGGAACTCTGAAGCTCTATCAGAGTGATCATCAGGTTCTTCATCACCTCCCTGACCAAGGTCCTTCTCCCCGATTGCTCAGTTTGGCCCGGCGGCCAGCTCTAGGAAGAGTCTTGGTGATTCCAAACATCTTCCATTTAAGAATGATAGAGGCCACTGTGTTCTTGGGGACCTTCAAAGTTGCAGGCCATTTTTGGTAGCCTTCCAGCAAATCTGTGCCGAGACTCAATCCTGACTCGGAGCTCCACGGACAATTCCTTCAACCTCATGGCTTGGTTTTTGCTCTGACATGGACTGCCAACATGGCCTGCCAACTGTTAGATAGACAGGTGTGTGCCTTTCCATATCATGTCCAATCAAGTTGTAGAAACATCTCAAGTATGGTCAATGGAAACAGGATGCACCTGAGCTGAATTTGAAGTATCATAGCAAAGGCTCTAAATTCTTACGTAAATACGTTATTTATGTTAATATATTTTTAATACATTTGCAAACATTTCTAAACACCTGCTTTCACTTTGTCATTATGGGGTATCGTGTGTAGATTTCTGTGGAATTAATGAATTTTAGAATACGGCTGTAACGTATTATCAGTATTTACTTGGCTAAAAGAGAAGGAATATAATATCTATTTTTAACAGGAAAGTTAGATTAAGTTGTGTGGAAAAAGGACTGGGGGGTGGGGAGAAATATACTTCTCCTATGGGCAAAGCAACTCAAAAGGGGTGATGCTATTTATGAACAATCATTTTTATCCGAATGTGCAAATTGTTCAAACAGTTCCAGAAGGTAGATGGATTATTTTAAACATGTTATTGTGCCATAAACTATCAGGTGGGAAGATAAGACCCAGACGCAGACAACATCGAAATAACAATGGTTTAATAATCCAACAGGGGCAGGCAATAGACAGGTCAAGGCAGGCAGGGGTCAGTAACCCAAAGGTGGGGCAACAGTACCGGACGGTAGGCAGGCTCAGGGTCAGGGTAGGCAGAGGTCAATAATCCAGAGGTGGGGCACAGGTACAGGTCGGCAGGCAGGCAGGCTCAGGGGCAGGCAGAGTGGTCAGGCAGGCAGGTTCAGAGTCAGGACATGCAAGGGTTAAAATCAGGAGGGTGAGAAAAAGAGACTGGGAAAAGCAGGAGCTGAGATGCAAAATCGCTGGATGACTTGACAAACAAGATGAACTGGCAACAGACCAACAGAGAATACAGGTATAAATATACAGGGCATAATGGTGAAGATGGGTAACACCTGAAGGGTAGTGTAGATAATCACAAAGACAGGTGAAACAGATCAGGGTGTGATGTAAATAGATTTGGCTCATTAATCTATACGGTCCAAATATTGACGATTCATGCTTCTTTGAAAATATAAACTCAGCAAAAAAAAAGTCCCTTTTTCAGCACCCTGTCTTTCAAAGATAATTTGTAAAAATCCATATAACTTCACAGATGTTCATTGTAAAGAGTTTAACTTCTTATGGGCAGATGGGACGGTAGCGTCCCACCTGGCCAACAGCCAGTGAAATTGCAGAGTTAGAAAATCAAACTACAGAATTATAAATATTTAACTTGCATAAAATCACAAGTGTAATACATCAAAATGAAGCTTAACTTCTAGTTAATCCAGCCACTGTGTCAGATTTCAAAAAGGCTTTACAGCGAAAGCACCATGCGATTATCTGAGGACAGCGCCCCGCGTACAAAAGCATGAAAAATATATTTCAACCAGGCAGGTGCGCCAAGAATGTCACAAATAGTGATATAATAAATGCCTCACCTTTGATGATCTTCTTCTGTTGGCACTCCAAAAGCTCCCAGATACATCACAAATGGTCCTTTTGTTCGATAATGACCTTCTTTAAATCCATAAAAACTCAGTTTAACTGGTGCGCTTCAGTCAATAATCCACCCAGTTTCCGTCCATCAAAATGCATACAAATTTAATCCCAAACGTTAATAATAAACTTTTCCAAACAAGTCAAACAACGTTTATAATCAAACCTTAGGTACCCTAATACATAAATAAACGATACAATTTGAGACGGAGAATCATTATTGCCCTTACCGGAGAAAAATACCAAAGAACACGCTCTCTTCCATGCGCTTGGAAACACTACAGCCAAAATGGGAGCCACCTAGAAAAACTACAATTTCTGGCTCATTTTCCAAAAACCAGCATGAAACTCTTTTTAAAGACTGTTGACATCTAGTGGAAGCCGTAAGAACTGCAATCTGGGAGGATATCACCTTATAATAAAAGTAACAACTATTGAAATTAGTGGTAGCCTGAATTTTGTTTTTGGGGGGATGGTTTGTCCTCAGGGTTTGGCCTGCCATATCAGTTCTGTTATACTCACAGACATACTTTTAACAGTTTCAGTAATTTTATAGTGTTTTCTATCCAAATTATATGCATATCCTAGCATCTGGGCCTGAGTAACAGGCAGTTTACTTTGGGCACTCTTTTCATCCGGATGTGAAAATACTAGGGGGCAGTATTTTCATTTTTGGAAAAATAACTTTCCCAAATTAAACAGGATATTTCGTCAGGACAAGATGCTAGAATATGCATATAATTGACAGTTTAGGATAGAAAACACTCTAAAGTTTCCAAAACTGTAAAAATATTGTCTGTGAGTATAACAGAACTGATGCTACAGGTGAAAGCCTGAGAAAGTAACGCAGTGAAGTGTGACTCACGAAGTGACTCATCTTTTGAAAGCCCTGCATTCCGATGCGTCCCTATTGAGCTGTGAATGCCCTTTCAACCAGATAACACTTCCTATGTATTCCCCAAGGTGTCTACAGCATTGTGACGTAGTTTTACGCATTTATGTTGAAGAATACCCGTAGGCCGTAGGGGTAGCCATTATTCAAATCCTTTCTACTGAGAAACCAAACCGTTTGATATATTATCGAATAGATATTTGAAAAACACCTTAAGGATTGATTATAAACAACATTTGCCATGCTTCTGTCGATATTATGGAGCAAATTTGGAAGATGTTTCGGCGTTGTCGTGACCACAATTTCCTGTCGATTTCTCAGCCAAACGTGAAGAACAAACGGAGCTATTTCGCCTACAAAAATAATATTTTGGGAAAAAATGAATTTTGGCTATCTACCTGGTGTCACGTTCTGACCTTTATTTCCTTTGTTTTGTCATTATTTAGTATGGTCAGGGTGTGAGTTGGGGTGGGCAGTCTATGTCTATGTTTGTTTTTCTATGATTTGGGGATTTCTATGTTTCGGCCTAGTATGGTTCTCAATCAGAGGCAGGTGTCATTGGTTGTCTCTGATTGAGAATCATACTTAGGTAGCCTGGGTTGCACTGTTTGTTTGTGGGTGATTGTCTATGTTGATTGCTTGTTTCAGCGCAGTTCGCATTAGCTTCACGGTTGTTATTTCGTTTATTGTTTTTTGTATAGGGTTTCAGTGTTTTCTTTATTAAAATTAATGATGAACACATACCACGCCGCATTTTGGTCCTCCGATCCATCTCGCCTCTCCTCTTCAGATGAAGAGGAGGACGACCGTGACACCTGGGAGACTCGTGAGTGAAAACATCCGAAGTTCATCAAAGGTAAACGATTTAATTTGATTGCTTTTCTGATTTTCGTGACAAGGTTGCCTGCTGCTAGCAAGGCATAATGGTATGCTAGGCTATCGATAAACTTACACAAATGCTTGTCTAGCTTTGGCTGTAAAGCATATTTTGAAAATCTGAGATGACAGGGTGATTAAGAAAAGGCTAAGCTGTGTTCCAATATACAGTGCCTTGCGAAAGTATTCGGCCCCCTTGAACTTTGTGACCTTTTGCCACATTTCAGGCTTCAAACATAAAGA
Organism: Oncorhynchus nerka; assembly: GCF_034236695.1. Taxonomy (NCBI): domain Eukaryota; kingdom Metazoa; phylum Chordata; class Actinopteri; order Salmoniformes; family Salmonidae; genus Oncorhynchus; species Oncorhynchus nerka. Next base: position 43,402,799 of record NC_088408.1, on the reverse strand, counting down.
TATAAAACTCTATTTTTTTGTGAAGAATCAACAACAAGTGGGACACAATCATGAAGTGGAACGACATTTATTGGATATTTCAAACTTTTTTAACAAATCAAAAACTGAAAAATTGGGCGTGCAAAATTATTCAGCCCCCTTAAGTTAATACTTTGTAGCGCCACCTTTTGCTGCGATTACAGCTGTAAGTCGCTTGGGGTATGTCTCTATCGGTTTTGCACATCGAGAGACTGAAATTTTTTCCCATTCCTCCTTGCAAAACAGCTCAAGCTCAGTGAGGTTGGATGGAGAGCATTTGTGAACAGCAGTTTTCAGTTATTTCCACAGATTCTCGATTGGATTCAGGTCTGGACTTTGACTTGGCCATTCTAACACCTGGATATGTTTATTTTTGAACCATTCCAATGTAGATTTTGCTTTATGTTTTGGATCATTGTTTTGTTGGAAGACAAATCTCCGTCCCAGTCTCAGGTCTTTTGCAGACTCCATCAGGTTTTCTTCCAGAATGGTCCTGTATTTGGCTCCATCCATCTTCCCATCAATTTTAACCATCTTCCCTGTCCCTGCTGAAGAAAAGTAGGCCCAAACTATGATGCTGCCACCACCATGTTTGACAGTGGGGATGGTGTGTTCAGGGTGATGAGCTGTGTTGCTTTTACGCCAAACATAACGTTTTGCATTGTTGCCAAAAAGTTCAATTTTGGTTTTATCTGACCAGAGCACCTTCTTCCACATGTTTGGTGTGTCTCCCAGGTGGCTTGTGGCAAACTTTAAACAACACTTTTTATGGATATCTTTAAGAAATGGCTTTCTTCTTGCCACTCTTCCATAAAGGCCAGTTTTGTGCAATATACGACTGATTGTTGTCCTATGGACAGAGTCTCCCACCTCAGCTGTAGATCTCTGCAGTTCATCCAGAGTGATCATGGGCCTCTTGGCTGCATCTCTGATCAGTCTTCTCCTTGTATGAGCTGAAAGTTTAGAGGGATGGCCAGGTCTTGGTAGATTTGCAGTGATCTGATACTCCTTCCATTTCAATATTATCGCTTGCACAGTGCTCCTTGGGATGTTTAAAGCTTGGGAAATCTTTTTGTATCCAAATCCGGCTTTAAACTTCTTCACAACAGTATCTCGGACCTGCCTGGTGTGTTCCTTGTTCTTCATGATGCTCTCTGCGCTTTTAACGGACCTCTGAGACTATCACAGTGCAGGTGCATTTATACGGAGACTTGATTATACACAGGTGGATTGTATTTATCATCATTAGTCGTTTAGGTCAACATTGGATCATTCAGAGATCCTCACTGAACTTCTGGAGAGAGTTTTCTGCACTGAAAGTAAAGGGGCTGAATAATTTTGCACGCCCAATTTTTCAGTTTTTGATTTGTTAAAAAAGTTTGAAATATCCAATAAATGTCGTTGCACTTCATGATTATGTCCCACTTGTTGTTGATTCTTCTTTATATCTTTATGTTTGAAGCCTGAAATGTGGCAAAAGGTCGCAAAGTTCAAGGGGGCCGAATACTTTCGCAAGCCACTGTATTTCACTTGTGATTTTCATGAATAGGAAGATTTTCTAGGAAGATTTATGTCCGTTGCGTTATGCTAATTAGTGTCAGATGATGACAACGGTCCCGTTCACGGGACGGGGTGTCACTAGAGGTTAAACACTGTTTCCCATGCTTGTTCAATGAACCATAAACAATTATTGAACATGCACCTGTGGAACGTTCATTAAGACACTAACAGCTTACAGACGGTATGCAATTAAGGTCACAGTTATGAAATCTAAGGACACTAAAGAGGCCTTTCTACTGACTCTGAAAAACACCAAATGAAAGATTCCCAGGGTCCCTGCTCATCTGTGTGAACGTGCAATAGGCATGCTGCAAGGAGGCATGAGGACTGCAGATGTGGTCAGGGCAATACATTTCAAATTCCGTACTATGAGACGCCTAAAACAGCGCTACAGGGAGACAGGATGGACAACTGATCGTCCTCGCAGTGGCAGACCACATGTAACAACACCTGCACAGGTTCAGTACATCCGAACATCACACCTGCGGGACAGGTACAGGACTGCAACAACAACTGCCCGAGTTACACCAGGAAAGCGCTATCCCTCCATCAGTGCTCAGCCCATCTGCAATGGGTTGAGAGAGGCTGGACTGCTGGCTTTAAAGGCCTGTTGTAAGGCAGGTCCTCACCAGACATCACAGGCAACACCGTGACCTATGGGCACAAACCCACCGTTGCTGGACCAGACAGCACTGACAAAAGTGCTTTTCATTGACGAGTCGCAGTTTTGTCTCACCATGGGTGATGATCAGATTCGCGTTTATCGTCGAAGGAATGAGCGTTACATCGAGGCCTGTACTCTGGAGTGGGATCGATATGGAGGTGGAGGGTCCGTCATGGTCTGGGGCGGTGTGTCACAGCATCATCGGACTGAGCTTCTTGTCATTGCATGCAATCTCAACGCTGTGCGTTACAGGGAAGACACCACACCCTCATGTGGTACCCTTCCTGTATGCTCATCCTGAATTGACCCTCCAACAATGCCACCAGCCACTGCTCGTTCTGTGTTTGATTTCCTTTAAGACGGGAATGTCAGTGTTCTGCAATGGCCAGCGAAGAGCCCGGATCTCAATCCCATTGAGCACGTCTGGGACCAGTTAGATCGGAGGGTGAGGTCTAGGGCCATTCCCCTCAGAAATATCCGGGAACTTGCAAGTGCCTTGGTGGAAGAGTAGGGTAACATCTCACAGCAAGAACTGGCAAATCTGGCGCATGAGGAGGAGATGCACTGCAGTGCTTAATGCAGCTGGTGACCACACCATATGCTGACTGTTGCTTTTTATTTTTAACCCCCCTTTGTTCAGGGACACAGTATTCCATTTCTGTTGGTCACATGTCCGTGCAAATGGTTCAGTTTATGTCTCACTTGTTGAATCTTGTTATGTTCATACAAATATTTACACATTTAAGTTTGCTGAAAATAAACGCAGTTGACAGTGAGAGGACGTTTTTTTCTTTGCTGAGTTTACATATTTCATACACATAAATACTGTATATATTTACATTTGTTTTTTGGGCGATTGGAAATTATGCAGACAATTACATTGATGGATGCCACAATTTATCTGCAATTTTAGATCTGCTCTACCCCCCCACACACACACACAGACACGCATCCTCTGTTCCCACTATCTTTCTCTCTCTCTCTCACACACAACCCCTCCGCCCCTCCCCCTCGGTCCTCTCCAATCTCCCACCCATGCTCATTGTCTTGTCTGTGGAGTTTGTGGCCCTGCTCTGACAGGGGCTTCCAGAGAGATGGTGTTAGCCATCACTGGCTGTCCTTCACAGAGTCCCCGGCAGGGATTAAAATTCAACACAGCCACCAGGGAGGGTCGAGGCCGCTGACCGAGACGACCGCACCGAAATCAGCCGACAAATTAGTTTCTCAACCCCACAAGTTCAAGGACAGACAGTGAAGACAGGCAGGCAGCTGCGATTGTCAGGCTTTTACAGCATCAAGACTCCGAGAGAGATGGAGAATGAGTAAAAGAGACAGTCAGACAGACAGACTGGGTGAAAGAAATAAATAAATAATTATCCTGACTTTCTGAGAGTTATTGGTCCACATGAATGCGTTAGGACACCATAATTTGAGGACCACAGCAATTGCTTTGTTAATCGGTGGCTCTCTCTCATATCATCAAAGCAGATGGTCTAAACACTGTGTTGGCTGCGATGGTTGTCATAATTAACCTCTACGGGATCGGTGTCCCTCCAGTTAAGCTAATGTGATTAGCATGACATTGTATGTAAAAAGAACATTTACCAGGACATAGACATGTCTTATATGGGCAGAAAGCTTAAATTCTTCTTAATCTAACTGCACTTTCCAATTTAAAGTAGTTATTACAGTGATAAAATACCATGCTGTTGTTTGAGGAGAGTGCACATCAACAAAAACACTTATCACGGCAACTGGTTTGATACATTCACCTCTGAAGGTAAATAATGTACTTTACATTCAGTAATCTTGCTCTGATTTGTCATCCTGAGGGTCTCAGAGATAAAATGTAGCATAGTTTTGTTTGATAAAATCAATTTTTTATATTCAAATGTAGGAACTGGTTTCTACAGTTTGAAACCCTGCTGTGTCTGGCTCATCAAGATGAGTGAAAGTTAGTTCCATTCCTGGGAGTGTGTAAAGTTAAATGTTGTATTACCATATAATTTGTGTTTGTCCTCTATAGTTATCTACTTGAAAATGTATAAATTGACCAATTCAGCACATTTGGGACTTGATACAAAATATTGTTCAGTATTGAAATGCTTTACTGGATCAATCTGAAACTTTGCACACACACTAAATTGTGCCTAAACTGCAATAATACATTATCCTTGCTTCAGGTCCTGAGCTGCAGGTTAGATTTGGGTAGAGATGAAACCCAAATTCAGTCATGAATGATAATCAATCAATGGAAGATAACTAACATCTCTAATGGCAACACTATATACATTTTTTATATGTCTATTGGATATAGTCCTGACTAGATATAAAATATTGATATGATAAGTATTGTGATAGATATTATGAATCATCAATTGTCATAGTTGTGTGGGATTTATTGCCTTTTCTTTCCAGCGGTTGTAAAAATTGACAGTATAATATGACACTTCTTGGAAACTTCTGTCTATTTGATCAGTTTCTCCACTTTTACTTTCAGTTTAATTGACACTCCTCTTTTCTCAACAGGGAGGACTCACAACTGGCTCCCATGGTAGCTAGCTGGTGGCTACCTCCATGTTCCACACACACAGTGGTCCAACACTGCAGTAGGCCAACACATTCAACTCCCTGCCTACACTCTCATTCACTCCTCCTCATTTAACTCGATCCCTATGGCAGCAAAGTGGAGCGGTGCGGAGCCCCACAAAATAAGCAGAGTGGTAGTTTGTGGCGGGGAAGTGTTTGTTTTATAATCACCTTTAATTATCTCCAAATTGGGATGGGGTGAGTGATTGCTTGTGTGTGCTCCTCACACTGGGGCGGGTTACGTCTCAGAGAACTATAGACACACACACACACACCACATTCGGGAAAAAAACATCTGTATATTTAACGTCACCTAAAATGTATTTCAAATACATGTAGATACATTTGCATCTTTTCTAAAATTACTCATTACATATTGATCAATGGAGATACTTTTTGGGCCAGCAAGCCACAACGGCCAGTGATATAATTTAAATTGTGATGGTGAGTAAAAAAAAATATTTTTGATTTCTTCAAATGTTTAAATTCTGTCTTGAAGAGCACATGTTCATAAAAAACATGTTTATCCATCTCAAGAGGTCAGCCTGCAAGTAGGTGGGTGGTCTCAAGATCAGGCACTATGGTGCTTTCATTATTCTTTTATTTTAGTATATATCTATTTAAATATGATTATTAAACAGCTCTACAGTGGATGGTTCGTGGAATTATGGTGCGTTTGTAACCAAGTGCGAATTTACCACATCTGGGAAATCTCCACTTGAAAGGCCCTCCAACTGGTCATACCCACGTGAAGTAGGGGTGCTGAGGGTGCTGCAGCACCACCTGAAAAATCTGGACAGCCGATATAGCTGTCTCTAGCGAGGACAAAAAATACAAATTGTTAAGACAGCCACCATTTTGTTACAATTTGGCCTGTATTTTTATATTTACCATACATTTTAATTACAAAATATATTTCTTACAAATACATTTAAATGCATGTTAGAATATATTTTACAAAACATTTCCAACTAGATTTTAAAATATATTTACCAATAAATATATATTAAAAAGATTATGCATTTAACTGTGATATACATTTTACATTAATTTATATACATTCCGTAATATATGTTGTAATGTTTTTTAAATTTAAAGAAATCTGTATGGGCACGCGTGTACACACACACACAGCATGGAAGGCTCCTTCCTGATCTAACACAGGCTTGGGTTGGCTCCAACGAAGTTGCAATGATTGAGCATAGAAAGTTAGCTCTGAATGAATGATGATCAGGTTAGTTTGACCCGGCGCAATGACAATGCACTGCTTGATTGAACATGCCCTGATTCTGCTGATGGCTTTGATTCAAGACAGTCGACCAATGCTGAGGTCTAAGCAGAGCAGAGCAGTTGTAAAGTTGACATCTTGAATTCCTGATTCACAAAACACTCGGACAATGCTCCATTTGATATTAACATTGCAAAACAGAGGACAAAAAGCTTTACAGTAACAACATATTATATAGGATGAACTCTGGATAGAGAAGAAAATAATTCACCTTCACTGAAGTATAAACGGTGTAATCTCTTAACCTCTTCAGTCGACCCTCTACTTTTTTGAACATTCTGTTAAAAATCGCGCAACATTTCAGCGCCCTGCTACTCATGCCAGGAATATAGTATATGCATTTGCTTAGTCTGTGTGGATAGAAAACACTCAGACGTTTATAAAACTGGTTAAATCACTGCTGTGGCTTTACCAGAACGGCATTTACATCGAAAAAGCACAGGAAAAACTGATCACTGAAAATGGAAAAATATATCCATGCGCTACTTGAACCCATTGATAAACGTGAACCACAATTAATTGACTGAGGTTGCAGTACCTACAGCTTCCACAGGGTGTCTAGAGTCTTGTCATTTCCCTTCAAGTTTTTTCTTGGTCAAACACATACAGGACACCGTATCTAATCCGGTCTAGGACCGGATATTTTCGTTGAGTTTCTAGCCGGACATTTTTCCAGACGGACAGCTAATGATCTTTACATCGCCTCCTGATGAATTTTATCGCTTATTAACGTTTACTAATACCTAAAGTTGCATTACAAACGTATTTCGAAGTGTTTTGTGAAAGTTTATCGTCGACTTTTTGAATTTTAAAAAATGACGTTACGTTTTGAAACGATGTTTTTTTCGTTTATCACACAGTCTACATATAACGAGGCTTTATATGGACCGATTTAATCGAAATAAAGACCCAAATAGTGTTTATGGGACATCTAGGAGTGCCAACAAAGAAGATGGTGAAAGGTAATGAATGTTTTCTATTTTATTGTGCGGTTTGTGTAACGCCGAAATGCTAATTATTTTGATTACGTCCCCTGTGGGTCTTTTGGGGTGTTGCATGCTATCAGATAATAGCTTCTCATGCTTTCGCCGAAAAGCATTTTAAAAATCTGACTTGTTGCCTGGATTCACAACGAGTGTAGCTTTAATTCGATACCCTGCATGTGTATTTTAATGAACTTTTGAGTTTTAACTAATGCTATTAGCATTTAGCGTAGCGCATTTGCATTTCCAGAGCTCTAGTTGGGACGCAAGCGTCCCGAGTAGAAGCAACAGGTTAAAGGTGCACTATGCAGAAATTGCTACGGCATTTCCTGGTTGCAAAAATGTGAATAGTTCACCTCTTTTCAGTTTATATGACAAAACAAGCAAGTATAGTGTAGAGAATCATTCTACTATCTAAGCCTTTCTGAAATATATTTCCCATAACCAAACATATTGTATTTTCAGCTGCTTGAAACTGAACTGAAAGTAAAAGATGCAAAAATGTAACTTAAGTACAGGAATCATAGAAATAACACACATAGAACAGATATACCACTTCTTAGACTAGCTTTCAATAGGAATGACAGATCTATACTCATATGTCTACATGAATGTGGTCAGGTCGCCCAAAAAGTTACATATTGCAGCTTTTACATGTTATGGCTGGGGGGCAGTATTGAGTAGCTTGGATGAATATGGTGCCCAGAGTAAACTGTCTACCACTCAGGCCCCAAAGCCAGAATTTGCATAGTATTATTAGTATTGGATAGAAAACACTCTGAAGTTTCTAAAACTGTTTGAATGATGTCTGTGGGTATAATATAACTCATATGGCAGGCAAAAACCTGAGAAAAAATCCAACCAGGAAGTGGGAAATCTGAGGTTTGTAGTTTTTCAACTCTTTGCCTATTGAATATACAGTGTCTATGGGGTCAAATTGTACTTACCAAGGCTTCCACTAGATGTCAACAGTCTTTAGAACCTTGATTGATGCTTCTACTGTGAAGTGGGGGCGAATTAAAGGGGATTGAGTCAGTGGTCTGGCAGAGCGGCATGAGCTGGCCACGCACGTTCACATGAGAGTTAGCTTGAGTTCCCTTGCATTTCTGAAGGCAAAGGAATTCTCCGGTTGGAACATCATTGAAGATTTATGATAACAATATCCTAAAGATTGATTCTATACATCGTTGACATGTTTCTTCGAACTGTAATATAACTTTTTTGACTTTTCGTCTGAACTAAGCGATCGCGCATTGAGCATTTGGATTACTGGGCTAAACGCGCGAACAAAAAGGAGCTATTTGGACATCAAATAGGGACTTTATCGAACAAATCAAACATTTATTGTGGAACTGGGATTCCTGGGAGTGCATTCTGATGAAGATCATCAAAGGTAAGTGAATATGTATAATGATATTTCTGACTTCTGTTGACTCCATAACAAGGCGGATATCTGTAAGGGAAGCACCCCCTGTATTGGACAAAAATGAATGGGAAGTCATTGGCATCGGACAAACCATATACATATTGTCCAATACCACCCAATTCGGCGTTGATTCATGCAAAGTTGTAACACTTTAAAAATTCAACAGGTGGCGAATCCGCTCCACCGTGGTTTTTCATATTGGAAATGTAACCCAAGTCAACGTCCAAAAGCAAAATTTTGAAAAAATGATTTTTTTGTCAAAAACTTATCACCCCTTAAAAAAGTGCTTTCTGGACCGTCTGGACCGTTTTTCGAAATTCTTTCGATTTTTTTGTCAATAACACATGTGTAAGAACTGTATGAATACACTTTTGTCCAATTTTATTATCATATTTTTTTTTTTACATGCGCATAAGTATTATGTTTTGTCCAATTTCAATATGATTTCATAGGAAGTCAAAAGCCATATGAAATTTGACATGCTCAAAAATGCAAAATTGACTGGCCTGATGAACACAGGATGGCCGAGCAGTGATAGTTGTACCTTTCCATCACTCGTTGTGTTGATTTCATCATGTCCATTTGGTGATGTTTTTTCACTATACAGTCATATTGCAAGTGCACGTGCATTTGCAATATGGTTCCATTGGCATTTACCATATGAAATTTGACATGCTCAAAAATCCTGCAGAAATGCAAAATTGACTGGCCAGATGAACTCGGGATGGCCTGGCAGTGATAGTTGCTCCTTTCCATCGCTCGTTGTGTTGACTTGATCATGTCCATTTGGTGATGTTTTTCACTGTTGAATCATATTGCAAGTGCACGTGCATTGCTGTGCAACTGGTAACCCAAAAATAAAAATATGGTTGTAAATGCATTTACCGGGACTCCTATTGTCCATGCCCGCTATGGGAGTACCCTACTACGGACCTCTATCTATGGGGGCCGTCCTGAGTGCTTTATGGACTGTTTAAAATCTTCTGATGGATACGCATTGTTGTGCAACTGGTGATTGAAAATAGGCACCTGGTAACCCAAAAATAAAAATATGGTTGTAAATGCATTTACCGGTCATTCTGATATTAATGCCCGCTATGGGAACACAGGATAGCCGGGCAGTGATAGTTGTTCCTTTCCATCACTTGTTGTGTTGATTTCATCATGTCCATTTGGTGATGTTTTTTCACTATACAATCATATTGCAAGTGCGCATGCATTTTCAATATGGTTCAATGGGCATTTACCATATGAAATTTGACATGCTCAAAAATCCTGCAGAAATGCAAAATTGACTGGCCAGATGAACTCGGGATGGCCTGACAGTGATAGTTGCTCCTTTCCATCGCTCGTTGTGTTGACTTCATCATGTCCATTTTGTGATGTTTTTCACTGTTGAATCATATTGCAAGTGCGCGTGCATTTGCAATATGGTTCAATGGGCATTTACCATATGAAATTTGACATGCTCAAAAATGCTAAATTGACTGGCCTGATGAACACAGGATGGCCGAGCAGTGATAGTTGTACCTTTCCATCACTCGTTGTGTTGATTTCATCATGTCCATTTGTTTATGTTTTCTCACTTTTGCAAAGTCACTGTGCATTTGCAATATGGTTCAATGGGCATGTAACATCACGATTTTGTCATGCTATAAAAATCCTGCAGGAATGCAAAATTGACTGGCCTGATGAACACAGGATGGCCTGGCAGTGATAGTTGTACCTTTCCATCACTCGTTGTGTTGATTTCATCATGTCCATTTGGTGATGTTTTTTCACTATATAATCATATTGCAAATGCACATGCATTGTTGTGCAACTGGTAACCCAAAAATAAAAATATGGTTGTAAATGCATTTACCGGTCATTCTGATATTAATGCCCGCTATGGGAACACAGGATGGTCGGGCAGTGATAGTTGTTCCTTTCCATCACTCGTTGTGTTGATTTCATCATGTCCATTTGGTGATGTTTTTTCACTATACAATCATATTGCAAGTGCACGTGCATTTGCAATATGGTTCAATTGGCATTTACCATATGAAATCTGACATGCTCAAAAATGCTAAATTGACTGGCCTGATGAACACAGGGTGGTCGAGCAGTGATAGTTGTACCTTTCCATCACTCGTTGTGTTGATTTCATCATGTCCATTTGGTGATGTTTTTTCACTGTTGAATCATATTGCAAGTGCGCGTGCATTTGCAATATGGTTCAATTGGCATTTACCATATGAAATTTGACATGCTCAAAAATGCAAAATTGACTGGCCTGATGAACACAGGATGGCCGAGCAGTGATAGTTGTACCTTTCCATCACTCGTTGTGTTGATTTCATCATGTCCATTTGGTGATGTTTTTTCACTGTTGAATCATATTGCAAGTGCGCGTGCATTTGCAATATGGTTCAATTGGCATTTACCATATGAAATTTGACATGCTCAAAAATGCAAAATTGACTGGCCTGATGAACACAGGATGGCCGAGCACTGATAGTTGTACCTTTCCATCACTCGTTGTGTTGATTTCATCATGTCCATTTGTTTATGTTTTCTCACTTTTGCAAAGTCACTGTGCATTTGCAATATGGTTCAATGGGCAGGTACCATCACAAATTTGTCATGCTATAAAAATCCTGCAGGAATGTGAAATTGACTGGCCCGATGAACTCTGGATGGCTGGGCAGTGATTCTGGTTCATCTCAATGGCTCGTTAGGGTTGATTTCAGAATGTCACTTTTGGTGATGGTACCTCACTGTTTAAACATATTGCAAATGGACAAGAGTCACCAGCAAGTCACCGTCCATCAGTCAATTAGATATCATTCTGACACCAAACTGATACAAACTGACACTAAACCCACTTTTTCCAACTCGTTTAGTAGCCAACTATCACATACTTCAGAGCTGGCCCAAAATTCACAACGCCTTCGGTTCAAACCATAAAAAAAACGTTACGTTCTAGCTGCGGGTCCATTTCTTATGTTACGTGTAGGCCTAGCTGAGGCGACCCCGAATCCCAAGTTTCGGCTCGATCGGTCATTTGGTGTCCGAGCAAAACCCTAATTGGTGCTGAAAATCAACTTTTTTCTATGACTTGCTACGGGGTCCTTGAATGAGCTATCGGACCGAAACGTTGGGGTCTGTCTATATGGGCCAAGATGGTCGCAATGCACCTAGTCTTGTGTCTCTGAGACATTTCTAAATGTCGCCATTTTCGTAATGGTCAAAATGAATTGAAGTCATTGCAAATGTACGAAGCTGTTTCTCGGTCCGAGAACTGTCTAGAGCCACGTAACTCACCACGCACTATCGACCTGAGGTCTAGAACAGGATTCTAAAGTTTCGGAACTCTAGGTCTGACGGTTCTTTAAAAGTTCCAACAAGGTTAACTAATGCAGGCAGTGTATGTCTCTACGCACCCCAATGGGTCCCTCCTACCAAGTTGTGTGTGTGTGTGATTTAGTTTTCCTTTGAAATTTTATGGGAAAAATGACTGATTTACAGTTCATGGGGGTTGCCTAATCACATATATGAAGTTTTGGAAAGATCTGACTTTTTTAACCCCTCGAAACAGCCCAAGAGACACCAATTATGGCACTTCCGGTTGGCACAGGAAGCTATAAGTCATATAAGCACATATCCTCACTGGGGTATGCTTTTACATAATCCTGAGTTTTAAGTCCTTATGTTAAGAATAGACTGATTTACACAGGGTTGAATGCACTATGTCTATCAAACTGCAGGCAGGGTATGGAAAAAAACACTTTTAGGGTGATTTTAACCACTTCCGGTTGGTCCAGGAAGCTTAGAATCAACACAGGTAGACCTCGTAGTGGCCTGATGGACTGTCATCGAAGACAGGTTCATACGACATTCATAACCCACATAGGCTTCAGGTTGAATTTAGGGGTGCAGGCAATGTACTCCTATGGGGAGAGAAGTCAATGCAAACTCTTTGAAATAAACACCTTCTTTTAACTATTAAGGGTTAATGCCACACGGTCAACGTTAGGCTTGCACGGAACGGGAGGACCTTAGGAACGTACCTGAGGTCGAATTGTGCTTCTCACTCTAATGGTTCTCTCACTGTCACCCAAAAGCAAATGACGTTGTGGGGCAGGCTTAATTTTGGGCCTACTTTTCTAATGGTCGCTGCGCTTAGACCGAGCGAGCTACGGTCAAGCGGGATATCTCGTTGAACTTGGCACGGCCTAGAGATTATGGTAATGCCATTGCCTGCTCTCTGTGTCTTTAACAACCACACTTTTTAACTCCATCCTTGCTGTGTGTGTGTGTGAGAGCTTTTCTTTGACATCTATTGGGAGAAATGACTGATTTACAGTTCATGAGGGTTATCTAGTCACACATATGAAGTTTAGGAAAGATGTGACTTTTTTATCCCTTCAAAACAGACAGTGGGACCCAATTTAAGGCACTTCCGGTTGGCACAGGAAGCTATAAGTAAACACATGTTTTGATTGACATAAAACTCAGGATTCTGTAAGTTTCTAAGTCTTTAAGTTAAGAATTGACTGATCTACGATCTACACAGGGTTGAATGTAGTCATTTTCACCTTTGAAGGTTATGTACATCAAAACACCTTTTGGGTCAATTTAACCACTTCCGGTTGCTCCAGGAAGTTTAGAATCGACACAGGTAGACCTCATAGTGGTCTGATGGACTGTCATTGAAGACAGGTTCATTAGGCATTCATAACCCACATAGGCTTCAGGTTGAATTTAGAGGTGCAGGCAATGTATTCCTATGGGGAGAGAAGTCAATGCAAACTGTTTGAAGTAAACACCTTCTTTTAACTGGTAAGGGTTAATGCCACACGGTCATGGTTAGGCTTGCACGGATCGGGAGGACCTCAGGAACGTACCTGAGGTCGAATTGTGCTTCTCACCCTAACGGTTCTCTCACTGTCACCCAAAAGCAAATGACATTGAGGGCCAGGCTTCATTTTGGTTCTGCTTTTTTTCAAGGTCACTGCACTCAGAGCGAGCTACGGTCAAGCGGGGCTCTCGTTGAACTCGGCACAGTCTGGAGACTATGGTGATGCCATTTTTTGTGTTGATTTCAGAATGCCATTTTGTTGATGGTCCCTCTCCGTTTAAACATATTGCTAATGTACAAAAGTCAACTAGCAAGTCAGTGTCCATCAGTCAATTAGATGTCATTCTGACACCAAACTGATACCAATTGACACCAAACCCACTTTTTCCAACTCATTTAGAAGCCAACTATCACATATGTCAGAGCAGGCCCATAATTCACAGCGCCTTTAGTTTAAAACATAATAAAAACGTAAAACACATAGTTACGTTCTAGCTGCGGGTCCAGGTCGGACATTATGTGAAGGCCTATGTGAGGCGACCCCGAATCCCGAGTTTTGGCTCAATAGGTCCTTCGGTGCCCGAGTAAAACTCTAATTGGTGCTGAAAATCCACTTTTTTCCATGCCTTGCTATGGGGTCCTTGAAGGAGCTATCGGACAGAAACGTTGGGGTCCGTCTCTATGGGCCGAGCCGGTTTCATTGCACCTAGTCTTGTGTCTCTGAGACTTTTCTAAATGTCGCCATTTTCGTAATGGTCAAAATGAATTGAAGTCATTGCAAATGTACGAGGCTGTTTCTCGGTCCGAGAACGTTCTAGAGCCACCTAACTCACCACGCACTATCGACCGGAGGTCTAGAACAGGTTTCTAAAGTTTCGGAACTCTAGGTCTGACGGTTCTTTTTTAGCTCGAACAAAGCTAACTATTGCAGGCACTGTCAGTCTCTACGCACCCCAATACGTCCCTCCTTACAAGTTGTGTGTCTGTGTGATTTAGTTTTCCTTTGAAATTTTATGGGAAAAATTACTAATTTACAGTTCATGGGGGTTGCCTAATCACACATATGAAGTTTTGGACAGATCTGACTTTTTTAACCCTTGGAAACTGCCACTGTGACACCATTTAAGGCACTTCCGGTTGGCACAGGAAGCTATAAATAAACTCATATCATTATTGGGTTATGCCTTTACAGAATCCTGAGTTTTAAGTCTTTACGTTAAGAACTGAGTTATTTACGGAGGGTTTAGTGAGTGTGTGTTATTTCAGAAAATCATAGAAAATCACAGAAATCTCGCAGAGCTCCGCAGCACACTTTAAAAAGATTCGTAAGAACACCCTGCAACTGGATCTGTAACCGTTGAAAAAAAAAAACACCTATCCGTGAACATCACCAATCTGTCGTTGTACGATTTCTCTTAAATGACGCCCCCCCCCGCATGCGGGTTCCTGACTACAGCCTCAAGCTCATTACCATAACGCAACGTTAGCGATTTCTAAAAATCGCAAATGAAATGAAATAAATATGCCTGCTCTCAAGCTTATCCTTTTCTTAACAATCCTGTCATCTCAGATTTTCAAAATATGCTTTTGAACCAGAGAAAATCAATCATTTGTGTAAGAGTGTTGATAGCTAGCTTAGCATTTAGCGTTAGCATTTAGCACGCAACATATTCACAAAAACCAGCAAAGGAATCAAATAAAATAATTTACCTTTGAAGAACTTCAGATGTTTCAATGAGGAGACTCTCAGTTACATAGCAGATGTCCAGTTTTTACTGAAAGATTCTTTGTGTAGGACACATCGTTCCGTTTTTGTTACTATGCATTTGGCTACCGAAACTAACCGAAAATTCAGTCACCTACACGTCGAACTTTTTCCGAATTAACTCCATAATATCGACTGAAACATGGCAAACGTTGTTTGAATCAATCCTCAAGGTGTTTTGTCATATATCTCTTCATTGAAATGCCGTTCCTGGAAGCTTGCCTTGTTCTCAGAATCGCATGGAAAAATACTAGTAGCTGAGTTTTACGCACCAATTTCCACGCAGGACACCGTGCGGGACACCTGGTAAATGTAGTCTCTTATGGTCAATCTTCCAATGATATGCCTGCAAATACGTCACAATGCTGCAGACACCTTGGGGAAACGACAGAAAGTGCAGGCTCATTCCTGGCGCATTCACAGCCATATAAGGAGATCATGGAAAACGTAGCTTCGGAAATCCTGTTCATTTCCTGGTTGCTGAAACATTTTGGTTTTGCCTGAAGGTTTTGTTCTAGGGCACTCACAGTGAAAATCTTTGCAGTTCTGGAAACGTCAGAGTGTTTTCTTTCCAAAGCTATCAATTCCATGCATAGTCGAGCATCTTTTCGTGACAAAATATTGCGCTTAAAACGGGCACGTCTTTTTATCCAAAAATGAAATACTGCCCCTAGAGTCTTAACAGGTTAATTAAGGTATGTAAGGCTTGATTTGTTGTCTGAGCGCTGTACTCAGATTATTGCATGGTGTGCTTTTTCGGTAAAGCTTTTTAAAATCTGACACAGCGTTTGCATTAAGGAGAAGTGTATCTATAATTCCATGCATAATAGTTGTATCTTTTATCAATGTTTATTATGAGTATTTCTGTAAATTGATATGGCTCTGCAAAATCACCGGATGTTTTGGAACTACTGAGCGTAACACGCCAATGTAAACTGAGACTTTTGTATATGAACTTTATCGAACAAAACATACATGTATTGTGTAACATGAAGTCCTATGAGTATCAGTGATTAGTGATACATTTTCTCTCTATTTGTGCTTTTTGTGACTCCTCTCTTTGGCTGGAAAAACGGCTGAGGTTTTTCTGTGACTAGGTGCAGACCTAACATAATCATTTGGTGTGCTTTCGTTGTAAAGCCTTTTTGAAATCGGACACTGTGGTGGGATTAACAACAAGTCTATCTTTAAAATGCTGTGAAATACTTATGTTTGAGGAATTTTAATTATGAGGGAAAGATTAGTGGAATCTGTTTGGGTAGCTGGACAGGTAGGATGACTGACAGTGAAGGTGAACAGGTGGTCACGTGTCAGGCGACAGAGGAATGGATGAGACTGAGGCAGGAATTTCTTAAACCATAAAGTGGTATATTTACTGAGTAGTCTGTGCTGCATCACAAAGGAAACAAATAACATGTATCCAATCAAATTCCTCATCCAAAAGATCATATCATAACAATCATTCATGATTAACATAATTAGGGAAGTCAACAATCCAGTTCATTAAGAAGTCAATAGTAATCATCTATGAGTCATTTAGGCTCGTAACCATTTATCATAAATAATGAAAGAATACAAACAGTGGATGGTTATTCAATCTATAATCCCCATTAGTTTGGTATCAAAGTCGATCAGTTAGCAAACAATGACGTTTCACATTTCACCCTTTCAATTGTCTTCATGTGTGCATATGAGGATCCGGCTAAGGAGAGCCGTCTTCTCTCTCTCACCCCAGAATATGATCAAATCCTTGGCGTGATCAGAGTCAGAGGGAGGCTGCGCAAAGCAGATGCTATCCACCCAGTTATCATTGACTCCAGACACCCTCTTACCAGGCTCCTTATCAAGAGTTATGATGAGAGGCTTCTCCACCCAGGACCAGATAGGGTCTATGGGGAGATGAGGTGGAAGTACTGGATAATATGAATTAAAGGATTCTTCCACCAACTCCATGGCCATTTTCTACAATGAGATTTCTGTTTTGAAATTGGCGCCCTGAATTTGGCTGTTGTCATATCGATCCCGTTAGCGGGATTCAAGCCATAAGAAGTGAAACACGTCAGACAAATAAAATGATTGGAATCAGGACCATATTGGTACATAGGTTTGCATGATCACCCTGGAAATTGATATTTGATCTTCAGTGACCCAGCGATAGACTCGTAATCCATCTTCATCAGGACATCAAATAGTCCTAGACAGGAGCAATCATGGTGATTGGATACACTCATCCTGATAGATCCATCCCCTAGTTGGTGATTTTGGGGGCCTCCTCTTGGGCTTGGATGTGTGTTTGTGTTTGAAGGTGTGTGTGTACGTGTGTGTACGTGTGTATGGTGAGTATGTGCGCGTGCATGGCAGGCTGTCCTCAGTCAGATGAAATGTCATCATGAACTGTCTCACACAAAAACACTCACAAACACACTCCTTCATTCATAAAAATATGTCTCAAAGTTATACATACACACACACAAGTTTGTGCACAATGACGCTCACACACACACACACACACACACACACAGGCTTCTTAACATGGTCAACCCTTTAACCTGTAACAATCCCAAGCCATTAAAATCCACGATGATCCATTGCCCTGGAAAGTCATTCGGACAGTCTTGCTGAATTGGATTGTCTTTCAGCCTTTCAGGGTTGTCAGAGCCATGCTACTCATCCTTTACAGCTGAAAGACATCTATCTGGCCCCACATCAGAGAACTGCATATTTATATCATCCCTCTATGTTTCCTTTTACTATGAGACCCTAGACCTGTTCAAATACTTCAAATATACTTCATCCTTTCTTTCTACCTCCCTTGTAATCAAATATATGAAGATGGGTGGATTATTACAAGCAATTGGGGTTACACCTATCCATTCATTTATAGATATGTGGGAGGATGCATTCCTAGAGTATTCTAACAGAGGCCTCTGCTTGGGGTTGTCGAGGAGAGTATACAGTCCTATCACATGAACAGAGAGGGGACAGTGGATAAAGGCGCTGTCAGGGACACCCAATAGACCCGAGAGGGTGGCCTGAGAAGAGTAATGGCCCGTCGTGCACAGCCTTGGGAAAGGGGAGTCGAACTGATCGATACATTATAATGTTAACAACTATCCTCCCTCATTGTACTCAAGGAGACAAATGTATTAAAGATCCGTGCCATCATTGGGCTCTCCAGGCATCCCGCCACTATCCTGAAGCCATCAATAAGATAGAGAGGCTCGAGCAGATTTTCCAGAGAACCAGCCAAACTGCTGTGTGGAATAGCAGATAACATTGTGTCAGTGGATATTCGCGCTTGTCATTGTGTGACGAGCGATTCACTTTGGCTATTAGGACCTTGGTGGAATGTGTCTCAGAGAAAAGTGATTCCTTTCCAGTGACATTGATTAAGAATCCATTAACTGAGGAATATTGACAAACATTTTCTTCCTGGCGTTCTTTTAAAGTGACGTCCCTACTTTCGACAGAGCTTATTGCAAGAGTTTTAACCTCTTCAACCTATGGGGGCGCTATGTCATTATTGGATTAAAAAACGTGCCCGTTTTAAGCGCAATATTTTGCCACGAAAAGATGCTCGACTATGCATATAATTGGCAGCTTTGGAAAGAAAACACTCTGACGTTTTCAAAACTGCAAAGATATTATCTGTGAGGGCCCCAGAACTGATGCTACAGGCGAAACCAAGATCTAACCTCAAACAGGAAATGAGCTGAATTTTTGAGGCTCTGTTTTACTATTGTCTCCTTATATGGCTGTGAATGTGCCGTGAACGAGCTTATGCTCTCTGCCATTCGTCCAAGATGTCTGCAGCATTGTGACGTATTTGTAGGCATATCATTGGAAGATTGGCCATAAGAGACTACATTTGCCAGGTGTCCGCCCGGTGTCCTTTGTCTAAATTGGTGCGCAATTCTCAGTGGCAATCATTTTACCATGCCATTCAGAGGGAGAAGCACACTTCCAGGAACGATACATCGTTGAAGAGATATGTAGAAAAACACCTTGAGGATTGATTCTAAACAACGTTTGCCATGTTTAAGTCGATATTATGGAGTTATTTTGGAAAAAGTTTAGCGTTTTTATAACTGAATTTTTTTTTTTTGGTAGCCAAACATGACACAGAAAACGGACCGATTTCTCCTGCACAAATAATCTTTCAGGAAAACTGAACATTTGCTATCTAACTGAGTCTCCTCATTGAAAACATCCGAAGTTCTTCAAAGGTAAATGATTTATTGAATGTTTTTGCTGGTTTTTGTAAAAATGTTTCCTGGTGATGCTAAATGCTAATGCTAAATGCTAAAGCTAAATGCTAGTTTGCTATGGTTGAGAAGCATATTTTTGAAAATCTGAGATGACAGTGTTGTTAACAAAAGGCTAAGCATGAGAGCTAGCATATTGATTTCATTTCATTTGCGATTTTCATGAATAGTTAACGTTATGTTATGGTAATGGCCTTGAGGCTGTAGTCATGATCCCGGATCCAGGTTGGTTGGCTCGACGCAAGAAGTTAACTCACCTTTGTGTTGGAAAATGACCATAGGCGGCATGTCTATAAGGCTAGGGCAAGCTGAGCTTGCTAAGGGTTAAATGTTCTGTACATCACCTTGGAAATATTGGACGATGCTGCAGGACGAGGTGGAGCCGAGTCCCTTTGAGGAGTTAATTTTTCCAAGGTAATGTACAGAACGGAGGCATTCTTCCCGCTTATACCACAGTTGCCAAAGAAAACAATAGGAAAGCACACATTTACCAGTAGAAAAAAACATTAATATTTAAATTTTATTAAGCCTATTCATACTTTCTCATCTTTTTGTTGCTAGAGACATGACCCAATCGCTCGTTTGATTTATTCGACATTTATCGACACGACCCAGTCATTCGTTCTTTATGTTCCATTTCCAAGATCGCTGGCAACGTTCTCAACCCTTGCTTGATAGCTAGCCAGCTAGCTACGGCTAACACAGTCATGACATCACAGTCATGACCTCTGCAGCCAGCAAAGTAGCTGTTTTCTATTGACATGAATGTGGATATATCCATAACAATGAGCTGATAATGCCTGATTTTGCGTGGGGTAGCAAGAAATGTTTACGTTCTCGTTAGGACACTCGTCAACACTGCCTGTTAATAGAGCCTCACAATGGAGGTGTCAAAAAAAACATAAAACCTAGCAGTCAAACAGGGAAATGGTTCCAATCGTTTTCTCCACCACTGCATTACTTGTTAACGGTACATGTTCCCCAAGGGGTACCACACCCCCCCGCTCAACTAAAACAGTGGCGCACAGAATGCAAAAATATTCTTAGAAATATTTAACCTCCACACATTAACAAGTCCAATAGCTCAAATGAAAGATAAACACCTTGTTCATCTACCCAGCGTGTCAGCTTTCTAAAATGTTTTACGACGAAAACATAGCACATATTTATGTCAAACCACCACAACGACACAGACGATATACAGCCATTTTGTCGAACAAAAGATGCAATCACAAACGCAGAATTAAAAGAAAAATAATTCACTAACCTTTCATCAGATGACAGTAATAGGACATGTTACACAGTACATTTATGTTTTTTTGAATAATATGCAATTTATATCCATAAATCTCCGTTTACATTGACGCCATGTTCAGAAAATGCTCAAAAATGTCCGGAGAAATTATAGATAGCACCGCCAGATAACAGAAACTTTGACTAAATATACATGTTCTACATATAGTTAGAAAGATACACTGCTTCTTAATGCAACCGCTGTGCCACATTTATTTTTAATGTTACAGAATTAGTTCACTATGTAATAATCTGAGACGGCGCTCAGACGTAAGCAATATTTCTCCGCTATGTTGGAGTCAACAGAAATACAAAATTACAACATAAATATTCCCTTACCTTTGATGGTCGTCGATCAGAATGTAGTGGAAGGAGTAATACTTACCTAATATATAGTTTGGTTTCAGTTCGTGTGTCCTTACAGTAGCATATGCTACGAGTTCCAGCTGAAATGCATCCAAAATGACTTCTGGTCCCGAACAGTTGCGTATCAAAACTTCAAAATTACATATTATATGTCGACTAAACTGGTCAAACTAAGTGCAGAATCAAGCTTTAGGATGTTATAAACGTACAAAACAATTCTCAATTCAACCGGACAATCACACTTCTTCTCAGGCATTCTGGAACAAAGGAAGGTCTGTTCCAAAAGCGCGCTCTAACGCCCATGTATTTTCTCGCTACACCCACTCTTTCGCTTCCCAAAGTGTCAAAGCTCGCGGGATTTGCACAATTAAATGCTCTACTGAATGAGGACATCTAGTGGAAGACATAGAAAGTGTCTCCAGATCCATAACTGGTTGGGAAGAGTGGGGGCGATGACGTCAAAGTTGCCCCAACTTTCAGTATTCCAAAAATAGTTTGGGAGATTGCCTGCCCTGTGAGTTCTGCTATACTTACAGACATCATTCAAACGGTTTTAGAAGCTTTAGAGTGTTTTCTATCCAATAATAATTATTATATGCATATATTAGCAATTTTGGACAGATTTTTTTTTCAGTTTACTATGGGCATGCAATTCATCCAAAGGGGGCAGTAATTCTGCCTAGCCCTAACAGTTTAACTTCTTGCGTCGAGCAATCCCGTATCCGGGAGCGTAATCATAGCCTCAAGCTCATTACCATAACGCAACATTAACTATTCATGAAAATCGCAAATGAAATGAAAGAAATATATTCACTCACAAGCTTAGCATTTTGTTAAACAACACTGTCATCTCAGATTTTCAAAATATGCTTTCAACCATAGCTACACAAGCATTTGTGTAAGAGTATTGATAGCTAGCATAGCATTAAGCCTAGCATTCAGCAGGCAACATTTTCACAAAAACAAGAAAAGCATTCAAATAAAATAATTGACCTTTGAAGAACTTCGGATGTTTTCAATGAGGAGACTCAGTTAGATAGCAAATGTTAAGTTTTTCCAAAAATATTATTTGTGTCGGAGAAATCGCTCCGTTTTGGCTAAGAAAACCCCCCGAAAATTCAGTCATTACAAAGCCAAACTTTTTTCCAAATTAGCTCCATAATATCGACAAACATGGCAAACGTTGTTTAGAATCAATCCTCAAGGTGTTTTTCACATATCTATTCGATGATAAATCATTCGTGGCAGTTGGGTTTCTCCTCTGAAGCAAATGGAAAAATACACGCAGCTGGAGATTACGCAATAATTTCGATGGAGGACACCAAGCAGGCACCTGGTAAATGTAGTCTCTTATAGTCAATCTTCCAATGATATGCCTACAAATACGTCACAATGCTGCAGACACCTTGCGGAAACAATAGAAAGTGTAGGCTCATTCCTGGCGCATTCACAGCCATATAAGAAGACATTGGAACACAGCGCCTTCAAAATCTGGGGCATTTCCTGTTTGAAATTTCATCTTGGTTTCGCCTGTAGCATCAGTTCTGTGGCACTCACAGGACAATATCTTTGCAGTTTTGGAAACGTCAGAGTGTTTTCTTTCCAAAGCTGTCAATTATATGCATAGTCGAGCATCTTTTCGTGACAAAATATCTTGTTTAAAACGGGAACGTTTTTTTATCCAAAAATTAAAAGAGCGCCCCCTATATCGAAGAAGTTAACAAACACTAGGCTAGAGAGTCGTATTAAAAACACTGATAATGTCTCCAGCCAAATAAAGTGTAGTAGAATTTATTGAAATGTGTTTATAAAGCCAAAATTTTCCCGTGCAAAGAAAGGAAAATAAACGTATCTGATATAGCCTAGCCTAGTCCTATTCCACTACGACGGCATTGAGGTATTTTTTGCAAACAGTAATTGAGTTATATTTTTTGCATAAATTAAGACTATCCAATTTAGTCATCACATTATGAATAGTAGGTTCTTACTGTCGTGTCTTTACAATCATTAAATTGAAGACTTAGTTTTTATCAAAGATTCTCTGTAATTAGTATTACACGATCAAACTGATTAATCATGTAACTGTAATTAACTAGGAAGTCGGGGCACCAAAGAAAATATTCAGATTACAAAGTTATAATTTTCATATCTGATCCATAGTCTTCTGATTAATGAATTATTCACTTTACCTCACATTAGTCTCATTCCAAACGTCGTAAATTGTTGGTTATCTGCACGAACTCAGTCTTCACTATGAGTCATCCATATAAGTAATTCACAGAAATGCACACAAACAAACAAAGTAAATATGTTTACAAGAAATGATAAGGGAATGTGCCCTAGTGGGCTAAACTGGCATTGCGGCTTGGTGGACAAAAGAGGAAGTCAGCTGAGAAGTCACAACAGAGTTGATAATTATAACAATTGAAATACTAATCATTTGCATATGAACGCTCACTCATTCGGGAACAATTGCAATCAATATATATATTTACGCTCCGTGTGTAGTTCAGAGCGACATTCATTCATGTTGTTGTAGAATGGATGTTTCGGCAGTTGTCGTTCTTCGCATTCAATGATACCGAATTCCTAGCTGCAGACTAGTAATTAATATCAAAGACTTGATCTTATTTTTTCGGTATCGATAGTCTAAGAGTTTAACCACGTGGTATGGTTAAACAATTCAGCAATGGTCTGCAACCTTTGTCCTCCCGAGAAACATGGTCTACTGAGAATTTCTCAAAGTTGAGTTTATTCGGAATTGCAGAAAAGGGGCTGTCCCAGGATGCCTGACCCTAACTGGGCTCATGGGCGGTCCTCTGATTTAGTTCAACTCAAAAGGGAATTGGAGTTTCCTTCATTACACAGTACAAAATCACATGACAATTTTACAAACAGTATCATCCTCACTCATTCACCTTATACAACAATTATATATAAACCTCATATCTGAGGCTATTATATAAACAGCATTATGGTAATGTGGCCGCACCATCTCCCTTGAGATTCCCCAAGTTGTAACAAACGGACCAGCTCGTAGCTGGATTCTTCACCGATCTTTTATACCTTCTCCGGAACGTAAACGACCTCAGGTGGAAGAAATTCCTTTGTTCTCTATGAAACTTCACCCTATCTATATACTGTGTGGCCATGAGGCAGGGTCTTCCCGAGGAATTTATGACCTCACTGACCACAGCAGCCTGGTTGAAGGAGCAGAGCGCGGGGGATGGTGCTCGCAGAACCCAAAGAGGGCAACGTCATGACATTACATTCAGTGAATTCGGAAAGTATTCAGACCCCTTGACTTTTTCCACATTCTGTTACGTTACAGCCTTATTCTAAAATGTATGAAATATTTCAATCTTGGTTTCATCAGACCAGAAAATCTTGTTTTTCATGGTCTGAGAGTCCTTTAGGTTTCTTTTGGCAAACTCCAAGCGGGCTCTCATGTGCCTTTTTCTGAGCGGCTATCATCTGGCCACTCTACCATAAAGGCCTGATTGGTGGAGTGCTGCAGAGATGGCTGTACTTCTGGAAGGTTCTCACATCTCCACAGAATAACTCTGGAGCTCTGTCAGAGTGACCATTGGGTTCTTGGTCACCTCACTGACCAAGGCCCTTCTCCCCCAATTGCTCAGTTTGGCCGGGTGGCCAGCTCTAGGGAGAGTGATGGTTCAGCTCTAGGGAGAGTGATGGCCCCCTCCCAGTTAGGGGGAGTGATTAGCTCTACAGCAGAGTCTCACAACTCAATCGCTGGTTGAAAACTGTTTTCTGCCCCTCCCAAAATATAGAATTTGTAGATAATTGGCCCTCTTTCTGGGACTCACCCACAAACAGGACCAAGCCTGACCTGCTGAGGAGTGACGGACTCCATCCTAGTTGGAGGGGTGCTCTCATCTTATCTACCAACATAGACAGGGCTCTAACTCCTCTAGCTCCACAATGAAATAGGGTGCAGGCCAGGCAGCAGGCTGTTAGCCAGCCTGCCAGCATAGTGGAGTCTGCCACTAGCACAGTCAGTGTAGTCAGCTCAGCTATCACCATTGAGACCGTGTCTGTGCCTCGACCTAGGTTGGGCAAAATAAACATGGCGGTGTTCGCCTTAGCAATCTCACTAGGATAAAGACCACCTCCATTCCTATCATTACTGAAAGAGATCATAATACCTCACATCTCAAAATAGGGCTACTTAATGTTAGATCCCTTACTTCAAAGGCAATTATAGTCAATGAACTAATCACTGATCATAATCTTGATGTGATTGGCCTGACTGAAACATGGCTTAAGCCTGATGAATTTACTGTTTTAAATGAGGCCTCACCTCCTGGCTACACTAGTGACCATATCCCCCGTGCATCCCGCAAAGGCGGAGGTGTTGCTAACATTTACGATAGCAAACTTCAATTTACAAAAAAAAAAGACGTTTTCGTCTTTTGAGCTTCTAGTCATGAAATCTACTCAATCACTTTTTATAGCTACTGTTTACAGGCCTCCTGGGCCATATACAGCGTTTCTCACTGAGTTCCCTGAATTCCTATCGGACCTTGTAGTCATAGCAGATAATATTCTAATCTTTGGTGACTTTAATATTCACATGGAAAAGTCCACAGACCCACTCCAAAAGGCTTTTGGAGCCATCATCGACTCAGTGGGTTTTGTCCAACATGTCTCTGGACCCACTCACTGTCACAGTCATACGCTGGACCTAGTTTTGTCCCATGGAATAAATGTTGTGGATCTTAATGTTTTTCCTCATAATCCTGGACTATCGGACCACCATTTTATTACGTTTGCAATTGCAACAAATAATCTGCTCAGACCCCAACCAAGGAACATCAAAAGTCGTGCTATAAATTCACAGACAACACAAAGATTCCTTGATGCCCTTCCAGACTCCCTCTGCCTACCCAAGGACGCCAGAGGACAAAAATCAGTTAACCTCTTGCTTCTACTCGGGACGCTTGCGTCCCAACTAGAGCTCTGGAAATGCAAATGCGCTACGCTAAATGCTAATAGTATTAGTTAAAACTCAAACGTTCATTAAAATACACATGCAGGGTATTGAATTAAAGCTACACTCGTTGTGAATCCAGGCAACGAGTCAGATTTTTAAAATGCTTTTCGGCGAAAGCATGATAAGCTATTATCTGATAGCATGTAACACCCCAAAAGACTGCAGGGGACGTAAACAAAATAATTAGCATTTCGGCGTTACACAAACCGCACAATAAAATAGAAAACATTCATTACCTTTCACCATCTTCTTTGTTGGCACTCCTAGATGTCCCATAAACACTATTTGGGTCTTTATTTCGATTAAATCGGTCCATATAAAGCCTAGATATCGTTATATGTAGACTGTGTGATAAACGAAAAAAACATTGTTTCAAAACGTAACGTCATTTTTTTAAATTCAAAAAGTCGACGATAAACTTTCACAAAACACTTCGAAATACGTTTGTAATGCAACTTTAGGTATTAGTAAACGTTAATAAGCGATAAAATTCATCAGGAGGCGATGTAAAGATCATTAGCTGTCCGTCTGGAAAAATGTCCGGCTAGAAACTCAACGAAAATATCCGGTCCTAGACCGGATTAGATACGGTGTCCTGTATGTGTTTGACCAAGAAAAAACTTGAAGGGAAATGACAAGACTCTAGACACCGTGTGGAAGCTGTAGGTTCTGCAACCTCAGTCAATTAATTGTTTTTCACCTTTATCAATGGGTTCAAGTAGCGCATGGATATATTTTCCCATTTTCAGTGATCAGTTTTTCCTGTGCTTTTCGATGTAAATGCCGTTCTGGTAAAGCCACAGCAGTGATTTAATCAGTTTTTTAAACGTCTGAGTGTTTTCTATCCACACAGACTAAGCAAATGCATATACTATATTCCTGGCATGAGTAGCAGGGCGCTGAAATGTTGCGCGATTTTTAACAGAATGTTCAAAAAAGTAGAGGGTAGAAGCAACAGGTTAACCACCTAACTGAGGATCTCAATTTAACCTTGCGCAATACCCTAGATGCAGTTGCACCCTTAAAAACTAAAAAAAATTCTCATAAGAAACTAGCTCCCTGGTACACAGAAAATACCCGAGCTCTGAAGCAAGCTTCCAGAAAATTGGAACGGAAATGGCGCCACACCAAACTGGAAGTCTTCCGACTAGCTTGGAAGGACGGTACCGTGCAGTACCGAAGAGCCCTTACTGCTGCTCGATCATTCTATTTTTCTAACTTAATTGAGGAAAATAAGAACAATCCGAAATTCCTTTTTGATACTGTCGCAAAGCTAACTAAAAAGCAGCATTCCCCAAGAGAGGATGACTTTCACTTTAGCAGTGATAAATTCATGAACTTCTTTGAGGAAAAGATTATGATTATTAGAAAGCAAATTACGGACTCCTCTTTAAACCTGCGTATTCCTCCAAACCTAAGTTGTCCTGAGTCTGCACAACTCTGCCAGGACCTAGGATCAAGACAGACGCTCAAGTGTTTTAGTACTATATCTCTTGACACAATGATGAAAATAATCATGGCCTCTAAACCTTCAAGCTGCATACTGGACCCTATTCCAACTAAACTACTGAAAGAGCTGCTTCCTGTGCTTGGCCCTCCTATGTTGAACATAATAAACGGCTCTCTATCCACTGGATGTGTACCAAACTCACTAAAAGTGGCAGTAATAAAGCCTCTCTTGAAAAAGCCAAACCTTGACCCAGAAAATATAAAAAACTATCGGCCTATATCGAATCTTCCATTCCTCTCAAAAATTTTAGAGAGGGCTGTTGCGCAGCAACTCACTGCCTTCCTGAAGACAAACAATGTATACGAAAAGTCTGGTTTTAGACCCCATCATAGCACTGAGACGGCACTTGTGAAGGTGATAAATGACATTTTAATGGCATCGGACCGAGGCTCTGCATCTGTCCTCGTGCTCCTAGACCTTAGTGCTGCTTTTGATACCATCGATCACCACATTCTTTTGGAGAGATTGGAAACCCAAATTGGTCTACACGGACATGTTCTGGCCTGGTTTAGATCTTATATGTCGGAAAGATATCAGTTTGTCTCTGTGAATGGTTTGTCCTCTGACAAATCAACTGTAAATTTTGGTGTTCCTCAAGGTTCCGTTTTAGGACCACTATTGTTTTCACTATATATTTTACCTCTTGGGGATGTTATTCGAAAACATAATGTAAACTTTCACAGCTATGCGGATGACGCACAGCTGTACATTTCAATGAAACATGGTGAAGCCCCAAAATTGCCCTCGCTAGAAGCATGTGTTTCAGACATAAGGAAGTGGATGGCTGCAAACTTTCTACTATTAAACTCGGACAAAACAGAGATGCTTGTTCTAGGTCCCAAGAAACAAAGAGATCTTCTGTTGAATCTGACAATTAATCTTAATGGTTGCACAGTCGTCTCAAATAAAACTGTGAAGGACCTCGGCGTTACTCTGGACCCTGATCTCTCTTTTGAAGAACATATCAAGACCATTTCGAGGACAGCTTTTTTCCATCTACGTAACATTGCAAAAATCAGAAACTTTCTGTCCAAAAATGATGCAGAAAAATTAATCCATGCTTTTGTCACTTCTAGGTTAGACTACTGCAATGCTCTATTTTCCGGCTACCCGGATAAAGCACTAAATAAACTTCAGTTAGTGCTAAATACGGCTGCTAGAATCCTGACTAGAACCAAAAATGTGATCATATTACTCCAGTGCTAGCCTCTCTACACTGGCTTCCTTTCAAAGCAAGGGCTGATTTCAAGGTTTTACTGCTAACCTACAAAGCATTACATGGGCTTGCTCCTACCTATCTCTCTGATTTGGTCCTGCCGTACATACCTACACGTACGCTACGGTCACAAGACGCAGGCCTCCTAATTGTCCCTAGAATTTCTAAGCAAACAGCTGGAGGCAGGGCTTTCTCCTATACAGCTCCATTTTTATGGAACGGTCTGCCTACCCATGTCAGAGACGCAAACTCGGTCTCAACCTTTAAGTCTTTACTGAAGACTCATCTCTTCAGTGGGTCATATGATTGAGTGTAGTCTGGCCCAGGAGTGGGAAGGTGAACGGAAAGGCTCTGGAGCAACGAACCGCCCTTGCTGTCTCTGCCTGGCCGGTTCCCCTCTTTCCACTGGGATTCTCTGCCTCTAACCCTATTACAGGGGCTGAGTCACTGGCTTACTGGGGCTCTCTCATGCCGTCCCTGGAGGGGTGCGTCACCTGAGTGGGTTGATTCACTGTTGTGGCCATCCTGTCTGGGTTGGCGCCCCCCCATTGGGTTGTGCCGTGGCGGAGATCTTTGTGGGCTATACTCAGCCTTGTCTCAGGATGGTAAGTTGGTGGTTGAAGATATCCCTCTAGTGGTGTGGGGGCTGTGCTTTGGCAAAGTGGGTGGGGTTATATCCTTCCTGTTTGGCCCTGTCCGGGGTGTCCTCGGATGGGGCCACAGTGTCTCCTGACCCCTCCTGTCTCAGCCTCCAGTATTTATGCTGCAGTAGTTTTATGTGTCGGGGCTGGGGTCAGTTTGTTATATCTGGAGTACTTCTCCTGTCCTATTCGGTGTCCTGTGTGAATCTAAGTGTGCGTTCTCTAATTCTCTTTCCTTCCCTCCATGCCCCAGGACCACCTGACATGATGACTTTGTCCCCAGTCCACCTGGCCATGCTGCTGTTCCAGTTTCAACTGACCTGAGCCCTAGGACCATGCCCCAGGACTACCTGACATGATGACTCCTTGCTGTCTCCAGTCCACCTGGCCATGCTGCTGTTCCAGTTTCAACTTCCACCTAACTGTGCTGCTGCTCCAGTTTCAACTGTTCTGCCTTATTATTATTCGACCATGCTGGTCATTTATGAACATTTGAACATCTTGGCCATGTTCTGTTATAATCTCCACCCGGCACAGCCAGAAGAGGACTGGCCACCCCACATAGCCTGGTTCCTCTCTAGGTTTCTTCCTAGGTTTTGGCCTTTCTAGGGAGTTTTTCCTAGCCACCGTGCTTCTACACCTGCATTGCTTGCTGTTTGGAGTTTTAGGCCGGGTTTCTGTACAGCACTTTGAGATATCAGCTGATGTACGAAGGGCTATATAAATAAATGTGATTTGATTTGATTCAAAACTTCTTCAATTTAAAAATTGTTGAGGCCACTGTGTGCTTAGGGACCCTCAAAGCTGCTGACATTTTTTGGTACCCTTCCCCAGATCTGTGCCTCAACACAATCCTGTATCGGAGCTCTTACATACAGTTCCTTCGACTTAATGGCTTGGTTTGTGCTCTGACATGCACTGTCAACTGAGACACCTTATGTGTACATTTGCAAAAATATCTTTTAACCTGTTTTCACTTCTTCATTATGGGGTATTGTGTCTCGATTGATGAGGAACATGTTTTATTTAATCCATTTTAGAATAAGGCTGTAATGTAACAAAATGTGGAAAAAGTGATTGGTTTGAATACTTTCCGAATGCACTGTAAGTTTGCAAATGCAATGATGCATAGAATGCTTTATTATAATGGTGAATTGCATGGAATGCTTTATTACAACGCCTCATGAAAACGACCCCATTGAAAATGTGAATTTGTTCAATGAACATGAGCAGATTAGTTAAAGTAATATCGTTCTGGATTGTGAAGAAAGAAAAACAAGAGTCCTGTGGTGTGTCGCCATTGTCTCAAGAAGATGAAAAGTCCTGGATTAAAAAGTCAAGCGAGTCATTAAATCTCCTGAGAGAAAGGTGAGGGGAGAAATATTTGTCACTTCTTCTCTGTAGGCTTGTGCATGCTGCTCTGTCTGCAGCTCACCCCTTAGGACCAGGATGAGCAGAGCCAGAATAGTAAAATGCCTGTCTTGATGTGGCACGTGGAATTTTCATTGCGGAGAAAAGCCAAATAACTGGCAAAAAATGGAGGGAATGTTGGAATATAACTAACAAAATTACAGTTAACGTAAACGTAAACGTACACTTAATACAGTATAATCTAATGTATAGAATGTATACAAGAGACAAAATTCACTAATTCTACAGTACAACAGAGTAATGTCTTAAGTGTAAAAGTAACAATGACTCAATATTCCATGCTTTCTGGGAATGCTATAAAGTACAAAAGTTATGGGCAAAGTTAGAAAGTTGGTTGTTAGTAATGTACTTTTAATCAGTGTCTGCATATTTCAAGACATAATATGTGGGTGCAGTGAGATACCTATTGAACGGTACTCTTCTAATAAATTATCTTGAAAAAACGGATACAAAATAACTGGAAATCAATCAATCCTCCATCGTTAAGACAATGGAAAAATCACGCTCTTAATTATCTAAATATTGAAAGAGCATGGGCGATTGAGAGGAACAAAATGGTGCAATTTGAGGACATTGTGGCGGAGAGTAGTGCAGGCACTGGAGGTGAGAACAGGTGGGTCTGGGCAGGTGTGATATCGTTGATGTTTGTGTGCATCTGTATGTAGTCTTTTGTATGTGTAATGTATGCGTTGTACTGTAAAAAAATTAAAATAAAATATCTTACAAAAAAAAGACAAATAAGCCCACAGCATGGACGAAATCAAGGATGAATGAGGAAGATATGGTCATTTGGGGTTGGCTGAGATGGGGATGTTGGTCTCAGCTTCCCCCCAAACCTGTAACCCACCCCCTACCTCCCAATTTCTCCTCCCTCCTCCCAACAATACGATATATGATGTTTAGAAAACCTGCACCACCCTCAATGACACTGTCATTCAGCTGGGCCTCACACACACACAATCACACAAACACAAACACCCCCCCACACACAAACACACATGGAGTGATGCAAATAGGTCTGGACTTACCCTCCCCCCCGACGCAGGTCCACGGACCCCCTGCAACTCGCCTAATGTACATTCTGATGTTTTACGATCTTGACCTCACATGTAAGTGCCAACAGGGTTGCATGGAGGGATCAGCTCAAAAGTGAAAGGACCGTCCCCTTCCCCACACCACCTCTCAGCCCCCTCCCCGGCCCCCCAGGCTGTGGAAAAGGATCAGGTTCCCCTCCAGATGTGTGGCAGGGGCTGTGCCCCGGGCTCGGGGGGTGTGTTTGTATGGCATGCTCCAGCGCTGGTGGCCCCGCACACCCAGGAATGTCACACTTGATGTCACCGGCCTGTCAGGATGACAAATGGCCCCACCCACCCTTGAGACCACGACCCAAACCGCCATTCACCCTTCTAGGTCTTTGTAAACATTTTTATTTGAAGCCCAAATGTAGTCAGGAGCACCATCAGCATCATACATCAAACATGGCTGCGGTATGATGACCAAAAAAAGAGGATTGGATTGAGTTCAAAGTGCTACACTCAGGCAACTCGGTGTCAACATAAACACTTACTATTCACACTCCATTTATCCTGCAATTAATTGGACTGTTGTGCTAGTTTTACTTTTAACAATGCTATTTCTTGACATTACATTCCTTGAAATGTAATGTCTCTTTTAGGGCAAGTGATCAGCCAAGACTTGAGCTATAGTCAACAGTCCAGATTTACTCCAGACAATGGGTACACTGTAGTAACAGTACTACACCCAGGAATCTTCCCTCCTCAGCACTTGAATGTTTAACCTCTCTAGGGAAGCGGGCAGCATTCGGAATTTTGGATGAAAGGCATGCCCAAATTCAAAGGCTTGCTATTCGTGACGAGAATATATGATATGCATATAACTGGTAGATTCGGATAGAAAACACTCTAAAGTTTCCAAAACTGTTAAAATAGTGTCTGTGAGTATAACAGAACTGATTTAGCAGGCGAAAACCTGAGAAAGAAAAAAAAAGTTTTTTTTTGGTTTTGTTGTTTTCTATTCAATGCCATTACAGTATCCATTGAATTAGGACTCAATTTGCAGTTCCTATGCCTTCCACTAGATGTCAACAGTCTTTAGAAATCGTTTCAGGCTTGTATTCTTATAAATGAGGGAGTAAGACCAGTCTGAACGAGTGGACCCTAACGTGACGCAGAGTTTTTTTCAGGCGCATGTGCATTTCTTTTTTACCGTTTATATTGACAACGTTATTGTCCGGTTGAAATATTATAGATCATTTAAGCTAAAAAACAACCTGAGGATTGAATATAAACATCGTTTGACATGTTTCAATGAACTTTACGGATACAATTTAGATTTTTTGTCTGATTGTTTTGACTGTGTTTGAGCCTTTGGATTACTAAAGAAAACACGTTAAAAACGGATGTTTTTGGATATAAAGAGACTTCATCGAACAAAAGGAACATTTATTGAGTAAATGAATGTCTTTTGATTGCCACCATATGAAGATCATCAAAGGTAAGGGATTCATTACAGAGTTTTGTAACGCTTCTGCTTGGCTGGTTACTGTTTGTAATAATTGGTCAACTGGGCTATGTTCTGGGCTAGGTATGTTCTGGGCTAGGTATGATTTCGCCGAAAAAGCATTTTATAAATATGACACTGTGGTTGGTTTACAAGAGGTTAATCTTTAAACCTATGTAAAATATGTTTTGTCTTCTGAATTTTTATAATGAGCACTTCTGTAATTGAATTTGGCACTCTGCAACCTCACTGGATGTTGGACAGATGAGACGCTAGCGTCCCACATACCCTAGGGAGGCTAAAACCTGTTAAGCCTACCCCCTACTTTTTCGAAAATTCTGTTAAAAATCGCGCAACATTTCAGCATCCTGCTACTCATGCCAGGAATATAGTATATGCATATGATTAGTATGTGTGGATAGAAAACACTCCTAAAACTGGTTAAATCATGGCTGTGACTATAACATAACGTGTGTTTCATCGAAAACCGCAAGAAAAACTGATCACTGAAAACTGGAAAATATATCAATGCGCCACCTGCATGTATTGCCTATTGGAAAGCAAATTAGATGGGGCTGAGATTGCAAGTCCTACAGCTTCCACACGATGTCGCCAGTCTTGTCAATTGCCTGGCCTTTGTTTCTTGGTCAAACGAGCGAGAGAGAGCCCATTCCTTCCGGTCTCCGACAGGATGTTTTGGAGTAGAAATTTCTGAACATGATTTCAAGACGTGGAGCTATTGAATACACATCACCCCGTGATCAATTTGATTATTAACGTTTACTAATACCTAAGTTGGATTACAAAAGTATTTCGAAGTGTTTTGTGAAAGTTTATCGTCGACTTTTTTAATTTAAAAAAATGACGTTGCGTTTTAAAACGGTGTTCTGAAGTTGGACGTCGGACGAAAAGTTCAAAAAGTTCAGTTTCAGCCCGTAGAAACATGCCAAACTA
This sequence comes from Oncorhynchus nerka, assembly GCF_034236695.1. Taxonomy (NCBI): domain Eukaryota; kingdom Metazoa; phylum Chordata; class Actinopteri; order Salmoniformes; family Salmonidae; genus Oncorhynchus; species Oncorhynchus nerka. The sequence continues at coordinate 43,368,453 of NC_088408.1, read as the reverse complement.
AGTATGGAATCTGTCTTTACAATGTTTTTAACATAAAACTTCATTAATGTTCCAACCGGAGAATTCTTTTGTCTGTACAAATTAAGTGGAACGTAGCTACCTTTCACGTGAGCGTGCCAGATCTAGGCTGTGGCACTCTGCCAGACCACTCACTCACTCAAAGAGCTCTTACGAGCCCCTCCTTTAGAGTAGAATCCTCAAAGCAGGTTCTAAATACTGTTGACATCTAGTGGAAGCTTTGGGAAGTGAAACATAACAAATATCACCCTGTATCTTCAATGAGTTGAAAAACTACAAACCTCAGATTTGCCACTTCCTGGTTGGATTTGTTCTCAGGTTTTTGCCTGCCATATGAGTTATGTTATACTCACAGACATCATTCAAACAGTTTTAGAAACTTCAGAGTGTGTTCTATCCAAATATCCAAATAATATGCATATCCTAGCCTCCGGGCCTGAGTAGCAGGCAGTTTACTCTGGGCACGCTTTTCACCCGGACGTGAAAATACTGCCCCCTACACCAGTGAGGTTAACACACTTAAATGTCTTACTAACGTTGGCCACGGAGAAGGAGAGCCCACATTCCTTGGTTGCGGGCCACGTCGGTGGCACTGTAATGTTCTCAAAGCGGGCCAAAGAAGGTGTTTAGATTGTCCGGAAACAAGACTTCGGTCTTTTCAGCCACGTAGTCCGTGATTGTCTGTAGACCCTGCTACATACTGTCTGAGCTGTTGAATTACGACTCCACTTTATCTCTATACTGACGTTTTGCCTGATTGAATGCCTTACGGAGGGAATAACTACACTGTTTGTATTCGGCCATATTCCCAGTCACCTTGCCATGGTTAAATGCGGTGGTTTACGTTTTCAGTTTTGTGCGAATGATGGCATCTATTCATGGTTTCTGGTTTGGGTAGGTTTTAATAGTCACAGTGGGTACAACATCTCCTATGCACTTCCTGATAAACTCAGTCCCCGTATCAGTGTGTTCGTCAATGTTATTGTCGGAGGCTACCCGGAAAATATCCCAGTCCGAGTGTTAAAAATAATCTTGAAGCTTGGATTCCGATTTCTCAGACCTGCGTTGAATAGTCCTTAGCACGGCCACTTCCTGTTTGAGATTCTGCCTATAGGAATAGAGGAATAAAATGGAGTCGTGCTCAGATTTGCCGAAGGGAGGGTGGGGGAGGGCCTTGTAGACATCCCGGAAGTTGGAGTAGCAGTGGTCGAGTGTTTAATCAGTGCGAGTACTACAGTCAATGTGTTGATAGAACTTTTGAGGCATTTTCCTCAAATTTGTTTTGTTAAAATCCCAAACTACAATAAATGCGACCTCAGGATATGTGGCTTCTAGTTTGTATGAAGTCCAGTGAAGTTCTTTGAGGACCGTCGTGGTATAAGCTTGAGCGGGAATATACATGGCTGTGACTATAACCGAAGATAATTATTTGGTGAGGTAATACGGTTGGCATTTGATTGTGAGGTATTCTAGGTCGGGTGAACAAAAGGACTTGAATTCCTGTACTGTATGTTTTTACAATCAAACCATGAGTAGTTAATCATGAAACATAACCCCCTCCCTTCTTCTTCCCAGAGAGATATTTATTCCTGTCTGCGTGACAGTATATCAGACAGTATATCCCGAGAGATCCATGCCTCCATGAAACAGTATTTTATAATCCCTGATGTCTCTCTGGAAGGAAATCCTCGCCCTCAGCTCGTCAACTTTATTTTCCAGAGACTGAACATTTTAGCAAGTAATATACTTAGAATTGGTGGGTGGTGTAAGACTAGAAGTCCACTCCGAGTACCTCTTCTCTGCCGGAGATGTTTTGGATCTGGAATCAATTCAATCAGTCAGACTAAAGTATGTTATGAGCAAAAGAGCAGAGGAATAATTTAATATGAGTCATCAGGCTACCTCCCTCCTTCCCTCCACACACACAAATAGACACACATACATAAACACACACACACGGGAAAAACTTTCTCCTAGAGTGAATCTGCTAAGCGTTACACACATATGAACATATGCTCTCTTGGTGTCACTGCTGAGGCCTCCAGACAGTTTTGGAATATTTCGAAGGGGCACGGAGTATGTCAAATAAATGCTGAAAAATGTGTCTGTGAAGGACACTAACTAAATAGTTATGACTGTCTCATATGCTGTTGCTTTCAACAGACTCAGGAAAATTACTTCATTCACAAAGGATGGGCTCAACAAATGCAAGTCCCCAAACAGTAGCTGAACACCGTTTATTGCCCACTTTCTATTTACTACTTTCTATTTTTCTGTTGGGGGGGGCAGAACAGGTGGGCTTACCACTAGGAATAGCACTCAGACATGAAACACTAGCAGGTCATGGAACACGTAGACACACAAGTTAGCATTTCCAAAATGCATTTCTACATGATCAGTAAACACGACCACATGTGCCCGAGCAGATAATGTTACACACGTTTTGAAATTGGATTGGCACCCTATCTCATCTCACCTGGGAATAGAAGAAGGGCCCATCTGTAAATATCAAACGGACCGAGCGTTGGTGTTTCAACCGTTCCCCGACTCCAGTTCAATAAGCACCCCTCTGTTTATATTGAGAGGGTTTTCATTAACTGTTAACGAATTACATTTGAATCCATAACGCTCCATTCATTTCTTAAATGTGTTTGACTGCTGGAAGATTTGCACTGAATTGCTGACAGGGAGAGAATCAAGGAAACAAAGTGAGGGAAGATGAATTATGTTTTCCCCTGTCTTTTTTGTTCTTGTTGTTTTTTTTCTATTTCTTCATTCTTCTGCAGGCTGATACTTTTTTTTGCAGATACAGCCAATCAGACGGTGTCTTGGAGCAGCTGTAATTCTCAGTCGGTTTGATTCCTTCCATATTTTTCAACGCAAAACATTTTAGTTTTTGAGAGCCTGGTAGAGGAAAAGATTCAGTTGAATTGGACTGTGCCTTGTATCATTATGAATGCATTATCAGAGCTCATATCTTGCAGAATAACAACAATTGGGCTAACAACAGTTGTCTCAATGTGTTTAACTTTGACCCATTTTTAAGGCAGTTGTTCATAAATTATTTGGTGTGGTTCTGGCGGTCAGCTTCCTTTTAAAACACCAAATCCAACCTTATCAAGCTGTTCTCCTCTCCAGAGCGGTTTCTAATTCAGTGGACACCCCCTTGATCTCTCTGGTGCTTCCAAGGCATAATTGACCCTTAATTTGTGTGACCAGTAGACCTTGATGTTGGTGGCGATAAGAAGGGGAAGTCTTAATTGGGTAAAAACAGTGTCCCACTATGAAGCACATATGCTCTGTTGCCCCAGCCGGTGACCTCCTGAGGCCTGCTCAGACAGTGGAGCCTGGAGGCCCAGTTTATTCCGTCCCCAGAGGACAGGCACTCATGCTGGGGCAGGGTAAGGGCACTGGGTCCTTAATTAACAGTGTGTGGGTAGGGTAGCTCGGGCTTGTTGCGGCTCCCCAGACCAGAAATCCTTTCTGCCTCCGGTGTTCTGCTCAGTCTACTTTTAATGAAAGGGGTACTTGCACAACAGCGAGCACGAAGCACCCAAATCTCAGTTCCACTGCAAAACACACAGGCACTAGCTAATAAACACATGCCTTGCAAAAAATATACTTCCAGAAAAGAGCTCACGGAGGCTTCATAAAGGTTTGCAAACATTGCTTGATGAGGCTTGAGAGAGTTAGACAGATAGTTGTGGAATTTTTTTGTGGAAGTAATTCCTGCTGTCATTCATTTGATGTAGAGAAAAATTGTCTTATTATCACATCACATCTGTATGCAAAACACTTTCCACACAGCTGTTTAAAAATGATAGTTTGCATGAAATTGGGCAGAAATGTTTACCTGTCACGCCCTGACCTTAGAAATCCTTTTTATGTCTCTATTTTGGTTTGGTCAGGGCGTGAGTTGGGGTGGGCATCTATGTTTTTTGTTTCTATGATTTTCTATTTCTATGTTTTGGCCGGGTATGGTTCTCGATCAGGGACAGCTGTCTATCGTTGTCTCTGATTGGGAACCATACTTAGGTACCCTTTTTCCCACCTGGGTTTGTGGGAAGTTAACTTTGTTTGATGGCACATAGCCTGAAGCTTCACGGTTTGTTTTGTTTATTGTTTTGTCGGCGTCATTTCAAATAAAAGAGAATGTACGCTTACCACGCTGCACCTTGGTCCAGTTACTTCAACGGCCGTGACATTACCTTTAGTGATGCTCTTTTGTTGATGAGAATTTTCCTGCACTGAGTGTATTTAAGGTTTTAAAAGGCTTCTAAAGTTTGTACTTGATTTTCCCTAATTAAAAATGTATCAACCCCTACAAAAATTTCAATTAATTATAATCCACATAATTACTCACATTTCCTCTTGCTGCAGGATTATTTTCCTGCTTTGGCAATCTGGCTCAAATTAAGATCCGACATCTGTAGTGATCTTGTTTTCAGGTGTCATGAAATTACAATGGCCATGACATGAAGGTGTCCTGTTCATTATTTAGCCAATTTAGTGAATTTAAATTATGGCAATTTTTGGAGGGACCTTGTAAGCATAATTGTGATAGCTATCAACATAACGCAAGAACAAGTATGATTAAGAACTGGAGGAGAGGGTGAGTTTTTTACTGTGAAACATTCACTAAATCATACAGTATGAACATGGACAATAATTTGCAATAGAAAATTCTACATAAGAGGATGCTTTGATAGATTTTGTACATAAACATATTTCTTTACATTTAACATAACTACGTTTGCACTTAGAACTCCATATTTCACATCTTTACTCTCACGAGTCGTGATAGTTTCCTTTAGTTACCTGTCAAACACCCATGATTATGACTAATCATATACAGGAGATTAATATTATGTAGGCCTGAAGGAGTTTGTTTTTCTATTTCATCTCTCTCTTTTTGAAGGGGAAAACAGATTATGACGGAGGTCAAACGACAAGGTTGCTGGAGAATGTGTATTGAACTCAGGGGAGGAGATAGAGCCATTGAGCAATGCATAACCTCATAACTGCTTTCCCAGCATGCCTTTCTTTAATGAGACTGGGAGAGTGAAAGGTCAGTGCCATTGCACCGAAAGATGGCCCTAATGCAGAATGACAAATCATCAACCCTACGTCTTCTTTAGTAGCAAACACAGCTGTTACGATGGCTTCCCTGCCTAGTTTGTTTTGACCGGTCATTCAATGGAGCCTGTTGGAAAGAAAATCATGTTGCAAGCTGCTGGCATTCACTGTGCAGAGATCATGCCATTATAGTGGAAAATAATACGTCTTCTGTTCCAAAACTGAAATAGAAACTGACAGCTACTGGAGTATGGTTGAGAGATATTTCAGGCTGGAAACTAAACAACATATTGTCAAGGCAGACATCTGAGCACTTGAAAAGTCACTGTCATTTTCTATATGTTCAGGCTGTGGACTGCTGTGAGGTGGTTACATATTTTTTTTTTGCTTCATTCTCTCGTGGGGCAAGTTCACCCTGTATGGCACATACAATATACACTCCAAAAATAAAAGGTTCCTGTAGTATCCTTTAGGGTTTCTTCAAAGTGAATCTGTGGAGGGACCCCTATAAGTTCTTTGAAGAACCCCTTTTAATGGATCCTCAAAGAATCTTTTGAAGAACCTTTTGAGGTTAATTGTTGAACTATCCCCCTCCCCTTAATAATAATACGCATAACAATAACACAATATTTCATTGTCAGTATTTATTATTATTTTATTGGCAAAGCAGAATTTGGGTATATCCTCTGGAGTGTTGGGTATATGGGTATATCCTTGGGTATATCCTCTGGAGTGTTGATGTTAATGTGTTCTCAATATCCATAGTATCATGACGTTGCCCTGTTGGTGAGGTTTATGACCCCCATAAATACCTTACCCCTTTTCTCTCTCTACTCTACAGAACGGACTCTTTGCCCTTTGTTAACATAGAGAGAGTAGGGCAACATCAAAAGGTTGGGGGAAAGAGCAATCTTTCTGTAATCCAACCAGTTGAAGTGCCCGTTGGTACTTAATTAAACAACATGATGTCAGATCACTTGGTGTCTAGGATATTATATCTGATGACAGGATGACATAAATTGTATCATGGAAAGTCTACATATTCTATCAGATTCACATGGAAATGTTTTGCAATTTAACTTCTTGCGTCGAGCTAACCCGGATCCGGTATCATGACTACAGCCTCAAGCCCATTACCATAACGCAACGTTAACTATTCATGAAAATCGCAAATGAAATGAAATCAATATGCTAGCTCTCATGCTTAGCCTTTTGTTAACAACACTGTCATCTCAGATTTTCAAAAATATGCTTCTCTACCATAGCAAACTAGCATTTAGCATTTAGCGTTCGCATTTAGCATTAGCATTTAACGTTAGCATTAGCAGGCAACATTTTCACAAAAACCAGCAAAAACATTCAATAAATCATTTACCTTTGAAGAACTTCGGATGTTTTCAACGAGGAGACTCTCAGTTAGATAGCAAATGTTCCGTTTTTCCTGAAATATTTTTTGTGCAGGAGAAATCGGTCCATTTGGTGCGTCATGTTTGGCTACCAAAAAAAACGAAAATTCAGTTATCCAAACACCGAACTTTTTTCCAAATATTTAGAAACCAATCCTCAAGGTGTTTTTCGCATATCTCTTCAATGATGTATCGTTCCTGGAAGTGTGCTTCTGCTTCTGTATCCCATGGTAAAATGAGTTTTACTGACAATTGCGCACCAATTTAGACAAAAGACACCGGACGGCCCCCTGGCAAATGTAGTCTCTTATGGCCAATCTTCCAATGATATGCCTACAAATATGTCACAATGCTGCAGACAACTTGGAGAAACGATAGAAAGGGCAGGCTCATTCGTGGCGCTTTCACAGCCATATAAGGAGACAATGAAAAACAGAGCCTCAAAAATCCTGCTCATTTCCTGTTTGAAGTTTCATCTTGGTTTCGCCTGTAAGATCAGTTCTGGGGCACACACAGATAATATCTTTGCAGTTTTGAAAACGTCAGAGTGTTTTTTTTCCAAAGCTGGCAATTATATGCATAGTCGAGCATCTTTTCGTGAAAAATATTGCGCTTAAAATGGGCACGTTTTTTTTATCCAATAATGACATAGCGCCCCCATAGGTTGAAGAGGTTAAATATTTAAATATGAAACTATTTGTGAAAAGATAACATTTTATTTTAGCTTCTAAATGAGAGATTTGTTTTCATAAGTAAACTATGCTCGCTCAGTGGCCATGCCCAAAATTAATAGACATCGGTTGAGAACTCTCCCCCACTACAAAAGCCCGTTGGCGAAAGTCAATCTTGTCTTCCCGATGATGTGAGGACTGGTGTCCATACGTTCAAAAGGGCTCATTTCTACGTGGAGGTGACGATCACCACGTTGGAAGGATACATTTCGGGCGGTTATTTAGAATGCATACGATTCTGTATATACAATAGCATAGCTTCTCAAGGTCTGATAGAGACCCAATCCTTTCGTTCCTCAGTCTTCCTGCTCTTTCATTCAAACCCAACCCTCTTTCTTGTGTAACCGGCCGTCATATAGATTTCGTCCGCTAGGGATGTTTTATTTTATGACATAATTAGTAATCAATGTATGATCCATCCTGTGTATATGTAATTCTGTGTGATTATTATTTTATGTATTTAGTAAATAAATAATTAAATTAAATGTTGTATTGGCGATTCAACTTATTTGCCAGGGTTCGTGAAAACAATATCCAAGAATTTTACAACGTTCAGATGAGACAATGAGCTGACGATTAATAATTGACTGCTATTGATATAATAGATTACCAGATCTTTAAGAGTTTATTCGGAAGACAACAGCTCTAGAAACATTATTTTGTGGTGCCCCAACTTCCTAGTTAATTACATTTACATGATTAGTTTAATCGGGTAATATTAATTACAGAGAATTGATTTGATAAAATAGCATGTCATATATCATTTAATCCATAGTAAAGGCACAACAACAGCCATAATGATTTTGCAGTGCATGGTGATCGTACAGATTTCCTGTTATATTCATCAGAGGTGTAGGGAGGGTGAAGTCTATGAATCCAAAAAAGAGTAATTATACAGATTTTTAACAAAACAGGCACACGACAGCATTCATACCTTGGTGTTTGTCGTGAATGTTAAGGTAAAGAACATACGGTACATTGTCCGTAATGTAGAGGCCTATGGGATTTTCAATGAAGAGGCAAGGGAAAAGGATGGTACATGTGATCTGAATAACATACCATACCAATACCAATACTTGCAACACCTGAGAAGTTCAGTCATCTGCGCCCAAAACAGCTAGCCTACAACATATTCTTATAGCCTACATGTTCTTACCTCTTTGTTGATTGATAGCCATTGAATTGTGTCCATTTTCTGTTTTAGAAGATCTGAACCAATAAAAGACAGATGGTATCATCATAAAACAATTTAAATGTAGATCATAAAAGGGAAAAATCTTACCTTAAATTGAGGAGATCTTTACATTTTGCAGTTAGGTGCCTGCACCTACTGTCCTTTCAAATTCAAATCCAAATGTTTCAGTTGGGTAGTTAGTTTGTGTGGGTTCTTGCAGAAACCTAAGGAGGTTTTGTTGAACCCCACCTGCTATGAGGTTCTTGGAATAACCTTTTAGGGGCCATTTTCAGTGTCAAGAACACAAAGGTTCTTCAAATAACTTTTAAAATCTTAGAAGAACCCTTGTTGAACCCCTCATTTTGAGTGTAGGTAAAAAGCATAGAGCGCTAGCTAAGGAATGAAGAATCAAGGTCAAATGGATAAGAGTTACATTTTGTGTCAATCAGCTAGTTATTTTTGATTAAAATGACAATGATGCCGGATTGGGTCACAGGCTGCCAGAGATATGCCATATCAGATGGAAAGTTGTTCGGCTGCCACTCCTCCTTCATGGTACAGTCTCCAACTCTGTAAGCCTTTGCGAATTTGAGAAAAGATCTTAATTAATAACTGTTTACAAGCGACTGTGTCACCTTAATGAATGTTCATGTCTGGCCAATGACAAGGGACAGAAATCTCCAACCAGCACCTATTTGTTTGTTTTGGACCTTACTCCACTTCTTCCTGGGCCTGTTCTCCGGTCTTTCTGTGGTCTCTCTCTGGTCTTTCTGGCCAAGTGAAGCTGAGAAACATAAAGGGCCAATTCCCCTCAGCAATTTGCAGGCTGGAGCCAAAATCAACTTCCCTGCTTCTCTCCTCTCTTATCGTCCAAGCTCTCCCCTGGTTCCCATTGGGCCCCTGTGACCGTCACACCAAACAGGCGGTGTCCAGCAGAAGAGTGAGCCCAGCTGTTATGGAAATGATGTTTTGATGATTAGGGAAACATAATTGGGACACAACTGTTCCTTACTGCAATCTGGGGGGTGCCATTTGACTCTAGGGCATTTAGTCATACCTACTTTCATAGATGCAATAACATAAACAAAGCAATCCGCTATGGAAATGGTTCATTCACAGTTTAGGGCAGAAGAGCTGTCTGTAAACTCCTAAAGGCATCCACAAGCTTCCCAGCCGGAACAGTTTGGGAGAGTTTGTGCATACAATACTGGTCAAAAGTTTGGACACACCTACTCATTCAAGGGTTTTTCTTTATTTTTACTATATTCTACACTGTAGAATGGAATCATGTAGATTTTAGATTCTTCAAAGTAGCCACCCTTTGCAATGATGGCAGCTTGGCATTCTCTCAACCAGCCTCACCTGGAATGCTTTTCCAACAGTCTTGAATGAGTTCCCACATATGCTGAGCAGTTGTTGGCTGCTTTTCCTTCACTCTGCGGTCCAACTCATCACACACCATCCTAATTGGGTTGAGGTCGGGTGATTGTGGAGGCCAGGTCATCTGATGCAGCACTTCACCATTCTCCTTCTTGGTCAAATAGCCCTTAAACAGCCTGGAGGTGTGTTGGATCATTGTCCTGTTGAAAAACAAATGATAGTCCCATTAACTTCTTGTAGCTGTAGGGGCACTATTGAGTAGCTTGGATGAATAAGGTGCCCAAAGTAAACGGCATGCTCCTCAGTCTCAGTTGCTAATATATGCATATTATTATTAGTATTGGATAGAAAACACTCTGAGGTTTCTAAACATGTTTGAATGATGTCTGTGAGTATAACAGACCTCATATGGCAGGCAAAATCCTGAGTTGAAATCAAAACAGGAAGTGAGAAATCTGAGGCTGGTATGTACTCAACACAGTTCCCATTGAAATCCCCTTGAGATATTAATGATGTTGCACTTCCTAGGGCTTCCACCAGATGTCAACCGTCTATAGAAATTTGAATGAGGCGTCTACTGTGTGGTGGGACTGAATGACAGCAGAATGAATCAGGTGTCTGGCAGTCAGCCATTTTCTGGTCACACGCATTCCACATGATAGCGACCTGCTTTCCATGGCTCTTGAAGACACCAAGGAATACTCCGGTTGGAACTTTATTGAAGATGAATGTTAAAAACATCCTAATGATTGATTCTGTACTTAGTTTGAAATGTTTCTTCGACCTGTAATATAACTTTTTAAAGTTTTTGTCTGACATAACGCTGAACAGAACGAGTATTTGGATATGTATACCAAACGCGCTAACAAAAGTAGCTAATTGGACATAAATAACGGACATTATCGAACAAATCAAGCATTTATTGTGGACCTGGGATTCCTTGGAGTGCATTCTGATGAAGATCATCAAAGGTAAGGGAATATTTAGCATGTAATTTATGGTTTATGTTGACTACAACATGGCTGCTATTTTGACTTGATTGTTCTGAGCGCCGTTTCAGATTATTGCATGGTTTGCTTTTTCTGTAAAGTTTTTTTGAAATCTGACACAGCGGTTGCATTAACCTAGGTGGCACTATTTTTATGTTTGGAAAAATAACGTTCCCAAAGTAAACAGCCTATTTCTCAGGACCAGATGCTAGAATATGCCTATAATTGACAGATTAGAAAACTCTATAATGTTTCCAAAACTGTCAAAATATTGTCTGTGAGTATAACATAACTGATATTGCAGGTGAAATCCTGAGGAAAATCAAAACAGGAAGTGGCTTTTGAAAAATCCATGTTCCATAGCTTGCCTTTGCTCCAATTAAAGGGATATCAACCAGATTCCTTTTCCTATCGCTTCCTCAAGGTGTCAACAGTCTTTAGACATAGTTTCAGGCTTTTATTTTTAAATATTAGCGAGAAAAATAACATTGCGTCGTTGTATTGTTATACTGCTACTGAAAAGGACAGTTGCGGTTGATATATTATCGATTATATATTTTAAAAACAACCTGAGGATTGATTACAAAAAACATTTGACATGTTTCTATGGACATTACGGATACTATTTGGAATTTGTCTGCGTTGTCGTGACCGCTCTTTCCTGTATATTTCTGAACATAACATGCCCAACAAACGGAGGTATTTTGGATATAAAAATATCTTTATGGAACAAAACAAACATTTATTGTGTAACTGGGAGTCTCGTGAGTGAAAAAATCCGAAGATCATCAAAGGTAGACGATTCATTTGATTGCTTTTTGGATTTTCGTGACCAAGCTACTTGATGCTAGGTGTACATAATGTTTTGTCGAGCGATGGATAAACTTACACAAACGCTTGGATTGCTTTCGCTGTAAAGCATGTTTTCAAAATCTGACAAGACAGGTGGATTAACAAAAGGCTAAACTGTGTTTTGCTATATTGCACTTGTGATTTCATGAATATAAATATTTTTAGTTTTATTTTATGAATGTGGCGCTATGCAATTCAGCGGTTGTTGATGACAATTATCCCGCTAAAGGGATGGGTAGCGTCAAGTTAAGGAGAGGTATATCTATAATTCCATGTGTATAACTTGTATTATCATCTGCATTTATGATGAGTATTTCTGTTGAATCGATGTGGCTATGCAAAATCACTGGATGTTTTTGGAACTAGTGAATGTAACTCGCCAATGTGAACTCCAATTTTTTTATATAAATATGAACTTTATCAAACAAAACATACATGTACTGTGTAACATGAAGTCCTATGAGTGTCATCTGATGCAGATCATCAAAGGTTAGTGATTCATTTGATCTCTATTTGTGCTTTTTGTGACTCCTCTCTTTGGCTGTGAAAATGGCTGTGTTTTTCTGTGGCTTGGTGGTGACCTAACATAATCGTTTGTGGTGCTTTCGCCGTAAATCGTATTTGAAATCGGACACTTTGGTGGCATTAACAAGAAGAAAACCTTTAAAACGGTATAAGATACAGCTATGTTTGAGGAATTTTAATTATGATAATTCTGTTTTGAATTTGGCGCACTGCTGTTGTCATATCATCCGGTTAATGGGATTGCAATCCAAAGAGGTAATTAAGCTCAAACCAGATGGGATGGCATATCGCTGCAGAACGCTGTGGTAGCCATGCTGGTTAAGTGTGCCTTGAAATCTAAATAAATCACAGACAGTGTCACCAGCAAAGCACCCCACACCATCTTACCTCCTCCTCCTTGCTTCATGGTGGGAACCACACATGAGAAGGTCATCCATTTACCTACTCTGCATCTCACAAAGACATGGCAGTTGGAAACAAAAAATCTCAAATTCGGACTCATCAAACCAAAAGGACAGATTTCCACCGGTCTAATGTCCATTGCTTGTGTTTCCTGGCCCAAGAAAGTCTCTTCTTCTTATTGGTGTCCTTTAGTCGTGGTTTCTTAGCAGCAATTTGATTATGAAGGCCTAATTCACGAAGTCTCCTTCGAACAGTTGATGTTGAGATGAGTCTGTTACTTGAACTCGATGAAGAAAGGGCTGCGATTTCTGAGACTGGTAACTCTAATCAATTGATCCTCTGCTTCAGAGGTAACTCTGGGTCTTCCTTTCCTGTGGCGCTCCTCATGAGTCCTAGTTTCATCATAGCGCATTATGTTTCTTGCGACTGCACTTAGGAATTTTCCGCATTGCCTGACCTTCATGTCTTAAGGTAATGATGGAATGTCGTTTCTCTTTGCTTATTTGCACTGTTCTTGCCATAATATTGTTAGCAGTTGGTGTTACTCTTCAATAACACAAACCCCAAAGCAAATCATGGGGAGGAAAATAGGTTTATTCAAAGAGAACAAATCCTGCTGTGAGGTAGATGGTCGATGTTCATGCTCTCCTGTCCTCAGTGATTCTCTCCTGTGTGATTCTCTCTACAGAAAAAAGGGACAGGATATCGTTTTATAACCCAGCCCTAGCCTGTGGTTTAGCAATTAGAACCCCTTGCAATAAAACTGGGCCAATGGCCAAATAACACGTATCCTGTTTCAGGTTCAATTTTTAAACAATTTGGACCAATGAGAACATGCCTTGTGGCTATGAGTCGCGGACTGAAATTCCTCCTATGTCTCTGACCCATTGATATTACAGAAAAAACGCTATTTCCATTCATTGTTTGTACTCTATTGACCTCTCTCTATTGTCCTCTCTCTATTGTCCTCTGCGTTGTGTATTTATCATCAAAATATTCTTACAATATGGACTTGGTCTTTTACCAAATAGGGCTATCTTCTGTATACCACCACTACGTTGTCACAACACAACTGATTGGCTCAAATGCATTAAGAAGGAAAGAAATTCCACAAATATAATTTTAACAAGGCACACCTATTAATTGAATTGCATTACATGATAACATTACATCAGGAAGCTGGTTGAGAGAATGCCAAGAGTGTGCAAATCTGTCATTAAGGCAAAGGGTGGCTACTTTGAAGAATCTCAAATAATAAATAAATAAATTGTTTTACACTTGTTTAGTTACTACATGATTCCATGTGTGTTATTTCATAGTTTTGATGTCTTCACCGTTGTAGAAAATTGTAAAAATTAAGAAAAACCTTTGAATGAGTAGCTGTGTCCAAACTTGACTGGTATTGTATATATGATGACATTTTTGTTAATTTTGGACTTAGGTTAGGGTTTTTCGGCAGTTTGGGCACACCTTCGTTGATTGGTCAACAGTAGGGATTCTTGTTCAGATGGCGAGGGAGAAGAAGGCTGACGTTTTACGTGTTCCTATCCAATTGTGTTTTCTGTTCGTTTCTTTGCATTGTTTGTAACTTTTTTTTAAAACTTATTTTGTACATAATGTTGCTGCTACCGTCTCTTATGACTGAAAATAACTTCGGACATCAGAACTGCAATTACTCACCCCGATCTGGCAGAATCCTTCTTTTCCTTTAAATAAGCCCGACGTGAATGACATACTGCTTACCTGGGAACAGGCCCAGATATCATTAGCGTGAAATTGAAGGCAGGGAAAAGGGTCCGGAGTGCGGGCTGCCATCTGAGAATTTGTAGGGATCGAATAAACCCCCACTGTCTTCCATTCTGCTAGCAATCTTTGGAAAATAAAAGATTAGAAGATTAAACTGCCAACGGGACATTCAAAACTGTAATATCTTATGTTTCACGGAGTTGTGGCTGAACGACGACATTATCAACATACAGCTGGCTGGTTATACGCTGTATCGGCAAGATAGAACAGCAACCGTCTGGAAAAACAGGGAGTGGCGGACTATGTATTTTTGCAAAAAACAGCTGGTGCACGATATCAAAGGAAGTCTCAAGATTTTGCTCGCCTGAGGTAGAGTATATCAAGCTGTAGACCAACTATCTACCTAGAGAGTTCTGTATTTTTCGTATCTGTCTACATACCACCACAGACTGAGGCTGGCACTAAGACCACACTCAATTAGCTGTATTCCGCTTAAAGCATACAGGAAAACGGTCACCCAAAAAGTGGCGCTCCTAGTGGCCGGGGACTTTAATGCAGCGAAACTTAAATCGTTCTTTCCAAATTTCTATCAGCATGTTAAATGTACAACCAGAGGGAAAAAAACTGTGAACCACTTTTACTTCACACACAGAGACACATGCAAAGCTCTCCCTGGCCCTCCATTTGACAAATCTGACCATAATTCTAACCTCCTGATTCCTGCTTACAAACAAAAATTAAAGCAGGGAGCACCGGTGACTCGATCAATAATAAAGCCGTCAGATGAAGCAGATGCTAAGCTACAGGACTGTTTCGCTAGCACAGACTTGAAAACTTTCCGGGATTCCTCCGATTGCATTGAGGAGTACACCACATCAGTCACTGGCATCATCAATAAGTGCATAGATGACGTCATCCCCACAGTACCCCAACCAGAAGCCAGGAATTACAAGCAACATCCGCGCTGAGCTAAAGGCTAGCGCTGCCGCTTTCAAGGAGTGGGACTCTAACTCAGGAACATATAAGAAATCCCGATATGGCCTCTGACGAACCATCAAACAGGGAAAGCATCAATACAGGACTAAGATCAAATCGTACTACACCGGCTCTGACGTTCGTCGGATGTGGCAGGGCTTGTAAACCATTACAGATTAGTAAAGGAAGCACACCCGAGAGCTGCCCAGTGACACGACCCTACCAGACAAGCTAGACTACTTCTATGCTCGCTTCGAGGCAAATAACACTGAAACATGAGAGCACCAGCTGTTCAGGAAGACTGATCATGCTTTCCGCTGCCGATTTGAGTAAAACCTTTCATGAACAGGTAAACATTCACAAGGCCGCAGGGCCAGATGAATTACCAGGACATGTACTCAAAACATGTGACAAGTGTCTTCACTGACATTTTCAAACTCTCCCTGACCGAGTATGTAATAGCTACAGCTGAAGTTGGAAGTTTATATACACTTAGGTTGGAATCATTAAAACCTGTTTTTCAACCGCTCCACAAATTTCCACAAATTTCTTGATAACAAACTATAGTTTTGACAAGTCGGTTACGAAATCTACTTTGTGTATGACACAAGTAATTTTTGCAACAAATGTTTACAGACAGACTATTTAACTTATGATTCACTGTATCACAATTCCAGTAGGTCAGAAGTTTACATACACTAAGTTGACTGTGCCTTTAAACAGCTAGGACAATTCCAGAATATGATGTCATGGCTTTAGAAGCTTATGATAGGCTAATTGACATAATTTGAATCAACTGGAGGTGTACCTGTGGATGTATTTCAAGGCCTACCTTCAAACTCAGTGCCTCTTTGCTTGACATCATGGGAAAATCAAAAGAAATCAGCCAAGACCTCAGAAGAAAATAGGAGACCTTCACAAGTCTGGTTCATCCTTGGGTGCAATTTCTGAATGCCTGAAGGTACTGCGTTAATTTGTACAAACAACAGCAAGCAAGTATAGACACCATGGGACCACGCAGCCGTCATACCGCTCAAGAAGGAGATGCGTTGTCTCCTAGAGATGAACGCACTTTGGTGCAAAAAGTGCAATTCAATCTCAGAACAACAGCAAAAGACCTTGTGAAGATGCTGGAGGAAACGGGCACAAAAGTATCTATATCCACAGTAAAACGAGTCCTGTATCAACATAACCTGAAAGGCTGCTCAGCAAGGAAAAGCCACTGGTCCAAAACTGCCATAAAAAAAGCTTTTCAACTGCACATGCGGACAAAGATGATAGTTTTTGGAGAAATGTCCTCTGGTCTGATGACACAACTAGAACTGTTTGGCCATAATGACCATTGTTATGTTTGGAAGATAAAGGGGGAGGCTTGCATTCTGAAGAATACCATCCCAACCATGAAGCACAGAGGTGGCAGCATCATGTTGTGGGGGTGCTTTGCTGCAGGAGGGTCTGGTGCCCTTCACAAAATAGATGGCATCATGAGGACGGAAAATGATGTGGATATATTGAAGCAACTTCTCAAGACATCAGTTAAAAGTTAAAGCTTGGTCGCAAATGTGTGTCGGACTGTTTATTTTAATTTCTCCTGTAATACCCCTCAGTTGTGGGTGACTTAATGACGCATCAAAAGTGCAGCCTTCCCTCCATAATCCATCCGTCCCAAATGAATGGGGGACATTTGCTTCACTTTGTTACGAGAGTGAGAGTCATCAGTAAAGGGATGTTTTGGTTACATAATAGTACTACAACTTGAACGCAGCTCTCTTTCCTTTAACTTCTTGGATATAGGGGGCGCTCTTTAAATTTTTGGATAAAAAAACATTCCCGTTTTAAACAAGATATTTTGTCACGAAAAGATGCTCGACTATGCAGATAATTGACAGCTTTGGAAAGAAAACACTGAGGTTTCCAAACCTGCAAAGATATTGTCTGTGAGTGCCACAGAACTGATGCTACAGGCGAAACCAAGATGAAATTTCAAACAGGAAGTGCCCCAGATTTTGAAGGCGCTGTGTTCCAATGTCTCCTTATATGGCTGTGTATGGGTCACGAATGAGCTTAGACTTTCTCTCGTTTCCCCATAGTGTCGACAGCATTGTGACGTATTTGTAGGCATATCATAGGAAGATTGACCATTTTACACTACATCTACCAGGTGCTTGCTTGGTGTCCTCCGTAATTATTGCGTAATCTCCAGCTGCGTGTATTTTTCCATTTGCTTCGAGGAGAAACACAACTGCCACGAATTATTTATCATCGAATAGATATGTGAAAAACACCTTGAGGATTGATTCTAAACAGCGTTTGCCATGTTTCTGTCGATATTATGGAGTTAATTTGGTAAAAAGTTTGGCGTTGTAGAGACTGCATTTTCTGATTTTTTTCTTAGCCAAACGTGATGAAAAAAAACGGAGCGATTTCTCCTACACAAATAATATTTTTTTATATTTGCTATCTAACTGAGAGTCTCCTCATTGAAAACATCCGAAGTTCTTCAAAAGTAAATTATTTTATTTGAATGCTTTTATTGTTTTTGTGAAAATGTTGCCTGCTGAATGCTAGACTTAATGCTATGCTAGGCTATCAATACTTACACAAATGCTTGTGTAGCTATGGTTGAAAAGCATATTTTGAAAATCTGAGATGATAGTGTTGTTAACAAAAGGCTAAGCTTGTGAGTGAATATATTTATTTCATTTCATTTGCAATTTTCATGAATAGTTAATGTTGCGTTATGGTAATTAGCTTGAGGCTATGATTACGCTCCCGGATACGGGATTGCTCGACGCAAGAAGTTAACAATGGCTTTATTAAATTACTTTATGAACAGATTGACTGCACGGTTGCCCGAATAAAGGAAATCATAGAATTGCCACAAGAACTGCCACATTCGTACAATGGGTGTCCAAAGACAATGACAGTTCAGATGAGTGTTGCTGCACTTAACCACGCAAATCCGTTGAATCCTTTATCATTATCTGAATTGGGGAAAGTGGAGCTATCCAACATACTTGGTGGAAAGACCAATATCAAGGTCATTGTAGCAAAGATAGCCAACTGTAAATGATCAAAAGGTCCATCAACATACTGTAAAGTCAATTTAAAATTAACTTCACTTCCTGAATCCAATGCCATCCATACAGAAACTGATGCCAACTTTTTGTAATTGGTCTTAGACATTTTGCATTGTGTTTGTTTCACTCAGTTTAAGCTACGTGTCACTCAAATACTGAAGACCTGGTTCCACATGTTTCCTCAAGTTCTTGGTGACCTGGGATGACCACATTTGATAGATGGAGAAGATGGAGATAGATGGAGAATAGATGGAGATGGAGAAGTGGCGAAGGAGGAACATTGGGACTCTTTGCGAACTTTCTCTAAGTTGCATCCTTCTGTGTTACGACTTCCGCCGAAGTCGGTCTCTCTCCTTGTCCTGGCGGCGTTCGGCGGACAACGTCACCGGCCTTCTAGCCATCGCCGATTCACTTTTAATTTTCCATTTGTTTTGTCTTTGTTTTACACACCTGGTTTCAATCCCCAAATTACGTGTTTATTATTTAACCCTCTGTTCCCCCATGGTTTTTGTGAGTGATTGTTTGTATGTATACGGTCTGTTATTGTGGGCTAGTTTATTGTGTTGTATATATTTGTATTCTTGAGTAAAGAACGTTCATTACTCATATCTGCTGCCCTGCGCCTGACTCCTCCACACCAGCTGCACACAGGCCGATTACATTCTGAGACTCATTAGAACTCTAATGTCTTTACACTGGGAACAATTGCCTTGCTCTTTCTCTGGTTGTGGTTCCAGAGTCAAAGTAATAATATATATATCCAAGGGGAAAAGCACATGCAGGATATCAAAGTTATATGCTTACTATTTTAATTTCTTTAAATCTAGGTTTTAAAGCACATAAACACTGTACGGTTCGACTAGGTCTTTTTCAAGGCTGTTCCAGAGTAAAACCAGGACCGCTTAATAAGGCAGGATATAAAAGATTATCGAGGGCATGTTTTTAATAAGACAAGAAAAGGAAGAAGAGCACTCTCTGGTTCCTCATTTAGTTTTTCTCTTCCCCCACTTCCTTTGACAAGTGCAACAGCTGTGGCTCTGGGGATAGGGACATCTTCTCCAGGACTCCAGGAATGTCTTGGAATCATATTGGGAATCTTCGAGCACCTACAGAATCATTTGCCTGAATCTCCATATTTATTACAGTAATGACCAGATCTGGTGAAGGAAGTGTGTGTCTTTTTCCAGGAAAGTTGCACTTTGATTTCTCCCATTGAACTTAATGTTTGCTATTAGTAATGTACTGGATTTAGTTGAATATACTGTATGTTCTTAGGCCAGGAACCAGGTCCATAACCTCATCCTCATCCCCTATCATTCCATGTAACACCTTTTATTTACATAATCAGCTTTTCAAAATGTTTGTTGGTGTTCTTATCCTCTCAATTAAGTTAATTCTCTGTCTCGACTTTGCTCAATTGTTTTAACATTCGAAAATATAAATCACCTGCTTGGTTCCTGTTCCGCATTGGAGAAAGAGATTGCAAAGAACTAATGTAAACAGATAAACCTATGGGTAAATAAATAGAGCTGCACTGACATACAGTTTGTTTCCTCTCCTCCTGCAGCTCTGGAGCTATGCTGCTCTCCTGCTTATCGTCCACAGAAGTGCACTGCATTGTATTATTTTGTGTGGTGATGCGTGTGTATGAAAGAGAGAGAGAGCGAGAGAGAGAGAGAGAGAGAGGTCAGTCCAAGTAGGAAACCATAGTCTTTTGGTGAGGGTAGAGAATGTGGTTCTGGTGTGCATGTGTCTTTCCAGAGAGAGAGAAAGTAAGTGAGGCTGAAAGAGTGAAGGGTAGAGTGAGAGGGAGAGTTAGGGAGAAGGGAGGGAGAAATTGAAAGGCTGCCTAGCACTTTTCTCAGTGAGCTGACAGGGCTCAACGCTTGACTAACAGGACTGTTTTGACAGGTGTCAAATGGTCCGTATTGCCATTTCACCGCTGGCCCTTGGGACCCCGCGTCAGGGCCTGCAACAGGACTGGCCAGGCTGCAGAAAAATAAAGAAAACCGTCATGGAGGAGAATGAAAAAAACGTGACCTCTTTACCACTTCCTCCCTGCTTGGTCTCCTCTGGATTCTCCCAGAGTTTGGGCATCTGCTGTACGTTAGCTGCTTTTACAGTCCGTGAGGTAGGTGTGTGTGTGTGTCTGTGTGTGTGTGACCCATTTTTTTTTAAAGGTGATGGGACCCTTGAAAAGGTTGGATAGTCGGAGAGGTGAAGATAAGGTAGTTTGTCTTTAGACAGTTTCTGTGTAATTTCCCACACAAAGACGGTCCACAATGGGTTTGATTATTTTAAGAGAAATATAATTGTATTTTGTTTATGCCAATTTTTTTTACGCAACCATTTTTTATTTAACCTTTCTTAAACTAGGCAAGTCAGTTAAGAACAAATTCTTATTTTACAATGACGGCGTACCTTGGCCAAACCCTCCCCTAACACGGATGATGCCCTATAGGACTCCCTATAATGGCCGGTTGTGATACAGCCCAGGATCGAACAGGGTCTGTAGTGATGCCCTGGCACTGAGATGCAGTGCCTAAGACCGCCACGCCACTCGGGAGGCCATGTCTGATTTGACTACATAATGTGATTATGTGTAGTGACAATAAACATCAAAGTGGTATAGGCTAGTACATGACCTTCACTCATAAATCAATGCACTTCCACATTGAAGAAAAAGCAAGTTACATTTGAGGTATAAGTTTAAGAAAAAAAAACATTGAATAAAAGTGTCTTATTCCTCCTGATGATTTGATGCGGCTTCACACCTTTGAACAAATGTGTCCCAATGTCCCAATGTGTCCAAAGAAATTATCTATGGGGTTTGTTGGGGATGGGTATGTACATTTTACCATTATAAAATACACAAGGAAAATGATCTGTGGTGAATGGTGGCTAACGGTAAAATCACAAGATAATGACTCAACTCAATGTGCCGAGGCACACTGGATGCAGAAATGAACTTTTTCTGTGTGTTTCTATTGCGAACCAGATTTTTTAAAATGTGAATACATTTTACCAACCTTGTGTGAGGCTACTGGGAATTTTAAGCCATATAAAAGTCCAAAAGGGGAAGGTTGCATGGCCTAATGGTGTAAGTTTTTTGGGGTGAAAGTTAAAACTCTCAGTCTTTTTTGTGAGCCTGCTTCCCTTTTTGTCACGAATTCCACTGAAGTTGTTCACTCTACTTGTTCGGGCGGTGTTCGGTGGTCGACGTCACCAACCTTCTAGCCATCGCTGATTCATTTTTCATTTTCCATTGGTTTTGTCTTGTCTTCCATCAAACCTGGTTCCAATCCCATCAATTAGATGTTGTGTATGTAACCCTATGTTTCCACTCATGTCCTTGTCGGTGATTGTTTATTGTAAGTGTATGTGTACGTCTGTACTGGTGTGTGTAGGGTTATGTTACCCATTGACTTATATTGTTGGGTTTTTTGTAAATAAACTGCGCCGTTGGAAACACAGTTGTTTCTCTCCTGCGTCTGACTTTTCTGCCGCCAGTTAAACACCATTACAGAATCACTGACCAAAACTATGGAGTCAGCAGGAAACGGTACCCCGGCCATAGGAGTGGAGGAACGCGTCCAGGAGCATGCAGCAAAACTATACCATCTTGGCACAACCATGGACCGCTTTGTCCAGACATTGGACCACTGGGAGAGACAGGGAGTTTTTCCAGCGCCTCCACCAGCAAAACCGGCATCTCCCCTGAGCGCCCCTTTCCCGCCTGAACCCAGTGGGATTCGTCTCTCCTTGCCCCAGGAGTACAACGGAACTGCCAGGGGTTCCTGTTACAATTAGACCTCTACCTGACCACCATCCACCCGGCTCCATCGGGTTGTGAGAGGGTGTCCACCCTCGTCTCATGCCTCACCGGGAAAGCACTGGAGTGGGCCAATGCCGTGTGGAGAGAGGGAGATGCTACGTTGGACCATTTTGAGGAGTTCACCCAGATGGTGGACCTGTCCATCTGGCTAGACAACCTACTGGCTACTCGCGGAGGTCCAGATCGGGGTCTGGTGGTTCCATAATACCGCACCCCTTCTCCTATACCCATGGAGCTGAGAGGGGCGGTGCGCAGGGAGACCGGAGGGGGTTCCCGCTCGTGCACCATCAGTGGCCGCAGAGGTCACACTGCCGGTCAGTGCCGGGTTGGTTCTTCTGGGAATCGAGGCAGCAGGGAGGGGACTCTGGCATCACCCCAGGTGAGCCAGCACCATTCTCCCCCAGAGCTCTCTGTTGCACATATGTTTGTGTCTGTCACTTTTCCTGAGTTTTCCCAGCATAAGGCACTCGTAGATTCAGGCGCAGCTGTTAATTTCATTAATAGAGCGTTAGCTCATAGTTTAGGGATTCCCATTGTTTCCGTGGTTGTGCCCTTCCCCGTTCACACCTTAGATAGTTGACCATTAGGGTCAGGGTTAATTAGGGAGGTCACAGCTCCTTTGGGCATGGTGACGCAGGGGGGTCACAGGGAGAGAATGAGTATTTTCCTTATTGACTCTCCTGCATTTCCCGTGGTGCTGGGCCTACCCTGGTTAGCTTGTCATAACACCACTGGTGGTCGCGAGAGTGCTCAGGTAGGTTTTTAGGTGTTTCAGTTTGTGCTACTACGGAGGAGAGTCCAGACCAAAAAAGAACGCGACTCAATTACCACCTCATCAACGGGACGAATGTGCGATAGATCTCCTGGTAGATGCTGCACTTCCCAGGAGTCACGTTTATCCCCTCTCACAGGCGGAGACGGAAACATATGTCTCTGAAACCCTGCGTCACGGGTAAATTTGGGCCTCCACTTCACCAGCCTCCTCGAGTTTCTTTGTTGTGAAGAAAAAGGAGGGAGGTCTGCGCCCGTGTATTGACTATCGGGGTTTGAATCAGATCACTGTTAGGTATAGTTACCCGCTACCGCTCATAGGCACATCGATTGAGTCAATGTACGGGGAGCACTTCTTCACTAAACTAGATCTCAGGAGTGCTTACAACCTGGTGCGTATCCAAGAGGGAGACGAGTGGAAGATGGCTTTTAGTACCACCTCGGGGCACTATGAGTACCTCGTCATGCCGCATGGGTTGATGAACACGTGTACGGGCGTACGGGTGCGGTGGTGTATATTGATGACATTTTGATATACTCCGCTAAACATGGTGAGCATGTGTCCCTGTTGCGGAGAGTGCTTGGTCACCTGTAGGAGCATGACCTGTATGTCAAGGCTGAGAAATGCCTGTTCTTCAAACAGTCTGTCTCCTTCCTAGGGTATCATATTTCCACCTCAGAGGTGGAGATGGAGAGTGACCGCATTGCAGCCGTGCGTAATTGGCCGACTCCCACCACGATAAAGGAGGTGCCGCAGTTCTTAGGGTTTGCCAACTACTACCGGAGGTTTATCCGGGGTCTGGGTCAGGTAGCGGCTCCCATTACCTCACTGCTAAAGGGGGGCCCGGTGCGCTTGCAGTGGACGGCTGAGGCGGAAAGGGCTTTTAGTCACCTGATGGCTCTGTTTATCTTGACTCCCGTGCTGGCCCATCCAGATCCCTCTTTGGCGTTCGTAGTGGAGGTGGACGCGTCCGAGGCAGGGATAGGAACTGCGCTCTCTCAGCGCTCGGGGACGCCACCGAAGCTCCGCCCCTGTGCTTCTTTCTCGAAGAAGCTGAGCCCGGCGGAGCGAAACTATGATGTGGGGGACCGGGCGCTGTTAGCTGTCGTCAAGGCCTTGAAGTTTTGGAGACATCGGCTTGAGTGGGCTAGACATCCTTTTCTCATCTGTACTGACCACCGCAGTCTGGAATACATCCGGGCAGCGAGGAGACTGAACCCTCACCAGACAAGGTGGGCCATGTTTTTCACCAGTTTTGTTTTGAACCTTTCCTACAGACCAGGCTCCCAGAATAATAAAGCAGACGCATTGTCCCGGCTGTATGACACAGAGGAGCGGCCCATGGATCCCACTCCCATACTCCCCGCCTCCTGCCTGGTGGCGCCGGTAGTGTGGGAGCTGGACGCGGACATTCCTGACTGATCTTCCTCCCTTACAGGGTAACTCCACGATCCTGGTCGTTGTGAATAGTTTTTTTCTAAGTGCTGTCGTCTCCTCCCGTTGCCCGGTCTCTCTACGGCCCTACAGACTGCAGAGGCCTTGTTTACACACATCTTCCGGCACTACGGGGTGCGTGAGGACATAGTGTCTGATCGGGGTGCCCAGTTCACGTCGAGAGTCTGGAGGGCGTTCATAGAAAGTCTGGGGATCTCGGTCAGCCTTACCTCAGGTTTTCACCCCGAGAGTAACGGGCAGGTGGAGAGAGTTAACCAGGACATGGGTAGGTTTCTAAGGTCCTATTGCCAGGACCGGCCGGGGGAGTGGGCAGCGTTCGTGCCCTGGGCAGAGATGGCCCAGAACTCGCTCCGCCGCTAACCTCTCTTCCTTCCAGTGTGCATTGGGATATCAGCCGGTTCTGGCTCCTATGGCATCAGAGTCAAACCGAGGCTCCTGCGGTGGATGACTGGTTCCGGCGCGCGGAGGAAACATGGGAAGCCGTCCATGTTCACATTCAGCGCGCGGTGCTGTGCCAGAAAGTTGGCGCAGACCGTCAACGCAGTGAGGCCCTGGTGTTCGCGCCGGGAAACCGGGTCTGGCTCTCGACCCGAAACCTGCCTTTCCGCCTGCCCTGTCGGATGCTGGGTCCGTGGTTTGTGGGGCCATTTAAAGTACTGAGGAGAGTGAACGAGGTTTGTTACAGGTTACAGCTTCCCCCTGATTACCGCATCTCGTTCCATGTGTCTCTCCTCAGGCCAGTGGTAGCTGTCCCGCTCCAAGAATCCGAGGTGCAGGAGGTTCCCCGCTAGGGGCCTGCAGTACCGGGCTAGGGGCCTGCAGTACCTCGTGGACTGGGAGGGGTATGGTCCGGAGGAGAGATGCTAGATTCCGGTGGACGTATTGGATCCTTCTATGCTGCGAGAGATCCAGTGTCTCCATCCGGAATGTCCCTGAGGTCGTTGTCGACGCGCTGCTGGAGCCGTGCATCAGGGGGGTGTACTGTCACGACTTTCACCGAAGTTGTTCCCTCTCCTTATTCGGGCGGTGTTCGGCGGTCGACGTCACCGACCTTCTAGCCATCGCTGATCTATTTTTCCTTTTCCATTGGTTTTGTCTTGTCTTCACCTGGTTCCAATCCCATCAATTACATGTTGTGAATTTAACACTCTCTTTCCACTCATGTCCTTGTCTGTGATTGTTTAAAAAGTTTGTGTACATCTGTACTGGTGTGCGTCGGGTTATGTTACCCATTGATTTTTATTATTATGTTTTCCGGTGGGTTTTTTGTAAATAAACTGCGCTGTTGGAAACACAGTTATTTCTCTCCACCGTCTGATTTCTCTGCCGCCAGTCAAACACCCTTACACCTTCTAATACACATTCCTCCCTACTATATCTCTCAAACATCCACAGAGAGTAGGTCACATAGGCAGTTATGTTTAGCCATACAGCAAAATGGCAGTATGGTTTTCTGCTCATATTCCCCATGGCAGGTGGGGTATGTGACCATTCTCCCCACCAACCAATCCTCCTTGCCGATGACAGCTGATCCAGATTTCGGGGAAACAGTGACCTACACTGTACCTTAACCTTTGCCTTTTTCACTACATGAGGCCCTGGACCACACATGCACAGTCCCATAAAGACATTGTTTTCCTGGAATTAGATAGGGTAATTTGATATAGCTATAGTGTTTACGAGATTACGTCATCAACAAAACCTTTTCTCTCAACCCCTTTACGTCAGCCTGGTAATTGGGCTACTGTTCTCCCTCTCTCCAAAGTGGATGAGTTCAACACCTCATTCGGCATCATTGGCCACATCACTATCTCCTCCTGTCCAACAATAATTTGGACTCAGAGGACTACAGAACAGGGGATCATTGTAGGCCTATATGAAGCCAGTCCCGTTAAGATATAATAGGTAACTCTGGAGTAGCCGGCGGTTTGTCTCTGTCTGTCACAAGGGCACAATTTATATCAGAATTTATATCATCCCCCAGAGCCAAGGCAGTCTGAATCAGCTGAAAAACAGCAGAAGAGGACAATAAATGCTAGCTGAACTCTGCCTGTCCCCTTTTGCCATTTTAAATGCAATATAAGCACTCTTTTCACAAAGAGTCCAATTCAGTCTCCCTGGTGTTTACTAAAACAGAAGCACCCGCCCCCCAGTTTTATGAGGTGTCCTGTTTTTCTACCATACCTCCAGTGATTTAGGTGATATGCTTGAAATAAAGGTTCAGAGGGGCATGGGGCAGCTTGAGTTTTACTGTGCCCCCACTTAAAAAATAAAGAAAATGAAATCACCCAGGACGCTGTATAATTGTGCTATGGGGGACCGTTTGACCCTTTTCTTATTTTGGGGTTTCTATCTTTGTTTTTCAATGTCTCAAGCTGGACTTTGACATTTTACTTGCATGACTTTTCAATTACATCCAGTTGGTTAAAAAGTCACAATTCCACACCGAGAACCTCATCACAGAGCGAAATATGGATAAGGCCTATGTCTGAGGGAGCGAAGAGAGTGAGAATTTATGGGCGACTTGGTGAGTTTGTTCTGTGAGTGTTCCCGTGGTCTCATAGCACCTCAGCCTTTCAAGTTAATACTCTGCTCTAGTGTCCCAAGAGCTCAGGATCCGTCTGTGATCCAGTCATATCAAGTCAAAATTACACAAAGAAATGACTATTTATGTCAACTCAAATGGCATTTTCTCATTTGTGTGATCATTTATTAATTCTGTCGAGGAATGATTAATGAAAAAAAGACAACTAAAGAAATTACTTTTCTATCAAAACACCAACCTATGAAACTGTCTGTAGTGTGAATGTTAGATAATCTATCTCCTTGACTAAATACTGTTAGGGAGAATTATTAAGTGTGCGTGTATGTGTGCATGTGAGTATGCATGTGTGCACGTGTGTGTGTGCGTGTGTTCGCTCACATGCGTGTGTACATGCATGTCTGCTCCTTGGTATGGTGGGGTGGGTGTTGGTTACGTATGGGCTTATAAGCGGACAACATGTACGAGTTTCATTTCTGTACAGCACTTTGAGATATCAGCTGATGTAAGAAGGGCTTTATAAATGCATTTGATTTGACTTACATACTGTAAGTGGGCAGGCCATACAGTATATCCCCAGTGAACATTTTATTTGCTCTGTATACGCTTTATGTTTGTTTATTTTTTTTTACAAATTAAACCTGTAGCAGACTGATTTGTCACCAGAGGAGGAATTAAACAGGTTCCCTGGCATTTATCCAGCATGTTTTTACGAGCTATTTTGTCCTTCTAAGTATACAGTTTGTCGTGTTTAATGATGCTCTGCATTTTTACCGATTCCTCATTTCCCTTTACTGGCTAATGAGAGTGAGAGACATGCTGGGGAAGTGATAAAAGAGGTTTGTGGTTGTGTAACACGTGTCGTAAAATAGAAAGAAAAAAGGCCTGTGTGCATGTGCGTGTGTGTGGTGTTGTCTAAAAGTTACAACAAGAGGCAGTTTAAGATGCTGAGTCTGTTAGGATGATGAGGTGAAGTCTGTGGAGCGTGTGGGTGTGCGTGGTGGAGCATACTTTAAAGTATTAAAACCAGGGGTTGGAACAGGTTCAGGGAACAGAACTGAAAACTGGAAAATAACTACATTTTTCAAGGAACAGAATCAGAATGAAAGTGATCTTTACTGTTCTGGAAAATAACAATTATTTTAAAAGCATGGGAACTGGTTAATAAGGGGTTATTTTCATTCCGGGCATTTTTTACAGTCCAGCAAAAAATGCAACACACCGTCTATGCAAAGCCCTCCCTCTGTCAATCATAAACTTCTTCACTGTTTGCCTGTCAGCTGAAAGTCTTTGCTAGTGTGTGGGTGTAGGCTACCTGCCCCTCCCCCTCCGAAGCATGATTCAGAAGCTAGGGAGAGAGATTTTTTTTATTAGAGAGAATGGATAAGCTTTTTCAGTGCTAGTTAGGGATAATGTAGTTTTCACATTGGATTTATTAATTACAAAAGGGTAAGAAGTGTTTTTAATTCTGGTCGCTCTGAACACACCAGTTTCTTAGCTAGTTAGCTCTGGTAGAAAGTTAAGCCAACTCTGATGTTAATAGACATTTGTCTTTCTGTCACGCATGTAAACAACTCACTGAGCTACAGCTTGCCCGCTCCATTTCAACCTCCTCTATCCGCACTGCATGATTGGTGAAGTAATTTAATGTTGAGCTAAATGCATTTTTTAAGATTTCAGAGGTTTAAAAAGGAACCATATGAACCGGTACTTTTTGGTTTATGTTGCTGGTCGGAATAGTGGAACGGAACAAAAAAATAATGGTTATGTTCAGAATGAAAGGATCTGAAAATGATTTTGGTTCCAACCCCTGATTTACACCCACAGTTAGATTCCTGAAATGGAACGTTTTAAATTGTCAGACACAATGTCAAACACTCTATATACAGTCCATAACTTGGCCGTATTGGTTAGCTCTAACCAAATCATCTCTATCCAGTTTGAGATATGTCATTGGGTATCGACTGAGGGTTGAGGCGCTCTAGAAACAAGTGGAGGAAAACCAGGGCTGTGTCCCAAATAGCAGCCTATTCCCTACATAGTGCACCACTTATGACAAAAACCCTAGGGGCTTGTCAAAATTTATGTAGGGTGACATTTGGGATGCACACCAGGGATGCACAGTGATAATGAGGACTGGCTAGTTGTTTGACATGACTTCATCGGGTCCTATCTTCATGTGGTCATAGAGCGCAGGCTGTCCCAGATGCCTATTTAGAAATTGTGTGTGTGTCTAATAAAGCCAGAACGTCACAAAGCCTAAATAATGCACACACCTGCAAAACTCTGTCTACAAAACATCGTCAACATGAAAGTGACAGACATAAGAAATTACTTGTTTCCAAGGAATGAATGACACAGATAGCCATGTAGAGTCGCCTTTCTAGGCAAACATATACCAATAATGGCCTATATACCCCAATAAATTACCGTATTAATGTTGAGGTCAAAATAATTTAATTACCAAATGTACATCCATGAAACAGTATAGTCACTCCAGGGCCAAGTGTGTTTTCTAGCAATCCCTCTAATGGTAATATGGCTATTATCTGAGATTGTGGCCTGTTTGCTCACCGAAGAAAAATACCAAGAGAAGGTATTTATGGTGCTGATTATGTACTGACCAAGGCAGATTAAGGCAAAAAAAGCTAACAGAACTCAAGGAGTGAATTCCTGTTCACACTGCAAGGCTATCATGGGAAAATGTGCTTGAACTGTAGCTCTGACTTTGAGGCTGATTGTGGCAATATTTTCTGTGTGTGTGTGTACATTATGTGTGTGGCGAAGGGCATCTAGCTAAAGGACATTGACCATACCCTTCTAAAGCACCCATCCATACTAATTTGATGCACCTACGATCTAAGAGATCACATTGTTATTGTTTTAATTTTCTAATAATGTTTTTTTATTTATTTATTTATTGAACCTTCGTTTAACTAGGCAAGTCAGTTAACCTTTTTGGGATAGGGAGCAGCATTTTCACTTTTGGATGAATAGCGTGCCCAGAGTGAACTGCCTCCTACTCTGTCCCATATGCTAATATATGCATATTCTTATTGGAATATGATAGAAAACACTCTGAAGTTTCTAAAACTATTTGAATGATGTCTGTGAGTATAATAGAACTCATATGGCAGGCGAAAACCTGAGAGAAATCCAACCAGGAAGTCGGAAATCTGAGGATTGTAGTTTTTCAACTCAGCCTCCATTGAAGATACAGGGTAATATTAGTTATGTTTCACTTCCCAAGGCGTCCACTAGATGTCAACAGTATTTAAAACCTGTTTTGAGGATTCTACTCTAAAGGAGGGGCTCATAAGGGCTCTTTGAGTGAGTTGTCTGGCAGAGTGCCACAACCTCGGTCTGGAGCACTCATGTGAAAGGTTCCACTTCATTTGTACAGACAAAGGAATTGTCCGGTTGGAACATTTATGAAGTTTTATGTGAAAAACATCGTAAAGATTGATTCCATACTTAGGTTGGCATGTATCTACGGGCTGTAACGGAACTTTCGGAACATTTCTTCCGACGTTCGGCGCGACCTGAACGCGCTTTTGGATTTGTTTACCAAACGCCCCAACAAAAGAAGATATTTGGACAAAACTGATGGACATTATCGAACAAATCAAAACATTTATGGTGGAACTGGGATTCCTGGGAGTGCATTCTGATGAAGATCATCAAAAGTTAGTGAATATTTAAAATACTATTTCTGAGTAATGTTGATTACCCAATATGGTGGGTATCTTTTTGGCTGCTTTGTTGTCTAAAGGCTGTACTCAGATTATTGCATGTTTTTCTTTCTCTGTAAAGTGTTTTTGAAATCTGACACAGCGGTTGCATTAAGGAGAACTTTATCTAAAGTTCCATGTATAATAGTCGTATCTTTATCCATGTTTATTTCTGTAAATTGATGTGGCTCTCTGCAATATCACGGCATGTTTTAGAACTACTGAATGTAACGCGCCAATGTAAACCCCGATTTTTAAAAATATAAATATGAACTTTTTCAAACAAAACATACATGTATTGTGTAACATGAAATCCTATGAGTGTCATCTGATGAAGATCATCAAAGGTTAGTGATTAATTGTATCTCTATTTCTGCTTTTTGTGACTCCTCTCTTTGGCTGGAAAAATGGCTGTGTTTTTCATTGGCTTGGTGGTCACCTAATATAATCGTTTGTGGTGCTTTCGCTGTAAATCCTTTTTGAAATCAGACACTGTGGCTGGATTAACGAGAACTTTATCTTTGAAATGGTGTAAAATAATTGTATGCTTGAGGAATTTTAATTATGAGATTTTTGTTGTTTTGAATTTGGTGCCCCACACTTTCACTGGCTGATGCGGGGAAAACCCCAGTCATAGACAGGTTAAGAACAAATTCTTATTTACAATGATGGTCTACCGTGGCCAAAACCTAACCCAGATGACGCTGGGCAAATTGTGACCCGCCCTATGGGACTCACAATCACGGCCAGTTGTGATACAGTCTTGAATTGAACCAGGGTATGTAGTGAGATGCAGTGCCTATCTGTGCCTGTCTGTTATGGTTGCAGCTCAGTGGACCACTTGTTCTCCCCCCTATCCACTGTTGCTGGTGGTATGTCCCTTTCTTCTTGACTAATGTAAGCTAATATTCATGGTTGACCCACTACAGCGCCATTTGGGAGCATGCTCCTCACTAATGTAACTGAAACTCCCCTGTTGACCCTGTCTCCTTCCATAAAATAGTGTAATCTTACTAATGGAAGTTCAAAATCCCTTTCTCTAGCCCCTTTCCACCCTCTCCAATTCCAAAGATCAAGGCAAAAAAATACTGCATATCTTGTTGTGGTCATTCTCAGATGTAATGCTGTTTGGAGTGCACTCGGTGGTTTAGGTCCTCACCTGGCCAAAGTAGAGATAGTTAAATGTGCAATGAAACATTATATGTCTGGATTGAAGATCGGATCGTGTACAGCCCAGAATAGACATAAATGTCATATTGCTCTAGAGCATTTAAATGTTTTTCTTGCACCAAATGATCTAATTAGGTAACATTTGATGCTAGATGACTCATCCTCCACATAATGTTTCACCTACACACATGGAAAGTGGATTATGTCCCAATCAGTCAAATGTAAGCACAACTGGAGAAACCTCTTTTTTTTTTGCCTGACAGCATTACAGCAGCTAGAGAAAGTGTAGGGGCGTACTGAATCAAATCAAATCAAATTGATTTATATAGCCCTTCGTACATCAGCTGATATCTCAAAGTTCTGTACAGAAACCCAGCCTAAAACCCCAAACAGCAAGCAATGCAGGTGTAGAAGCACGGTGGCTAGGAAAAACTCCCCAGAAAGGCCAAAACCTAGGAAGAAACCTAGAGAGGAACCAGGCTATGTGGGGTGGCCAGTCCTCTTCTGGCTGTGCCGGGTGGAGATTATAACAGAACATGGCCAAGATGTTCAAATGTTGATAAATGACCAGAATGGTCGAATAATAATAAGGCAGAACAGTTGAAACTGGAGCAGCAGCACGGTCAGGTGGACTGGGGACAGCAAGGAGTCATCATGTCAGGTAGTCCTGGGGCATGGTCCTAGGGCTCAGGTCCTCCAAGAGAGAAAAAGAAAGAGAGAATAAGAGAGAGCATATGTGGGGTGGCCAGTCCTCTTCTGGCTGTGGCGGGTGGAGATTATAACAGAACATGGCCAAGATGTTCAAATGTTCATAAATGACCAGCATGGTCGAATAATAATAAGGCAGAACAGTTTAAACTGGAGCAGCAGCACGGCCAGGTGGACTGGGGACAGCAAGGAGTCATCATGTCCGGTAGTCCTGGGGCGTGGTCCTAGGGCTCAGGTCCTCCGAGAGAGAGAAAGAAAGAGAGAAGGAGAGAATTAGAGAACGCACACTTAGATTCACACAGGATACCGAAGAGGACAGGAGAAGTACTCCAGATATAACAAACTGACCCTAGCCCCCCGACACATAAACTACTGCAGCATAAATACTGGAGGCTGAGACAGGAGCCTGAACTGACCTGCTGCAAGCCACATTAGCTCGCTAGCTAACTACTCGCCTGAACATCCACCTGAGATACAGTAGCTAGCATTTCAACATGCTAGCTATTCACATTTGGACAATTTGCCACAGATGTGAAAATAGGTAAATGCTAATGCTGTCAGGCAAAATGTTTAAAAAAAATAAGATTCTCCAGATGTGCTTACATTTGACTAATTGGGACCATCTGTTAGCATTGCTAATAGAGGCTAGCTAGCCATCAATTCCCTGTTTCACTTGTCTCCAGTTTTGATAACATGTTGATCTATCCTCTTTCCAAGACCAGTCATGTTGTGAAAGGTGGAGACAATATACTTTGGTCATTCCATTATCCTGTAACTAGAACCAGAGGTATGTTTGTGTTTACCTATTTTCACATATTGTTTTCACTGAGGATTGTGTTATTCCTGGGCAATTCTTCTATAGATTCCCGGACCGCAATACAAACACCTCCCCTGTTCGGCTATTATCGTCAAACAAATCCATTAGTTGACCCATTTGTCAGTGGGAGCCCAAGTGTGTAAACGTCATGCACAAGCTGTGTTGTAGTTGGACCTTTATCAAAAGAGACTCACTCAGGCAAAAACAAGAAATATCTTCTACCTCTTTCCCAGAACTTCCCCATTTTGTGTTCCAAAATATCTGCTGCCCCCAGACAAAAACACATACACATTAGTATCGGAACACTTCTCAAATTATTAATAGTTTCGGCGAGGGAAGGATGGCCTAAAGTTATTCCTATCTATTAAACACAGTAAGGGTGAAGAATAAAAGTGTCATCAAAAAGTTTTAGAAAGTTGCTAATACCATAAAATACAAAGCCTCGGGATCTATGACAAGTAAAATGAAAAAAAAAAGTATTTCTGCAAATATCTCTGTATTCCTCTCAATTTCCACCTAAAATGACACCCTAAGCAAGGATATGTATATTCTTGATACAATTTGAAAGGAAACACTTTGAAGTTTGTGGAAATGACCCCCAAATAAGAGGATATGACATAGATAAACATGTTTAAAGAATAATTGTATACCGTCTGCTATCTGTAATGATGCAATATCTTTTCAAGGGAGAACTTTATAGCACTGGAGGTAGGTGATAACTCACTTAACATACTATACATACACTTAGGGAAATTAATGGGCTATTATCTGTATTGTATGAGACAATAATTTACTGTTTTTGCACTTGGAAATTAACTGCTCTGTTTATAACCCAGCAGCAGGGAGCTACTGTAGGGACCAAGTAGCAGAAAAAGGCATGAAATATTGATGTACCTCATTGGTGTGTGTGTGTGTTTGCTTTGAGAATAACACAGTGCCACCGACGTGGCCCGCTCCCAGGGAATGTAGGCTGTCGTTCTCCGTGGCTGACGTGAGTAAGACATTTAGGCATGTTAACCCTCGCAAGGCTGCTGGCTCAGTCGACATGCCTAGCCGCGTCCTCAGAGCATGCACAGACCAGCTGGTTGGAGTGTTAAAGGACTTAGGTGACCCATTTCAGGAAACTAGGCGTATGTCGCAAGTCACGACTTCACAGGAGAGCCGTTTGAACGTAAACATTTTTTTAAATCAAAATACGTTTTTTGGCAGAAATGCCTTCTCGAACATGTGAACTTTCATGTGTCTTAATAGAACTTCCTTACCATCTGTAAATACGATTAGCATTGTTAAATTACAAGCCTAGTTGGTTTAGCCAAAGGAAAGCACAGGAACCTTCCTGCTAGCCATGATTGGCTGAGATAATGAGTGGGCTGGACATGCCGAGAGATGAGTTTCAGATTGGTCTGCGGTGTAGTATCTTGTGCATATAAAATGAGCTGCTCGTGAGGCGCAGATAATCCCTTCTACTGCAGTTTTTTTGAAAGATAACATTAGCCATGGAGAACTGCAATTATGTTGCTACTGCTCTCAATAACATTGATGCCTTGAATTTATCAGGAGCTATTGACAAAGGTCATTGGGAAAAAGTTGTGATGGAGTACTTTCTGGAGGACATTAATTCTATGACGACTCTCTCTGACTCTGAAAATGAATCAGACGATTGAGGAAATCCCTGATTTAGGTAAAAGCTAGCGATGACAATCAATTCGTATTGCTAGTTAAAGCTTGCTGTTAGCTAGCCAGCTGAAGTTCGATGGATGGCTTAATAGCTAACATTGAACCTATTCGGTTAGCTTTAGCTAGCTATGACAATCGGTTTGTATTGCTAGTAACGTTACTCTATGGAGTGGGATTGTAATAAAAAAATTGGCGAGCTAGCTAACATTACATGTCTAAACAAAATACCCCAAGTTGAAACTTGCTGTTAGTTAGCTACTCTTAGCTAAGGTTAGATGGCTGGCTTGCATTACCTTACGTGTATGAAGTGTGTGTAACGTTAGTGATGTTTTCTCAGAATGCCATTTCATATTGCTAGTTATAGCCTAATGTTAACTACCTAACATTGAACCTATTTGGTTAACTCTATGACAATCAGTTTGTATTGCTAGTTTAAGCTTGCTGTTAGCTAGCCAGCTGACGTTAGTTGGCTGAATGAACTGTGTGTAGTGATGTGATCTCAGAATGCTAAAATATTTGTATCTGGAATTTGTCTTTCAGCGTCAGTAGAACACGCATGACTCTCTTCCACCAGTCATACAATGAGAATGGTCTAATGCCTCCCATCAAAAAGAGAGCTGGCCCAAGCAAGCACAGGTTACACCTGAAGCATGAGGACTTGCAGCAAGTAGTGAACTTCGCAGAGGTTAAGGCAATAGTATTAACAGGACACCACCTAGGACAAACACTTTGGTGGAAAGATGTTGCCATCCCATGTGACAAAAGCAGCAGTGTAGTGTCTCTACAAGGAATCGATGACAGCATATAGTATGTAATGCATTAACAACATGTTTTGATTATTTAATCGACCTCCAACATGATTGGCACAACTTTTTTTGATCTCACATTATTTCTGCCTCCGACTGGTGGTTTGGCCTCATCAAGCAGCGCTTCAGAAGACCAATGAACCCTTTGTCTGAGATTGCTGGTGTTGTGAAAAGCTATGGCTGGCAACAACACCTGAGCGGAGGTTGATATCCTATGGAGCACTCAAAAGGTGAGAGTCCAGTTGCTGAACAGGGAAGGGTGTTCTGGGTATACTCCACCTAGACCAGTTGTCAGCTCCAGGTAGTGGGGTTGGTTGAGACCAGGCATCTTAAGGTGGTCTCCAGGTCCTGGTTAGCTCACTCCAACTGGCCGCTCGACTGGGGGTGGAATCCGTAAGGAAAGGTTGCCCCGAAGCCCCAATTAGGGTGCAGAACGCCTTCCAAATCTGAGATGACAATTGAGGACCCCATTCGGAAACCATATCCACCGGGAGTCCATCAATCCGGAAGACGTGTTAAACCATTATCTGGGCCATTTCCTTGGCAGAGGGAAGTTTGGGGAGAGGGGTGAAATGAGCGGCCTTAGAGAACCGATCCACCACTGTAAAAATGACTGTGTTGCCATCAGACAGGGAAAGCCCAGTGACAAAGTCCAGAGAGATATGGGACCAGGGACGATGAGGAAGTCTTGTTCTGGGCGCACACCATGGATGCAACGACGAAGGCAGTGACTTCAGAAACCATTGTGGGACACCAGAAATGTTGTCAGAGGAATGCTAGGGTACGGCGGGAACAGTTTAGCCTGGAGGAATGAGCCCATTCCAGGACCGGACTGAGTTAGGGACAAACAGTCGATTAGCCGTGCACCTCCAGGTCCAGGCTGGGAGTGTTGTGTCTTGCGAAACAGGGTCTCAATACCTGTTGGGAAAATTATGATTAAATGACTGAACAAAATCATTTTAAATGGAACTGTAACTAAGTAAAACTTATACTCTGTTTTATTATATCTGATTAACAATATGAGTTCATAAGAAGGGATTGTGTGACACGGACAAAGAGTAATTAAAGTTAATTGAGGTGAGGCGTACCCCGAGGGGAACTCCCCCCCCCACCCCCCTTAAGCAGAAAAGGTGGTGCAGGGAATGCAAAAATATTCTTTAGAAATATTTAACCTCCACACATTAACAAGTCCAATACCTCAAATGAAAGATAAACACCTTGTTCATCTACCCATCGTGTCAGATTTTTAAAATGTTTTACAACGAAAACACAACATATATTTATGTTAGACCACCACCAAACCAAAGAAAAACGTAGCCATTTTTTCCAGCCAAAGATAAAATCACAAAAGCAGGATTAAAAATAAAATCAAACCTCTTGAAAATCTTCGTCAGATGACAGTCATATGACATGTTACACAGTACATTTATGTTTTGTTCGATAATATGCATTTTATTTACATTGACGACATGTTCAGAAATTCCTCCAAAATATCCGGAGGAATTATAGAAAGCTAAAGCAGATAACAGAAATACTGATCATAAACTTTGACTAAAGATACATGTTCTACATATAATTAAAAGATACACTGGTTCTTAACCTGTTGCTTCTACTCGGGACGCTTGCGTCCCAACTAGAGCTCTGGAAATGCAAATGCGCTACGCTAAATGCTAATAGTATTAGTTAAAACTCAAAAGTTCATTAAAATACACATGCAGGGTATCGAATTAAAGCTACACTCGTTGTGAATCCAGGCAACAAGTCAGATTTTTAAAATGCTTTTCGGCGAAAGCATGAGAAGCTATTATCTGATAGCATGCAACACCCCAAAAGACCCACAGGGGACGTAAACAAAATAATTAGCATTTCGGCGTTACACAAACCGCACAATAAAATAGAAAACATTCATTACCTTTCACCATCTTCTTTGTTGGCACTCCTAGATGTCCCATAAACACTATTTGGGTCTTTATTTCGATTAAATCGGTCCATATAAAGCCTAGATATCGTTATATGTAGACTGTGTGATAAACGAAAAAAAGATCGTTTCAAAACGTAACGTCATTTTTTAAAATTCAAAAAGTCGACGATAAACTTTCACAAAACACTTCGAAATACGTTTGTAATGCAACTTTAGGTATTAGTAAACGTTAATAAGCGATAAAATTCATCAGGAGGCGATGTAAAGATCATTAGCTATCCGTCTGGAAAAATGTCCGGCTAGAAACTCAACGAAAATATCCGGTCCTAGACCGGATTAGATACGGTGTCCTGCATGTGTTTGACCAAGAAAAAACTTGAAGGGAAATGACAAGACTCTAGACACCGTGTGGAAGCTGTAGGTACTGCAACCTCAGTCAATTAATTGTGGTTCACGTTTATCAATGGGATCAAGTAGCGCATGGATATATTTTCCTATTTTCAGTGATCAGTTTTTCCTGTGCTTTTCGATGTAAATGCCGTTCTGGTAAAGCCACAGCAGTGATTTAACCAGTTTTTTAAACGTCTGAGTGTTTTCTATCCACACAGACTATGCACATGCATATACTATATTCCTGGCATGAGTAGCAGGGCACTGAAATGTTGCGCGATTTTTAACAGAATGTTCAAAAAAGTAGAGGGTCGACTTAAGAGGTTAATGCAACCGCTGTGTCACTTTTTTTTAAACGTTACGGAAAAAGCCTAACATTGCAATAATCCGAGGTGGCGCTCAGACGTAACAGTATTTCTCCGCCATGTTAGAGTCAACAGAAATACAAAATTACAACATAAATATTCCCTTACCTTTGATGATCTTTCATCAGAATGTAGTGCAAGGAGTCCTAGTTCAACAATAAATTGTTTTGATCCATAATGTCCAATACTAGTGTCCAAGTAGCAGCATTTGCTATCACTTTCAGCTCACATGCTCACATGCCCAAAAACTGACTTCTGTTCCAGGATAACTTGCATGAAAACTTCCAAAAGACATATTCCAGGTCGAAAAAACTGGTCAAACTAAGTGCAGAATCAATCTTCAGGATGTTATAATCATATATATCCAATAACATTCCAACCGGATTATTCGGTTTCATCTGGGGCTGATTGGAACAGCCGTAGCACTCACAGAGAAATGCGCCACAACAAAATGGCATTCTCTTGCGACACCGACTATTTTCCCTCCCATTAGGTCAAAGTTCACAGAGAATTCTCCATTACACTTTCTACTGAATGAGGACATCTAGTGTGGAAGACATAGGAAGATTTCCAGATCCATAACTTGTTGGGAAGGGAGGGGGCGATGACGTCAAAGTTGCCAACTTTCAGGATTTCAAAACTGGTTTGGAAGATTGCCTGCCCTGTGAATTCTGTTATACTCACAGACATAATTAAAACGGTTATAGAAACTTCGGAGTGTTTTCTATCCAATAGTAATAATAATATGCATATATTAGCAATTTAGGACAGATTTTGATGCAGTTCACTATGGGCACGCAATTCATCCAAAGTGAAAATACTGCCCCCTATCTCCAACAGCTTTTAATGAACACCATTCCAACTAGGAAGAAACGAATGGGTTGGGGACTGTGTAAACACATAAGGTTGTTAGCCTATGGTTGACCCTACAGAAACTTAGCTCTGGGGTTTTTAGATAAGACAGTGAGTGCATTCCTAAGTTTTCTGTTAATTAGAACTGTCAGCTCAGTGGTGATCGATAATGTTGAGGGGTCAAAAGTTATCTGGGAGTGTGTTAGTGAGAATGAACTTTTCACCTCACTTTGTCCCAGTCGAGAGGAGGGGATTCTGTTAAAGCAATGAAATGACGCCATGATCTGTATATAAACTGTTGCTCGTGGTTAAGTGTCAGCACGCTCCGAGAATAAATTCTGTTACCTATTATTGAAAGACTGGTCTGCGTCTATTTTATGCAAATAAGAATCTTAGAAATTCTCATAAAATAGATTAAGGGTTTTCAATTGATGAAAGCACATTGGCATAATTAAATTACAGTAACAATACCCCGACCCACTGGGGCTGCAAGGCATGAGGTAGGGAGAATGGTTTCTGAGGGTGTGGCAGAGGAACTGTATCGATGGGAGAAAGCGTCAGGCTTCTGGACCCTGGGTGGTATGAAATGGTGAAGTTGAATCTAGTAAACAAGAGAGCCCACCGAGCCTGCCTGGAGCTAAGGCGCTTGGCTGTATGGATATATTCCACATTTTTATGGTTGGTCCTGACCGAGAATGGCTGTTCTGCTCCTTCCAGCCAGTGCCTACACTCTTCCGAAGCCATCTTGACCTCCAGGAGTTCTCGGTTGCCTACATCGTAGTTCCTCTCAGCAGGATTGAGACGATGGGACAGGAAGGCACAGGGATGAAGCTTTTGGTCATGGGCAGATCGCTGGGACAGGATGGCCCCCACTCCAACGTCAGAAGCATCAACCTCTGCCACAAATTAACGAGATGCGTCCGGATGGATGAGAATGGGTGCTGTTGTGAACTGATGCTTCAGGTCCACAAAGGCTGTGTTGACAGCTGGAGACCATTTGAACGGTTCCTTGGGAGAGTTGAGTGCCGAGAAAGGGGCCGCCAAGGTTCAGTAACCCTGAATGAAATGGTGGTAGAAGTTAGCAAAACCTAGGAATCATTGCATCTGGACGTTAGTTGAGGCCAATCCACCACTGCTTTCACCTTTCCAAGATCCATCTGGACATTACCATCAGCAATGGCATATCCCAGAAAGGCGATTGTAGAGCGGTGGAACTCACACTTCTCAGCTTTCACAAATAATTGGTTCTCCAGGAGGCGCTGGAGGACCTGCCTGACATGAAGAAAATGTTCTTGGGCCGATCTGGAAAAGAAACAGGATGTCGCCAAGGTAGACGAACACAAAATGGTTTAGCATGTCCCAGAGCACATCATTTACCAGAGCCTGGAAGACATCAGGGGCTGTTTTGGACAAAACGCCATGACCTGG
The DNA here is from genome assembly GCF_034236695.1 of Oncorhynchus nerka. Classification (NCBI taxonomy): domain Eukaryota; kingdom Metazoa; phylum Chordata; class Actinopteri; order Salmoniformes; family Salmonidae; genus Oncorhynchus; species Oncorhynchus nerka. The sequence goes on along the minus strand of NC_088408.1, from coordinate 43,327,630 downwards.
TACTCATAATGTCCGCTGGTTGTGTTGAAAGCTGTTTTCCACTCATCTCCTTCGCTTATCCGAACCAGGTGATAGACATTCTGAAGGTCCAGCTGGGAAAAAATGGTGGCTCCCTGGAGAGGTTCAAAAGCCGAGGAGCGGAGTGGTAGGGGGTACCGATTTTTTTACCGTAATGTCATTCAGTCCCCGGTAGTAAATGCACGGTCCAAGGGTCTTGTCCTTCTCCACAAAGAAAAACCCTGTGCCAGCAGGAGATGCAGATGGTTGGACGGCCCCAGTGCCCAGAAACTCCTCTATGTACTCCTCCATAGCCTTGGGGCCTGTTGCACAAAACTAGGATAAGGGATTAAGCCAGGATATCTTGGTGATCCTGGCTCAATTGATCCGTAATCCGGTTGCACTAAAGATGGATAAGGGGCAGGAGGATATGTTATGGTATAAATTACCATGGAGATTTATTCTGTGGAGCTAGCCTGCTCCAGACCAGGCTAAATTCCAGGATCTATTTAATCTCATCCCTAATGTCAGTCAGCAGTCACCACAAATGGAAACCAATAGTTATTTCACTGCTCACTATACATTGTTATCACATAACTAGACCCACTGTTATTATTTAAACGTTTGTGATCATTAATTTCAATGATTTTGGATAAAAAATTATTTTTAGATGATGTTGCTATCATTAGATAATTTACAGTTTCCCATAGACTATAAGGCTATATATAAAATGATAGAATATTAGGGCCACAGAGGGGAAAAAAACAAGTCATAATATTGTAACCAGTTGTTTTAAAGGAGGACAGTTGTTAAAATGACAGATGTGGGGCATTTCGTGAAATTGTACTTCAGTATGGTTTCATAAACAAAGACATGCTGATGTGCCAGAATATTAAGTATCACATTGTCATAAGTATCAAAACTGTAAAAACAATATGTAGCTTTTCTGCAGAAAGAACCAGCCTCATAAATTTATGACTTTATCCTTTTTCTTCAGTGTGGCCCTAGTACTCTGTCATATAAACAAATACACATTCCATATGAATATAAAAACACAATGTGTAACATTATGTTCCTTTATTGAATAAGGACAAAACAAAGCAGGTAAACCATCAGCTCCTTTCGAAACTGAAGTCACAGTGACTCTACAAGATGGAAAGCACAGAATCCAAGCATATTATACAAAATGATACATACACATTCAAAGGTCTGTATATAACACACCCTGCATGTCTGCACACTAAAATAAATGCAGGACAAATCCATACACATCAACTGAACAGACAAATGAATGGATGCAGTAGCCTCCCTGCAGCCTTGTATTACACACAGTATACCGCACAAACATCATAAGAGGCCAAATTCGTCAAAAAAACGAACCCAAAAAACCCCAAATTCCTCTGCCACCGCAGGACATATTTAACCAAAATTGAAAGCACACATACTAACTAAAATAATTCAACACATATTGGTCCCTCAGCAGCCGACCACTGTCGTCATCAGGGAAGATTGCCGGATTGTCCCAGTCCATGGCTGGTGGCACTCTGGGGCCCTCTCCTTCCTCAGGCAGGCCACATTGTGGAGGACAGCACAAGCCACAGTAATATCACATGCCCTAACAGGGCTGACCCTTAATTTGTGAAGGCAGTGAAAGCGTGCCTTCAGGAGGCCAAAGGTCATTTCAACTCTGGCCCTGGTCCTGGCATGGGCATGGTTGTAGGCCTGCTGTGCTTCCTGGGGGTCTGTGAAAGGTGTCAGGAGAAAAGGCTGGCAGCCATACCCCTGTCTCCCAGCAACACACCAGAGAATTCACCTGTCAACACAAAATCTCATCATTACTACCTCATAAACACAGTGATATTCTTGACACAGCCATGATGGTTATAAATAGGGGTTGTGTGGCTTACCTTGTGATAGGCACTGATAGATTTCAGAGGCCCGAAAGATTCTGGAGTCATGGACTGAGCCAGGCCATTTTGCCACAACATTGCTGATCACACAGTCAGCATTGCAGACCATCTGAAATCATAAGATGAGGAATATTACACCAATCAATGCACATCACTGGCAATGCAGAGTGTTCGTCAATGGACAATATCAAAAAGTTATGTTCACCTGAACATTAATGCTGTGAAAGGATTTCCTATTCACAAAATCGGCCTCATGGGCACCTGAGGGGCTTTTATCCTTATGTGTGTGCAGTCCACTGCACCAATGACATTGGGGAAACCTGTCACACAAAGTAATGAGTATCCTACTATGTGTTAACAGTTGTCCTGTAATTTGTAGATCCTCTTACCTGCAATCCTATAGAACTCCTCTTTGATGTCACAGAGTCTTCTGTGGCCAGGGAAGGAGATGAAGACATCTGCTAATGCTTTGATAGCCAGACACACACTCCTTATTGTGCGGCAAATTGTGGCCTTGTTCAGCTGTTCTGCATCCCCCACTGAGTACAGGAAGGCTCCACTAGCAAAAAGCGCAAGGCCACACAAACCATTTGCTCCACACTCAGTGCATGGCTCCGTGCAGTGCGGTGCTTAATCCTGGGACCCAGTAGTCTGCATAGATACCTGATGCCATCTGCAGAAAACCTGTATCTTTCATATAGATGGTCATCAGGGAAGGCCAGTGGGTCCAACCGGTCCCTGAAGACCCTTTCTCGCCTGAAGGCTCTCCTCAGCACAAGTGCTTCTTCATCCACCACATCTCGCACGAATGGGCATGCCATTGTCAGAGCAGAAAGGAACACACAATTTTGGGCCTTCATATAGGCTAGTGGCCACACCTGGTGCTGGGGGTGGGCAAAAGAGGGCGATGCCTTATAACGATGACTTGGTTGTACTGATTGCTGGGAAAATTAAAAAACCTTAGAAAGATGCCACCGTCCTGTGTGCTCACAATAAGAGCTCATATGTCATGGCTCACTTGACTTTATGAGAATATACCTAATTTTTATTTTGAGCTGTGTCATCTTCTTGGAGCTGGGGAGGAAATAAAAATAATGATTAATACATTTGTGTTACAGTTAGCATACAGTGTACATTGAAGGCATATCTCACCTCCCTCGCAAGTTTTTTTATTTCAAGGTCCAGTTTCCTAATTGTCCTCTTTTTTATTTCGGACTCCAGTGCAAGATTTTCTATCTTTTTCTTCTTGTACTGAATGTCTATGTCTGCCAGTTCTATTTGGCGCCGGAGGTGGTTGCCATACAACTTTCTGATAGCTTGTGAGCTCTGTGAACACAATACAATTAGCGCAGCTGGAATTTGGCAGGATGTGGTGTCCTTTTATTAATACGCACTATGTTGCCAGGCTGGTTTTCCCACTGTATAGCATCTGGGTCCTGTAAAAGAAATTAGATTTTTTGATTTTGATGAGGACTCCTCACCATTGTAGAGTAAATAGTACTTTCACAGTCTTAACATGATACCTCATGCCTTCTGGAATCCAGAGAGATGGTCTCCTCCTCATCATCGTCTCCATCATGTGCTGTTGCTGCTGCACTGGGGCCTTCACCCTATCACATTTAATCGGATTCATATTGAAGCTAGTAGACAAGACATGCCAGGCCTACAGTATGCCTTTGATGGAGTATTCACTGGATCAGCATCGTCTGGTGCTTGTGCTGGTGGCTCTAACAGGAACACAGTGCTGCCAGGCACTGCAAGGCAATAGGTAAACCAAAGTCAGACAGTCCAAATTGATTCAATATGAATGTGGTTGTATCCCATGTAGAGATGGAAGGACATACCTTGAATGAAGCGGGTGGCATCTTGGGAGGAACCTATGCTCGTCTCTTTCCCCCCAGGGATCCCCTCTAAGACGGGCCTGCCTTTATTTAGCTCCAAGGCCATGTCCTCTGCTGGGGTAAGGTCAGCCTTTGGTGACCCACCACCCGTGCCTTGTCTGTGGGTATTCTTTTTCACTGCTAAAACAGTACAGACAATGTGTGAGCAGGCACCTTCTGGGTACAATATATGCTTGTGCTTTGTTAAATATTAGTCAGGGACCATACCATTCTGCAGAATGTTCTTGTATTTGATTTTGACCTGCTGCCATGTCCGTTTTGGCCCGTTCATGTTTAATCCACACACACACACACACACACACACACATTTAATGGAGTCACACTGCAAAAAAATACTTGGTATTTTTGTCTTGTTTTCAGTAAAAATATCAAAGAATGTATCATAGCTTTAAACAGTGTGATGGAGTTACTTTACACAATTTCACTCATATCTGCAGTGCATTTCAATTAAAAATTTAACCGTTTCATAATTACAGTACAACTGCATTTTTGGAGATGTGAATTAAATATTTGAATTGTAATTGTGATGTTTCAGCGGAGCGGTGAGTGTGTAATTGTGCACTACTTACGCATTCAGGCGGTCTGCAATACTTTGCCACGCTTTTTCTCTTTGCTTTATCACTGTGGCGGTGTTGCCTTTCTTCTTAATTATATCTTTTACCTCCTCGTATGCCTCCATGAGGATTTGTGCTTCCGACGGGGAAAAGTACGCGGCTCTAGTTGCCATGGTAAATCAGTTAATCTGTGATCTGTGGCGGGGTCTATTTGAGTGAGCCGTGAGCGCGCACCTATCCAGGATTGGTTTCACCTGGCTTAATGAATCCGTGTCTGCTCATCCTGGCTTGGTCTTTGTGCAACCAATTAAGCCTGGACGCACATGTTTTGGCTTCATTGAGCTCAGCTGAGTCATTTATCCCGGATGTCTTAATTCTACTTTTGTGCAACAGGCCCTTGGTCTCCGGCCTGGAAATATAATATAGCCGACCCGAGATGTTGTGGTGCCTGGGAGAAGATTAATGGCACAATCATAAGTACAGAGGGTATTGCTCTCCACCCGGGACCTGCCCCTGCGGATGGAGTCCTGTAAACTTCCCCCCATTTCATCGACCTGTTCCCCATCTCTAGAGTCATTAGCACCACTGCTGTTTACCTTTTGTTACCCGTACCCTCCGTATTCACCCCACTTTCCATGTGTCTGGGATTAAGCCTGTGTCTCACAGCCCTTTGTCTGCTGTGTTCAGACCCACCCGTCCTCCATGTTTCATCGATGGCCGTCCGGTATACACAGTGAGACGCTTCCTGAGTGTTCGACCATGGGGCAGGGGTTTCCAGTACCTGGTGGACTGGGAGGGTTATGGCCCAGAAGAGATGTGCTGGGTCCCAGCTAGATATATCCTGGACCCAGCCCTCATTCGAGGGTAGTTTGGGATAGGAATGAAGTGGGAGGCTTTGGAAAACTGATCGATCACAGTCAAGATGGCATTGTTGCCCTCAGACGGGGGGGGGGAACATTTGACTAAATCCAGGGATATATGGGAACAGGGACAGTGAGGGACAGGCAGTGGTTGAAGAAGACCAGCCGCAGCTTGCCTAGGAGTCTTGTTCTGTATGCAGACCATGCTTTCAGCGACAATTGCGGCAACATACAGAACCATAGAAGGCACCAAGAGTGTTGTCGCACGAAGGCCAGGGTTTGACGGGAGCCCGGGTGACAGGCAAGCCTGGAGGAATGGGCCCATGCCCGGACCGCGGAGAGGAGAGTGTCAGGCACAAACATCTGCCCCCCAGGGTTTGGGTGGGACCACTGCTCCTCCCGGACCGGTTTCCTTATGCCCCAGCTGAGTGCTGTCGCCAGTCACGAGGTGGCAAGGATGGTCTCAGGCTCCAGGGTGGTAACTTAAAGCGGCAAGACAGGGCATCCAGCTTGATGTTCTTGGACCCCGGCTGGTAGGAGAGGGAAAAGTGGAACCAGGTAAACAGCTGGGCCCTTCTTGCTTGCCTGGAGTTGAGGCACTTGGTTGTGTGGAGATACTCCAGGTTTTTGTGGTCGGTCCACACAATCAACAGATATTCCGCCTCTTCTAGCCAGTGCATCCATTCCTCCAACGCCATCTTCACTGCGAGAAGCTCCGAAGTTCCCACATCGTAGTTCCTCACTGTGGCGTTGAGGCGGTGGGAGAAGAAGGTGCAGGGATGCAGCTTAACCACTCTGGGGTAGGCGGAACGCTTGTGTCCCATATGGCCAATAGCCAGGGAAAATGCAGAGCGCCAAATTCAAATACTTTCTTTAAAATACACATGCAAGATAGCAAATTAAAGCTACACTCGTTGTGAAACCAGCCAACATGTCAGATTTCAAAAAGTATTTTCGGCGAAAGCATCTGATGATAGCACAACAGTAAATAATGAGAGTAGCATATTTCAACTCTGCAGGCGCGACACAAAACGCAGAAATAACATATTAATCATGCATTATCTTTGACGAGCTTCTTTTGTTGGCACTCCTATATGTCCCAGAAACATCACAAATGGTCCTTTTGTTAGATTAATTCCAGCCAGGGCAACAGCCAGGGCAACTAAGGAGTGGCCAATCCTGTCTCCAGACCTGAACCCAATAGAAAATCTTTGGAGGGAGCTGAAAGTCCGTATTGCCCAGCGACAGCCCCGAAAAAGGATCTGGAGAAGGTCTGTATGGAGGAGTGGGCCAAAATCCCCGCTGCAGTGTGTGCAAACCTGGTCAAGAACTACAGGAAACATATGATCTCTGTAATTGCAAACAAAGGTTTCTGTACAAAATATTAAGTTCTGCTTTTCTAATGTATCAAATACTTATGTCATGCAATAAAATGGAAACTTAAAAATCATACAATGTGATTTTCTGGATTTTTGTTTTAGATTCCGTCTCTCACAGTTGAAGTGTACCTATGATAAAAATGACAGACCTCTACATGCTTTGAAAGTAGGAAACCTGCAAAATTGGCAGTGTATCAAATACTTGTTCTCCCCACTGTATATCCAAAATGTCCATTTATTTGGCGCGTTTGATCCAACGTCGCTACAAAATATCTCAAAAGTTACATGTAAACTTTGCCAAAACATTTCAAACTACTTTTGTAATACAACTTTAGTTATTTATAAACGTATATAATCGATCAAATTTAAGACGGGATGATCTGTGTTCAATACAGGCGCAAAACAAACTGACACTACTTTTCTGGTTACGCGCCCCTATTAAAAGGTACACGTGAAGAGACGTTCGTTCTCAGCTATGGTACTTCCTCATTACACAAAGGAAAAATTTCAACAAATTTTTCCAAACTGGTGACATCCAGTGGAAGCGGTAGGAACTGCAGGAAAGTCGATTAGAATTCCCCATGAAAACATATTGAAAAGACAGTGACTTCAAAAAAAAAATCTGAATGGTTTGTCCTCGGGGTTTCGCCTGCTAAATAAGTTATGTTATACTCAAAGACATTATTCAAACAGTTTTAGAAACTTCAGAGTGTTGTCTATCCAATACTACTAATAATATGCATATATTAGGATCTGGGACAGAGTAGGAGGCAGTTCAGTTTGCGCACGCTATTTATCCAAAAGTGAAAATGCTGCCCCCTACCCCAAATGGGTTAAGGTCCAGGGCAGAACGTTGGGTCAGCCCCCACTCCAACATCCGAAGCATCGGCCTCCACCACGAACTTACGGGAAGGGTCAGGACGAACCAGAATAGGAGCAGTGGTGAAGCAGTGTTTAAGGTCCCGGAATGCCTGGTCAGCGGCAGAGGACCATGTGAACGGAACCCTGGTAGAGGTGAGTGCAGATAGGGGGGAGGCCAGGCTGCTGTAACCCTGGATAAAACAGAGATAAAAGTTGGCAAACCCCAGGAAGCGTTGCAGTTGCTCCCTGGACGTAGGCTGAGGCCAATCCACTACCACTTTCACCTTCTTAGGATCCATCTGGACACTCCGAGTGGAGAGGATGCAGCCCAGAAAGGGAATGGTTGAGGGATGGAACTCGCACTTTTCCGCCTTAATTTCTCCAGAATGCACTGGAGAACGAGTGTTCTTGGGGGAAACGGGAGAAGACGAGGATGTCATCAATGTAGACGAAGACGAACTGGTTCAACATTTCATGGAGAACATCATGATATGCGAAAGGGCATGACTAGATATTTGTAGTGGCCGCTGGCTGTATTGAAGGCAGTCTTCCACTTTTCTCCCTCTCGTATCTGCAGCATGTGGTAGGCATTTCATAGATTCAGCTTGGAGAAAACAGTGGCGCCCTGGAGAAGCTTGAAGGCCGAGGAAATGAGTGGTAGAGGATAATGGTTCTTCACAGTAATGTCATTGAGTCCACGCTAGTCAATGCACGGGCACATGATCTTGTCCATTTTCTCCACTAGGAAGAACCCTGCGCCAGTGGGAGAGGAAGAGGGACAGACAAATCCTGCAGCTAGGGAGTCCCCAATGTAGGTCTCTGGTCCCGACAGAGTACAGACGTCCCCGGGGCGGCGAGGTGTTAGGGAGTAGGTCAATCCCACAGTCATAGGGGCAGTGCGGCAGAAGGAAGTGGCCCGGGACTTGCTGAACACCTTCCGGAGGTCCTGGAACGGGAATGGCGAAGAGGTCCGGAGCAAATTCAGAGCCCCCAGGAATATGTACCGGGGCAGGTTGCGTGGACTTCATACAATGCCCGTGGCATGGTGGACTCCAGCCATGCAAACGTCCACCGTCTACCGAATAGCAGCACTGTAGAAACTATTACACTCAACTGAACGACTTGATTAGTGTAGTGTTAGCTAGCTACATAGTTGTCTTTGCTGTCTTCGTATCCAAGATAATTGTGTAGTTTACAGTGTGTAGTTTTAGAGTGATTATCTTAATTTACCGAGGTTAGCTAGCCAGCTATTTGTCGTCCTTAACGTAGGAGACACTGCTAGCTAGCCAACAGCTAGCCAACGTCTACCGAATAGAACTTCCGCACTCAACAACCCGGTCGCATTCCGCTTCGCTCCACAGGTAGTATCACATTTTCATTTAATTTCATTACAGTACAACGGTTTGATTTGTTTGATCGTAGCTAGCTACATAGCTAGCTACATAGCCGTCTTTGTATCAAAGATAATTGTGTAGTCTAGAGCGATTTTCTTAGTTAGCTAGCCAGCTATTGTCGTTCTTTTAACGCAACGTAACGTAATCAACACTGCTAGCTAGCCAGCTAGCCCCCGAATAGCAGCACTGTAATCCAATCTCCTTTGCATTAGCGTAGCCTCTTCTGTAGCCTGTCAACTATGTGTCTGTCTATCCCTGTTCTCTCCTCTGCACAGACCATACAAACGCTCCACATCGCGTGGCCGCGGCCACCCTAATCTGGTGGTCCCAGCGCGCACGACCCACGTGGAGTTCCAGGTCTCCGGTAGCCTCTGGAACTGCCGATCTGCGGCCAACAAGGCAGAGTTCTTCTCAGCCTATGCTCCCTCCAGTCCCTCGACTTCTTGGCACTGACGGAAACATGGATCACCACAGATAACACTGCTACTCCTACTGCTCTCTCTTCGTCCGCCCACGTGTTCTCGCACACCCCGAGAGCTTCTGGTCAGCGGGGTGGTGGCACCGGGATCCTCATCTCTCCCAAGTGGTCATTCTCTCTTTCTCCCCTTACCCATCTGTCTATCGCCTCCTTTGAATTCCATGCTGTCACAGTTACCAGCCCTTTCAAGCTTAACATCCTTATCATTTATCGCCCTCCAGGTTCCCTCGGAGAGTTCATCAATGAGCTTGATGCCTTGATAAGCTCCTTTCCTGAGGACGGCTCACCTCTCACAGTTCTGGGCGACTTTAACCTCCCCCACGTCTACCTTTGACTCATTCCTCTCTGCCTCCTTCTTTCCACTCCTCTCCTCTTTTGACCTCACCCTCTCACCTTCCCCCTACTCACAAGGCAGGCAATACGCTCGACCTCATCTTTACTAGATGCTGTTCTTCCACTAACCTCATTGCAACTCCCCTCCAAGTCTCCGACCACTACCTTGTATCCTTTTCCCTCTCGCTCTCATCCAACACTTCCCACACTGCCCCTACTCGGATGGTATCGCGCCGTCCCAACCTTCGCTCTCTCTCCCCCGCTACTCTCTCCTCTTCCATCCTATCATCTCTTCCCTCTGCTCAAACCTTCTCCAACCTATCTCCTGATTCTGCCTCCTCAACCCTCCTCTCCTCCCTTTCTGCATCCTTTGACTCTCTATGTCCCCTATCCTCCAGGCCGGCTCGGTCCTCCCCTCCCGCTCCGTGGCTCGACGACTCATTGCGAGCTCACAGAACAGGGCTCCGGGCAGCCGAGCGGAAATGGAGGAAAACTCGCCTCCCTGCGGACCTGGCATCCTTTCACTCCCTCCTCTCTACATTTTCCTCTTCTGACTCTGCTGCTAAATCCACTTTCTACCACTCTAAATTCCAAGCATCTGCCTCTAACCCTAGGAAGCTCTTTGCCACCTTCTCCTCCCTCCTGAATCCTCCCCCTCCTCCCTCTCTGCAGATGACTTCGTCAACCATTTTGAAATGAAGGTCGACGACATCCGATCCTCGTTTGCCAAGTCAAACGACACCGCTGGTTCTGCTCACACTGCCCTACCCTGTGCTCTGACCTCTTTCTCCCCTCTCTCTCCAGATGAAATCTTGCGTCTTGTGACAGCCGGCCGCCCAACAACCTGCCCGCTTGACCCTATCCCTCCTCTCTTCTCCAGACCATTTCCGGAGACCTTCTCCCTACCTCACCTCGCTCATCAACTCATCCCTGACCGCTGGCTACGTCCCTTCCGTCTTCAAGAGAGCGAGAGTTGCACCCCTTCTGAAAAAACCTACACTCGATCCCTCCGATGTCAACAACTACAGACCAGTATCCCTTCTTTCTTTTCTCTCCAAAACTCTTGAACGTGCCGTCCTTGGCCAGCTCTCCCGCTATCTCTCTCAGAATGACCTTCTTGATCCAAATCAGTCAGGTTTCAAGACTAGTCATTCAACTGAGACTGCTCTTCTCTGTATCACGGAGGCGCTCCGCACTGCTAAAGCTAACTCTCTCTCTCTGCTCTCATCCTTCTAGACCTATCGGCTGCCTTCGATACTGTGAACCATCAGATCCTCCTCTCCACCCTCTCCGAGTTGGGCATCTCCGGCGCGGCCCACGCTTGGATTGCGTCCTACCTGACAGGTCGCTCCTACCAGGTGGCGTGGCGAGAATCTGTCTCCTCACCACGTGCTCTCACCACTGGTGTCCCCCAGGGCTCTGTTCTAGGCCCTCTCCTATTCTCGCTATACACCAAGTCACTTGGCTCTGTCATAACCTCACATGGTCTCTCCTATCATTGCTATGCAGACGACACACAATTAATCTTCTCCTTTCCCCCTTCTGATGACCAGGTGGCAAATCGCATCTCTGCATGTCTGGCAGACATATCAGTGTGGATGACGGATCACCACCTCAAGCTGAACCTCGGCAAGACGGAGCTGCTCTTCCTCCCGGGGAAGGACTGCCCGTTCCATGATCTCGCCATCACGGTTGACAACTCCATTGTGTCCTCCTCCCAGAGCGCTAAGAACCTTGGCGTGATCCTGGACAACACCCTGTCGTTCTCAACTAACATCAAGGCGGTGGCCCGTTCCTGTAGGTTCATGCTCTACAACATCCGCAGAGTACGACCCTGCCTCACACAGGAAGCGGCACAGGTCCTAATCCAGGCACTTGTCATCTCCCGTCTGGATTACTGCAACTCGCTGTTGGCTGGGCTCCCTGCCTGTGCCATTAAACCCCTACAACTCATCCAGAACGCCGCAGCCCGTCTGGTGTTCAACCTTCCCAAGTTCTCTCACGTCACCCCGCTCCTCCGCTCTCTCCACTGGCTTCCAGTTGAAGCTCGCATCCGCTACAAGACCATGGTGCTTGCCTACGGAGCTGTGAGGGGAACGGCACCTCAGTACCTCCAGGCTCTGATCAGGCCCTACACCCAAACAAGGGCACTGCGTTCATCCACCTCTGGCCTGCTCGCCTCCCTACCACTGAGGAAGTACAGTTCCCGCTCAGCCCAGTCAAAACTGTTCGCTGCTCTGGCCCCCCAATGGTGGAACAAACTCCCTCACGACGCCAGGACAGCGGAGTCAATCACCACCTTCCGGAGACACCTGAAACCCCACCTCTTTAAGGAATACCTAGGATAGGATAAAGTAATCCTTCTCACCCCCCTTAAAAAATTTAGATGCACTATTGTAAAGTGGCTGTTCCACTGGATGTCATAAGGTGAATGCACCAATTTGTAAGTCGCTCTGGATAAGAGCGTCTGCTAAATGACTTAAATGTAAATGTAAATGTAAACAGGGCCTCAAAAACATTCCTCATCTTCCCAGGAACCCCTCCAGACTCAAGCACATGGCTGGCTGTTGGTCCCATATGGCAGTAGCCCATGTGAGCCCTCCCAGACATCAGCGTGATGAGTTCGGCTATCTTGGAGAGATCTGAGGAAAGGAGGAGGGCCGAAGCTCGAAAATGAGGGCACACTGAGCGAAAAATGCCCGACAGGTGCTCGGCTCTCCATTAAATCGTTCCGGGGGAGGTAAACGGGGCTCCCGGGATGGTGGAGTGGCCTGTGGGGTGGCTCTGCTAATTGCTGTGTTACTGAGGGGCGTTGGGGTTACCACAGTGGCAGGCTGCCACCAGAAAAACCGCGGAATTGCTCCAGCAGCATGTCCAACGCCTGGTCATGGCACTTAGCCAACGTTTGGACCCCCTCCATAAGACCACAAAGCAATTCCTCGTGCTTGCCAATTGAGGCTCCTTGGGAGGAGATGGCATTGCGCAGCTGGCCCGGGTCTGCTGGGTCAGTCTTGGCCAGTTCGTACTATAAGGTATGAAGGTAAGACCCAAATGCAGACAACGTCGAATTAACAATGGTTTAATAATCCAACAGGGGCAGGCAATAGACAGGTCAAGGCAGTTAGGAGTCAGTAAACCAGAGGTCAAGGGACAATGGTACCGAACGGCAGGCAGGTCAGGATCAGGGTAGACAGAGGTCAATAACCCAGAGGTGGGTCAAAGGTACAGGTCGGCAGGCAGGCTCAGGGGCAGGCAGAGTGGTAAGGCAGGTGGTCTCAGAGTCTGGACAGGCAAGGGTCAATGGAGACAATCACAAAGACAGGTGAAACAGATCAGGGTGTGAATTGTTGTGAACTTTTGTAAATTGTTAGATGCTACCGCAATGTTGGAGCTAGGGAACACAAGCATTTTGCTACACCTGCAATAACATCTGCTAAATATGTGTATGTGACCAATTAAATATGATTTGATTTAATTTGTGTGTGTGTGTGTGTGTGTGTGTGTGTGTGTGTGTGTGTGTGTGTGTGTGTGTGTGTGTGTGTGTGTGTGTGTGTGTGTGTGTGTGTGTGAGTGATTCCTTGCATTTGTACCAAACTTTTTCACAGAGCTGTGGAAAACTGAACAAAAACCCAACCAGGGTTCAACATCTAAGGTACCTCTTAACTAGACCCAGACCCCCCATAATACTTTTCCAGAGACGGAAGCAGACTTTTGGTGTGTTTATTTGTTAACTGCCCTTCCATTGCCCAGCTGCTTTTCTCATGTCACCTCATTGTATTAAGGGCATCTAATTATCCTCATGTTTTCTAGGACCGTTCCCACAAAAGGCGTGTGTGTGTGCATGCATGTGTGTGTGGGGTGGGATGGGGGGGTGCAGAGCTCATGACCTGTGGTTCAAATAGTACTTGTTTTCTTTCAAATACTCATGCATTTGATTGAGTTGATTGAAGCTTGCCAAGCTTTACAGTAGAGGTGCTTCTGTTTCCAACCCTATAGGAGGTTCTTGGGGGATACACCTGGAATTTGGGATTTTTTAAAATGTACTTCTCTGGCTTTCCCAGCTGAGGGTGATAAATCAACACAGTGACAACAACCCCCTGCCACCCAAATCCCTTTTTAATCACTTCCACCAAGACCAATACACAGAGGAAGCCCTCTTTGGGTGCCTTCAGCTTTCCGGCACATTAGTAAGGCCCCCGGAGCGAGCGGAGAAAGGGAAGAGGTTGGAAGAGAGGAAAGACTTGGGTAGGAGAGAAGATGCAGGAAGAGAGAGGAGAACAGAAGAGGTCCACCTACAATATCGCCAAGCCCTGTCTCTTTGCAAGCACTGTACCATTTATGGCATACAAAGCGAGCACATAGAGTTGAAGTCGAAAGTTTACATACACCTAAGCCAAATACATTTGCCAAACTGTTTTTCACAATTCCTGACATTTAATCCAAGTAAAAATTCCCTGTCTTAGGTCAGTTAGGATCATCACTTTATTTTAAGAATGTGAAATGTCAGAATTATAGTTGAGAGAATGATTTTTTCAGCTTTTATTTCTTTCATCACATTCCCAGTGGGTCAGAAGTTTACATAAACACAATTCGTATTTGGTAGCATTGCTTTTAAAATGTTTAACTTGGGTCAAACGTTTTATGTAGCCTTCCTCAAGCTTCCCACACTAAGTTGGGTGAATTTTGGCCCATTCCTGACAGAGCTGGTGTAACTGAGTCAGGTTTGTAGGCCTCTTTGCTCGCACATGCTTTTTCAGTTCTGCCCACAAATTTTCTATGGGATTTTTATTTATTTTTCCTTTATTTAACCAGGCAAGTCAGTTAAGAACAAATTCTTATTTTCAATGATGGCCTAGGGTTAACTGCCTGTTCAGGGGCAGAACAACAGATAATTACCTTGTCAGCTCAGGGATTCAAACTTGCAACCTTTCAGTTACTAGTCCAATGCTCTAACCACTAGGCTACCCTTCCACCCCAAATTTGAGGTCAAGGCTTTGTGATGGCCACTCCAATGTATGTAAACTTCCAACTTCAACTGTATCACTGTCAAACATTTTTTTTAAATCACATTTAAATTGTCATCCATACTGTGCCTATTTGAAAACATACACTTTAACACACACATACGCATACGCAAAGAGGTATACATAGTCCATAAACGTACACTCACTCATGTATAAACACACACACACAGGCCACCCATCTCCTGTTGGCTGGTGTTGCAAGGGCAGGGAGTAGTAGTATTATTTGTTGTTTGTCGGTGGAGTAGATTTTATAGGCATTCTCTGACATCCTTGGGTCTTCTGGCTCCTTGCATGATTTGTTGTGGCAGTGGTTGTGGTGTATACTTAACTTTATCTGACATTTCCCTTAGTCCTCTCACTTTTTATACGTGTGATTTGCTCAACTTCTTCATGTTCCACCACAAACACATGTTATGGTCAGTCTCAGCTTACTAAACAGTGTGTAAATTTCATCTTGGTAACATCCATCCTATCATTACCTATTGACATAGTTCATTTCACAATCCCTCCCTCCATTAGTGCTCAGACTGTCCGCAATAGGATGGGAGAGGCTGTACTGAGGGCTTGTAGGCCTGTTGTAAGGCAGGTCCTCACCAGACATCACAGGCAATAGCGTCGCCTATGGGCACAAACCCACCGTCACTGGACCAGACAGGACTGGCAAAAACTGCTCTGCACTGACGAGTCATGGTTTTGTCTCACCAGGGGTGACGGTCCGATTCACATTTATCGTAGAAGGAATGAGCATTACACCATGGTCTGTACTCTGGAGTGGGATCAATTTGGAGGTGGAGGGTCCGTCATGGTCTGGGGCGGTGTGTCACAGCATCATCGGACTGAGCTTGTTGTCATTGCAGGCAATCTCAACGCTGTGCGTTACAGGGAAGACATCCTCCTCCCTCATGTGGTACCTTCCTGCAGGCTCATCCTGACATGACGCTCCAGCATGACAATTCCACCAGCCATACTGCTCGTTCTGTGCGTGGTTTCCTGCAAGACAGGAATGTCAGTGTTCTGCCATGGCCAGTGAAGAGCTCGGATCTCAATCCCACTGAGAACATCTGGGACCTGTTGGATTGGAGGGTGAGGTCTAGGGCCATCCCCCCCAGAAATGTCCGGGAACTTGCAGGTGCCTTGGTGGAAGAGTGGGGTAATCTCTCACAGGAAGAACTGGCAAATCTGGTGCAGTCCATGAGGAGGAGATGCACTGCAGTACTTATTGCAGCTGGTGGTCACACCAGATACTGACTAACTTTTGATTTTGAACCCCCCCCTTTGTTCAAGGACACATTATTCAATTTCTGTTAGTCACATGTCTGTGGAACTTGTTCAGTTTGTCTCAGTTGTTGAATCTTACGTTCATACAAATATTTACACATGTTAATTAACTTTGCTGAAACGCAGTTGACAGTGAGAGGACGTTTCTTTTTTTTCTGAGATTAGATGTTTATCTTACCGAGCTACACACAATATGGCATAATGAAAGAGTATAATGTTTTTCATGTTTTTAGAAATGTTTGCAGATGTATTGAAAAATAAATCCAGACAGATGTCATTTACATACCTTAACATTTTGACATTTGCTGTATGGTTAGTGAGAAAGTCCATATTGCAAATGTACGGTCCTTTACTAGACGTCCGAAAACGTTTGTAAAATTTGCGGTCGGCGTCGGGCCGTGCGGTAGGGCCAGACCTACCGGGAAGTCATCAAATGAACTTTCTCGGACATTCGGTTTCCGTTTGATAAAATAATCAAATTTTGTCATTTTTCCGCTGTCCCGGAAAATCCCACGAGGGCATAAGCAATCATATTGCAATTGTACAAAACATCACGAATTACGACGGGGCCTTATCTCCAAAACGGAAAATATTTTGAAGCCGAAACTTGGTGAGCGTAGGTTTGGCATAATGGGCAGTTGGCCCCGAACAAGATGGCGTCTAGGCCTCAACGGTTTTTGAGTTATGGCCATTTCTCTGGGATTAAAGGTCCAAAATGAAAATAGAGAAATTATTTTTCCACTTCACGTCAAAGTCAAGGAGCCTCCGGTGTCAATAAAAAAAGAACCAGCCATTTATCTATCGTCATTTAAGAGAAATCGTACAATGACAAATTGGTGATGTTCAAAGGTAGGTGTTGTTATTTTTCTAAAAGTTTTTAGAAACAGTTACAGATCCAGTTGCAGGGTGTTCATACGAATCTTTTTAAAGTGTGCTGTGGAGCTCTGCGAGATTTCTGTGATTTTCTATGATTTTTTTTAAATAACACACACTCACTAAACCCTCCGTAAATAACTCAGTTATTAACGTAAAGACTTAAAACTCAGGATTCTGTAAAGGCATACCCCAATCAGGATCTGAGTTTATTTATAGCTTCCTGTGCAAACCGGAAGTGCCTTAAATGGTGTCACAGTGGCAGTTTCCAAGGGTTAAAAAGGTCAGATCTTTTCAAAACTTCATAAGTGTGATTAGGCAACCCCCATAAACTGTAAGTCAGTCATTTCTCCCAACAGATGTCAAAGAAAAGCTCTCTCTCACACACACACAGCAAGGATGGAGTGACAAAGTGCGGTGCTTAAAGACACACAGAACCTGCAATGACATTTCCATATTCTCTAGGCCGTGCCGAGTTCAACGAGATGCCCCGCTTGACCGTAGCTTGCTCGGTCTAAGAGCAGCGACCATTAGAAAAGTAGGCCCAAAATTAAGCCTGCCCCACAACGTAATTTCCTTTTGGGTGACAGTGAGAGAACCGTTAAGGTGAGAAGCACAATTCGACCTCAGGTACGTTCCTAAGGTCCTCCCGATCTGTGCAAGCCTAACATTGACCGTGTAGCATTAACCCTTAACAGTAAAACAGGGTTTTTTGATCTCACAGATTACAATGACATCTCTCCCCATAGGAAGACATTGCCTGCTCCTCTAAATTAAACCTGAGGCCTATGTGGGATATGAATGCGGTATGAACCTGTCTTCGGTAACAGTCCATCAGGCCAGGATAAGGTCTACCTGTGTTGATTCTAAGCTTCCTGGACCAACCGGAAGTCGTTGAAATCACCCTAAAAGTGTATATCCATACCCTGCCTGCAGTTTGATAGACAGTGCATTCAACCCTGTGTAAATCAGTCAATTCTTAACGTAAAGACTTAAAACTCAGGAGTCTGTAAAAGCATACCCGATTGAGGATATGTGTGGACTTATAGCTTCCTGTGCCAACCGGATGTGCCATAATTGGTGTCTCAGGGGCTGTTGGGGGGTTAAAAAAGTCAGATCTTTCCAAAACTTCATATGTGTGAATAGGCAACCCCCATGAACTGTAAATCAGTCATTTTTCCCATAAAATTTCAAAGGAAAACTAAATCACACACACAGCTTGGAAGGAGGGACACATTGGAGTGCGTAGAGACATACACTGCCTGCATTAGTTAACCTTGTTGGAACTTTTAACCTGTTGCTCCTACCCTCTACTTTTTTGAACATTTTGTTAAAAATCGCGCAACATTTCAGCGCCCTGCTACTCATGCCAGGAATATAGTACGTTCATATGGTTAGAATGTGTGGATAGGAAACCCTCGGACGTTTTTAAAACTGGTTAAATCACGACTGTGGCTATTACATAACGTGCGTTACATCGGAAAGCGCAGGAAAACCTGATCACAGAAAATGGAAATAAATATCCTTGCGCCACTTCAAGCAAATGTTAACAGTGAGCCGAATTAGATAAGACCGAGCATTCAACTCCCACAGCATCCCCATGTTGTCTAGAGTCTTGTGAATTGAATCCTCTTTGATTCTTGGTTGAACCGAAAGAGGGGCACGACTTACCTCCGGTCTCCGCCCAGATCATTCCGGAAGAGCTCTCTCCTGAAATTTTTTCCAAGACGACAGCTAATGATATTTACATCGCCTACGGATGATTTTTATCGCTTATTAACGTTTACTAATACCTAAAGTAGCATTACAAACGTATTTCGAAGTGTTTTGTGAAAGTTTATCGTCTACTTTTTGAATTTTAAAAAATGACGTTACGTTGTGAAATCGCTGTTTTTTTCGTTTATCACACAGTCTACATATAACGATATCTTGGCTTTATATGGCCCGATTAAATCGAAATAAAGACCCAATAGTGTTTATGGGACATCTAGGAGTGCCAACAAAGAAGATGGTGAAAGGTAATGACTGTTTTCTATTTTATTGTGCGGTTTGTGTAACGCCGAAATGCTAATTATTTTGTTTACGTCCCCTGCTGTGCTTTTGTGTTGTAGTGTATTGGTGCATGCTATCAGATAATAGCTTCTCATGCTGTCGCCGAAAAGCATTTTAAAAATCTGACTTGTTGCCTGAAATCATATTGCAAATGGACAAAACATCTGCCTTATGCACAAGTAAAACATTTTTTTTTAAATGATGATAATAAAATATGACTAAAGTATGTTGATACAGTTCTTATAGATGTGTAATTGACATTAAAATCGAAAGAATTTCAAAAAAACGTTCCAGAAAGGACTTTTTTTAAGGGGGTGATAAGTGTTTATGATATTTTTTGCTATTTTTGACTTTTGACTTCCTATGAAATTATATTGCAAATGGACAAAACATATGCCTTATGCACAAGTTATAAAAATGGACAAAAGTATATTCATACAGTTCTTACATGTGTAATTGAAAAGAAAAAACGAAAGAATTTCGAAAAACGGTCCAGAAAGCGCATTTTTAATTAAAACCCGACCGTCCTACATTCTAAAATAGATGCCCTCAATCTCACACAAATTATCAAGGAACCTACCAGGTACAACCCTAACTCCTGACCAACTTTCCCTCTGAACACACCTCTGCTGTCTTCAAACAGTATCTCAGCGATCATTGCCTCATTGCCTCATTGCCTGCTTGCCCAATGGGTCCGCGGTCAAACGACCACCCCTCATCACTGTCAAACGCTCCCTAAAACACTTCAGCGAGCAGGCCTTTCTAATCAACCTGGCCCGGGTTTTCTGGAAGGATATTGACTTCATCATGTCAGTAGAGGATGCCTGGTTGCTCTTCAAAAGTGCTTTCCTCACAGTCATAAATAAGCATGTCCCATTCATAAAATGTAGAACTAAGAACAGATATAGCCCTTGGTTCACCCATGACATGACTGCCCTTGACCAGCACAAAAACATCCTGTGGTGTTCTGCATTAGCATTGAATAGTCCCTGAGGTATGTAAAGGAATTACAAAAGTCAGAAATAGCGATACAATTAATCAGTTACCTCTGAAGATCTTCATCTGGATGCAGTCACAAGAGTCCCAGCTTCACAATTTTTTTTAGTTTTGTTCGATAAAGTCCCTCTTTATACCCCAAAAACTCAGTTTTGTTGGCACTTTTTGTTCAGTAATCCACTGGCTCAAAGGCGGTCAAAATATGCAGACGAATACATCCTAGTACCGGTAAAGTTCGTCGAAACATGTCAAACGATGTTTATAATTAATCCTCAGGTTGTCAATTGTCTAAATAAACTATAATATTTCAAACGGACAAAAGCGTATTCAATAGAAAGGAAAAACAACGAACGGCGTGCACTCAGTCACTCTTTCTTCTTCATTTTTCAGAAAACAAGCCTGAAACAATGTTTAAAGACTAGTGGAAGCCATAGGAACTGCAATCTGGGTCCGAACACATTAGATAGTCTATAGGCATTCAACTGAAAATACCCACATCAAAAAATTTTCCTCAGGTTTTTGCCCGCCATATCAGTTCTGTTATACTCATTATGTTAACAGTTTTGGAAACGTTAGTGTTTTCTATCCAAATCTCCCAAACCTATGCATATCCTAGCTTCTGGGCCTGAGTAACAGGCAGTTTACTTTGGGCATGCTTCTCATCCAGACGTCGAAATACTGCCTCCAAGTCATAAGAAGTTTTAACCTATCTGGGGTAGGCGGGGCGCTTGCGTCCCACATGGCCAATAGCCAGGGAAAATGCAGTGCGCCAAATTAAAATACATTTCTATAAAAATTAAACGTTCATTAAATTACACATGCAAGATAGCAAATTAAAGCTACACTCGTTGTGAATCCAGCCAATGTGCCAGATTTCAAAAAGGCTTTTCAGCGAAAGCATAAGAAGCTATTATCTGATGATAGCACAACAGTAAACAATGACAGAGTAGCATATTTCAACTCTGCAAGCGCGACACAAAACGCAGAAATAAAATAAAAATCATGCCTTACCTTTGACAAGCTTCTTTTGTTGGCACTCCTATATGTCCCAAAAATGGTCCTTTTGTTTGATTAATTCCGTCGATATATATCCAAAATGTCCATTTATTTGGCGCGTTTGATCCAGAATAACACCGCTTCCAACTTACGCAACATCGCTACAAAATATCTCAAAAGTTACCTGTAAACTTTGCCAAAACATTTCAAACTACTTTTGTAATACAACTTTAGGTATTTCTAAACGTATATAATCGGTCCAATTGAAGACGGGATGATCTGTGTTCAATAGAGGAACAAAACAAACTGACGTTACTTTTCTGGTTACGCGCCTCTATCAAAAGGTACACATGAAGTGACGTTCGTTCTGAGCTATGGTACTTCTTCATTACACAAAGGAAAAATCTCAACCAATTTCTACAAACTGGGGACATCCAGTGGAAGCGGTAGGAACTGTAGGAAAGTCGATTAGATTTCTGGATTCCCCATGAAATCATATTGAAAAGACAGTGACTTCAAAAAACAAATCTGAATGGTTTGTCCTCGGGGTTTCGCCTGCTAAAAACGTTATGTTATACTCACAAACATGATTCAAACAGTTTTAGAAACTTCAGAGTGTTTTCTATCCAATACGAATAATAACATGCATATACAGTGGGGCAATTTTTTTTTTAGTCAGCCACCAATTGTGCAAGTTCTCCCACTTAAAAAGATGAGAGAGGCCTGTAATTTTCATCATAGGTACACTTCAAATATGACAGACAAAATGAGAAAAAAAATCCTGAAAATCATATTATCCCATAGAGGTTAAAGAAAACCCTTTGAGTTACATTAGATAGATAGCTCGGAATCCACAATATGGCAGAGGTTGAAAAGCCATAACACACCGTTTTTTTCAACAACAGGTTATGGTCAATAATAACAAAGGCTGCACTGAAATCTAACAGTACAAACTTCTTATCCCACAAACTTATTATGAACTACTTTCAACCAATCATCAGTCATTTGTGTCAGTGCCCTGCTCTTTAAGCATGCTGAAAGTCTGTTGTTAATTTGTTTACAGACAAATAGCATTGTATTTTGTCAAACACAATTTTTCCCAACAGTTTGCGAAGAGCTGGCAGCAAGCTTATAGGTCTGCTGTTAGAAGCAGTAAAGGACGATTTACCACTCTTGGGTGACGGAATCACTTTGGCTTCCCTCCAGGCCGGAGGACAAAGACATTCCTCTTGGCTAGGATTAAAAGATGACAGATAGGAGTGGCAATAGAGTGAGCTACCATCCTCAGTAGCTTTCCATCTAAGTAATAATGCCAGGAGGTTTGTCATTATTGATGGATAAGAATAATTTCCCCACCTCTCCCACACTAACTTTGCAAAATTCAAACTTGCAATGATTTTCTGATGTGAGCCATGAACATCCTTTCAAAGCACTTCATGGCTAAAGACGTGAGTGCTATGGGTCGGTAGTCATTTGGGCAGGTTAGTGTTCTTGGGCACAGGCACTATGGTGGTCTGTTTGAAACATGTTGGTATTACAGACTCGGACAGGGAGAGGTTGTCAGTGAAGACACTTGCTAGTTGCTCAGCGCATGCTCGCAGTACACGTCCTGGTAATCTGTCTGGCCCTGCGGCCTTGTGAATGTTGACCTAAAGGACCTAAAGGAGAGCGTGATCACATAGTATTCCGGTACAGGTGGTGCTCTCATGCATGTTTCAGTGTTGTTTGCCTGGAAGTGAGCATAGATGTAGTTTAGCTTGTCCGGTAGGCTCGTGTCACTGGGCAGCTCTCGGCTGTTCTTCCCTTTGTAGTCTGTAATGATTTGCAGGACCTGCCACATCCGACGAGTGTCAGAGCCAGTGTAGTACTATTCGATCTTAGTCCTGTATTGATGCTTTATCTGTTTGATGGTTCGTCGGAGGGCGTAGCAGGATTTATTATAAGCTTCAGGGTTAGAGTCCCGCTCCTTGAAAGCGGCACCTTTAGCCTTTAGCTCAGTGTGGATTCTGACTGTAATCCATGGCTTCTGGTTGGGCTATGTACGGTTGCTTCCTGCATTAATTATGATTGTAAACAGGAATCAGGAGAATGGAATTATGGTCAGATTTGCCGAATGGAGGGCAAGGGAGAGCTTTGTATGCATCTCTGTGTGTGGAGTATACAGTAGGTGGTTCAGAGTTATTTTCTCTCTGGCTGCACATTTAACATGCTGACAGAAATTTGGTAAAACTGATTTAAGTTTCCCTGCATTAAAGTCCAAGGCTACTAGGAGTGCCAACTCTGGGTGAGTGTTTTCTTGTTTGCTTGCGGCGGAATACAGCTCATGTAACGCTATCTTAGTGCCAGCCTCTGACTGTGGTGGCATGTAAACAGCTACAAACCATATAGATGAAAACTCTCTCGGTAGGTAGATTGGTCTGCAGCTTATCATGAGAAACTCTACCTTAGTCGAGCAATATCTCGAGACTTCCTTAGATATCGTGCACCAGCTGTTGTTTACAAAAATACATAGACCATCGCCCCTTGTCTTACCAGACTCTGCTGTTCTATCCAGCAGGTATATTGTATATCCAGCCAGCTGTTTGTTGATATTGTCGTCGTTCAGCCACGACTCCGTGAAGCGTAAGATGTTACAGTTTTTAATGTCCCGATGGTAGTTTAATCTTCCCAATATCTCGTCCATTTTATTGTCCAAAGACTGAATGTTTGCTAGCAGAATTGATGGGAGTGGGGGTTTATTCGATCGCCTCCGACTTCTCAGAAGGCAGTCCACTCTGCGGCCTCCTCTTCATGCAGATCACTGGGGTTGGGGCCTATTCCCGAGGGAGCCATATATCCTCCGCCTCGGGCTCGTCAGAGTCATGAAAGAAGAAAAAGGATTCTGCTAGTCCGTGGTGAGTAATTGCATTCCTGATGTCTAGAAGTTATTTTCGGTCATAAGAGACAGTAGCGGCAAAATTATGTACAAAAAGAGTAAAAAAATAAGTTACAAACAACGCAGATAAACAAACCAAAAAACACAAATCGGTTGGGAGCACATAAAACGTCTGCCTTCTGCTCCGGCGCCATCTTAACATACTTGTAATTACACTTGATTGTTATTTTAATGCTGCTGTTTAACTTCTTTAGGGTAGGGGGCAGCATTCTGAATTTTGGATGAAAAGTGTGCCCAAATTAAACTGCCTGCTACTCGGGCCCAGAAGATATGATATGCATATAACTGGTAGATTTGGATGGAAAACACTCTATCGTTTCTAAAACTGTTAAAATAGTGTCTGTGAGTATAACAGAACTGTTTTGGCAGGTGAAAACCTGAGAAGAATCCATTCAGGAAGTAGGGTTGTTTGGTTTTGTAGTTTTGTATTCATTGACTTAGGACTCAAATTGCAGTTCCTATGCCTTCCAGTAGATGTCACCAGTCTTTAGAAATTGTTTCAGGCTTGTATTCTGAAAAATGAGGGAGTGCGCACGACCGAGAGAGTGCCTTCTTGTTTACCTTTTATATTGACAACGTTATTGTCCGGTTGAAATATTAGCGATTATTTAGGCTAAAAACAACCTGATGATTGAATATAAACATCGTTTCACATGTTTCTATGAACTTTACGGATACAATTTAGATTTTTTTGTCTGCCTGTTGTCACTGCGTTTGAGCCTGTGGATTACTGAAGAAAACGCGTGAACAAACCAAGGTTTTTGGATATAAAGAGAGACTTTATAGAACAAAAGGAACATTTATTGTCTTCTGAGTGCAACCATATGAAGATCATCAAAGGTAAGTGATTAATTGTATCTCTATTTCTGACTTGTGTAACTCTTATACTTAGCTGGTTACTGTTTGTAATGATTTGTCTGCTGGGTGATGTTCTCAAACAATCTTAAGGTATGCTTTCGCCGTAAAGCATTTTTGAAATCTGACACTGTGGTTAGATTCACAAGAAGTAAAAATATATAAAGTACTTGTATGTTTTCTGAATTTTAAAATGAGTATTTCTGTATTTGAATTTGGCGCTGTGCAATCTCACTGGATGTTGGCCAGGTGGGATGCTAGCGTGAGGTTAATTATTTGATGCTTTTATTTTAAATTTTTTGGGTTGGTTAAGGGCTTGTTATTAAGCATTTCACTGTAAGGTCTACATGTCACGACTTCTGCCGAAGTCAGCCCCTCTCCTTGTTCGGGCGGCGTTCGGCGATCGAAGTCACCGGCTTTATAGCTTTTGCCGCTCCATTTTTCGTATATCCATTTGTCTTGTCTTGTTTCCATACACACCTGGTTTTCATTTCCCCAATTAAGCTACTTGTATTTAACCCTCTGTTTCCCATCATGTTTTGTGTATAATTGTTTTCATGTTAGTTGGTGTTAGTTTACGCACTCTACTCTCCGTTTTTTGAGCGCATTTGATTCATGTAGTGCTCTCGTTTTTTTGGAACTATAATAAAAGTGTGCCTGTTCATTATAATCTGTTATCCTGCACTTGACTGCGCCTCCAATACACCATCCTGACAGAATTACATACTTTCAATGGAGTCAGCAGGAGCAGGTACCCCGGTTAGAGGAGTCGAGGAACGCGTCCAGGAACATTCGGCCATGTTACAACATCTTGGTGCCATGATGGATCGCGTTGTCCAGATCACGGACCGCTGGGAGAGACAGGAAGTCTCTCCAGTGCCTTGACCAGTACAATCTGGGTTATCTCCATCCGTTCCATCCGGAGAGTGTTCCAGTGGGATGCATCTCTCCCTTCCTAGGGAGTATGATGGAACAGCAGCACAGTGCCAGGGATTCTTGTTTACAACTGGACCTCTACCTGGCCACTGTACACCCAGCTCCTTCAGGAGGAGAGAGTGGCCGCCCTCGTCTCCTGTTTCACAGGAAGAGCGCTGGAGTGGGAAAACACTGTGTGGGAGAGAGGTAGACGCGGCGCCAGACCACTTCGAGGAGTTCACCCGTCGCTTCAGGGCCGTCTTCGACCATACACCTGAGGGCAGAGCGGTGGGGGAGAGGCTCTTAATCTAAGACAGGGGACGAGGAGCTCCCAGGATTTCGCCCTGGAATTCCGGACCTTGGACGCCGGAGCAGGCTGGAACGACAGGGCCCTCATCGACCATTATCGATGCAGCCTACGAGAGGATGTCCGACATGAACTGGCCTGCAGTGATGCCATCATTTCGTTTGACCAACTGGTGGATTTGTCCATCCAGTTGGATAACCTGCTGGTAACCCGCGGACGTCCAGAGGGGGCTCTGTCAGTTCCATCATCCAGCACTCCTGTTGTGAAGCCCATGGAGTTAGGAGGGGCTGCTCATAGGGAGACTGGAGGAGGAGACATCACGTGCGCCATCTGTGACCGCAGGGGAACACATTGCCGGTCAGTGCCGTGTTGGTTCCTCTGGAAGTTGAGGCAACAGGCAGGGCACTCTGGAATCACCTCAGGTGAGTTTGCACCACACTCATCCAGAGTCCTCAGGTTGATCAACTTTGTCCCCATTTGTTTCCCTGAGTTTTCCCCACATTCCCAGCACAAGGCGCTCATCGATTCAGGTGCAGCTGGGAATTTTATTGACAGAGCATTAGCCATTAGGTTAGGGATCCCTATTTTTCCATTAGTTAGACCCTTACCGGTACATGCTCTAGATAGTCGACCATTAGGGTCCGGGCTAATCAATGAGGCCACCATCTCCTTGGCCATGGTTATGCAGGGGAGTCATGAGGAGAGAATCAGTCTTTTTCGCATTGACTCTCCTGCGATTCCTGTGGTACTAGGACTTCCTTGGTTGGCTCTACATAACCCCACTATTTCCTAGCAACAGAGGGCTCTCATAGGGTGGTCGCGAGAGTGCTCAGGGAGGTGTGTAGCGGTTTCCGTTGGTACTACCACGGTGGGAAGTCCAGACCAGGTCTCCATCGTGCACATCCCCCCCAGAATATGCCGATTTGGCTCTCGCCAAAAAGAAGGCAACTAAATTACCACCTCATCGACGAGGGGATTGTGCGATAAATCTCCTGGCAGATGCTGCGCTTCCCAGTAGTCGCGTGTATCCCCTGTCGCAAGCGGAGACAGTGGCTATGGATACATATGTCTCTGAATCCCTGCGTCAGGGGTAGATTTGGCCCTCTACTTCACACGCCTTCTCGGTTTCTTTTTTGTGAAGAAGAGGGATGGAGGTTTACGCCCGTGCATTGACTATAGAGGTCTCAATCAAATCACGGTGAAGTATAGTTACCCGCTACCTCTTATCGCCACAACGATTGAGTCAATGCATGGGGCGCGCTTCTTCACGAAACTGGATCTCAGGTGTGCGTATAACCTGGTGCGTATCCGAGAGGGAGCCGAGTGGAAGACAGCGTTCAGTACCACCACAGGGCATTATGAGTACCTAGTCATGCCATACGGGTTAATGAATGCTCCATCAGTTCCAATCCTTTGTAGATGAGATTTTCAGGGACCCGCACAGGCAGGGTGTAATGGTGTATATCGATGACATTCTGATTTACTCCGCTACACGCGCCGAGCATGTGTCCTTGGTGCGCAAGGTATTTGGACGACTGTTGGAGCATGGCCTGTACCTCAAGGCTGAGAAATGGCTGTTCTTTCAGCAGGTCTTTTCTTTCCTTGGGCATTGCATTTCCACATCAGGGGTGGAGATGGAGAGTGACCGCATTGCAGCTGTGCGTAATTGGCCGACTCCCACCACGGTACAGGATGTGCAGCGATTTTTAGGGTTTGCCAATTACTAACATTTATTTATCTGGGGTTTTGGCCAGGTTGCTGTGCCCATTATCTCACTACTGAAGGGGGGTCCTGTAAGGTTGCGGTGGTCGGCTGAGGCGGACAGGGCTTTTGGGCAACTAAGAGCTCTGTTTACTTCGGCTCCAGTGCTGGCCCATCCGGATCCCTCTTAGGAAATGAATAGTGGAGGTGGACGCATCCGAGGCTGGGATAGGAGCCATGCTCGGGCACGCCAGCGAAACTCCGTCCTTGTGTTTTCTTCTTGAAGAAGCTCAGGCAAGCGGAGCGTAACTATGATGTTGGGGAGTTGGGAGTTGTTGTCTGTGGTTAAAGAGTTGAAAGCGTGGAGACATTGGCTTGAGGGGGCTAAACACCCTTTTCTCATCTGGACTGACCACCCCAACCTGGAGTACATCCGGGCAGCGAGGAGACTGAATCTTCGTAAGGCAAGGTGGGCCATATTCTTTAACCGTTATGTGTTTACCCTGTTTTGAAGACCATGTTCCCAGAATAAAAAGGCAGACGCACTGTCCCGGCTGTATGACACAGAGGAGCGGCGCATGGATCAAACTCCCATACTCCCAGCCTCCTACCTGGTAGCGCGGGTCGTGTGGGATCTGGATGTGAACATTGAGCAGGCGTCACATACAAATCCCGCTCCCCTCCAGTGTCCCGTTTGGCGTGTACGTTCCATCTGCTGTCCGTGACCAGTTGATCTCATGGGCCCACACGTCTCCCTCCTCTGGTCATCCAGGGATAGGTCGGACGATGCGCTGTCTGACTGGGAAGTACTGGTGGCCCACTTTGGCTGAGGACGTGAGGGTTAATGTCTCCTCCTGCTCGGTGTGTACCCAGTGTAAGGCTCCGAGACACCTGCCCAGAGGTAAGTTACATCCCTTACCCGTTCCACAACGACCTTGGTCACATCTGTCAGTGGATTCCCTAACGGATCTTCCCCCCTCACAGGGAAATAACACGATCCTGGTCGTTGTGGATCGTTTTTCTAAGTCCTTTCGTCTCCTCCCTCTGCCTGGTCTCCCTACGGCACTACAGACTGCGGAGGCACTGTTTACACACGTCTTCCGGCACTACGGTGTGCCTGAGGATATAGTGTCTGATCGTGTTCCCCAGTTCACGTCGAGAGTATGGAAGGCGTTCAAGGAACATCTGGGGTTCTCGATTAGCCTTACCTCAGGTTTTCACCCTGAGAGTAACGGGCAGGTAGAGAGAGTCAACTAGGATGTGGGCATGTTTCTGCGGTCCTATTGCCAGGACCGGCCGGGGGAGTGTGCAGCGTTTGTGCCCTGGGCCGAGATGGCACAGATCTCTCTTCGCCACTCCTCCACTATCCTCTCCCCTTTCGGTGCGTATTGAGGTTCCAGCCGGTTCTGGCACTGTGGCATCAGGGTCAGACCGAGACTCCTGCAGTGGACGTCTGGTTAACCTTTTTTGTGTAGGGGGCAGTATTTTTGTTTTTGGCAAAAAAAACGTACCCATTTGAAACTGCCTCTTTCTCAGCCCCAGAAACTAGAATATGCATGTAATTGTCAGATTAGGATAGAAAACACTCTAAAGTTTCCAAAACTGTCAAAAGATTGTCTGTGAGTTTAACAGGATTGGCGCACGAAAGGATCACTAAGAAGTTAATTATTTTTTAATTGGCAAGATTAGCAAATTTAGGCATTTCTTAACATGCCGTCAATGTAAATTGTAAACCGTCAATGTAAACCGATATTTGTGGATATAAATATGCATATTATCGAACAAAACATAAATGTATTGTGTAACATGATGTCCTATGAGTGTCATCTGATGGAGATTATCAAAGGTTAATGAATAATTTTATCTCTAATTCTGCGTTTGTGACTCTATCTTTGGCTGGGGAAAATGGCTGTGTTTTTTTGGATTTGGTGGTGATCTAACATAAATATATGTTGTGTTTTTGCTGTACAACATTAAAAAAATCGGCCATGATGGGTAGATTAACAAAATGTTTATCTTTCTTTTGCTGTATTGGACTTGTTAATGTGTGAAGGTTAAATATTTCTCATTTCTCATTTCTAATATTTCTCATTTTCAGCTGAATGGGGGGAGGGTTCCATTAGCGGAAAGTTAACGGAATTGATTGGACAACACCTAGTGAAATAGCAGCGTGCCAAATTCAAAAACAGAAATACTCATAATAATAATTTTTAATAAATCATACAAATGTTATAGACCGGTTTAAAGATTAACTTCTTGTTAATCCAGCCACAGTGTCAGATTTCAAAAAGGCTTTACGGCAAAAGAAAGCCATGCTTTTATCTGAGGAAGGGCACCCCATCAAACATACACATGAAAATCATAATTCAACCCGCCAGGCACGACACAAAAGTCAGAAATAACATATAATTCATATGATTCTGCCTTACCTTTGCAGATCTTCTTCTGTTGGCACTCCAATATGTCCATTAAATATCGCAAATGTAACACACCCAGCTTCTTTTTTGATAAGGTCCCACTCGAATACAGCTTGGGTTGATGCTACTAAGTGTATTTTCTGGCTGTCCAAGGGTAGTTTCTGTTAAAGTACTTGAATTTTAAGGAAACAGGTTTTGTTAAGAATTGAGGTAAATCGTGTGAAAAAGCTTCTTATGAACCCCTTTACCACATCCCAGAGGGTGCCTTTAGGGCACTTGAGGGTAATTTTTTATTTATAGCTATAAATTCAAATAGAGCTGACTCAAATTGCATGCAGAACGATTCATGTTGCAATAGCGTGGTGTTAAAATGCCATGAGGTTGCTCATGGTCTGTCAGAAGTAAAATATGTTGTACAATGGCTCGCATTATGGTCAGCAGTTGGTATAAGATCAAAAATATATTTTGAAATAAAAATGTCATCAATTCGTGAGTATGTTTTAATGTCTTAATAAAAGGTAAAAGGATTTATTGAGTGCTACAGATCGATAACAACAGTGTCAACTGCCCATCTTTGCAGAGCAGTTTAAGCCAACAATTGATCTCTGCTCACTGCAAGCCCATCTTCAAGTTTTAATGTTTCATACACAGTGAAATGCCTTTCTTGAAAGCACTAACCCAAACGATGCAGTAATCAATATCAATGTAATAGTGATAATAACAAGGTAAAACAAAAACACACGAGATATAAAATAAGAAATAAGACGAACATGATAAAGCAAGTAAGCATATTTTATACAGGGTCAGTTACAGTACCATATTTACCATGTGCAGGGATACTGAATCAATAGAGGTAGAGGTATACAGGGTAAGGTGACTCGGCATCAGGATATATGATAAACAGAGTAGCAGCAGCGTATATGATGATTGTATGTGAGTGGGTGTGTAGAGTCAATATAAATGTGTACACCCCTTCAAATGATTAGATTTTGCTACTTCAGCCACACTCATTGCTGACAGGTGTATAAATCGAATACACAGCCATGTAATCTCCATAGACAAACACTGGCAGTAGAATGGCATTACTGAGGAGCTCATTGACTTTTAACGTGGATTCCACCTTTCCAACAGGTCAGTTAGTCAAATTTCTGACCGGATCAACTGAAAGTGCTCTTATTCTGAAGTGGGAACGTGAAGTGGGAGCTTCATGAAATGGTTTTCCATGGCCGAGTAGGCTTACACAAGCCTAAGATCACCATGTGCAATGCCAAGCGTCGGCTGGAGTGGTGAAATGCTCGCAGCCATTAGACACAGATCTGGGTTTGGCGGATGTTAATAGAACGCTACCTGCCGCAATGCATTTTGCCCACTGTAAAGTTTGGTGGAGGATAAATAATGGTTTGGGGCTGTTTTTCAGGGTTCGGGCTAGGCCCCCTAGTCCCATTTAAGAGAAATCTTAACACTACAGCATACAATGGCATTCGAGAATATTCTGTGCTTCCATCTTTGTTGCAAATGTTTGAGAAGGCCCTTTCCTGTTTCAGTGTGACAATGGCCCCTTGCACAAAGTGAGGTCCATACAGAAATGGTTTGTTGAGATTGGTGTGGAAGAACTTGACTGGCCTGCACAGAGCCCTGACCTCAACCCCATCAAACACCTTTGGTATGAATTGGAACGCAGACTGCAAGCCAGGCCTAATCACCCAACATCAGTGCCTGACCTCACTAATGCTTTTGTGGCAGAGTCCCCGCAGCAATGTTCCAACATCTTGTGGAAAGCCAGAAGAGTGGAGGCTGTTATAGCAGCAAAGGGGGGACCAACTCCATATTAATGCCCATGATTTTGGAATGTGATGATCGACAAGCTTTTGGTCATGTAGTGTGTGTCAACAAATGATGGAGTGAGTGTTTGTATGTGTTTTGGATTGTGCATAAGTGTGTAGGGCCCAGTGAGTGTACATAGAGACATTGCAAAAGTAAGAATAAAATAGAAGGTTCCACTCAAATAGTCTGTGTAGCCCCTTTTGTTAGCTATTTAGTTAGCAATTTAGAAGTCTTATCACATGGGGATAGAAGCTGTTCAGGAGTCTGTTTGTGTCAGACTTGATGCACCGGTACTGCTTGCTGTGTGGAAGCAGAAAGATGGTTTGGGTGATTGGAGTCCTTAACGATTTTCCGGGCCTTCCTGATATAGAGGACCTGGATGGCAGGGAGTTCGGCCCCTGCCATATAGAGGTCCTGTTGTACTATTCTGTCTAAAGCATGTTCTCAAACAGCATTCAAGTCACCACTGATGACTAATCGAAACGCTGATGCTAATTCAAGCTTCAATTTAGTCAGAGTAGCAAAAAAAACGTTGTCATGTGAATTTGGTGCGTATATGGATACAAAGGCATCTTTCTTATTGAAAATCAGTTTTCACAAAGGTTATTCTTCTTTCAGTGTCACCACCAATTGACTGATTTCATTTATTGAACTGTAACTCAGTAGAAATTTGAAATTGTTGCATGTTGCGTTTATGTTTCTGCATACTTTATAGTATACCCCACAGCAGTTTCTTAGTTGTGGTTTTTGAGACATATAGTCAAAGGTGGGGTTCACCTCAACCTAAACTACAAGGTTACCATAAGCATTATTGAATAATTCTCTGTTTATAGGTTGAACAATTCTCTGTTTGTGGCATTTAACAGAAAGTGTCTGTTGAATCTAAGGAATGAACATCACCCGACATGAAACTGGTGGAGACTGAGAGGGAGTTATCTGCTCTCTACGGTCTATTGAACAACCTATCAGTCTATGTCTAATGTTACTCATAACTCATACCAAAGATTTAACATGATTTATTTTAGATGTATTTTTTGGGATTCCATCGTGTCCTTTGTTCAGAGCCTGCATTCCTGTTGTTATTCTCAACATGTTGCCATTGATTAAAGCCTAGGTATACACAATTAAGCCACTTTCTGTTAGCACAGGGAAACCGAATCCAAACCAAATGGTTTGTCTCCTCTGTGGTAATTCTTATTAAAATAGTACAGGCCTGGATCTATACACTAGAAACTCTCCTCAGACCTGCCAGAGCACCGGAGTCTCCAGTTGATTGGAATCTCACATACCATCTACAAACAAATGGAGCCATAACTTCTACTTTAGCTGATTTGGTTCCCATATTATAATTGTTTTTTTGAATAGATAAAATATGAAAAGTGGGATATCAGGGTCTCGTTTTTGGATCCAGACAAGGGTGGCCTTCGCTCCATAAATAAAATATTATTTGATTTACCACGGAAGCAAACAGCCCAATTGGTTAGGAATCAAGCTGTTGGCCATGTTTTAATATCGATAGGAGGTTTTAACTGTTATTGAAGTAAAACGGGTCAGAATTATAAATCTTAACCCAGATAGAAAACTGACGATAAACTGATGAAGGGGATTTAAGACGTTGTTTGGGGCTTGATGGCGTTCTCAGTGCGCCACCTGTGGTTGAGGCACACACACACACTCTTGCAGCTCTTGCTGTCTGTGTAGCATTGGCTGGGAGAAATAGGAACACACCTCGCTCTTCACTCTCAATTACAAACCTAGTCCCTGTTTTCATTACTCACCTCCAGTGTACGCCCCCAAGTTCACAAACCCTGTGCTCAAAGTTACCCTCCAACTGAGTCGGGGCGAAATATCTTCTCCTTACGGCTTATTGACAAAATGCCTCATGCAGAGACCGTGTTTCACCACACACACACACACACACACACACACCCCCTCTAACTACTCCCCTCTACCTCTCATGGCTGCCCAGACACACAACACATACACACACCCAGTACCTTGCAACTGAAGCAACAACTCGCCCCATCTAAATCCATACTATTGAGCCCTGCCACTTCATCGAGCCACGGGTGGGCGAAGTTTACATAACCTATTCCATCCCAGCGAGGGGTGAGCTCCTCGATCTCCCATTATTGTGTTGAGCAACTTTCTATCAGATCATGCTCTATTCATGATGCTCTATTATAATCCTTGAGTGGGTATCAAATATCGGAATCGATTACATGCTCGATATTGATCCTGTGAGAGCCAAGTTTATTCGAGATGCCTCAAGGCTGACTGATGGAGTTTTATGCCTCCAGGCTGAGGGTTTGTGGAGGTCACCAGAGGGTCATAAGCGGCTGCCTGTTTTACATTCTGTGCATGCCTGATTAACGTTTGTATTGATGGGATCACTTTACCACTTGTAGCCTATAGCACCTACCTCACTCCGGATGCCA
Organism: Oncorhynchus nerka; assembly: GCF_034236695.1. Lineage (NCBI taxonomy): Eukaryota > Metazoa > Chordata > Actinopteri > Salmoniformes > Salmonidae > Oncorhynchus > Oncorhynchus nerka. The sequence goes on along the minus strand of NC_088408.1, from coordinate 43,293,352 downwards.
TGCTGAGTGAGATCTCAGCATGGCATCAGAATATGGGCCAAAAACACACATTCTTCCTCTCCTATACTCCAAACCAAAAATAGATCCAAGATGGCGTAGCAGTGCAGACGTGGTTTGTCGTTCTCTCCTGTAGATTCTGTATTTATCTTCTTTTTATGTATATTTTTCAATTAATTTTCAATCTCTTTTCCATTTTTTTAAATGAAATATACCTTCCGGTAACCCGCCTCACCAAATTTGATATGGATCTGATATTTTTCAAACCTTTTAGCCAGAACCTCCATCAGAAGCTAGCCATCAAAGGCTAAACAGTTAATTAGCTACTAGCTATTTAGTCTTTGTCAGCCACTGCTAGAGGCCTTTACCTTCGGCACAGACTCCAGCCGCTTTTAGCCTGGAAAACAGTTGCCGGATTCCTGCCGTAAGCCCTGGACCATTACTCCTGATCATCACAGCTAGCTAGCTAACACCGAGTGGCCAAGCCCTGAAGCTAGCTATGAGCCAGGCCCACCTCCCGGCCTGCTCAGTGATCACTCGGCTACACAGCTGATGCCTCCAGGTCTCTTCCCCAACACGGCTAGAATTCCACTACTTCACAGGATCCTTGCTGTAAGCTCTGGAACTTTGCATCAGATCATCGCTGCTACCGAGTGGCTATAGGAGCTAATGCCCCTGTCCCGAAGCTAGCAGCAGTCAGCCATGAGCCAGGCGCCTCTCCTGGCTAGCAAACAAAATTACTACGACCCCAATACCTCTTTCGCCAACTGGCCTGGACCCTTTTGTCAACACAAAGCTCTGCCGTTCCACCACTAATGGTCTGCTGATGTAACTCCGATGTGCCCCCAACTGGCCTTTGCCGGACGTCAGAGCAGGCGCTTCTACAATCCCCTGCCTGCTAAACGCCTTGTCTCCCATTTGCTAGGCAGTAACGACTATCCAGCCCTATTGCTGTTCACTGGACCCTATGATCACCTGGCTACATAGCTGATGCCTGCTGGACTGTTCATTAACCTTTTGTGACTAGGGGGCAGTATTTTCATTTTTGGGAAAATTACATTCCCGTAGTAAACAGTATATTTTGTCAGAACAAGATGCTAGAATATGCATATAATTGACAGCTTAGGATAGAAAACACTCAAAAGTTTCCAAAACTGTAAAAATATTGTCTGTGAGTATAACAGAACTGATATTGCAGGCGAAAGCCTGAGAAAAATCCAATCTGGAAGTGACTCATCTTTTGAAAGCTCTGCGTTCCAATGCATCCCTATTGAGCAGTGAATGGGCTATCAACCAGATTACTTTTTCTCCGTATTCCCCAAGGTGTCTACAGCATTGTGACGTAGTTTTACGCATTTATGTTGAAGAATACCTGTAAGCGGCTACATTGCGCAAGTGGTCACCTGATGTTTCTCAGAGTGATTCACGCCAAACGTGAAGAACAAACGGAGCAATTTCACCTACAAAAATAATATTTTTGGAAAAAAGGAACATTGGCTATGTACCTGGGAGTCTCGTGAGTGAAAACATCCGAAGCTCATCAAATGTAAACAATTTAATTTGATTGCTTTTCTGATTTCCGTGACCAAGTTACCTGCTGCTAGCTGGACAAAATGCTATGCTAGGCTATCGATAAACTTACACAAATGCTTGTCTAGCTTTGGCTCTAAAGCATATTTTGAAAATCTGAGATGACAGGGTGATTAACAAAAGGCTAAGCTGTGTCTCAAAATATTTCACTTGTGATTTTCATGAATAGGAATATTTTCTAGGAATATTTTTGTCTGTTGCGTTATACTAATTAGTGTCAGTTGATGATTACGCTCCCGGACCCGGGATGGGGAGTTACTAGTACTTAACTTCTAACTTTTTCACATCCGGTGATATTGCAGAGCTCGAAATTCAAACTACATTACAAATTACAAATGTTTAACTTTGATAATATCACAAGTGTAATACATCCAAATGTAACTAGGGGGCAGTATTTTCATTTTTGGATAAAAAACGTTCCCGTTTTAAACGGGATGTTTTGTCGCGAAAAGATGCTTGACTATGCATATAATTGACAGCTTTGGATAGAAAACACTCTGACGTTTCCAAAACTGCAAAGATATTGTCTGTGAGTGCAACAGAACTGATGTTACAGGCGAAACCCAGATAAAAATCCAATCAGGAAGTGCCGCATTTTTTGAAACCGCCTCATGCCAATGACTCCTTATATGGCTGTGAATGAGCTACGGATGAGCTTACGTTTTCTACGTATTCCCCAAGGTGTCTACAGCATTGTGACGTCTTTTTATGCATTTATGTTGAAGAATAGCCATAAGGGACCACATTTAGCAAATGGTCACATGATGGCTCCCGCAGAAAATCATCTTGCGTAAAGTACACAAGTAGCCATTTTTTGAATCGCTTCTTATGAGAAACCAATTGTCCCGACGGATATATTATCGAATTGTTATGTGAAAAACACCTTGAGGATTGATTCTAAACAACGTTTGCCATGTTTCTTTCGATATTATGGAGCTAATTTGGAAAAAAGTTTGGCGTTGTAGTGACCTCATTTTTCGGTCGATTTCTCAGCCAAACGTGAAGAACAAACGGGAGCTACTTCGCCTACAAAAATATTATTTTTGGAAAAAAGGAACATTTGCTATCTAACTGGGAGTCTCCTGAGTGAAAACATCCAAAGTTATTCAAAGGTAAATTATTTAATTTGGTTGCTTTTATTATTTTCGTGAAAATTTTGCCTGCTGCCAGCAGAGCCTTGCAAAGCATTATGCCATGATAAACTTACACAAATGCTTGTCTAGCGTTGGCTGTAAAGCATATTTTGAAAGTCTGAGATAACAGTGTGATTAACAAAAGGCTAAGCTGTGTCTCAATATATTTCATTTGTGATTTTCATGAATAGGAAGATTTTGTAGGAAGATTTATGTTCGCTGTGTTATGCTAATTAGTTTGAGGCTATGATTACGCTCCCGGATCCTGGTTTGATAGTCGCAAGAAGTTAACTTCTTGTTATTCCAGCCGCTGTGTCAAATTTCAAAAAGGCTTTATAGCGAAAGCACACCATGCGATTATCTGAGGACAGCGCCCCGCATACAAACACATGAAAAACATATTTCAACCAGGCAGGTGCGAATGTCAGAAATAGCGATATAATTAATGCCTTACCTTTGATGATCTTTTTCTGTTGGCACTCCAAAAGTCCCAGTTACATCACAAATGGTCCTTTTGTTGTTTTATATCCAGAAAAACTCAGTTTAGCTGGCGCGCTTCAGTCAATAATCCACCCAGTTTCCCTTCATCAAAATGCATACAAAAGGAATCCCAAACGTTACTAATAAACTTTTCTAAACATGTCATACAATGTTTATAATCTAACATTAGTTACCCTAATACGTAAATAAACAATAAAATTGAAGACAGAGAATCATTATTGTCTTTATTGTCTTGGAAACACTAGGTGGGAGCCACCTAGAAAGACTACAATTTCTGGCTAATTTTTCCAAAAACCAGAGTGTTTTCTATCCAAATCTACCAATTATATGCATATCCTAGCTTCTGGGCCTGAGTAACAGGCAGTTTAGTTTGGGCACGCTTTTCATCCGGATGTCAAAATACTAATGCCCCCTGCCCAAGAGAGGTTAATCACTGTACTCCATTTAGTTTATTTTTTGTTTATCTGTCAGCCCCAGCCTTGAAGTCAGGCCCTGTGTGTAGTTAACTGACCCTCTCTGCCCATTCATCGCCATTTTACCTGTTGTTGTTGTCTTGGCTGATTAGCTGTTGTTGTCTTTCCCGTTGTTGTCTTAGCTAGCTCTCCCAATCAACAAAGAACAGATATATCAATCAACAAAGAACAGATATATCCCTTGGTACACTCCAAACCTGAGTGCCCTCGACCAGCACAAAAACACCCTGTGGCGGACTGCAACAGCATTGAATAGTCCCCGAGGTATGCAACTGTTCAGGGAAGTCAGGAACCAACACACAATCAGTCAAGAAAGCAAAGGCTAGCTTTTTCAAACATAAATGTGCATCCTGTAGCTCTAACTCCAAAAACTTTTGGGACACTAAGTCCATGGAGAATAAGAGGACCTCTTCCTAGCTGCCCATTGCACTGAGGCTAGGTAACACTATCACCACCAATAAATCCACGATAATCGAGAATTTCAATAAGCATTTCTCTACGGCTTGCCATGCTTTCCTCCTGGCTACCCCAACCGACAGCTCTGCACCCCCCGCAGCTACGTGACCAAGCCTCCCCAGCTTCTCCTTCACCCAAATTCAGATAGCAGATGTTCTGAAACAGCTGCAAACCTGGACCCTTAAAAATCAGCTGGGTTAGACAATCTGGACTCTCTCTTTCGAAAATGATCCGCCGCCATGTTGCAACCCCTATTACCAGTCTGTTCACCCTCTCATTTGTATTGTCCGAGATTCCTAAAGATTGGAATGCTGCTGCGGTCATCCCCCTCTTCAAAGGGGGAGACACGCTAGACCCAAACTGTTACAGACCTATATCCATCCTGCCCTGCCTTTCTAAAGTCTTCGAAAGCCAAGTTAACAAACAGATCACTGACCATTTCGAATCCCACCATACCTTCTCCGCTGTGCAATCCAGTTTCCGAGCTGGTCACTGGTGCACCTCAGCCATTCTCAAGGTACTAAACAATATCATAACTGCCATCGATAAAAGATTGTACTGTGCAGCCATCTTCATCGACCTGGCCAAGGCTTTCAACAGCCTTGGTTTCTCAAATGACTGCCTCAACTATTTCTCAGATAGAGTTCACTGTGTCAAATCGGAGGGCCTGTTGTCTGGACCTCTGGCAGGCTCTATGGGGGTACCACAGGGTTCAAATCTTGGGCCGACTCTTTTCTCTGTATATATCAACGATGTTACTCTTGCTGTGGGTGATTCCCTGATCCACCTCTATGCAGCCAACACCATTCTGTATACATCTGGCCCTTTTTTGGCCAGTTAACAAACTGACTATCCTACCCATACTCGACTTCGGCAATGTCATTTACAAAATAGCCTCCAACACTCTATTCAGAAAACTGGATGCAGTCTATCTCAGTGCCATCTGTTTTGTCACCAAAGCCCCATATACCACCCACCACTGCGACCTGTATGCTCTAATCGTCTGGCCCTCGCTACATATTCATCGCCAGATCCACTGGCTCAGGTCATCTATAAGTCTTTGCTAGGTAAAGCTCCGCCTTCTCAGCTCACTGGTCACAGTAACAACACCCACCCTTATTAGCACTCGCTCCAGCAGGTATATCTCACTGGTCATCCCGAAAGCCAACACCTCCTTTGGCCTCCTTTTCCTCCAGTTCTCTGCTGCCAATGACTGGAACGAATTGCAAAAATCACTGAAGCTGGAGACTTATATTTCCCTCACTAAATTTAAACATCAGCTATCCGAGCAGGTAAAGTGATACTTTTCAAAAGTGGGTCTCTGTGGGTCCATCATTAGAAATACTATACTATTGGCTCTTGCCAGGAGGGCAGCAGTTTTCGTTTGCTGATATCTTGTTTGTTATATCAAAAGCACACTGTGTTGCCTTTGCCCTTTGACCTCAGATGTGCGCAGGGAGATTGTAGGTGTCTATGGCTTGTGATTCCAACCCGTTCTGAGTCAGTAGAAAGAACTACAGTATTATAGATGCGATGATAGGTTTTGAGCCAGCGATGCCCCAGAAAGCACTTTTCTAGAGGGTGATGAATATTTGAAAAAATATATATATTTTCAAAATTTGACCCTTGGGTCTTGACTTTGTTACCATTTGTATTACATGAAAAAACATGTTTATATTACCAAGTACATGAATGGGGTTAACCTAATTTTAAAGTATGTGTTAGGTTGTTTGAGAAAAGGTTTTAATCCTAATCAACCCATCCAATGTGAGTACATATGTTATTGAAGTACAGTAGATCAATAAAGCTGCAGTACTTGAGCAGTAATCAAGCTGCTAATGCTGAAAACCCTTGTTAGGTCATATTAGCATTAATGTATTTTTCGGCTTTAGACAAGAGTTAAGATTTTACTTAAAACAGTTTTTTGTATGAATATGTTATGGTGTCATACACATTCATTCCTCAGTAGAAGTAACACTTTATAGAATAGAATAACACTTTATTGTCCATCCAGGATATACATTTTTCTTTGGCCAATCCTTCCATTAAAAGGATCACATACAAATACAGTTGAAGTCGGAAGTTTAGATACAATTGGGTTGGAGTCATTAAAACTCATTTTTCAAACACTCCACAAATGTATTGTTAATTAATGAACAAACTATAGTTTTGGCAAGTCGGTTAGGACATCTACTTTGTGCATGACGACACAAGTCATTTTTCCATCAAATTGTTTACAGAAAGATTATTTAACTTAGAATTCACTTTATCACAATTCAAGCCAAGATCTCCACAAGTCTGGTTCATCCTTGGGAGCAATTTCTAAATGCCTGAAGGTACATTTACATTTACATTACATTTAAGTCATTTAGCAGACGCTCTTATCCAGAGCGACTTACAAATTGGTGCTTTCACCTTATGACATCCAGTGGAACAGCCACTTTACAATAGTGCATCTAGGTCTTTTAAGGGGGGAGAAGGATGACTTTATCCTATCCTAGGTATTCCTTAAAGAGGTGGGGTTTCAGGTGTCTCCGGAAGGTGGTGATTGACTCCGCTGTCCTGGCGTCGTGAGGGAGTTTGTTCCACCATTGGGGGGCCAGAGCAGCGAACAGTTTTGACTGGGCTGAGCGGGAACTGTACTTCCTCAGTGGTAGGGAGGCGAGCAGGCCAGAGGTGGATGAACGCAGTGCCCTTGTTTGGGTGTAGGGCCTGATCAGAGCCTGGAGGTAGTGAGGTGCCGTTCCCCTCACAGCTCCGTAGGCAAGCACCATGGTCTTGTAGCGGATGCGAGCTTCAACTGGAAGCCAGTGGAGAGAGCGGAGGAGCGGGGTGACGTGAGAGAACTTGGGAAGGTTGAACACCAGACGGGCTGCGGCGTTCTGGATGAGTTGTAGGGGTTTAATGGCACAGGCAGGAGCCCAGCCAACAGCGAGTTGCAGTAATCCAGACGGGAGATGACAAGTGCCTGGATTAGGACCTGCGCCGCTTCCTGTGTGAGGCAGGGTCGTACTCTGCGGATGTTGTAGAGCATGAACCTACAGGAACGGGCCACCGCCTTGATGTTATTTGAGAACGACAGGGTGTTGTCCAGGATCACGCCAAGGTTCTTAGCGCTCTGGGACGAGGACACAATGGAGTTGTCAACCGTGATGGCGAGATCATGGAACGGGCAGTCCTTCCCGGGAGGAAGAGCAGCTCCGTCTTGCCGAGGTTCAGCTTGAGGTGATGATCCGTCATCCACACTGATATGTCTGCCAGACATGCAGAGATGCGATTCGCCACCTGGTCGTCAGAAGGGGGAAAGGAGAAGATTAATTGTGTGTCGTCTGCATAGCAATGATAGGAGAGACCATGTGAGGTTATGACAGAGCCAAGTGACTTGGTGTATAGCGAGAATAGGAGAGGGCCTAGAACAGAGCCCTGGGGGACACCAGTGGTGAGAGCACGTGGTGAGGAGACGGATTCTCGCCACGCCACCTGGTAGGAGCGACCTGTCAGGTAGGACGCAATCCAAGCGTGGGCCGCGCCGGAGATGCCCAACTCGGAGAGGGTGGAGAGGAGGATCTGATGGTTCACAGTATCGAAGGCAGCCGATAGGTCTAGAAGGATGAGAGCAGAGGAGAGAGAGTTAGCTTTAGCAGTGCGGAGCGCCTCCGTGATACAGAGAAGAGCAGTCTCAGTTGAATGACTAGTCTTGAAACCTGACTGATTTGGATCAAGAAGGTCATTCTGAGAGAGATAGCGGGAGAGCTGGCCAAGGACGGCACGTTCAAGAGTTTTGGAGAGAAAAGAAAGAAGGGATACTGGTCTGTAGTTGTTGACATCGGAGGGATCGAGTGTAGGTTTTTTCAGAAGGGGTGCAACTCTCGCTCTCTTGAAGACGGGAGGGACGTAGCCAGCGGTCAGGGATGAGTTGATGAGCGAGGTGAGGTAAGGGAGAAGGTCACCGGAGATGGTCTGGAGAAGAGAGGAGGGGATAGGGTCAAGCGGGCAGGTTGTTGGGCGGCCGGCCGTCACAAGACGCGAGATGTCATCTGGAGAGAGAGGGGAGAAAGAGGTCAGAGCACAGGGTAGGGCAGTGTGAGCAGAACCAGCGGTGTCGTTTGACTTAGCAAACGAGGATCGAATGTCGTCGACCTTCTTTTCAAAATGGTTGACGAAGTCATCTGCAGAGAGGAGGAGGGGGGAGGGGGAGGAGGATTCAAGAGGGAGGAGAAGGTGGCAAAGAGCTTCCTAGGGTTAGAGGCAGATGCTTGGAATTTAGAGTGGTAGAAAGTGGCTTTAGCAGCAGAGACAGAGGAGGAAAATGTAGAGAGGAGGGAGTGAAAGGATGCCAGGTCTGCAGGGAGGCGAGTTTTCCTCCATTTCCGCTCGGCTGCCCGGAGCCCTGTTCTGTGAGCTCGCAATGAGTCGTCGAGCCACGGAGCGGGAGGGGAGGACCGAGCCGGCCTGGAGGATAGGGGACATAGAGAGTCAAAGGATGCAGAAAGGGAGGAGAGGAGGGTTGAGGAGGCAGAATCAGGAGATAGGTTGGAGAAGGTTTGAGCAGAGGGAAGAGATGATAGGATGGAAGAGGAGAGAGTAGCGGGGGAGAGAGAGCGAAGGTTGGGACGGCGCGATACAATCCGAGTAGGGGCAGTGTGGGAAGTGTTGGATGAGAGCGAGAGGGAAAAGGATACAAGGTAGTGGTCGGAGACTTGGAGGGGAGTTGCAATGAGGTTAGTGGAGGAACAGCATCTAGTAAAGATGAGGTCGAGCGTATTGCCTGCCTTGTGAGTAGGGGGAAGGTGAGAGGGTGAGGTCAAAAGAGGAGAGGAGTGGAAAGAAGGAGGCAGAGAGGAATGAGTCAAAGGTAGACGTGGGGAGGTTAAAGTCGCCCAGAACTGTGAGAGGTGAGCCGTCCTCAGGAAAGGAGCTTATCAAGGCATCAAGCTCATTGATGAACTCTCCGAGGGAACCTGGAGGGCGATAAATGATAAGGATGTTAAGCTTGAAAGGGCTGGTAACTGTGACAGCATGGAATTCAAAGGAGGCGATAGACAGATGGGTAAGGGGAGAAAGAGAGAATGACCACTTGGGAGAGATGAGGATCCCGGTGCCACCACCCCGCTGACCAGAAGCTCTCGGGGTGTGCGAGAGCACGTGGGCGGACGAAGAGAGAGCAGTAGGAGTAGCGGTGTTGTCTGTGGTGATCCATGTTTCCGTCAGAGCCAAGAAGTCGAGGGACTGGAGGGAGACATAGGCTGAGATGAACTCTGCCTTGTTGGCCGCAGATCGGCAGTTCCAGAGGCTACCGGAGACCTGGAACTCCACGTGGTCGTGCGCGCTGGGACCACCAGATTAGGGTGGCTGCGGCCATGCGGTGTGGAGCGTTTGTATGGTCTGTGCAGAGAGGAGAGAACAGGGATAGACAGACACATAGTTGACAGGCTAGAGAAGAGGCTACGCTAATGCAGAGGAGATTGGAATGACAAGTGGACTACACGTCTCGAATGTTCAGAAAGTTAAGCTTACGTAGCAAGAATCTAATTGACTAAAATGATTAAAATGATAGAGTACTGCTGGGGTAGGCTAGCTGCGTTGTTGACACTACCCTAATCAAGTCGTACCGTTGAGTGTGAAGTTTCTACAATGCTGCTTATCGGGAGCTAGCTGGCTAGCTAGCAGTGTTGGTTACGTTACGTTGCGTAGGAGAACGACAATAGCTGGCTAGCTAACCTAGAAAATCGCTCTAGACTACACAATTATCTTTGAAACAAAGACGGCTATGTAGCTAGCTATGTAGCTAGCTACGATCAAACAAATCACACCGTTGGGACTGTAATGAAATGAAGTGAAAAAGTGATACTACCTGTGGAGCGACGCGGAATGCGACCGGAATGCGAAAGTTCTATTCAGTACCACGTTCATCTGTACAAACAATAGTACGCAAGTATAAACACCATGGGACCATGCAGCCGTCATACCTCTCAGGAAGGAGACGCATTCCTTCTCCGGGAAATGAACGCAATTTGGTGTGAAAAGTGCAAATCAATCCCAGAACAACAGCAAAGGCCTTGTGAAGATGCTAGAGGAAACAGGTACAAACTTATCTATATCCACAGTAAAACAAGTCCTATATCGACATAACCTGAAAGGCCGTTCAGTAAGGAAGAAGCCACTGCTCCAAAACCGCCATAAAAAAATCCAGACTACGGTTTGCAACTGCACATGCGGACAAAGATCGTACTTTTTGGAGTAATGTCCTCTGGTCTGATGAAACAAAAATAGAACTGTTTGGCCATAATGACCATCGTTATGTTTGGAGGAAAAATGGCGAGGCTTGCAAGCTGAAGAACACCACCCCAACCTTGAAGCACGGGGGTGGCAGCATCTTGTTGTGGGGGTGCTTTGCTAAATCTTGGTCGCAAATGGGTCTTCCAAATGGACAATGACCCTAAGCATACTTCCAAAAACGTTCTGGCTTTCCTTTTCAAACAAAATACAGTCTTCATTCTCTGTAATACTCAGCCTGTTGTCAATTTGTGTCTCTAGGTATTTGAAACACTCAACCACCTCCACTGCTTGGTTGTTCAGAGAGAGTGGTTTGGACTTTGGCAAGTTGTTGCCATTGATGATTCGTAATAATCCATTTATTAATCATTACTCCCACATTCATAAACTATTTACTAACCATAATTTGTGTTTTTTGCAGGCCCTAATCTAATGTGAGCACTTTGTAACCCTAACCCTAACCATTACCCTTACCTAACCTACCCCTAAATGGTGTGCAATGTTTTTGTAAATGCCGAATAAATGTTTTTTTACGGACCGTTAAAATAAACTGTAACAGCAAATATTGACACCTTTCCTTTTTACACAGCTGTACCACGCTGGCCTGGTTATGGATTCACCAAAGTTGCTGGAATCGTGCTGGAAAGGACAGTGTGAAAAGAAAATATCTGAGCCAGCAGAATACAGTTCAGGTTGGCATGAAAGTGTGAAAAGGTTATTAGAAGGGAGTAGAATGGTTAATTTGACCACTAATGAAAGAAGTCCCATCAATAAGAGTGGAAAATACTTAAGTTGCTGTATTTTAAATAGTACAACACAAACAGGTTTGAGCAATTTAAAAAAAATCTAAGTGAACGCCAGAGAAGCTAATTAGACAGTATAGTGCAATAGCTTCATTATATTTTAATTAACAGATATACATGAAAACAGTCAATTAATTTGACATTCCATTATGAACTGTCACCAGAAAGAAAATAATTTGCAGCTGCTTAATGTGTATCGAGAGTGTATTTAATTGAATTGACTAATTAACTGCAAGTCTTCTAAAATAAGATCTCTGCCGCTAATAAATTGACTTAAGACTTAATCAAACTGCTCAATCGACTTGTACACTTTTAGAAAAAAGGGTTCCAAAAGGGTTATTCAGCTGTTCCCATAGAATGCTTTTGGGTTCCAGGTAGAACCCCCTGTGGAAAGGATTCTACACAGAACCCAAAAGGGTTCTACCTGGAACCCAAAAAAAATATTTATGGGGACAGCTGAAGAACCCTTTTAGGTTCTAGATAGCACAACTAAAATGTTGTTCCCTCGTAATTTACCTGAGGTTGTGTAAGATGTGCACAGCCTAAATATCATTTCTCATGGAAGTTAAAACATTCTAAGGCCTTACAGTAATCTACACATATAAAATGGGTTCCAAATGGGTTATTTGCCTTTCTTCAAAAGGTTCTCTTATAAGGACAAACATATAACACTGAGGTTCTAGATATAACTTTTTTTCTAAGAGTGTACTATGTACAGTACAGCTTTCAAGTAACAGCCTATCATTAGAGAAAGTAATGCTCAAAGCTTACCACACAGCATTTGCATGCATGATGTCCCTTCACAGAACTGTGCGAGCCTACGATATACTGTAGTTTACAGCCCTCCATCAATCAGTGAGTGACACCGAAAGGCCACTGTGGTGTGGGTTATGGCTAATTGCTTGTGGGTCCCTCACTTTAGAGCACTTGGTACAACTTGTGAAACATCCCCCAAACCACCCACCCGACAACACCCCAGCTGAAACTTCAGAAGAACACACAGGACACATACACACCACCACCAATAGCCTTCGTATGAACACACACAGACCACACACACAGGGCTTTTGGTTTCTGTAATTAATAAACATAGAAACATCAAATCCACTGCGTTGTCACAGAGCCTCATTTGCTAAATGGCCCCATCTTCAAGACATCAAGAAACCATCATGGAGGAACCTCACATTGCTAAATTAAAGCCATTAATTGATTACAGCACTAGGGAGAAAATGGGGACAGGCTGATTTAAAAATAATAATAATTGAAACTTCTAAAAACATGTTTGATATTAATTAATCATGAACACATACATTTTGTCTGGGCTTACTTCATCTTCTCATTCTACACATTAGGATATTGAAGTCTCAAAACCTCAATAAATGTTCATATTTACAGTGAGTTCCAAAAGAATTGGGACAGTGACAACTTTTGTGGTTGTTTTGGCTCAGTACTCCAGCACTTTTCATTGAGACGATTACTATGATGTTAAAGTGCAGACTGTCAGCTTTCATTTGAGGATATTTTATCCATATCTGGTTAACCGTTTAGAAATTACCACAATTTATGTACAGTCAAACCAAACGTATTAGGTCAGTTTTGGGGGGATTATTTTGTGCCCAATGTAAATGAATGGTAAATCATGTATTGTGTCATTTTGGAGTAATTTTTTATGTAAATAAGAACAGCTTTCTAAACACTCTACATTAATATGGATGCTACCATGATTATGGATAATCCTGAGTAAATCGGGAATAATGATGAGTGAGAGTTACAGACGCACAAGGCAGCAGCTATACTTCCTGAGGTCTAGCAACATTAAGGCAGTTATATACAATAAAAAATATTACATGAAATTCAATTTCATAACGCATTTCACAACATATTAAGGGTGTCCCCTTGGGCAACTACTCCACTACCACATATCTACTATACGAAATGTGTACGTGTTTGTAGAGTGGATGTGTTAGTATGTGTATTAGTGCGTCTCTTCACTCTCCCTGCTGTTCCGTAAGGTGTATTTTATTCAACATCAGGTAACTGATGGATCTATGTTTTACTGTGCAACTTCCAAAGTCTGTTTGTCACGCCCTGACCTTAGAGATCCTTTTTATGTCTCTATTTTGGTTTAGTCAGGGTGTGAGTTGGGGTGGGCATTCTATGTTTTGTGTTCTATGTTTTCTATTTCTGTGTGTTTGGCCGGGTGTGGTTCTCAATCAGAGGCAGCTGTCTATCGTTGTCTCTGATTGAGAACCATACTTAGGTAGCCTTTTCCCACCTGTGTTTTGTGGGTAGTTGTTTTCTGTTTTTGTGTCTGCAGAACTGACAGAACTGTTTCGGTCTTTTTGTTTTTCAGTTCTATTAATAAATCATGAACACTTACCACACTGTACTTTGGTCCACTTCTTCATGCAACGATGACCGTTACACTCTTCTGGAATTGGGTAATGTGAAGAGACCTCTCGTATGTCTTGTGGGGTATGCATGGGTGTCCGAGCTATGTGCTAGTAGTTTAAACAGACAGCTCGGTGCATTCAACATGTCAATACTTCTTGTAAAAACAAGTAGTGATGAAGTCAATCTCTCCTTGACTTTGAGCGAGATCGACATGCATATGATTAATGTTAGTTCTCTGTGTATATTTAAGGGCCAGCTGTGCTGTTCTGAGCCAATTGTAATTTTCATAAAATCCCACTTTGTGGCAACTGACCACCCAACTACATAGTAGTCCAGGTGCGTCAACTAGGCCGTGTAGGACCTGCCTTGTTGATAGTGTTAAGAAGCAGAGCAGCGCTTTACTATGGATTTTAGCTACTGTTATATCAACATGCTTTGATCATGACAGTTTACAATCCAGCTTTACGCCAAGCAGTTTAGTCACTTCAAATTGCTCAATTTCCACGTTATTTATTACAATATTTAGTTGAGGTTAAGGGTTTAGTGAAAGACTTGTCCAAAATACAATCATTTTAGTTTTTGAAATATTTAGGAGTAACTTATTTCTTTCCACCCATTCTGAAACTGACTGCAACTCTTTATTTAGTGTTGCAGCGATTTCACTTGCTGTAGTAGCTGACGTTGAGTCATCCACAAACATAGACACACTGGCTTTACTCAAAGCCAGTCGCAGGACATTAGTAGAGATTGAGAAGTTAAGGGCCTTAGACAGCTGCCCTGTAGAATACCTGATTCTACCTGGATTATGTTGGAGAGGCTGCCATTAAAGAACACCCTCTGTGTTCAGTTCGACAAGTAACTCTTTATCCACAATATAGCAGGGGTTTTAAAGCCATAACACATCTGTTTTTCCAGCAGCAGACCATGATCAATAATGTCAAAAGCCACACTGAAGTCTAACAAAACAGCTCTCACAATATTTTTAGCGTGAAAGATCACATTGCGTAGGTGGATCGGTGGGGGCTCTCAGAGTGAGTTTTGGCTACAGAGTAAAGCGGCCATTGTTCCACCCGGTGTTATTGAAAAACCTACACACTCGGTTGATATATTATCGAACATATATTTTAAAAACAACCTGAGGAATGATTATAAAAAAGTTTTACATGTTTCTGTGGACATTATGGAGACTATTTGGGATTTCCGTCTGCGTTGTCAAGACCGCTCTTTCCTGTGGATTTCTGAACATAACGCGACAAACAAACGGAGGTATTTTGGGTATAAAAATAAACTTTATGGAACAAAATTAACATTTTGTGTAACTGGGAGTCTCATGAGTGAAAACATCGGAAGATCATCAAAGGTAAATGGTTAATTTGATTGCTTTTCTGATTTTTGTGAATAAGCTTCCTGATGCTAATTGTACATAATGCTATGCTAGGCTATCGATAAACTTACACAAACGCTTGGATTGTATAATTTCAAAATCTGAGACCACAGGTGGATTAACAAAAGGCTAAACTGTGTTTTGCAATATTGCACTTGTGATTTCATGAATATTGTTTTGTAATATTTGACTGTGGCGCTATGCTATTCAGCGGTTGCTAACGAAAATTATCCCGCGACAGGGATGGGTAGGGTCAAGAAGTTATTAATGATGTGCCGCGCGACTTCATTCACAAGTTTGTGTACCTGGATGACATCCTCATCTTCTCCAGGTCCATGGTTGAACACATCCCACGTGTTCTTCAAAAACTCCTCTCACCACTTGTTCATGAAGGCTGAAAAGTGTGAGCTTCAGGTTCCTCAGACCTCCTTGCTGGGATACATCATGTCTCATGGCTGTATATGGATGGACTCCCAAAAGGTAGAAGCGATGGTCAACAGGCCACAGCACAGTCAAGCAAGGCCAAGGTCTTTTGCGTTTTATTAATTTCTACCAGAGATTTGTGAGAGAATTTAGTTTAGTGGCTGCGCCATTGACAACGCTCGGCTGGGCATGTAAGCTGGCCCCCTGCTGCTGAGAAGATGTTCCAGGACCTGAGACGTTGGTTTTCTTCTACACCCATTCTAGTTCATGTGGTAGAGGTGGATGCTTCTGATGTTGGCGTGGGTGCGGTTCTGTCTCAGCACTCCGCTAAAGACCAAAAACGTAATCTCTGTGCCTTCTTCTCCATGCGTCTCACTCCAGCAGAGAGGAACTATGATGTCGGCAATCGGGAGCTTCTTTCGATCAAACTGGCTTTGGATGATTGGCAGCACTGGTTGGAGGGTTCGGAACATCCTTTTACTGCAGGGGTGTGCAACTCCAGTCCCCGAGGGCCTAATTGCTGTCACTTTTTTTCCATCCCTAGCAAACACAGCTGATTAATCAATTTACATTCTAAACTGAAGATCATGATTAGGAGATTGGAGTCAGGTGTGTTAGTTGGGGCAAAGCTGTGACACCAATCAGGCCCTTGAGGACTGGAATTGCCCAACCCTGCTTCATGGTTTGGACAAACCACAAAAACCTGGCTGCATCCAGGAGGCTAAATGCCTCAGTCCCTAACAGGCTCGTTGGGCTCTGTTCGACACTGGATTCAGATTCACGTTATCTTACGGTCCGGGGTTTAAGAACGTGAAGCCGGATGCCCTTTCATGCCAGTTCCCCAACACCAGTGAGGACCGGCTGCTGGGGTTCATCATCCCCAGGTCGCTCATCCTTGCACCATTCCTGACGGCTGTCCATCTAAAAGACTTTTTGTTCCTCTTGATACAAGGTCCAAGGTACTTCAGTGGGCTCAATCGTCGCATCTCACCTCTCATCCGGGAGGGCAGCGAACGCTAGAGTTTCTGAGGAGGAGGTTTTGGTGGTGGAGGCGGACACTCTGACCTTTGTGGCTGCCTGTCCAACATGCGCCTGGAATAAGACTCCTCGTCAGAAATCTCTGGGGCTTCTTCGTCCTCTGCCAAAACTTTCGACCCTGGTCTCATCTCTCTATGGATTTCATCACGGGACTTCCATCCTCAGAGGGCCACACTGTCATCCTGGTCATTGTGGACCACTTTTCAAAGCTGGCACATTTCATTCCACTGCCTATTTCCCTCAATCCAGACAGGTCTCCAAGTCCCTACCGCTGAAAAACATCCCCACGGCATGATGCTGCCACGACCATGCTTCACTGTAGGGATGGTTTCCTCCAGCTGTGACGCTTGACATTCATGACAAAGAGTTCAATCTTGATTTCATCAGACCAGAGAATGTTGTTTCTCATGGTCTGAGAGTCCTTCCGGTGCCTTTTCGCAACCTCTAAGTAGGCTGTCATGTGCGTTTTACTGAGGAGTGGCTTCTTTCTGGCCTGATTGGTGGAGTGCTGCAGAGATGGTTGTACTTCTGCAATGGTCTCCCAATTCCACAGAGGAACTCTGGAGCTCTGTCAGAGTGATCATCTGGTTCTTGGTCACCTCCCTGCCAATATCCTACTACCCCGATTGCTCAGTTTGGCTGGGGGGCCAGCTCTAGGAAAAGTCTTGTTGGTTCCAAACTTCTTCCATTTTCTTGAATGATGGAGACAACTTTGTTCTTGGGGACCTTCAATGCTGCAGAAATGTGTTGGTACCCTTCCCCAGATTTGTGCCTCGTCACAATCCTGACACTGAGGTTGACAGAGCAAAATCCAAGCCAAAAGGTCGAAGAAATTGTCCGTAGAGCTCAGTTTCAGGATTGTGACGAGGTGGACAATTTCTACGGACAAATTCTTTGACCTTTTGGCTTGGATTTTGCTCTGTCATGCACTGTCAACTGTTTAACAGGTGTGTGCCTTTCCAAATCATGTTTAATCAATTGATTTTAACACAGATGGACTCCATACAAGTTATAGAAACATCTCAAAGATGATCAATGGAAACAGGATGCACCTGAGCTCAATGTTGAATCTCAAAGCAAAGGGTCGTCAGCCGGTGATTGTCAAGCAAATAACTGTCGGTCTCACGGTAATTGACCGTTAATTAACAAACACATGTACAAGCCACTGATGTAGATGTTGCAAATGTCTGCATTTAAAAAAGTCTAATACATCCATGTAATATAGCCTACACCTTCACAATAAACCCATTATTTATTTTAAACGGGTCTAAAGAAACATGATATGAAGAAAATGTAGTCTATTTCAGAAGAACAGAAATGCATACTCTGAGTTGTCCTTATGTTAGGTCCTAATCTGGCTGTGCCATATGGCTGTGGGCTAGACTAGTTCATTTAGCAGGCAAGATTTGCTTAGAATTTCGTGGCGTTATTTCATAGTATGAAGAATACAAAGTATAAAACAGAAAGGATATTTCCTCCAAACGATTTCAGTCAGTGCCCACATGCAGCTTTCTGTGTTGAGCATTGAACAAAGAAATAGGTACTCCTATATGCTTAATTTTGAGTTATTAATGTAACTGTAATTGTTCTACAAAAGTTGGGCTATACGTTTTGATTTTTAATACATTGTAAGGCTGTATGATACTCTAATGATGATTTGAAAATAGGTGCTTGAAAGACATGAACTCTGCTTTGTTTTGTTGCACAGGCTATACACACTTTGTCAGTCTCTTATTCACAATTTGAGAAGCACTTAACTTCTTGTGGTATAGGGGAAGCTTGCGTCCCACTTGGCCAAAAACCAGGGAAAATGCAACGCGGCAAATTCAAATAAATTGATTTAAAAATCAAACTTTCATTAAATCATGCATGCAAGATACTCAATTAAAGTTACACTCATTGTGAATCCAGCCAACATGTCAGATTTTAAAAAGGCTTTAAAGCAAAATAATAAGAAGCTATTATCTGATAGCACAACAATAAACAAAGAGGGTAGCATTATTCAACCCTGCAGGAGCTACACAAAACGTAGAAAATAAAATATAAAACATTCCTTACCTTTGACGAGCTTCTTTTGTTGGCACTCCAATATGTCCCATAAACATCACAATTGGTCCTTTTGTTCGATTAATTCCGTCCATATTTATCCAAAATGTCAATTTATTTGGCCCGTTTGATCCAGAAAAAACAGCTTCCAAAATGCGCAATGTCACTAGAAAATATTTCAAATGTTGCCTATGAACTTTGCCAAAATATTTCAAACTACTTTTGTAATACAACTTTACAACTTTTACTCTCAACAGTGTTAGGCAGTTCCTAGTTGGCCCTACTTCTTCATTGCACAAATGAATAACCTCAACCAAATTCCAAAGACTGGTGACATCCAGTGGAAGCGGTAGGAACTGAAAACAAGTTCCTAAGAAATATATTGTTGCCAATGAGAAATCAGTGAATAGACAGAGACCTCCCAAAAACAAATTGGAACGGTTAGTCCTCACACTGACCGCAAGGCACTAGAGGGTAGTGCGTATGGCCCATTACATCGCTGGGCCCAAGCTTCCTACCATCCAGGACCTCTAAATCAGGCGGTGTCAGAGGAATGCCCTAAAATTTGTCAAAGACTCCAGCCACCCTAGACAGACTTTTTCTCTTTGCTACCACACGGCTACTTTCTGTTATTATCTAAGCATAGTCACTTTAATAACTCTACCTACATGTACTTATTACCTTGACTAACCAGTGCCCCACACATTGACCCCCTCTAAATTGTCTCGCTGTTGTTATTTTACTGCTGCTCTTTAATGATTTGTTACTTCCATTTCTTATTTTTTAGGTCTTTTTATTAAAACTGCGTTGTTGGTTAAGGGCTTGTAAGTAAGCATTTCACTTTAAGGTCTACACTTGTTGTTTTCGGGGATGTGATAAATACAATTTCATTTGATTTAACACACATACAGTACGTTAATGTTACAAAAAAAATTATCTTGCTGCTTTACCCATTATTGTATGCATATACTGTAAATACCTGATATATCACTAATATTGTTAATGTTCTTCTACATACTGTATATTATTTAATTTATTTTGATAAAATCTATATTGATATAGAGTATATATCAGTATATATCTATACTGATATTGCAACTATGCAAGTAACCACCCGGCTAGCACAGTAGATCTGGGCCGATGCCGGCTGAGTCATTCTCGGCCAAATTACTTATGGCTAGGATACGGGGATTGAACTCCGGGGTGAGTTACCTTGCCCAAATGTTTTGCTTGGAGCGATTCCGGTGAGAGTTATCTTGATCAAATGTATTACTTGGGGCTCGTAAACAATTGGGGCTACACTCTGGCAGATAATTACACAGGCTGCTTTATGTAATTAATATTTCATTGTTTCTGTGATAAAAAAATACAATTAACAATTAAATTAAAATCTTTAAGAGTCCTGCGTGGTGTTTTAAAACTTTTGTGCAAGGCAATTAATAAGCATAAAAAATGTTGCAGATGGAGACTCCAGAGTGGCTCAGCGGTCTAAGACACTGCGTTGCAGTGCAAACTGCATTGCTACTGATGCTGGTTGGAGACACGTGCCGGTCGTGATTGGGAGACCCATGAGGCAACGCACAATTGGCCAAGTGTCGTCGAGTTAGGGGAGGATTTGGCCGGCCGGAATGTCCTTGTCCCATCGCAGTGTAGCGACTCCGATGGCGGGGCAGGCACGTGCACGCTGACACGGGTGTATGGTGTTTCCGACACAATTTTTGTTGTTGTTGATGGGTATAATTTGTATTTATAACAGTTTTATATTTAAAATGACTAAACCGGATAATTTTGTTTACATGTATTTAAATTTGCATCGGGCCACTTCTGGGGGATTCAGTTAAGATGCCGGCAAAGTCGTCTGAATTCCGGTAGACGGAAACGGCATTTGGGCCGATTCTGGGAAGTCATTCATTTTGATTCCGGGCCGAGTCCGACACTCAATTCCAGGCCAATTCAATCAGTTCCAACTACCCGGAAGAGTGTTGAATCCTGATTGCTAGTTGGACATTTGGCTGTACCGCTTACACCTTCTGTAGAGACTCATCTACTTGGCAATATGTGGCTGGGGGTTATAGCATGTCTTTGACATGACCCATAAATTTAGACAAGTGTGTCTGGGTAAGCATCTTATATTTATGAAATATTTTTATCTGGGCACTTTGTTTACCTGGAATTTTTCCTTGTAGGTTACTACCACTTTTAGTCTTCATCTTTATTACACTGTTTAGCACTTGTGAATCCTTAAACAGATGGGTGGAGCTGTCTTAAGAGGGAGTGAACAATGCTGAATGGGTGTAGACAAAGGAGAGCTTTCCAGTAGGTGGCAACAATTCAAAGGCCATTTTCTCAGATGTGAGTTGACAAGTTTATCAACTTTCAAAGCAGTTTTACTTTTCCAATGTTCCTCAAATGCAGTGTATGATCTACAATTTTGTAGCTCTGAGTCTCTACTTTCATCCAAACCCATAAGACCGATTTGAGCCGGTCGGTCACATATGAGAACACTTATTTCACTCCATGCATCAACCACTGTATTTGAGGAGCATGCTCTTGCTGCACCAACAGGTGATTTTCCACCCAAACTCTGTATGTCATAGGCTCTCCAAACTTGTTCCTGTAGATACCCAGTGCTTAATTTGGGAAACCTGTGAAATCTGTTCGGGAATATCGATAGTAAAATGTTTTCGCAACAACAACATATTTCACTAAACCGTTGACAACCGGTCTGCGTGCTCGAGAAAGGAATAAAGGAGAGAGAGGAGGAGATGGAAATGCATGGTGGTGAGATATTCTGTATAGCTAAAGGTAATGTGTCACCCAATTAATTATGAAAATGTAAAAAATGCCCTATTACTAGGCTATTCAAAATGAAATACAAATTCACTAACTGTAGGCTAACTGTAAGCCACCCTGCACAATCAATGAACCAACAGCATCGCCTTGGGATATACATACTCTCCCAGACTCATGGATATAAATTTGGGAGCATAAGAAACCATACAGTATGCATAATAATACAGTTAACACTCAAATTATAGAGTATAGGTTAGACCAATTATGCACCAAACACAGTTTAATTTTATGTTTTTCTGCCATGTGTATTTTGTGGTAGGCTATGTATTGTATAACGACACAATCATAATTTTAATTCAGGTTTATTTTTTCGGCCTTGGGCTCATAAGCCTATGCATAAGCTCTAATATGCCTGTGGGTGTTGAATTAATCATCACCTTAGAAAGCACTGTCCATTTTGTTGTGTTTGGCTTTGAAATATCATCCACAATAACCATGTTTTACACAGTTTCAACCTGTTGTTGATCTTCTTTCTTCAAATTGATCATCACAGTGAGGTGAGTTTAAAAGTGCTATAAGCCTACTGTTTTGATGATACAGTATGTGTGTGATGTGATTTTCAATTGCATTTGCATTGTCAGAGTCGTAGGAGGGACAATAGAGCCCTGAGTACCAGGTCATTAGGGCCTGATCGTCGTTAGCAATTTGGGTACTAACAAAGCATGGCCACAGTGCATAAAAGGAGATTACCATAACTCAACGGCCACATGAAAATGATTCATGACAGCCGGTATGGCGGTAATATGGTCACCGCAACAGCCCTATTACAAGCTAGCCCTCCTAGTGTTGTTTGACCCCACATGGACTACGACAGCTAAAGCTCCTGGCAGCTGTCTTAGAATGGTCGTAAGCAGCCTTGTAATGTCCTGGATAGCTCTGTTTCTCACCATAGAGCTGCCGATGACGACAGCTGGTGCAATGGCTGTGGAGATTTTTTCGTTTTAGAGTGGTGTCCTAGAGCGGTTTCGCAAACCCATCGAAGACTGAAAGGCAGTGGGGCATTTGAATGAAGTTCAAGAATGAAGTGCAGGATATCCAAAGCCTATCATCATGAACACAATCTCAGTGGTACAATATCAAGGACTGTGTTCACCAGATGTAAGAAAAGTATTTCACCTCGAATGGTTTCGAGAGTCTTCTATTTCGGTTTATTTTGAATTCCGCTTCCCCTACTGCTACTATTACTTACCTAGATGAGGGAATTGTCTGGATTTCACATTTTTTCCATATTTACATCACCACAGAGTTCTTTCTTTCTCTCTTTCCATCTACCCCTCTATACTCTCATTCAGAATATCCCGCAAATGCAAACGGGACGAGCAAATTTTACACACACCACTTCCTGCATGGTGATTTGAGGGCTACATGATGCACTTCCTGATTGTTCTGTCTCTTCCCCTTTCTGTCGTTCTAAGAAGATCATTCCAGCATGTTAACAGTTGAAAGTGAATCCTCATTGCGCCAAAGAGTGGACAAAAAAAACATACCGGCTTGATTTAGTGGAAAAATAAGAAACTGATTTGGCACTAACCGCGAGTGGAAAAATAAGAAACTGACTTGGCACTAACCGCGAATGTCTAAGTGAAAATGTGACACATCAAAAATCGACAAACATCATGTTTTATTTATGATGATAGTATTGTCAAATAGTTCTGGTCCTAGTGGTATTGTCTTATTATTAGCATGGGAACTACGCCTTATGTTTACTAGCATCACATACTGACTCCACAGCCTGGAATGTTCAATCTAATGGCATTTGCCCTGAGGCAGCTAGCTAGAAGTTTGCGCCAAAACTCCAGGAGAATGCCAAGGGACCTAACTAATGGTATCAGCATTCCAAAACAGAAAGCATCTGGACTCCTGCACATTGGCACGTGTCTGGGTTAGTTGGTTTCTCCACAGCCTAACCATCCTCGCCTCAGGCCTTCAGAATACACTGAATATGTTAGAGGCACAGGGGAGAGTTGAACAAGTCAACAGGGAAGCTAATTCCCCAACCCTACATTTTACTATACAATGTGTCTGCCATTCCCAAAACAGGGTCACAAATGACTGCTCTCTAGGGGAAGCAATGGGTGTATGTGTGTGTGTGTGTTTGTATT
The DNA here is from genome assembly GCF_034236695.1 of Oncorhynchus nerka. Classification (NCBI taxonomy): domain Eukaryota; kingdom Metazoa; phylum Chordata; class Actinopteri; order Salmoniformes; family Salmonidae; genus Oncorhynchus; species Oncorhynchus nerka. The sequence continues at coordinate 43,269,883 of NC_088408.1, read as the reverse complement.
AGGCCTTGTTTACATATTTTCCATGTCTGATGCGGATCTGCAATCTAAGGTTATTAGTGTGTACTCTAAACCTTCAGTGATATTGCCTAGGAATCTAAATTCCTAATTTTCTATTTCAGATATAGCAGATCTGTTTCTTAAATTCTTTACTACATCTATTAAATGAGAATGAGAATGGGAACAGGGAATAAGGTATAATCCAGGCTAATTGCATTGGACTGCCGGGAAGCATCAGCACATGCAAACCTACGCTGATCAACGGAATATTTCAACTTTTTGATTGATTTGTTTTATTTGTCTGTGGCCTGTCTTTTTTTCACAGCTGTACTTCGGTGCAATATCAGCACTGACTCCTGTCTGCACAATGTATAAGACGTTTATTTACAATGCCACTTAATGTCAGCTTTGTGGAAGGCCCTTGTATTGGGAGGGAGGGAGGGAAATATTAGAGATGGAGAGAGAGAAAAAGAATGGGAGATGGGGGGAAATGGAAAGAGAAACAGGGAGAGGTCGGGCTTTTGGAGAGAGAGAGAGAGAGAAGGGGGTTCTCTTACAAGAGAGCAGAGAACTATATGACTGCCTGCTGGCCATTCCAAATATCTCTCCAGATGTTCCCTGAGATGTGAGCTCTGGTCCACTGAGATTGGCTCCCACATGAACCTGTTTTATTGTTACAGATGTGACGCTATTGATTCTAGGGAAGTGCTGATTTACCAAAGGCACATGGCAGACTGGCCGGCCGCGCCTCACAGGACCCCCAAAACTCCCTCAATGTGGCAGGGAGGAAAGAGGGAGCAACGGAAGAGGTAGCAGGATGGGCGGAAAAGGAGGAAAGGAGGAGGGAGGCAAAAAAACGGAGGAAGGTTGATGTGTGTACTGTACTGTATATGACAACCATGGCTTGGAAGTTCGCATCACTCGGGGTTTCTACATTTCTGTGAGAGGGTATGCTGGCGCAATAACCAAGAAATCTCCACTCCCTCTCTCTCTCCAAGGCCATCCCTCCTTCCCTTTCTCCCTGTGGCTGTTTCCTCTCAGATCATAGTGGTTTGTGAAAATATGCTGGCAGGAGACAAAAAGACACCGCTTTAATCAATATCACCACAAGGCCTTGGCTGAGGAGAAGAGGGGAAGAGATGAGTGGAGACTTGGATGAGCTGCGTTTCGCCTTGAGAGCAGATTGTCTGAACAGTGACTCTGCAGTGGGGGAACAGGAAGACAAGATGTGACTTGTGGAGCCGAATTGGTTGCCACAGCACTGTACTCTTCTAGAGTGGTGAATTAGCTCATGAATATCTTTGCGGATTAGTGTGGCAAGGCCTGGACAATGAGACAATGGCTTCAACCATGACAAGCATCATGCATACCAATGAGCATATGAGTGTGTTTTTTTGACATTTATTTAAAAAAACATTATTTACATACAAGTCGTGGACAAAAGTTTTGATGAACAATGCCTTTTCCAGCATAATGGAGAACCTTGCCATAAGGCAAAAGTGATAACTAAGTGGCTCGGGGAACAAAACATAGATATTTTGGGTCCATGGCCAGGAAACTCCCCAGACATTAATCCCATTGAGAATTTGTGGTCAATCCTCAAGAGGCGGGTGGACAAACAAAAACCCACAAACTCTGACAAACTCCAAGCATTTATTATGAAATAATGGGCTGCCATCAGTCAGGATGTGGCCCAGAAGTGAATTGACAACATGCCAGGGCAGATTGTAGAGGTCGTGAATAAGAAGGGTCAACACAGCAAATATTGACTCTTTGCATCAATAAAAGTCTTTGACACTTATAAAATGCTGGTAATTATACTTCAGTGTTCCATAGTAACATCTGAAGCAGCAAACTTTGTGGAAATTCATATTTGTATCATTCTCAAAACTTTTGGCGACAACTGTACAGTACCAGTCAAAAGTTGACAAACCTACTCATTCCAGGGTTTTTCTTTATTTGTATTATTTACTACATTGTATGATTATAGTGAAGAGATCAAAACTATGAAATAACAAAAAAATCATGTAGTAAGCAAAAAAGGGTTAAACAAATCAAAATATATTTTATATTTGTGATTCTTCAAAGTAGCCACCCTTTGCCTTGATGACAGCTTTGCACACTTGGCATTCTCTCAACAAGCTTCATGAGGAATGCTTTTCCAACAGTCTTGAATGAGTTCCCACATATGCTGAGCAGTTGTTGGACCGCAGAGTGAAGGAAAAGCAGCCAACTCATTCCACTCCATCTCAATTGGGTTGAGGTCGGGTGATTGTGGAGGCCTGGTCATCTGATTCAGCCCTCCATCACTCTCCTTCTCATTAATGCAACCGCTGTGTCAGATTTAAAAAAAACTTTACGGCAAAAGCATAATCTGGGTACGGCGCTCAGAGCCCAATCCAGCCAAAGAAATATCCGCCATGTTGGAGTCAACAGAAGTTAGAAATAACATTATAAATATTCACTTAACTTTGATGATCTTCATCAGAATGCACTCCCAGGAATCCCAGTCCGACAATCAATGACTGATTTGTTCCATAAAGTTCCATAAAGTCCATAATTTATGTCCAAATAGCCACTTGTTGTTAGCGTGTTCAGCCCAGTAATCGATCTTCATGAGGCGCGAGCACTAGGTCCAGACAAAAACTTGAATAGTTTCGTTACAGGTCGTAGAAACATGTCAAACGATGTATGGAATCTATCTTTAGGATGTTTTTAACATAAAACATCAATAATGTTCCAACCGGAGAATTCCATTGTCTGTAGAATAGCACTGGAACGAGAGCTAACTTTGTCGGGACTACGCGTCACGAGCCTGAGACACGCTGCCAGACCCATGACTCATTCAGCTCCCATTCCCCCCTCCTTTATAGCAGAAGCCTGAAACACGTTACTAAAGATGGTTGACATCTAGTGGAGGCCTTAGAAAGTGCAACTTGACCCCATAGACACTGTGTGTTCGGGAGGCCAAGCTTTGAAAAACGACAAACCTCAGATTTCCCACTTCCTGGTTGGATTTTTCTCAGGTTTTCGCCTGCCATATGAGTTCTGTTATACTCACAGACATCATTCAAACAGTTTTAGAAACTATCCAATACTAATAATAATATGCAAATATTAGCATCTGGGACAGAGTAGGAGGCAGTTCACTCTGGGCACGCTATCCATCCAAAAGTGAAAATGCTGCCCCCTATCCCAAACAGGTTTTATAAGAAGGAAATAAATTACACAAATTAATTGAGATGTAATATTCTCCATCCTTTCTCGGACAGATAGTCAAGTTTTAAATGCCTTTACATGCACAGCTGCAGACTGTCAACCACCGGGCCCAATTTAAAGGGGACCCTATTTGTGCTTGAAGTTAACGGTTAGCCTTGCATTAGAGGCAAAGCTAACAATGGGAGAGCAGCCATTTTCCTTTGTTCAAAGTGAAATCCCGCGCCTTGGGTGATGGAAGTCCCGCCTTTGCTGGAATCCGTTGTGAATTCAGTTTTCAGGGGTAAGTGACCCCTTGTGGTGAATAATTGCCAGGAATTACAATATCCAACCACTCTCAACTAATTGGATAACATTGTCTCACTCGTTTTAACAAGGAAGTTAAATGGCCAAACAAACCTTTTACCAGGTTGATCACTCAGATAAGGACCAAAATAATTTGTTCCAACCATTCAGTAATTTTAAATTTGTCAATCTTAACCTAGATACAGTGACGCTTTCAGGTTAATTAAAGTGTAATTCCCAGATAGCCTATACAGGTATGATTAATCATTGACATTACTTAATCAATTAAATTGGCTATAGAAAATGAATTGGTGTTCAACTCCCACATTCCTTATCCAGTATTGACGATTCATTAACGTCTATAAATGGATTTAAATCATTTTTGCAGCTTCCAAGGACTCTAAATCCAAACTTTAACCTGTTGAGTGTAGGGGGCAGTATTTTGATGTTTGGATGAAAAACGTACCCAAATAAAACTGCCTATTTCTCAGAATCTAGAATATGCATATAATTGTCAGATTAGGATAGAAAACTTGTCTGTGAGTATTACAGAACTGATATTGCAGGCGAAAACCGGAGGAAAATCCAACAAGGAAGTGCCTAAGAGAAACGAATCTCCCTGTTCCATTGCATGCCTTCCCTCCATTTAAAGGGATATCAAACAGATTCCTTTCACTATGGCTTCCACATGGTGTTAAATTTTTATGGCGGCAGGGGCAGTATTGAGTAGCTTGGATGAAAAGGTGCCCATTGTAAAAGTTTGGCTCCTCAGTCTCAGTTGCTAATATATGCATATTATTATTAGTATTGGATAGGAAACACTCTAAAGTTTCCAAAACTGTCAAAATATTGTCTGTGAGTATAACATAACTGATATTGCAGGCGAAACCCTGAGGAAAATCAAAACAGGAAGTGGCTTCTATTTTGAAAACTCCATGTTCCATAGCCTCCCTTTGCTGGATTTAAAGGGATATGAACCAGAATCGTTTTCCTATCGCTTCCTCAAGGTGTCAACAGTCTTCAAACACAGTTTCAGGCTTTTATTTTGAAAAATGAGCCAGAAGGATAACATCGCGTCAAGTGGTCACATGACTTTTGCTCGCGCAACAGAGTTTGGATAGGTATTGCTTTTCCCTCTCCTACTGTGAAAGACATTTGCGTTTGATATATTATACATTTGAAAAACAACCTGAGGATTGATTATAAAAAACATTTGACATGTTTCTGTTGACATTATGGAAACTATTTGGAATTTTCGTCTGCGTTGTTGTGACCGCTCTTTCCTGTGGATTTCTGAACATAACGTGACAAACAAACGGAGGTATTTTGGGTATAAAAAATGATCTTTATGGAACAAAAGGAACATTTGTTGTGTAACTGGGAGTCTTGTGAGTGAAACATCTGAAGATCATCAAAGGTAAACAATTAAATTGATTGCTTTTCTGATTATCGTGACCAAGCTCACTGATGCTAAGTGTACTTAGTGTTTTGTCGTGCAAAACTTACACAAACGATTGGATTGCTTTCGCTGTAAAGCATCATTTCAAAATCTGACACGACAGGTGGATTAACAAAAGGCTAAACTGTGTTTTCCTATATTACACTTGTGATTTCATGAATATAAATATTTGTAGTAATGTTTATTGAATGTAGCGCTATGCTATTCAGCGGTTATTGATGACACTTATCCCGATAGGGGGATTGCAGCCATAACAAGTTAACTTCTTGGATATAGGGGGCGCTATTTTAGTTTTTGTATGAAAAATGTTCCCGTTTTAAACAAGATATTTTGTCACGAAAAGATGCTCGACTATGCATATAATTGACAGCTTTGGAAAGAAAACACTGACGTTTCTGAAACTGCAAAGATTTTGTCTGTGAGTGCCACAGAACTGATGTTACAGAAAAAAAACAGATAAAAATACAATCAGGAAGTGCCGCATTTTTTGAAACCGCCTCATGGCAATGACTCCTTATATGGCTGTGGATGAGCTAGGAGTCAGCTTACCTTTTCCACATTTTCCCCAAGGTGTCTGCAGCATTGTGACCTATTTGTAGGCATATCATTGGAAGATTGACCATAAGACACTACATCTACCAGGTGGTCGCCTGGTGTCCTCCGTCGCAATTATTGCGTAATCTCCAGCTGCAGTATTTTTCCGTTTGCCTCGGATGAGAAACCGACTGCCAGGAATGATTTATCATCGAATAGAATTCTAAACAACGTTTGCCATGTTTCTGTCGATATTATGGAGCTAATTTGTAAAAAAGTTTGCCGTTGTGTTGACTGCATTTTTTTTTTCTTAGCCAAACGTGATGAACAAAACGGAGCTATTTCTCTTACACAAATAATCTTTTGGAAAAAATGAACATTTGCTATCTATCTGAGAGTCTCGTCATTGAAAACATCCGAAGTTCTTCAAAGGTAAATTATTTTATTTGAATGCTTTTCTTGTTTTTGTGAAAATGTTGCCTGCTGAATGCTAGGCTTAATGCTATGCTAGGCTATCAATACTCTTACACAAATGCTTCTGTAGCTTTGGTTAAAGCATATTTTGAAAATCTGAGATGACAGTGTTGTTAACAAAAGGCTAAGCTTGTGTTTCAATATATTTATTTCATTTCATTTGCGATTTTCATCAATAGGAAACGTTGCGTTATGGTAATGAGCTTGAGGCTATGATTACGCTCCCGGATACGGGATTGCTCGACGCTAGAGGTTAACAATACTATCAACAAAGCAGGTCCTACAGGCCATAGTTTTGTCAAACCTAGACGACAGTTCAGTAGTGTGGTCAGGTGCAACAAAGAGGGACTTGGGAAAATTGCATTTGGCTCAGAACAGGCCAGCATTTCTTTTCTGGCCCTTAAAAATACACGGATAGCTAACATTAATGACATGCTTGTCAATCTCTAATGGCTGAAAGTGGCATAGAGATTGACTTCATTTGTAAGAGGTCTTGACAAGCTGAATGTACTGAGATGTCTGTTTGAAATACAAGCACACAGCTTGGACACCATTGCATACCCCACAAGACATGTCACCAGAGGTCTCTTCACAGTCCCCAAGTCCAGAACAGACTATGGGAGGCGTAGAGTACTATATAGAGCCATGACTACATTCCATGTACTACATTTAATTTGATTTGATCAGTTACCTGATGTGGAACTCTATTCCAGATCAGGTAACTGATCAAATCAAATCAAATGTATTTTTATAGCCCTTCGTACATCAGCTGATATCTCAAAGTGCTGTACAGAAACCCAGCCTAAAACCCCAAACAGCAAGCAATGCAGGTGTAGAAGCACGGTGGCTAGGAAAAACTCCCTACAAAGGCCAAAACCTAGGAAGAAACCTAGAGGGGAACCAGGCTATGAGGGGTGGCCAGTCCTCTTCCTGCTGTGCCGGGTGGAGATAATAACAGAACATGGCCAAGATGTTCAAATGTTCATAAATGAACAGCATGGTCAAATAATAATAATCACAGGCAGAACAGTTGAAAATGGAGCAGCAGCACGGCCAGGTGGACTGGGGACAGCAAGGAGTCATCATGCCAGGTAGTCCTGAGGCATGGTCCTAGGGCTCAGGTCCTCCGAGAGAGAGAAAGAAAGAGAGAATTAGATAGAGCATACTTAAATTCACACAGGTCACTGGATAAGACAGGAGAAGTACTCCAGATATAACAAACTGACCCTAGCCCCCCGACACAAACTACTGCAGCATAAATACTGGAGGCTGAGACAGGAGGGGTCAGGAGACACTGTGGCCCCATCCGATGATACCCCCGGACAGGGCGAAACAGGAAGGATATAACCCCACCCACTTTGACAAAGCACAGCCCCCACACCACTAGAGGGATATCTTCAACCACCAACGTACCATCCTGAGACAAGGCTGTGTATAGCCCACAAAGATCCCTGCCACGGCAAACCCCATGGGGGGGGCGCCAACCCAGACAGGAAGATCACATCAGTGACTCAACCCACTCAAGTGACACACCCCTCCTAAGGACGGCATGAAAGAGCACCAGTAAGCCAGTGACTCAGCCCCTGTAATAGGGTTAGAGGCAGAGAATCCCAGTGGATACTGATGCACGCAGCCGTCATACCGCTCAGGAAGGAGACGCATTCTGTCTCCTCGAGATTAACGTACTTTGGTGCAAAAAGAGCAAATCAATTCCAGAACAACAGCAAAGGACCTTGTGAAGATGCCGGGTGAAACATGTACAAAAGTATCGTTCTCCACATAAAAACAAGTCCTATATCGACATAACCTGAAAGGCCACTCAGCAAGGAAGAACCAACTGCTCCAAAACCACCATAAAAAAGCCAGACTACGGTTTCCAAATGCACATGGGGACAAAGATCATACTTTTTGTAAAAATGTCCTCTGGTCTGATGAAACAAAAATGTAAATGTTTGGCCATAATGACCATCGTTATGTTTGGTGGAGATAGGGGGAGGCTTGCAAGCTGAAGAACATCATCCCAACCATGAAGCACAGGGGTGGCAGCATCATGTTGTGGGCGTGCTTTGCTGCAAGAGGGACTGGTGCACTTCACAAAATACATGGCATCATGAGGAGAGAAAATTATGTTGATGTATTGAAGCAACATCTCAAGACATCAGTCAGGAAGTTAAAGCTTTGTCGCAAATGGGTCTTCCAAATGGACAAGCAACTGGAACCCAAGCATACTTCCAAAGTTGTGGCAAAATGGCTTAAGGACAACAAAGTCAGTGTTGGATTGGCCATCACAAAGCCCTGACCTCAATCAGATAGAACATTTGTGAGCAGAACTGAAAAAGCATGTGCGAGCAAGGAGGCCAAAAAAACTGACTCAGTTACACCAACTCTGTCAGGAGGAATGGGCCAAAATTCACCCTACTTATTGTGGGAAGCTTGTGGAAGGTAACTTACAACTTCAACTGTAGATGTGTGAGTTTGTGTATAAGCTAATGATCCATCATATGACATATTTTTGACTTATTTTTTTATTTCCATAGCATTTTTGTATGTTCTCTATAGTTATGCTCTTGAACATGTGTCAATTGACCAATTTGGCACATTTGGGCAAACTCCCGGCAGACTTGATACAAAATATTGTGCAATAATGTAATTCTTCTCTGGATCAGTCTGAAACTTTGCATACACATTGCCGCCATCTGCTGGCTAATATCTAAATTACACCTGAACTCCTAGATGAAAGTATGGCCTTTCACTTGCATTTCAAAGATTATCTTTTATTTTTACCAGATCTAATGTGTTATCTTCCCCTACATTAATTTCTCATTTCCACAAACTTCAAAATGTTTCCTTTCAAATGGTATCAAGAATATGCATATCCTTGCTTCAGGTCCTGAGCTACAGGCAGTTAGATTTGGGTATGTCATTATAGGCTAGGAAAAAAAGGGTACGATCATTTTAAGAAATACGGTTCTTCTGTGGAAATTTCAGTACTTCAACATAACGTTTCCTACAGGTTTCCTCATGGTTCTATTGTTCTTAAATTGTTCTGAAAACGTTAACAAAACTTTCCATAAAAACATGTCCCATGCACCCTCTGTGACTTCTAGGAAGATTTTTATCTCTGAGTTTCACCATCATTGTAAAGCCCTAGTTATTTTGTTGCTTTGACCAAATCAAATCAAACATTGTTTGTCACTTGCTTAGGAAACAGCAGGTGTAGACCAACAATGGAATGCTTACTTACGGGTCCTTTCCAACAATGCAGTCTATTTCATGTGATTAGTGATTCATTTATGTCTGTCCCTCATTTTATGGTCAACCCTGTTGCGTGAACTGAACTCTTGTTTTATTATGGTGAAACTGTTAAAAATTTTAAAAATCAAAATAATCATTAAACATCAGATAGTCAAACAATGGAGTAAAAGCAGATGAGCTGGTTCTAGTCTTTTTGGCCATTTGCTGGTGTTTTGGGGTGGAAAACTGAGCGTGTCGAGCACAATACAGCATCCCTGTTACCCATAAATCGACAAGCTAGAAATATGTTAGCAATTTCATTGTTTTTGTGAAGCTTGCGTTCAATTTGCCACTACCTATTACACACAACAAGCTTTATGGCTGATTTAAGAAGAAATCGTCAACCCTATTATTATATTTGGCACTCATAGTAATTTTTCTTGAGTTGAGAAAAAATGTATTTTGTGAAGATGAACATTATGACAGAATATAAAAATATGGTGAAACCAAAAAACATAATTTACTAAGTTACACTTCTCAAAAGGCACCGGATTGGTGGAACAACCCATATAATATAACCAACTTTTAAGACACCAGCTACAACTATTGTAAAAAAAAGCCCATATTGTGATATTAACATTAGAATTTGGGAAGTTTAGCAACTGAACTCCATTAAATTGGGCAGCTATGTTTTTGGATTGTAACTTTGGTGACCAAATTTCACACAAACAGCTAGAACAGGGTTTTAAAAAGATTTGTAGATACAGGGCCATCACAGGATTCACCCATTAACCCCACACAATCCTTTTCACAATATGGCCACCAACCAACTTAACGGGGTCTTACTGGAATGTGACCAAGAAGCCTTCCGAATCGGTGATTTCTGAAGATGTTATGATCAATAACTACATTTCCATCAACAGTTTTTATACGAATAAAGTCATACCATGAAAAAATCATAACAGCTTTGATGGAAACAGGAAGCTTCTGTAAAATTTTATAAATGCAGACAGATCGTTTGTTATTTTGATATGGTGGGATTCTTTTGCCTCGATAAAATGAATTATACAAGAAATGGTGGTGGAAATGCCTTTATGAGCAAATATTTATATAATAACCATCACATCAAAGTAAAGTTGGAGTCATGCAATGACATAGTGTGTGCTCCTCCCACTACGACTCTGGAAACCATGCAGTTTATTAGGCTACAGATTAAATAAGGTGTTTCTGGCCATTTTGAGCCTGTAATCGAACCCACAATTGCTGATTGTCAAGATACTCAAGTAGTCTAAAGAAGGTCAGTTTCATTGCTTCTTTAATCAGAACAATAGTTTTCAGCTGTGCTAACATAATTGCAAAAGGGTTTTCTCATGATCAATTGTACTTTTAAAATGATAAACTTGGATTACCTAACACAACGTGCCATTGGAATACAGGAGTGATGGTCCTGTGTAGATATTCCATAAAAAAAACATTCCGTTTCCAGCTACAATAGTAATTTACAACATTAACAATGTCTACACTGTACTTCTGATCAATTTGATGTTATTTTAATGGACAAAAAAAGTGAATTTCTTTCAAAAACAAGGACATTTCTGTGACCCCAGACTTTTGAACAGTAGTGTAAGTGTCAACAAACCCAACATAGGATTTTAGTACATTGTAATGGAATGTACGGGGCAGGTTTATAGTCCTCATAACGAATACAGTTAATAGGGTAACGTTGTATATCATTTGAATCAGTCCACATCCATAACTATTTACATGTATAAATCCAATTAAAATGTTTGAAGATTAAATATTGCAATTATTGATCATAACAGCTTTTTGGGCACAGTCTTACTACAATTCTGTCAATAATTGAACGTCTTTATATAACTGGCACACCTGGCTAATTTGGTTGTGAATTCTACATCACTATGAACATTTTAAGATATTATTGGGCATCCTATAATAATATTTCATACAGGTATGGTCATGCAAAATGTATCCAATAAGACCCCACTGAGTTGTTTAGTGGCTATATTGGGAAAATGCTTCTATGTGGATAATGCTTGAATCCTGTGATGGTCCTGTATCTACCCATCTTTTTAAAAACCTGTTCTAGCTGTTTGTGTGCAATTTGGCCAAAGTTACAATCCAAAAATCTAGCTGCCCTACTACATGGAATTCTATGGCTAAGCTTCCAACATTTTAATGTCAATGGCACAATATGGGTGATTTTTTTTTTAATAATAGTTGTAACTGGTATTTTCAAAGTTGATTATATTATATATAATTTGAAAGGTAATTTCATGATCTTTCAGAACCACTTGTCATACAAAGTTCAGGGAATTATTTTTAAAGAAATTTCACAGGTAACCTTTCGCTAAGCCCTGCCCCACTTGGTTACTGTTGCAACCTCCGACAACAATTCCCCGGGAAGCCCAATTTCCCCATTCAACCACTGGTGAAATCCGCTCAAACTGTGTTTCGAATACACAATTACATTTAACACAGACTAACCCTTGCTAATCAGGAAACTATTGGGCATGTTGTGCAGGACTGTCATTACAATTTCTTCACGAGAACCAGGCAAAATTATGTTTTACCATCATGCAGTTATAGCTATAACCAATTTTGGAGCTAAATAGGGCTCTCAAATTGTATCCTGATATCTACAGCATATTGGAGTTGTATTTATAGCATTGCTAACTTAAATTATTGTTAAATTATTTAACCATTTAAACAATAGATTTTCTGAATGAGACTCCGTTTTTGCCATAGCCCTCACTGGCTTTCATGCGATTTAAATGTGAGCTTGTGTCGGACTCGAATACAGTTGCTATCCATTGGAGCCCTGTGATTGGTTGTCCAACATTCTGGGCGGAGCTTATTGTAGGGTCAATTCTGATATGTACCCTAGCGGTCAAGGTTATGTTGACCTGAACATGAACATTCTGACAATGCTAACCGACACACAGAAAGATACCATTGCTGCATTGCTTTCACACATTTCCCAACATAGACCTTCAAAAATCCCTATGAGACATAGTCACCTGGAGTGAGCCCGACCAACCCCCCTGGCTCATGGACTATATGTGCGAAAGAAAAATGTCTTGTTTGATGCTTCAAGCGTTTTAAATGAAACATCTGTTCAAATGACACCATGTAGTCAATGAAAATTGAAAACTCGGAACGCCAATTGCGGAGAGGAGAAAGACTGAGAGAGAAGAGGAAGTTCCTTATGTTCCTGGGTTTTCTCTGAGCCAGAACACAAGCCGGGGCAAAGGAGCCTTCTAGAGCATGGGGTTCAGCAGGTCCAGCACAAACGTAACCGACAGTCACCATGGGGTTTAGACTGAATACAGCACTGAGAACAGCCAGTGACAGCTTTATAAGCTTGTGGCCGACTCGCAATACAATTTACAACCAAATTACATTTGGCCCCTTATTGTCTCCATTTAACTGTATTTCATATATACACTGCCTAAGGAAGATTGTGTCGTGATTGATCATTGTAGACAACAAGATTGAAGACCAAACTTCACCATATATATTAAATGCTGTATTTACAGCTGGGGCATAAAGCAACCATTATTTTAGAGGGTGTGTGAAGTGCGTGAGGATGGGGGGGTCGGGAATTCAGAGAATGTAGCATTTTTCTAACACCTTTGTCGTGCAATTTAGAGCCATAATCATTGCCTACTTCGATGTAAAAAAAATCTGCATAGGTTATGTAAGTATACCTCTTTACCAGTTCAATTGTCATTTAAATTAATGATGAACACTGATTCTTTAAGAACGTTTATGACTTAGGAGTTTACGACAACTGCCACACTGATATATATTACCATAACCCAATAAGTAAAGCAATTTGTTGTATTTTCTAAAGTCTAGTTACCTTGCCAGCAGGCACATCAATTAAGAGAGTTAGACAAGCTACTCTAAATACTTGCCTGAAATGGCTTGGTGGCTAGTTATGAGGTTGGGAGATAGGTTCCCAATCTAGCTGGCTTGCTAAAGACAATTCAATCAAATTGCTAGGTTGCTAGAGAAACAACATCTATTTATTCATCAAGAATGGATCAATAGGCTACATAGCTTGATCAAATTAATTTACAAATTCATACTCTACCAACTGAGCTACAAAGGACCAGTTGTCAGGTCACGGACCTTACTATAACGTCCTGATCAACAGTATCAAAATGGGGGGAATTTTATTACAACCCAAGATCTTGGCACTGCTTGGACATAATATGTACAGCATTAGATATACATCAAACAAAAAAATGAACACAAACTGAATATTAAACCTGTTATATACATACACATACCTTTCTCTCCTCACCACACCGGTCCAAAGGGGAAAGATCAGTCACACACCACGCTTAATGATCCCTTTACAAGTGAAGCTTGACCGTGTTTGTTTGGTTTGGAGAGCCTGAGCCCACAAAATGTGAGGGTCCACTTTTACTTTCAAACCTCGCCAAGGCTCCACACTCTTTCTCTCAATCCAAGTGGTCTGTAATTTAGTGTTGAGTTTGTATATTTGTCTAACACCAGCAGCCTTGGCCTTAGAGCATAAATGATGCGTAACCAATGTATTTTATTTCAAATGAATTAGCAAGGCACATACAGTAAGTGTTTTTTTTTATTTGCCAATGGAAAAACCAAAAAAGAGTGAGAAGGAGAGAGGGAGAAGGGAAGAGCACGGTGACAGCTGTGACTGCTGTTCCCTCACAGCTCTCCAGTAGAAGAATATTTGTTAATGGAGGTACTCTAGGCCATGGAAATGCCCACAGCGGGCTCTTCTCCAAGCCTGCATTGAGAAAGAAGCAGGAAACGGCCCAGTCGCAGGGGACAAGACCTTGAGTGGCGGTCATTTCCCAAACCTCAATTCTTCCCTCATTATCCAGGCTGGAAACACACATGCATCTAACATTTGGCACCACATGCCAAGGAAGCCCGTACCTGTTCTATATTTTACATTTCACTATGGCAGCAAAGGCTAAATCATATATACACAATAGAGGTCGACCGATTAATCGGAATGCCGATTTCAAGTTTTCATCAATTTTCAACAATGGGAAATTGGTATTTTTGGGCGCCGATTTTGCCGATTTAAAAAATATATTTTTTGGTATACCTTTATTTAACTAGGCAAGTCAGTTAAGAACACATTCTTATTTTCAATGACGTCATGGGAATGGTGGGTTAACTGCCTTGTTCAGGGGCAGAACAACAGATTTTCACCTTGTCAGCTCGGGGGATTCAATCTTGCAACATTACAGATAGTCCAATGCTCTAACCACCTGCCTGTCATTGCACTCCACGAGGAGCCTGCCTGTTACGCAAATGCAGTAGAAGCCCAGGTAAGTTGCTAGCTAGCATTAAACTTATCATATAAAAAACAATCAATCAATCATAATCACTAGTTATAACTACACATGGTTGATTATATTACTTGTTTATCTAGCGTGTCCTGCGTTGCATATAATCGATGCAACGCTGGGGGATGATTTAACAAAAGCGCATTTGCGAAAAAAGCACAATCGTTGGATGACTGTACCTAACCATAAACACCAATGCCTTTCTTAAAATCAATACACAGAAGTATATATTTTTAAACCTGCATATTTAGCTAAAAGAAATCTAGGTTAGCAGGCAATATTAACCAGGTGAAATTGTGTCATTTCTCTTGCGTTCATTGCACGCAGAGTCAGGGTATATGCAACAGTTTGGGCAGCCTGGCTCATTGCGAACTAATTTGTCAGAAATTTACGTAATTATGACATAACATTGAAGGTTGTGCAATGTAACAATAATATTTAGACTTAGGGATGCCACCCGTTAGATAAAATACCGAACTGTTCCGTATTTCACTGAAATAATAAAAGTTTTGTTTTCAAAATGATAGTTTCCAGATTCGACCATATTAATGACCAAAGGCTCGTATTTCTGTGTGTTATTATGTTATAATTAAGTCTATGATTTGATAGAGCAGTCTGACTGAGCGATGGTAGGCAGCAGCAGGATCGTAAGCATTCATTCAAACAGCACTTTCGTGCGTTTTGCCAGCAGCTGTTCACAAGCACAGCGCTGTTTATGACTTCAAGCCTATCAGCCTAATGGCTGGTGTAACCGATGTGAAATGAGTTGCTAGTTAGCGGGGTGCGCACTAATAGCGTTTCAAACGTCACTCGCTCTGAGACTTGGATTAGTTATTCCCCTTGCTCTGCAAGGGCCGTGGCTTTTGTGGAGCGATGGGTAACGCTGCTTCGAGTTTTTTATTATTATTTTTTAAATTCACCTTTATTTAACCAGGTAGGCTAGTTGAGAACAAGTTCTCATTTACAACTGCGACCTGGCCAAGATAAAGCATAGCAGTGTGAACAGACAACAACACAGAGTTACACTTGGAGGAAACAATAAACAAGACAATAACACAGTAGAAAAAAAAAGAGTCTATATACATTGTGTGCAAAAGGCATGAGGAGGTAGGCAAATAATTACAATTTTGCAGATTAACACTGGAGTGATAAATGATCAAATGGTCATGTGCAGGTAAAGATACGGGTGTGCAAAAGAGCAGAAAAGTGAATAAATAAAAACAGTATGGGGATGAGGTAGGTAAATTGGGTGGGCTATTTACCGATGGACTATGTACAGCTGCAGCGATCGGTTAGCTGCTCAGATAGCAGAGGTTTAAAGTTGGTGAGCGATTTTTGCAATTTGTTCCAGTCACAGGCAGCAGAGAATTGGAAGGAAATGCAGCCAAATGAGGTGTTGGCTTTAGGGATGATCAGTGAGATACACCTGCTGGAGCGCGTGCTACGGGTGGGTGTTGCCATCGTGACCAGTGAACTGAGATAAGGCTAAGCTTTACCTAGCATGGACTTGTAGATGACCTGGAGCCAGTGGGTCTGGCGACGAATATGTAGCGAGGGCCAGCCGACTAGAGCATACAGGTTGCAGTGGTGGGGGGTATAAGGTGCTTTAGTAACAAAACGGATGGCACTGTGAAAAACTGCATACAGTTTGCTGAGTAGAGTATTGGAAGCTATTTTGTAGATGACATCGCCGAAGTCGAGGATCGGTAGGATAGTCAGTTTTACTAGGGTAAGTTTGGCGGCGTGAGTGAAGGAGGCTTTGTTGCGGAATAGAAAGCCGACTCTAGATTTGATTATAGATTGGAGATGTTTTATATGAGTCTGGAAGGAGAGTTTACAGTCTAGCCAGACACCTAGGTACTTATAGATGTCAACATATTCTAGGTCGGAACCATCCAGGGTGGTGATGCTAGTCGGGCGTGTGGGTGCAGGCAGCGAACGGTTGAAAAGCATGCATTTGGTTTCACTAGCGTTTAAGAGCAGTTGGAGGCCACAGAAGGAGTGTTTTATTGCATTGAAGCTGGTTTGAAGGACAGTATCCAAGTAAGGGCCAGAAGTATACAGAATGGTGTCGTCTGCGTAGAGGTGGATCAGGGAATCGCCTGCAGCTAGAGCAACATCATTGATATATATGGAGAAAAGAGTCAGCCCGAGAATTGAACCCTGTGGCACCCCCATAGAGACTGCCAGAGGACCGGACAACATACCCTCCGATTTGACACACTGAACTCTGTCTGCAAAGTAGTTGGTGAACCAGGCAAGGCAGTCATTAGAAAAACCGAGGCTACTGAGTCTGCCGATAAGAATATGGTGATTGACAGAGTCGAAAACCTTGGCCAGGTCGATGAAGACGGCTGCACAGTACTGTCTTTTATCGATGGCGGTTATGATATCGTTTAGTACCTTGAGCGTGGCTGAGGTGCACCCGTGACCGGCTCGGAAACAAGATTGCAGGATGGATATAGGTCTGTAACAGTTTGGGTCCAGGGTGTCTCCCCCTTTGAAGTGGGGGATGACTGCGGCAGCTTTCCAATCCTTGGGGATCTCAGATGATATGAAAGAGAGGTTAAACAGGCTGGTAATAGGGGTTGCGACAATGGCGGCGGATAGTTTCAGAAATAGAGGGTCCAGATTGTTAGGGACGGAAGCTATACTGTTACACTGGCAATACTATAGTGCCTATAAGAACATCCAATAGTCAAAGGTATATAAAATACAAATGGTATAGAGAGAAATAGTCCTATAAATACTATATTAACCTGTTGCTTCTACTCGGGACGCTTGCGTCCCAACTAGAGCTCTGGAAATGCAAATGCGCTACGCTAAATGCTAATAGTATTAGTTAAAACTCAAAAGTTCATTAAAATACACATGCAGGATATCGAATTAAAGCTACACTCGTTGTGAATCCAGGCAACAAGTCAGATTTTTAAAATGCTTTTCGGCGAAAGCATGAGAAGCTATTATCTGATAGCATGCAACACCCCAAAAGACCCACAGGGGACGTAAACAAAATAATTAGCATTTCGGCGTTACACAAACCGCACAATAAAATAGAAAACATTCATTACCTTTCACCATCTTCTTTGTTGGCACTCCTAGATGTCCCATAAACACTATTTGGGTCTTTATTTCGATTAAATCGGTCCATATAAAGCCTAGATATCGTTATATGTAGACTGTGTGATAAACGAAAAAAACATTGTTTCAAAACGTAACGTCATTTTTTTAAATTCAAAAGTCGACGATAAACTTTCACAAAACACTTCGAAATACGTTTGTAATGCAACTTTAGGTATTAGTAAACGTTAATAAGCGATAAAATTCATCAGGAGGCGATGTAAAGATCATTAGCTGTCCGTCTGGAAAAATGTCCGGCTAGAAACTCAACGAAAATATCCGGTCCTAGACCGGAGGAGATACGGTGTCCTGTATGTGTTTGACCAAGAAAAAACTCGAAGGGAAATGACAAGACTCTAGACACCGTGTGGAAGCTGTAGGTACTGCAACCTCAGTCAATTAATTGTGGTTCACCTTTATCAATGGGATCAAGTAGCGCATGGATATATTTTCCCATTTTCAGTGATCAGTTTTTCCTGTGCTTTTCGATGTAAATGCCGTTCTGGTAAAGCCACAGCAGTGATTTAACCAGTTTTTTAAACGTCTGAGTGTTTTCTATCCACACAGACTAAGCAAATGCATATACTATATTCCTGGCATGAGTAGCAGGGCGCTGAAATGTTGCGCGATTTTTAACAGAATGTTCAAAAAAGTAGAGGGTCGACTGAAGAGGTTAACTACAACCTGAAACCTCTTACCTTGGAATATTGAAGTCTCATGTTAAAAGGAACCACCAACCTTAAAATGTTCTCATGTTCTGAGCAAGGAACTCAAACGTTAGCTTTTTTGCATGGCACATATTGCACTTTTGCATTTCATGATTTATTTGAGGCTAAATTGATGTATTATATTAGTTAAAATTAGTGTTCATTCAGTATTGTTGTAATTGTGATTAATACAAATAAATAAATAAAACTCGGCCGATTAATCGGTATCGTCTTTTTTGGTCCTCCAACAATCGGTATCGGTATTGGCGTTGAAAAATCATGAATCGGTCGACCTCTAATACACAACTTCAAACCAGAGTCCTCGTGTTTCCCACCCCCACATTGACGTCGGTGATCTTTAAATAGAGAGAGAGTTTAGTCCATTTTTCATAGGTGCCACAGTGCATTATCTCTGATGCGGCTAGTCAAATCGGCTCAGCAATTAACTTTGGGTTTAGCACGCCATGCTAATCATCTGCCTCGTTAAGGTGACTGGATTGATTTCTCTATTGGCAAATAGCCCGCTTTTAATTAACTAATTATGCATACAGATTGATAGTGTAAATTTGCTTTAACCTGTTGCGACGAGCAATCCCGTATCCGGGAGCGTAATTATAGCCTCAAGCTCATTACCATAACGCAATGTTAACTATTCATGAAAATCGCAAATGAAATGAAATAAATATATTGGCTCACAAGCTTAGCCTTTTGTTAACACTGTCATCTCAGATAAAAAAAAAATGCTTTTCAACCATAGCTACACAAGCATTTGTGTAAGAGTATTGATAGCTAGCCTAGCATTAAGCCTAGCATTCCGCAGGCAACATTTTCACAAAAACAAGAAAAGCATTCAAATAAAATATTTTACCTTTGAAGAACTTCGGATGTTTTCAATGAGGAGACTCTCAGTTAGATAGCAAATGTTCAGTTTTTCCAAAAATATTATTTGTGAAGGAGAAATCGCTCCGTTTTGTTCATCACGTTTGGATAAGAAAAACCCCCGAAAATTCAGTCATTACAACGGCGAACTTTTTTCCAAATTAACTCCATAATATCGACAGAAACATGGCAAACGTTGTTTAGAATCAAGCCTCAAGGTGTTTTTCACATATCTATTCGATGATAAATCACTCGTGGCAGTTTGGTTTCTCCTCTGAACAAAATGGAAAAATGCACGCACCTGGAGATTGCGCAATAGTTTCGACGGAGGACACCGAGCGGACACCTGGTAAATGTAGTCTCTTATGGTAAATGATATGCCTACAAATACGTCATAATGCTGCAGACAACTTGGGGCAACGACAGAAAGTGTAGGCTCATTCCTTGTGCATTCACAGCCATATAAGGAGACATTGGAACACAGCGCATTCAAAATCTGTCTCACTTCCTGTATGAAATTTAATCTTGGTTTCGCCTGTAGCATTAGTTCTGTGGCACTCACAGACAATATCTTTGCAGTTTTGGAAACGTCAGAGTGTTTTCTTTCCAAAGCTGTCTATTATATGCATAGTCGAGCATCTTTTCGTGACAAAATATCTTGTTTAAAACGGGAACGTTTTTCATCCAAAAATGAAATACTGCCCCCAGAGGTTCAAGAGGTTAATCACTCTTTGGGAAGTTGTGTCATTGTCTCTAAAATAATGCATTGGCAAAGTAATCAATTGCACTGACATGCTGGATTAATGGACTTGAAAGTGTACAGTGCAGATATTAAGTACTGTAAACATTAGCATAATGTGCATTTGGGAAGTAGTCAGACCACAGACCACTTACGTTACAGCCTTATTCGAAAATTGATTAAATATATACCCCATAATGTCAAAGCAAAAACAGATTTTAAGATTTTTTTGCAAATGTAAAAAAAAAAAAAAACTGATATCACATTTACATAATTATTCAGAACCTTTACTCAGTACTTTGTTCAAGCATATTTCGCAGCGATTACAGCCTTGTGTCTTCTTGGGTATGACGCTACAAGCATGGCACGCCTGTGTTTGAGGAGTTTCTCCCCTTCTTCTCTGCAGATCCTCTGAAGCTCTGTCAGGTTGGATGGGGAGCATTGTGCACAGCTATTTTCAGGTCTCTACAGAGATGTTCGATCAGGTTCAAGTCCGAGATCTGGCTGGGCAACTCAAAGACAATCAGAGACTTGTCCCGAAGCCACTCCTGAATTGTCTCCGCTGTGTAAAGTCGTGGCCAAAAGTTTTGAGAATGACACAAATATTAATGTTCACAAAATCTGCTGCCTCAGTTTGTATGATGGCAATTTGCATATACTCCAGAATGTTATGAAGAGTGGTCAGATGAATTGCAATTAATTGCAAAGTCTCTCTTTGCTATGCAAATGAACTGAATCCCCCAAATATTTCCACTGCATTTCAGCCCTGCCACAAAAGGAACAGCTGACATCATGTCAGTGATTCTCTCATTAACCTCTCTGGGATATGTTTGTCTACCTAACTTCTTCTGGTATAGGGGACGCTTGTGTCCCACTTGGCCAAAAGCCAGGGAAAACGCAGAGCACCAAATTACAATAAATTACAATAAAAATCAAACTTTCAGGAAATCACACATGGAAGATAGCAAATTAAAGCTACACTTTTAGTGAATCCAACCAACATGTCAGATTTCAAAAAGGCTTTTCGGCGAAAGCAAACGATGCTATTATCTGAGGAGAGCACCTCCGTAAACAAAGAGAGAAAAGCATTTTTCAACCCTGCAGGCGCGTCACAAAACGCAGTAATAAAAATATAATTCATGCCTACCTTTGACGAGCTTCTTTTGTTGGCATTCCAATATGTCCCATAAACATCACAAATGGTCCTTTGTTCAGTTAATTCCGTCGATATATATCCAAAATGTCCATTTATTTGGCGCGTTTGATCCAGAAAAACACTGGCTCCAACTTGCGCAACGTGACTACAAAATATCTCAAAAGTTACCTGTAAACTTTGCCAAAACATTTCAAACTACTTTTGTAATACATCTTTAGGTATTTTTTGACGTAAATCATCAATAAAATTGAAGACTGGATGATCTGTGTTCAATACAGGAGGAAAACAAACTGTAGCTAGATTTCTGGTCACGCGCCTCTAACAGTACACTTCAAGTTACCCTCGTTCAAGATGGCCGTACTTCTTCATTACACAAAGGAAAAACTTCAACCGATTTCTAAAGACTGTTGACATCCAGTGGAAGCCATAGGAACTGCAAGAAGGTCCCTTAGAAATCTGGATTCCCAATGAAAATCATTGACCTAAAAATTAAATCTGAATGGTTTGTCCTCGGGGTTTCGCCTGCTGAATAAGTTCTGTTGCACTCACATACATGATTCAAACAGTTCTAGAAACTTCAGAGTGTTTTCTATCCAAATATAATAATGATATCGAAATATTATCTTCTGGGGATGAGTAGCAGGCAGTTGAATTTGGGCATGCATTTCATCCTTACGTGAAAATACTGCCCCTTGTCACCAAGAAGTTAACACAGGTATGAGTATTGACGAGGACAAGGCTGGAGATCACTCTATCATGCTGATTGAGTTCAAGTAACAGACTGGAAGGAGGGTGGTGCTTGGATTCATTGTTCTTCCTTTGTCAATCATGGTTAACTGCAAGGAAACACATGCCGTCATCATTGCTATGCACAAAAAGGGCTTCACAGGCAAGGATATTGCTGCCAGTAAGATTGGACCTAAATCAACCATTTATCGGATCATCAAAAACTTCAAGGAGAGCTGTTCAATTGTTGTGAAGAAGGCTTCAGGGCGCCCAGGAAAGTTCAGCAAGCTCCAGGACCGTCTCCTAAAGTTGATTCAGCTGCGGGATTTGGGCACCACCAGTACAGAGCTTGCTCAGGAATAGCACAGGCAGGTGTGAGTGCATCTGCACGCACAGTGAGGCGAAGACTTTTGGATGATGGCCTGGTGTCAAGAAGGGCAGCAAATAAGCCACTTCTCTCCAGGAAAAACATCAGGGACAGACTGATATTCTGCAAAAGGTACAGGAATTGGACTGCTGAGGACGGGGATAAAGTAATTTTTTCTGATGAATCCCCTTTCTGATTGTTTGGGGCATCCGTAAAAAAGCTTGTCCGGAGAAGACAAGGTGAGCGCTACCATCAGTCCTGTGTAATGCCAACAGTAAAGCTTACTGAGCCCATTCATGTGTGGTGTTGCTTCTCAGCCAAGAGAGCTGGCTCACTCACAATTTTGCCTCAGAACACAGCCATGAATAAAGAATGGTACCAACACATTCTCCGAAAGCAACTTCCCCCAACCATCCAGGAACAGTTTCCCCAACTTCTCCCAACCATCCAGGATGATGGAGTGATAACTAAGTGACTCGGGAAACAAAACATTGATATTTTGGGTCCATGGCCAGGAAACCCACCATAACTTAATCCCACTGAGAACGTTGTCCACCTTGTGGCAGGTGGACAAACAAAACCCCACAAATTCTGATAAACTCCAAGCATTGATTATGCAAGAATGGGCTGCCATCAGTCAGGATGTGGCCCAGAAGTTAATTGACAGCATGCCAGGGTGGATTGCAGAGGTCTTTGAAAAGAAGGGTCAACACTGAAAATATTGACTCTTTTCATCATCAATGTCAATTAAAGCCTTGACACCTATCAATGCTTGTAATTTTACTTCAGTATTCCATAGTAACATCTGACAAAAACATCTAAAGAACCTGAAGCAGCAAACTTTGTGTATTTGACACTAATATTTGTGTCATTTT
The DNA here is from genome assembly GCF_034236695.1 of Oncorhynchus nerka. NCBI lineage: Eukaryota > Metazoa > Chordata > Actinopteri > Salmoniformes > Salmonidae > Oncorhynchus > Oncorhynchus nerka. The sequence continues at coordinate 43,246,743 of NC_088408.1, read as the reverse complement.
CAAAACTTTTGGCCACGACTGTACTTAGGGTCATTGTCCTGTTGGAAGGTGAACCTTCACCCCTGTCTGAGGTCCTGAGCACTCTGGAGCAGGTTTTCATCAAGGATCTCTCTGTATTTACTCTGGTCATCTTTCCCTCGATCCTGACTAGTCTCCCAGTCCCTACTGCTGAAAAACATCCCAACAGCATTATGCTGCCACCACCATTATTCACCGTAGTGATGGTGCCAGGTTTCCTCCAGTCGTGAAGCTTGGCATTCAGGCTAAAGAGTTCATTCTTGGTTTCATCAGACCAGAGAATCTAGTTAAGTGCCTTTTGGGAAGTCCGTGATGAAGAGGGTTTTATCAAGAGTAAAGGTAATTTATATCTAGGGATTACAGGGTGATAAAAAAACAGTTATATTGTCTCAAGTGGTCGAGGAATTTTTAAGACAACATTGTAATTGCAGGAAAAAGTTAGCACTGGTTGGAATTCAAAGTAAAGGCAGGTTCTGCTTTAACCTTTTGCGACTAGCAATCCCGGATCCGGGAGCGTAATCATAGCCTCAAACGAATTAGCATAACGCAGCGGACATAAATACCCCTAGAAACTTTTACTATTCATGAAAATCGTAAATGAAATATATTGAAACACAAGCTTAGCCTTTTGTTAATCACACTGTCATCTCAGATTTTCAAAATATGCGTTACAGCCAACGCTAGACAAGCTTTTGTGTAAGTTTATCATGGCATAATGCTATGCTAGCCTCTGCTGGCAGCAGGCAACATTTTCACGAAAATAAGAAAAGCAACCAAATTAAATAATTTACCTTTGAAGAAATTCAGATGCTTTCACTCAGGAGACTCCCAGTTAGATAGCATATGTTCCTTTTTTCAAAAAATATTATTTTGGTAGGTGAAAAAGCTCCCGATTCTTCATCATGCTTGGCTGAGAAATCGACCGAAAAATGCTGCAACTATAACGCCAAACCTTTTTCAAAATTTGCTCCATAATATCGACAGAAACACGGCAAACGTTGTTTAGGATCTATCCTCAAGGTGTTTTTAACATATATATTCGATAATATATCCGTCGAGGATATTGGTTTCTCAAAAAAAGCTATTGGAAAAATGGCTACCTCAGTATTTTATGCGAGATTTTCTACGGGAGACACCATGTGACCACATGCTATATATGGTCCCTTACAGCCATTCTTCAATGGAAATGCCTAAAAAGACGTCACAATGCTGTAGACACCTTGGGGAAAACGTGGAAAACGTAAGCTCATTCACAGCCATATAAGGAGTCATTGGCATCAGGCAGTTTAAAAAAAAGTGGCACTTCCTGGTTGGATTTTTATCTGGGTTTCGCCTGTAACATCAGTTCTGTGGCACTCACAGACAATATCTTTGCAGTTTTGGAAACGACAAAATATCTTGTTTAAAACAGGAACGTTTTTCATCCAAAAATGTAAATATCGCCCCCTAGTCGCAAGAAGTTTTAAGATGAACCATCAATATTGTAAGCACTTAGGGCCTAGCTGGCATTGGTCAGCCTTGACCCCTAACACACATCGACCAGCAACTTACCCAAGTCCTCTGTGACACACACATCTTCACACACACACAACCACACACATTTTAATCATTTAGCAGTTGCTCTTATCCAAAGCGACTTACTAGAGCAATTGGGGTCAAGTTCCTTGGTCAAAGGGCACATCGACAGATTTGTTCTCCCAGTCAGCTCGGGGATTTTAACCAGAGACGTTACCACTAGGTTACCTGCCACCCTACATCCACAAGCACACACAGACATAAAAAACACACTCATGCACACAGACATAGACAGACATACATAAGCTAAAAACTACAATGTGTAGCAAGACTTTAGAAACAGTATACAATGACATTCAGTTTAATTTCACTTGTGGTTGTGGTTATACTGAGACCATATTCCCTGAAAAATGTTACTGTTGTTCTTAGGTCAATTTGGAAGGGAAATTAAGTCATTTTAAACCCCCAGATGAAACCAACAAAGACAAAATATTTCCTTCTCAGTATTGAGAAAACATAGTTGGGAGACAATGCCATGAGGAGCTGAATCATTTTAAGAGGAGGTGGGTTAGACACTGCTCTGTTTTCTGTTACACACCATCTTTTTGGGGGTTGAAATATATTAATTACTAGTTATCTCTGTACGAGCTCTGTTTAACTATAAGGCCATATGGTTGCTGCTAGAATAATGTTACCCTGTATTTCTGTGACCACAGAAATTACTTTACAGAGCCTGCACATGTCACTTCTCCCCTCTAAGGAAAGTAGACTGGCATCAAGGCTTCTACCATCAGCCATCTTGGCCTGTTATTGATTCGAAGGAGTGAAAATGATTGGAGAAAGGTCACCAAAAAGAATAATTATCCCCACTTCAGTGGTATGTCCTGAGATTTTGAATGGGATGGCCAAGTTGGGGTAAAACCCAATTTAGGGGGTCCATAACATTTTGAACGTTAATTGATGCAAGGTTGATTTTTGCAATAAAATTATGATGGTTTAATCAATTAAATGCCTTAGCTTAGGTTTGGTTAATTTCCCTGTTCAAATAAATCATAAATCAATTCCAAAAGTCTTGTTATAATGTTCGCATTCAAGATTAGAATTTTATATAAGGGCATAACATACAGCAGTAAATTCACTTGAAAATGCCATCCATAGTGCGAGTTATACTGTGACATTCATGATGTTTTCATCTGATTGTCAAACAAACACTTAAAAAATAGGTTAACCTGGCAGATTCGTGTACTGTAAGTCCAGTATCATAACAGTGTACTGTGCACCCGCCATTTGAATGGAAAGGGACATCTATTACAAACACCATTAGTGTAATGGAATTAAGCCTACAAAGTGTTTTAATGGATGCCCCAAAATGTGTACCATAAAAAAAGAAACAAACTTAACACTCTCAAATTCATAAATGGCGCAGTAATTCATGAGATCATAAATAGTTAGTAAATATTACCCTCAGTGGGGAATTGATATGGTATTTCTCAAATCCAACATGGAGGTGGCTGGGGTGCAACACCCAGAGTTCTCAGTTTTGGGGTTGTCCTTCCTCCTTTTTCCCACCCAGGGCAAGAAATGAGGACAGATCACCTAACTTTCTGTGGCAACTTCCTTTTATTTAACACCCTGAGGCCTGTCGCCATATTGCAAATGCACATATGACTTATCCTAGCCAGGATTCAAGAGCTCTGTTCTGTTGGTTTCCCAGCGATGGTATAGCATTTTCTTCTATTTTATTTCTGTTTGGGGGAAACCTGGGAGTCATTTTATTGTAATCATTCCTTTTTTCTGTTTACTGGTGTGTATTTCCACTCAACTCATATGAAGTCACCCCTCACCTTGCTCTATAAGTTTGTCAAATACATGGCATACACTTCGTCCAAAAGCTCAATCCTAGACTTCATTGATCATTCCGCAGGCAGTGATTGTTAATAGGTTTAATTTATGAAGGGTCGGAACCACAGTGCCTGGGTTCTCGGGAATCAGAACTAAAAACCCTGACTAGTTGATTTTAGTGGAATTGATGGTGTTGTTGATAGCATGTCAGCTATTGCAGCAGATCATATTACCATATTGACGATAAACAGAGATTTGGAGCAGGAAGCAAACAGTGAGGGGGTTAGCGATGTCTGTCATTCCCAAGATAATTCAAATTAATCTGGTACAGTTCCCTGTGATTTGAACTGAATTATTTGTTTTCCTCTAAAAGGAGTCAACTGCAAAGAAGTTCCAGTTATTAACGTGAGTAATGAATACCGCCATGAACAATCAAGGATCATCGTTTGTTGCCCAAACTGCGTTCAGCCATTTCCATTCAAAATGTATTTTCACAGTGTGAACAAAGTCAACACCCAGCCAACCATGCAGTAAATAAATACACAACAGTTTACGGCTGTGTTTCTGAACTTGAGTATATGAAGGCAAAAATGTTTACGCCACGGTGTGAAAAAAGTTATTCTTGACATTGACCTCTTGTTCTGCAAGCACTCTCCCCCATTTTTACTACTCATAGCTTGGAAGTTGTGTTCCTTAGACAGCGTATAGAGCTCTTTTGCGCTTCAAAAAGACTTTACAAGTTGTAAAAGAGAATGAAACATTTACCCTGTTGACACTGGCAGCAGCTGGTTCTAATTTACATTTGAAAGACTGAGGTGAGTTTTGTTTGCATTGCTATCCACACATTTCAGTGACACAAGCAAACAATTGTTTGGTAGGAAAATATTTAAAAACTCCCAGTCTTTCAGAGGGAAAAAGCTGCTCTGGCTGTTTAGAAACTGACCTTGAGAAATGGCTAATGAGATACCTGCAGACAAAACAGGGTTTTATGATCAAGCATAGTCTATGAAACTGCCTGAGCTTGACGTTCTCCAGTCAGGTCAACTGCAGAGTCTAACAGCTTTGGGTCATTCTGAAGTTCACTCACCCCATGGTTATTATCTATGAGGGAAAGCCATTCTACTCTAGGCCAGCTCCTAACAGGGTTAGTTATACCAAGAGCCCATAGAAAGTCATATATCGCTATATATGGCTCAGGTTGTACAGTACTGTCAACTATACTGTGACAAATGAGGTCAGAAACACCACTGTGATTGGAAAAAGCAGGTAACCATGTGTAAAATAGAGTGAAAAACGTTTAACTTGACCTCCCCATGATGCCAATATTGCAGGCCTTAATGGTTATACTGGATATCTCAACAGTTTTTCCACCTAGTTACTAAATCGTACCATACCCGAGCTAGTACTGGTGGGTCTATTTGTCTATTACATTTGGGTGAGGTGAGGTTCATGCAGGCCAAAAGCGCACCAGTCTGGTACCCGGAAATATCTGGCACTGGCTTGCTTGTAATGCATACTGAGGGGGCGGAGTTTTGCACTGTCATCCATTGTCAAAAACAGACTGAAATAATCTATGCTAAAACAATACATCTGTGGATAATATTGCCATTCAGAAGTTTGTGGTCAAAAATACTGTTAGACTTGGGGATTACGGTCACGGACAGTGCTATTCACAAACACTATAGTCAGATGCTTGTGTTACGCCGAACGGAAAAGCCCAGGAAAATGAACCGGCACAGTAGGCTACAGTACTGTACAGAAGGCCTAATAACGCAAAAAAATGATGCTTAAATAAAGTAATGTTAGACGGAAAGACCGAGGATGACTATAGTAGAGATTGTAGAGCGCTTTACAGAGATGTAGACTAGTGAAAGAAATAAAGGAAAGTAAGTTAATTGGAAAGTAAGGATTTCGAATTGGAATTGTTTAGACTGATTAAGATTTAACAAAATGGAAAATGGTTTCTCTCCCTTCTAAATGTTTCCGAGGTGATTGCCTTGGAAGAGCAGTTAGTGAAATTCTGCAGTTTTATAAAGTATAAAGGTACCCGATTCGGAGCTCCCACATTAAATAAGGCCTGGCAAATTTGGTTTGTTTTTACCCTACATTATGAATATTTGTTACTGTTTTAATACCATGTCTGATTTTGTTGTAAGTGGTCTATTTCATTTGTTTTAGTTCGTTTTTCATGGGTTAGATCTGAGGTATCTTAACGGGGCACGTAAATATAACTTTTTGAAGGTTTTAATTTCTGAGTTTTAATTGAACATGTGAATTATTTTGATTAGAAATGTACTGAAGAAATTTATGGAATGTTGGAGCTGCTGGCTGAGTTCAATCAGTAGCACAGATAATCTCAATTTCTCATTGTGTGTGTGTGGTTTTTGTGGTGTGTAAATCATTTTTTAACTGCCGGGTCAAAAATGACCCTAAGACAATATTTAATCAAATTTCAAATCCAAAAAATATAATTAGGGGATTTTGTCTGCTGTTAAACATAGTGGCGGGTCATTTTGACCCTTGGTGCGGCAGGGTAGCCTAGTGGTTAGAGTGTTGGACTAGTAACCGAAAGGTTGCAAGTTCGAATCCCCGAGCTGACAAGGTACAAATCTGTCGTTCTGCCCCTGAACAGGCAGTTAACCCACTGTTCCTAGGCAGTCATTGAAAATAAGAATTTGTTCTTAACTGACTTGCCTAGTAAAATAAAGGTAAAAGAAAAAAGGAAAAAGACAACACAATGGTTAATATAAATGTATATTCTGCCAGTGTTGATGTGTGTTAAAGTTGAGGGTTTTACATTTGAGTAATAGAACCAATGTCATTCTAAATGTGAGTTGGATAATTAATTGGATGTTGATTATAATTTGGAAACCAAATTATTTTAATACTGAGTAATTGATTTGAGTAAGTTGTTAGTATGTTAATAACTATATGAGTAAAACAATTCATATATTATGGATTGATTGTTTTGATTATTGTTATGCTGATTGTGACATGTGTAAAGAAGTTGATACCAAAGATGTTGACACTATTCTCAGCATACAATGGTGAATGGAGAGGGTGAACTCTAATCCTGAGAATGAAACTGATCGTAATCTATTTGACTATACCCATTACCATATTACATTTTGATGATAATCATAATACTTAGGAGCTATAGCAGGGTTGTGCTAATTAAAAATTGAGTCCATAGGCAATGCCCTTATAAATAGTGGGATCATGATGTATGTCCTGGGTCACGTTCATTAGGCTCTAAACGAAAGACATTTTTCTTAAACTGGGAATTACTACCTGGATTTGTCCAACAAGATATGTTTATTTTAGTTTCTACAGATGGTTCTATGGGGATGGAAATAGTTATTTCCACCATGCTGACCAATAGAGGTGTGCTCAGTATCAACATGACGATTTGTCAAAAAATGTACTCTGACTTAGATTTCTGAGAAGTTCTTAACAATATTTTGTAGTGTTTTTTTAAATATAATGATTTTATTTTAAATTGAGAGAAAAATTCCAAGATCATGTCATAATACTGATTATGCGTCAAATAGCTTTGATGAGCACTCTCTCGTCTATGTCTATGGGACTGATTTGGGCCTCTGGAGCTTGAGCTGACAACTTTTTTTCTCCCCAATGTCATGGTATCCAATTGGTAGTAGTTACAGTCTTGTCTCATCGCCACAACTCCCATACGGACTCAGAAGAGGCGAAGGTCGAGAGCCATGCGTCCTCCAAAACACAACCCAGCCACACTGCTTCTTGACACAACGCACACCCCTATTTATAAGGGCATCGCCTATGGACTCAATTTTTCATTAGCACAACCCTTCTATAGCTCCTAAGCCAGCTGCACCAATGTGTCGGAGGAAACACCTATCAGCGTGCACTGCGCCCGGCTCGCCACCGGAGTCACTAGTGCACAATGAGACAAGTAAATCCCTGCCGACCAAACCCTCCCTAACCCGGAGAACGCTGGGCCAATTGTGCATTGCCCCATGGACCTCCCGGTCACAGCCGGCTGTGACAGAGCCTGGGCTCGAACCCAGAATCTCTGGTGGCACAGCCTCAGACCACTGCGCCACCTGGGAGGCCTTGAGCTGACAATTGACAATGACTTGGTGATAAAAACCTACAGCCGGCATTCCATAGACAATATGTGGGGTTTGTGACCAGAGCTAGAGATAGCCTGGAAAAGTTTGAACAGTCCCTCATTGTCTCATCATCATCCTGGCATCTGGGAAACTAAGCCGGCTTGGGGGTAAAACAACATTCTGGGCAGATAACCAGGAGATGAACCCAAGTTGTCTTATGATGCCCCTGATTAGCATGGGAGGGGTGGAACCAGCCCTGACTAAGCATGTTTAGGTCTCCTATATCTTTTTTATCTTTCATTAAGCTCTTGGCAACACACTCAAGAGTGTGGGGTCGACAGTTTCATTACTGCAATAATTAATTGATATTAAATAAAGATGATTGTTTGAAGAAATTACAAAGTCTCTCACTTGATTGGAATATTCCACGACACTATCAGAAGTGTGCACGTTTGAGCATGTGTCCATTAGGCCAATGGATGAAAAAGAAATTCAGCATTATATGTATATTCTAGTTTCTGGGCCTGAGGCATTTTTAACTGGTTACGTTTTTTAGGCAAAAACAAAAATCCTGCCCCCTACACTCAAGAAGTTAAGCAATAAAAGTCCCACTTGTATTCCATAGGCTTGGATCCACACTTTGCAGCTGTTGCAAGAGCACATTTTTCACTGGCTGTCCACTGGCAGCTTAAACTTCTTGAATTCAACCATTATTGGGTTCAAATACACATTTAGATTTGTGAACAGCCATCCACAACAATCACAACCCATATGGAGCAAATAGCTAAATGAGAGAGCAGCAGTGTGATTCACATCAATGCGCTATGTAGGTATCAATAATAAGTGATATCTGTATCGCCGTAGACTACACCACTGCTGTCATCCTTACCTCCAAGCGTTTATTCAAGTTGAATAAGCTTTGGACGCCGACAGTGATCGCACCATTGGAAGACATTGCTTGGACTGGAGCCTACAAAAGCCTATTCCTACTCTTTTCCCGCAAGCCTTCAAATACATTTGTTGTGTCATCATAGTGGTCTCCGGCTTGTGGTCAGACTCGCTCAGGTGGAACAAGCTTAAACTTGCGCCTGTTTTCAATGCTGATTTGAATGTCAATGAGAAAACAGAAGTATCAAATATTTTTTTCCGCAAACATCCTTTCTGAATTTAAAAGTAATCCTCGTAGTAATCATCTAGTTTTTCAAAAGTATCTGTAATCTCATTACAATATTTTCCCTTGTAACGTAACGGATACCCATTACAGTTACCCATTTTTTTGTTATCCCTTACATGTAACTAAGTACATGTAATCTGTTGATCCCTAACACTGGCAGGCTCGCTAGCTGATTTAAGTGTATGATCTCTGTAGTAATATTATTCGAATCAGAAACTCATTTGTATTGCTAGTTATAGCCTAATGTTAGCTATATAACATTGAACTTAGTTTGTTAGTTTTAGCTACCTGCAGTCATACTACAGCTATGACAATGTTCGTATCGGTAGTAGTATGAGTTGGGATTATGTTGGTTCATATTTCATGAACATGTGTCTAGACAATAGTTACCCATCCTCTTAACTCGATGTGGTTGGGGTTGGTTATAGCATTTCCTTCACATGCCCATCAATTTGACAAGTGTGTCGGGTAAGCTTCATCTAATAATTACAAGAAATGTATTAAATATTTTTATCTGGACACTTTCTGTTTTTGATATTGCTACTATGCAATTAGAATAATGTTTTGAAGATAAACACAAAACGTAGTGGATGAGAGCATGCTGAGAGTACTAAAAACAGAGTCCTAATGGTCAATAGGGAATTGTCAATAGGAGTTGGGTTTCAGTTCAACAGCTATTTAGAATCTGTGGAATGTCACTCCTGAACCTGGCAACGTGTGCCAGGTTCTGTACATTGAGTCGGGGGCAGGATACTTGTTATTTAGCCATTGGCCCAGTGGTACTGCAAGGACATCTGATTGGTCAACCCCAGGCTAGGTTGGGGGTTTATAAATGGCATCCTGTTCCTTTGTTCGTTGGAGAAAAACTGAGGACAGGGTATGATGACCAGGTGGCGAATCGCATCTCTGCATGTCTGGCAGACATATCAGTGTGGATGACGGATCACCACCTCAAGCTGAACCTCGGCAAGACGGAGCTGCTCTTCCTCCCGGGGAAGGACTGCCCATTCCATGATCTCGCCATCACGGTTGACAACTCCATTGTGTCCTCCTCCCAGAGCGCTAAGAACCTTGGCGTGATCCTGGACAACACCCTGTCGTTCTCAACTAACATCAAGGCGGTGGCCCGTTCTTGTAGGTTCATGCTCTACAACATCCGCAGAGTACGACCCTGCCTCACACAGGAAGCAGCGCAGGTCCTAATCCAGGCACTTGTCATCTCCCGTCTGGATTACTGCAACTCGCTGTTGGCTGGGCTCCCTGCCTGTGCCATTAAACCCCTACAACTCATCCAGAACGCCGCAGCCCGTCTGGTGTTCAACCTTCCCAAGTTCTCTCACGTCACCCCGCTCCTCCGCTCCCTCCACTGGCTTCCAGTTGAAGCTCGCATCCGCTACAAGACCATGGTGCTTGCCTACGGAGCTGTGAGGGGAACGGCACCTCAGTACCTCCAGGCTCTGATCAGGCCCTACACCCAAACAAGGGCACTGCGTTCATCCACCTCTGGCCTGCTCGCCTCCCTACCACTGAGGAAGTACAGTTCCCGCGCAGCCCAGTCAAAACTGTTCGCTGCTCTGGCCCCCCAATGGTGGAACAAACTCCCTCACGACGCCAGGACAGCGGAGTCAATCACCACCTTCCGGAGACACCTGAAACCCCACCTCTTTAAGGAATACCTAGGATAGGATAAAGTAATCCTTCTCACCCCCCTTAAAATATTTAGATGCACTATTGTAAAGTGGCTGTTCCACTGGATGTCTTAAGGTGAACGCACCAATTTGTAAGTCGCTCTGGATAAGAGCGTCTGCTAAATGACTTAAATGTAAATGTAAATGTAATGGGTAGACTGAACATATTCCTCCCAGCATAACATCTTGATTTGTCCTTCTCAATTAAACTTATTTTTCTCCCCCTGATTTACTTTGGAGTTTATGTTATTGAGGTATAACATAAATTGCTAACATAAGTAACCATTTCAGTGTACCGTTTACACCTTCTGTATCCTGTACATGTTACAAATAAACTTTGATTTTATTTGATATAGCATGTGTTTACCACATGGCCTCACATGTGAATCCTTAAAGAGATGGATGGGCTAAGGCTTAAGAGGGTATGAACGATGCTGAATGGGTGTAGACCAAGAAGAGCTCTCCAGTAGGTGTACCAAAACATTCAAACATTCTTCTCAAAAGTGGGGTAACAAGTTTATCAACATCCAAAGCAGAATTACTTTCCCATTGTTATTCAACTGCCGTGTATGATATACCATTTTCTAGCTCTGAGTGTCTACTTTTATCCAATGTATAAAACACAATTTAAAATGTTGCTACTTAAGACGGTCAGTCACATATGATGTCTTATGTGACTGTCAAATGTCCTAGCATTCTTTTTTATCAAATCATCCTATTTCACCCATCTATTGGTCATTCTCTTATCCTCCCTAACTATCTCTCCATCTCTTATCCAGCATGAAAGATTGAAGAGCACACCTCCCCTCTCTTTTTACAGTATACTTCCAATCACTTCCAGGTGGTGGCCTCTAAACCTGCCAACCTGTCCATTTTGGGACACCCTCAGCTTTACATTTCACCCCTTCTTTAGTTCTTCTTGAGTTAATCGTCTCAAGATGTGTCGAGACTTCAGGCTGAGGGTCTGCATGAATGTGAAGGAGGAGGAGGAGGAGGAGAAGAAGGTATACTCAGAAGGCAGTGACCCGGCGGAGGTCAGGAGGGGCAATGGGGAGTTGACTAATGAAAAGCCCAATCAGCACACGGAGGACGATTAGGAGGAGCTCCGGGCTCTGATGGAGAGATGGGAGGGAAAGACAGAGGGATGAGCAGAGGGATGGAACCTCCCAGAGGACCTCTCCATTACCACTGTCTGATTCAGAGACAGAAGATGTGATTTAAAAGTGTAGGGGCCTCGTAAACCAGCAGGGCTATTCAAGTACCAGCCCTCGAGGGCCGAACTACATCTGGGATGTGATAATTTGGGAGCAAACGGAAGAAAAGGGCTGAATAAGGGAGGGACTACCTGGACTTTCTGTTTCGTGCCATTATGAACACGACCTGGTGTTATTTTCTACCTGGTTGTTTACTAATCAATTGATATAATTGATTAGCCATAGAGTCCACTCAACTGGTTTCCCAGGTCTCTGATTAACAGGAAATAATTATATTTGGCCTACCAGTACCTAAGTGTACTGTAGCATGACCAGACAGAGTTATACAAGAGAGAAGTGTGGTAACTCTTTCTTTCACTGTCCACTAATAACCAATATAGCCACAGGTAGCAGTTGTGTGTAAATTTCATTCATGACCAAAATAGACACTAGCTAGATTTCCATCCAATTGGAGACAATTTTCATGTGAATATTCAAATTCTGCTTAAAGGAAATATGAGCATTTTCTCACCAGTGGTGTTTCCACAAAAATGGATATTATGAGGATAAAAATTTGTATTACATTTTTATTTAACTAGGCACGTCAGTCAATAACAAATTCTTATTTACAATGACGGCCTACCACAGCCAAACCCTAACCCTAAACCAGATGATGACAGGCCTACACTCGATCCCTCCGATGTCAACAACTACAGACCAGTATCCCTTCTTTCTTTTCTCTCCAAAACTCTTGAACGTGCCGTCCTTGGCCAGCTCTCCCGCTATCTCTCTCAGAATGACCTTCTTGATCCAAATCAGTCAGGTTTCAAGACTAGTCATTCAACTGAGACTGCTCTTCTCTGTATCACGGAGGCGCTCCGCACTGCTAAAGCTAACTCTCTCTCCTCTGCTCTCATCCTTCTAGACCTATCGGCTGCCTTCGATACTGTGAACCATCAGATCCTCCTCTCCACCCTTTCCAAGTTGGGCATCTCCGGCGCGGCCCACGCTTGGATTGCGTCCTACCTGACAGGTCGCTCCTACCAGGTGGCGTGGCGAGAATCCGTCTCCTCACCACGTGCTCTCACCACTGGTGTCCCCAGGGCTCTGTTCTAGGCCCTCTCCTATTCTCGCTATACACCAAGTCACTTGGCTCTGTCATAACCTCACATGGTCTCTCCTATCATTGCTATGCAGACGACACACAATTAATCTTCTCCTTTCCCCCTTCTGATGACCAGGTGGCGAATCGCATCTCTGCATGTCTGGCAGACATATCAGTGTGGATGACGGATCACCACCTCAAGCTGAACCTCGGCAAGACGGAGCTGCTCTTCCTCCCGGGAAGGACTGCCCGTTCCATGATCTCGCCATCACGGTTGACAACTCCACTGTGTCCTCCTCCCAGAGCGCTAAGAACCTTGGCGTGATCCTGGACAACACCCTGTCGTTCTCAACTAACATCAAGGCGGTTGCCCGTTCCTGTAGGTTCATGCTCTACAACATCCGCAGAGTACGACCCTGCCTCACACAGGAAGCGGCGCAGGTCCTAATCCAGGCACTTGTCATCTCCCGTCTGGATTACTGCAACTCGCTGTTGGCTGGGCTCCCTGCCTGTGCCATTAAACCCCTACAACTCATCCAGAACGCCGCAGCCCGTCTGGTGTTCAACCTTCCCAAGTTCTCTCACGTCACCCCGCTCCTCCGCTCTCTCCACTGGCTTCCAGTTGAAGCTCGCATCCGTTACAAGACCATGGTGCTTGCCTATGGAGCTGTGAGGGGAACGGCACCTCAGTACCTCCAGGCTCTGATCAGGCCCTACACCCAAACAAGGGCACTGCGTTCATCCACCTCTGGCCTGCTCGCCTCCCTACCACTGAGGAAGTACAGTTCCCGCTCAGCCCAGTCAAAACTGTTCGCTGCTCTGGCCCCCCAATGGTGGAACAAACTCCCTCACGACGCCAGGACAGCGGAGTCAATCACCACCTTCCGGAGACACCTGAAACCCCACCTCTTTAAGGAATACCTAGGATAGGATAAAGTAATCCCTCTCACCCCCCCCCCTCTTAAAAGATTTAGATGCACTATTGTAAAGTGGCTGCTCCACTGAATGTCATAAGGTGAATGCACCAATTTGTAAGTCGCTCTGGATAAGAGCGTCTGCTAAATGACTTAAATGTAAATGTGCGCCACCATATGGAACTCCTAATCACAGCCGGTTGTGATAAAAACTGGAATTGAACCAGAGTCTGTAGTGATGCCTCTAGCACCGAGATGCAGTGCCTTAGACCGTTGCGCCACTCGGGAGCCCCCAAATAAAAATCTAAAGTTCAATGCATCTGTAGTGGAAACAAACGTAATACTCAAAGTACAAGTCTGTCAGAAGCTCTGAAGTGATGCTCTCCATTCAGCACTCTGTATACTCATGCACAAACTAGGGGTCTCTGCTTTCAGGGTGCAATAGGCTGACCTTGCACACATAGTTTCTAGGTCTTGGACCAAAACAACGTTAACCATTATTTCTGTCCTTCTATCAGTCCCCTCCCTGAGAGCAAAGTCACAGAACATCCTAACACAATAACAACAAACAATATGCTACATGTCATCACACATTTTCAGAGACACAGAGGGCACAAAAAATGTCACTACATGTTTCCATCTCATTTTCAGCTCTACCTATAGTTGAACTGTTGCGTTAAATAGCAAATGTTCCTACTCTGGTCTTGGCAAGTGTGCTGTAGCCAACAGCACGCAGATACAGTCCGGGTAGGCTAGTCGACATGATAAGATTGTTTTGGATAATAGCAAAAATATTTTTAGTGTCAAACGGTAGTCAATCATCGGTCATGTCACCAGAATAAGACCCTCGATATTAATTGTGAAGTAGCATCAAGCTCATCACTGTGCACTTACACCACCCAGTGAAGTTCATTATATTTAATTTAATTTGCAGCTTAATAAACTGCATGCTTTCGTGAGTCGTAGTGGGATGTATAATTATTATATCAATATTCACGCTTAAATGTGTTCCCATCGCCATTTCTGTTATAATGCATTTTACCAACACAAAAAGATCCCACCGTGGCAAACAAGCAAATTATCTGTCTGCATTTATACAATTTTAACAAAATGTCCTCTTTTAAATAACGTGCAGCTTATAAAGGCTTCATAAACACTACATAAATGTGCTACAAATCTTCTGTAACCGTTTGTCATAAAGGGTTCATAAATGTGGCATAAGTCTGTGACATAACCACTACTGTCAAATGTGACATAACCCACTATGTCAAGTATGACATGAACCTGAACTTTATAAATGGTGGCATAAGCACCGATTAATAAAGGTCTTATCAATATTATTAAATTGAGGCTTCACAAAGCATTTATAACCATGTCATGCATCTTGGTAGAGCATTGCAATGCCAGGATAATGGGTTCGATTCCTGGGACCACCCATATGTGACCCGAGGGGGTATCTCTACATTACTTACTATTTATATTTTGGCAACATTTACTTCACTACATTCCAAAAGAAAACAATGAACCTTTTACTCAATACCTTTTCCCTGACACCCAAAAGTACTTGTCCATGTCACACACTTATCAAGAGAACATCCCTACTGCATCTGATCTGGCAGACTCACTAAACACAAATGCTTCGTTTGTAAATTATGTCTGAGTGTTGGAGTGTGCACCTGGCTATCCGTCAATAAAAAAAAAGAAAAGACAATTGGTCCTTCTGATTTAATATTGTCACGATCGTCTTAATGAGTGGACCAAGGCGCAGCGTGATTTAAGTTCCATATCTTTATTACGATAAAACTTTAAACAAAAAACAATCAACCAAAAACGAAATGTGAAAGTAGTGGTGCACATGCACAAACACAAAACAATATCCCACAAACACAGGTGGGGAAAAATGGCTACCTAAATATGATCCCCAATTAGAGACAACAATTACCAGCTGCCTCTAATTGGGAACCAAACAAAACATCAACATAGAAATATTGAGCTAGAACACCCTCTAGTCACGCTCTGACCTACTACACCATGGAGAACCAAGGGCTCTCTATGGTCAGGGCGTGACAAATAAGGACATTTAAATAATTAACTTTTTATATTTAAGTATTTTTAAAACCAAATACTTTTATACTTAAAAAAAAAAAAAAAAACTTTTTCTCCCCAATTTCGTGGTGTCCAATTTGTTGTAGTAGCTACTATCTTGTCTCATCGCTACAACTCCCGTACGGGCTCGGGAGAGACGAAGGTTAAAAGACATGCATCCTCCGATACACAACCCAACCTAGCCGCACTGCTTCTTAACACAGCGCGCATCCAACCCGGAAGCCAGCTGCACCAATGTGTCGAAGGAAACACCGTACACCTGGCAACCTTGGTTAGCGCGCACTGCGCCCGGCCCGAATTGTACGTCGCCCCATGGACCTCCCGGTCGCGGCCAGTTACGACAGAGCCTGGGCGCAAACCCAGAGTCTCTGATGGCACAGCTGGCACTGCAGTACAGCGCCCTTAACCACTGCGCCACCCGGGAGGCATACTTTTATACTTTAAGTAGTATTTTTCTGGGTAACTTTTACATGAGTCATTTTCTATTAAGGTCTTTTTACATTTACTCAAGTATTACAATTTAGCACTTTTTCCACCACTGGATGTGGCTGGGGGTTATAGCATGTATTTCACCTTGACGAGATTCTGAGGCCCATTGTCGTACCATTCATCTGTCGCCATCATCTCATGTTTCAGCATGATAATGCACGGCCCCATGTCGCAAGGAAATCTGTGGCACCCCCGCAAGCTGTGCTGCAGTATGCCACGACTTTTAAAGGAAGAACCAGTGTAACTATGACCAACCGATGCATGTCTGTTTTCCAAGTCATGTGAAATAGATAGATTAGGGCTTAATTAATTCATTTATATTGACTGATTTCCTTATACAGTATGAACTGTAAAATGTTGCATGTTGCATTTATATTTTTGTTCAGTATACTGTCTTTTCTTCCAAAATCGCTCTGGCTGCAACTTTTTTCGCATTACTCAGAGTAATGAATACTCTATAACTGAAAGTATAAGCACAATTTGCACAGCTCAAATGGAGCATTAGAGTGCTGTACTGTCTGGAAGTAGTTTTATCTGTCATTGGGCACAAATGGCTTTGGGCACTCAATGTCACAGTTTGATGCCCTGAGGGACTTCCTAAAAGCCCAGGTTGATTAGAACACTGGGTAACACTGTAATTGGATAGTTTGTAGAGCATCTACAGATGAACTATCTATGTCAACTGCATGTCTGTTGACTTTCAACAAAAAAGTCTCTATAGCCCATCTATAGTTGTGCAACAAACAATCAGGAGACTATAAGCAGCATCTCAAATCAAATTGTATTTGTCACATACATGTGTTAAGCAGATGTTATTGCAGGTGTAACAAATTGCTTGTACTTCTAGTTCTGACAGTGCAGAAATATCTAACAGGTATTGTATTTTTTATTTCACCTTTATTTAACTAGGTAGGCCAGTTGAGAACAAGTTCTCATTTACAACTGCGACCTCGCCAAAGTAAAGCAAAGCAGTGCGACACAGTACAGGTAATATCTAACAAATTCACAACATATACCCTATTCAGACAAATCTAAGTAAAGGAATGGAATTAAGAATATATAAATATGTGTACGAGCAATCTCAGAGTAGCATAGACTAAGAAACAGTAGAATAGTATAAAATGCAGTATATACATATGAGATGAGTAATGCAAGATATGTAACATTATTAAAGTGAACAGTGTTCCATTTATTAAAGTGACCAATGATTTCAAGAATGTATGTAGCCAGCAGTCACTCAATGTTAGTGATGGCAATTTAACAGTCTGATGGCCTTGAGATAGAAGCTGTTTTTCAGTCTCTCGGTCCCAGCTTTGATGCACCTGTACTGACCCTGCCTTCTGGATGAAAGCAGGGTGAACAGGCAGTGGCTCGGGTGGTTGTTGTCCTTGATAATCTTTTTGGCCTTCCTGTGACATCGGGTGTTGTAGGTGTCCTGGAGGGCAGGTAGTTTGCCCCCGGTGATGCGTTGTTCAGACCTCACTACCCTCTGAAGAGCCTTACGGTTGTGGGCGGAGCAGTTGCCGTACCGGGCGGTGATACAGCCCGACAGGATGCTCTCGATTGTGCATCTGTAGAAGTTTGTGAGTGCTTTTGGTGACAAACCAAATTTCTTCAGCCTTTCTCCAGATAGAGGGGTGCTCCCTCTGCTGTTTCCTGAAGTCCACGATCATCTCTTTTGTTTTGTTGACCTTGAGTGTGAGGTTATTTTCCTGACACCACACTCCGAGGGCCCTCACCTCCTCCCTGTAGGCCATCTCGTCATTGTTGGTAGTCAAGCATACCACTGTAGTGTCGTCCACAAACTTGATGATTGAGTTGGAGGCGTGCATGGCCAAGCAATCGTGGGTGAACAGGGAGTAGAGGAGAGGGCTCAGAATGCACCCTTGTGGGGCCCAAGTGTTGAAGATCAGCGGGGTGGAGATGTTGTTACCTACCCTCACCACTTGGGGGCAGCGCATTATTGAAGTCCAGTACCCAGTTGCACAGGGTGGGGTCGAGACCCAGGGTCTCGAGCTTGATGACGAGTTTGGAGGGTACTATGGTGTTAAATGTTGAGCTGTAGTCGATGAACTGCATTCTCACATTGGTATTCCTCTTGTCCAGATGGGTTAGGGCAGTGTGCAGTGTGGTTGCGATTGCGTCGTCTGTGGACCTATTGGGGGAGTAAGCAAATTGGAGTGGGTCTAGGGTGTCAGGGTGGAGGTGATATGGTCCTTGAGTAGTCTCTCAAAGCACTTCATGATGACGGAAGTGAGTGCTACGGGGCGGTAGTCGTTTAGCTCAGTTACCTTAGCTTTCTTTGGAACAGGAACAATGGTGGCCCTCTTGAAGCATGTGGGGACAGCAGACTGGGATAAGGATTGATTGAATATGTCCGTAAACACACCAGCCAGCTGGTCTGCGCATGTTCTGAGGACGCGGCTCGGGATGCCGTCTGGGCCTGCAGCCTTGCGAGGGTTAACACATGTTTTACTCATGTCGGCTGCAGTGAAGGAGAGTCTGCAGGTTTTGTTAGCGGGCCGTGTCAGTGGAACTGTATTGTCCTCAAAGCGAGCAAAGAAGTTGTTTAGTCTGTCTGGGAGCAGGACACCCTGGTCCGTGACGGGGCTGGTATTCTTTTTGTAATCCATGATTGACTGTAGACCCTGCCACATACCCCTTGTGTCTGAGCCGTTGAATTGCAACTCTACTTTGTCTCTATACTGATGCTTAGCTTGTTTTATTGCCTTGCGGATCGTAAAGCTACATTGTTTGTATTCAGTCATGTTTCCGGTCACATTGCCCTGGTTAAAAGCAGTGGTTAATTAAAAGCAGTTGTTCAAACCAAAAACACCTAGACAATAAAAAAACTAAACAAACCACCCTTGTTATACCCTGACCTAACCAAAATAATAAAGAAAACAAAGATTGCACACAGGTGGACTTTATTTAACTAAATATTTGACTTCTGAAGGTAATTGGTTGCAGCAGATCCTATTTAGGAGCTTCATAGGAAAGGGGGTGAATGCCAATTTTCAGTTTGTTTTTAAAAATATTTTTTTTAAACCAATAATTTATTTCATTTCAATTCAACAATTTGGTGTCACGTTCGTCATAACGAGTAGACCAAGGCGCAGTGTGACAAGGATACATTCTTCTTTATTAAACGACGGACACTAAACGAGGTGAAGCTATAACACAAGTGCTGACATGCAACTACACATAGACAATAACCCACAAAACCAAAATGGAAAATGGCAACCTAAATAGGATCCCCAATCAGAGACAATGATAAACAGCTGTCTCGGATTGTGAACCAATTCAGGCCACCATAGACCTACATGTACCTAGACATACTAAAACCCATTATTATACAAAAACCCTAGACAGGGAAAACCTAGACAATACAAAAACTAAACCAACCACCCTTGTCACACCATGAACTAACCAACATAATAAAGAAAACATAGATAACTAAGGTCAGGGCGTGACATTTGGACTATTTTGTGTATATCCATAACATGAAATCCAAATGAAAATCAATTTAAATTATAGGTTGTAAAGCAACAAAATTTGACAGAACGCCAAGGGAGATGAATACTTTTGCAAAGACACTGTAGGTATGAAGGAGTCTATTTCATAACTATGTTGTCCACAGAAGAGCTAACCTCACGACGGAAGTACTCTTTTTAAGCACTGAACTAGTTGTATGCGGTGTTATCATGGTTCATGACTTCTAATAACTTTAATAATAACTGAATGTAGGGTTCTATTTAATAGTGGCATGTGTGTTAACCATCAGAAGAGTGTTTTGGAGATTCCCTTCCAAGTGTTGCAATTTGAGTAACGACTACATGGGCTCCAGAGTGGCATAGCGGTCTAAGGCACCGCATCTCAGTGCTAGAGATGTCACTACACAGACACCCTGGCTTGGATCCAGGCTGTTATTGGGAGTCCCATAAGGTGGTGCACAATTGTCCCAGCGTCGTCCGAGTTTGGCCGGTGTAGAGTGTCATTGTAAATAAGAATTTCTTCTTAACTTGCCAAGTTTAGTAAAGAAATAAAAAAATACCTCCTATGTTGCTATTATTAAGGGCAAATTGACTTGTTAGGTCTCTAACCTTCTTACTGACTGGTTCCTAAGGGGACCAGCAATCCTACCGATTTATTCTGAAATGTTATCCTACCAGAACACATGACTAGTTGCATTGTAGTTGAGACTATGCATTGCAAGGAATGATTATTTTGTATTTATTTTTTAATTTGACGGTGGAAAGTTCACTGAACTTCTTTTACAACCTGTGTGGAACACCTCAGTGATATCTCAGATGTATTCTAAGGTTATCTCCGTAGAGAAGCTTGTCCAATCCTCTCTCAAATCAAGACAAAGTTTCTTTGTCACGTGCGCCGAATACAACAGGTGTAGACCTTACAGTGAAATGCTTACTTACATGCTCTGACCAATAGTGCAAAAAAGGTATTAGGTGAACAATAGGTAAGTAAAGAAATAAAAACAACAGTAAAAAGACTGAAAAACAGTAGCGAGGCTATATACAGTAGCGAGGCTATATACAGACACCGGTTAGTCAGGCTGATTGAGGTAGTATGTACATGTAGATATGGTTAAAATGACTAGGCATATATCATGAACAGAGTGTAGCAGTAGCATAAAGAGGGGTTGGCGGGTGGCGGGACACAATGCAGATAGCCCAGTTAGCCAATGCACGGGAGCACTGGTTGGTCGGGCAAAATGAGGTAGTATGTACATATGTACATGCATGTATAGTTAAAGTGACTGTGCAAATACTATATGATAAACAGAGAGTAACAGCAGCATACAAGAGGGGTTCAGGAGGGGGAGCACACAATGCAGATAGTCTGGATAGCCATTTGATTACCTGTTCAGGAGTCTTATGGCTTGGGGGTAAAAACTGTTGAGAAGCCTTTTTGTCCTAAACTTGGCACTCCGGTACCGCTTGCCATGCGGTAGTAGAGAGAACAGTCTATGACTGGGGTGGCTGGGGTCTTAGTCCCAGCGAAGTACTGGGCCGTACGCACTACCCTCTGTAGTGCCTTCCGGTTGGAGGCCGAACAATTGCTGTACCAGGCAGTGATGCAACCAGTCAGGATGCTCTCAATGTTGCAGCTGTAGAAACTTTTGAGGATCTCAGGACCCATGCCAAATCTTTTTAGTTTCCTGAGGGGGAATAGGCTTTGTCGTGCCCTCTTCACGACTGTCTTGGTGTGTTTGGACCATTCTAGTTTGTTGGTGATGTGAGGCAATAGCGCCTCTTCAACCTCAGGAGGCTAAAGAAATTTGTCCTGTCACCCAAAACCCTGACAAACTTCTACAGATGCACAGTCGAGAGGGCTGTATCAAAGTCTGGTATGGCAACTGCACCACCCTCAACTGCAAGGCTCTCCAGAGTGAAGTGTGGTCTGCACAACGCATCACCGGGGGCAAACTATCTGCCCTCCATGACACCTACAGCACCCGATGTCACAGGAATGGCAAGAAGATCATCAAGGACAACAACCACCCGAGCCACTGCCTGTTCACACCGCTATCATCCAGAAAGCGAGGTCAGTACAGGTGCATCAAAGCTGGGACAGAGAGATTGTAAAACAGCTTGAAATCTCAAGGCCATCAGACTGTTAAATAGCCATCACTAACTCAGTGAGACTGCTGCCTACACTGAGACCCAATCACTGGACACTTTAATATATGGATCACTATTCATTTTAAACAATGCCACTTTAAATAATGCAACTTTAATAATGCTGCATATCTTACATTACTCATGTCACATGTATATACTGTATTGAGACCCAATCACTTGACACTTTAATAAATTAATCACTAGTCACTTTTATTAAACAATGTCACTTTAATAATGATTACATATCATACATTACTCACATCACATGTACAGTTGAAGTCGGAAGTTTACAAACACCTTAGCCAAATACATTTAAACTCAGATTTTCACAATTCCTGACATTTAATTAAAAGTAAAACTTCCTTGTCTAAGGACAGTTAGGATCACCACTTTATTTTAAGAATGTGAAATGTCAGAATAGTAGTTGAGAGAAGGATTTATTTCAGGTTTTATTTCTTTCATCACATTCCCAGTGGGTCAGAAGTTTACATAAACTCAATTAGTATTTGGTAGCACTGCCTTTAAATTGTTTAACTTCCACAAGCTTCCCACAATAAGTTGAGTGAATTTTGGCCCATCCCTCCTGACAGAGCTGGTGTAATTGAGTCCGGTTTGTAAGGCCTCCTTGCTCGCACACGCTTTTTCAGTTCTGCCCACAAATGTTCTATGGGATTGAGGTCAGCGCTACCACTCCAATACCTTGTATTTGTTGTCCTTGCTATTGAAATAATGGGAGTGGTAGGGCCTACTGCAGGATGCTTCAAAAGGCATGCCCAATCAAAATTTTATAGCAACCCAAATATCATAACAAGTTGCACATATAGAATATTGGAGGATATTATGGGATATAAGGTATTTATGTAACAAATAATTCTACAGAGATTACACACCAACAAAGTGCCTTTAGAAAGTATTCACACCCCTTGACCTTTTCCACATTTTGATGTGTTATAGCTTGTCACTGGCTTACACACGATACTCTATAATGTCAAAGTGGAATTATATATTTTTACAAATTAATTTAAAAAATGAAAAGCTGAACTGTCTTGAGTCAATAAGCATTCAACCCCTTTGTAATGGCAACCATAAATAAGACCAGGAGCAACACCTTGATTAACAAGTCACGTAATAAGTTGAATGGACTGCAAAAATAGTGTTTGACATGCTTTTTTAATGACTACCCCACACATACAATTATCTGCGAGCAGTGGTGGTGTGTCGGTAACATCATAACAAATTGCCATATTACAACCTGTGTAGTGATAATTGCGTTGTTTGCTCTATAACCTGTTAGTTCTTATTACTTGCAACTGTGATATATATGCCTAAGGCCGAGACAATAAGAAAACACAGTGGCTGAATAAATTCAACCACACCTTAGTGTGGTTGAAACCGGAGAGCAAGCTCTGTCCACAAACCATATTGTATGTAGAAAACACTTACATGACCTACAGCATGGTCAAGCAAGTTAATGTTTCCGACATTCTCGGACTACTATTGATTTAGAACTAAGGAGAGTTATCGCAAGTCACAAAGAATACAGGAGCTGCCTCTACTATTCCAGCACCATTTCAACTTCAGCATTTTAACGTCATAAAATCACCTTTGCTTGGTCTACTATTGTGACAACTAAAATATATCAAAAACTATTTAGTCCAATCAACGTAGGCTAAATATGATTTGGCTGTCTGTGGTTCTGATTTCGTGTAGTAGAAAGTAGAAAAAAACATATTGACTCACCCTACTTGTAAAGAAACGTCAATGCCATCGTCCTCTCTTTCTTGTTGACGAAATGGTGTATGACTCATTCATACAGTTCTCTTTAGTTTTTGTTGTCATAGGCTACCTGGCTAAAATCCTTGCTCGCTAGCCTAACTTCCTTTCATGGGCAACGATGAGCCAACTAGCTAACATTAGCCTATTACATATAGCTACATACTGAACTTCCATTCTCTCAGGCCAGGGGCACAATGTATGCATTTATGGTTGGTCCAAATCCCTATCTCCATCCATGGTTAATTTAGGCAAGGACACATTTGAGCTATCCAGCCAGCCACCAGAGGACAACAACACAACGAGATGCAACAATTGAAGTTGTTCTGTTCCTAACGTTTTGATTTGATTGATGTGAAGCTAAATCTAAACTGTCTTCCCTTAAAACTTTTCTTTGGCATGCCAGGACCTTTCACAGTGGAGCTCACTTAGTTTAGCTCAACACTGATATGCTCCCTTTTTTTATCAAGGGAGGCCAAATGCTCAATGGCTTCCCTTGCATTCAATGCTACAGGTGGCAACAATGTCATACTCTTTTTGACCAGACAGCATCAGATAGATGGCCTACACATACAGATACAGAAGGGCACTGTTTCGTTCTCTCGGATGCTTTCTTCGGTGAGAGACATTCAGCCACTTGCGAATTGAAGGAAAATTGTTAAACAATTGAGCATGGTGAAATGATTAAGTACACTGCATAGTCTATCAATACACCAAGTCACTAAAAAGATACAGGCATCCTTCCTAACTCAGTTGCCAGAGAAGAAGTAAACCACTCAAGGATTTCACAATGAGGCCAATGGTAACTTTAAAACAGTTACAGAGTTTAATGGCTGTGATAGGAGAAAGCTGAGGATGGATCAACAGCATTGTAGTCACTACACAATAGTAACATAATTGACAGTGTGAAAAGAAGGAAGCTTGGACAGAGTACAATTGTTCCAAAACTTGCATCCTTGTTTGCAATAAGACATTAAAGTAAAACTGCAAAAGATGTGGCAAAGAAATTAACTTAATGTCCTGAATATTAATCTTTAATCCAGTACAATGCATCACTGAGTACCACTCTTCATTTGTTCAAGCATGGTGGCGGCTGTATCATGGTATGGGTATGTATATCATCGCCAGGGACTAGGGAGTTGTTTTATGATAAACAAAATACGGAATATAGATAAAGCACAGGCAAAATCCTTGAGGAATACCAGGTTCAGTTTACCATCCAACAGACACGGAGACAAATTCACCTTTCAACAGACAGCAACCTAAAACACAAGGTCAAATATGCACTGGAGTTGCTTACCAAGACAACATTGAATTTCCTGTTCCGGAGAGGCCTGGTTACAGTTTTGTCTTAAATTGTCTTGGCAATACTTTAAAATGGCAATATAGCAATGATTAACAACCAACTTGACAGAGCTTGAATAATTTTTTTAATAATAATGTGCTAATATTGTACAATCCAGGTGTGTAAAGGTCTTAGAGACTTATCCACAAAGTCTCACAGCGTGGCTCCCAAGTGGCACAGTGGTCTAAGGAACTGCATCTCAGTGCTTGAGGTATCATGACAGACACCCTGGTTCAAATGCAGGCTGTATCACAACCTGGTTGTGATTATGAGTCCAATAGGGTGGTGTACAATTGGCCCATCTTTGTAAATACAAATTTGTTCTTAACTGGCTTGCCTAGTTAAATAAAAATGTAATATCTGCCAAATGTGGTTCTAATTAATTCAGGGGTGTGAATGGAATATTTATGCATTTTATTTTCAGTAAATTCTAAAAACATGTATTCACTTTGTCATTATGGGGTATTGTGTGTAGATTTAAAAATGATTTAAAATTTTTAATTTAATCAATATTGAATTCCGTCTGTAACACTATAAAATGCTAAATGCACATCGAATTGGTACTGGTACTACCTGTATAAAAACATGTTATTTTTACTTGTTTTTGTTATTCGCTATTCACTGTGTATTTATTCTTTGTATCACTATTTATATTTTATCTTTAACTCTGCATTGTTGGAAAAGGAGCCGTAAGTAAGCATTTCACTGTTGTTTACGAAGCATGTGACAAATACAATTTGTGTTCTCTGTTTGTCCGTTGCCAGTTCTTGTCTCGTCAAGCCTACCAGCGTTTTTCCCGTACGTTCTCTCTCTAGTCCCTGTTTTCTAGTTTTCCCAGTTTTGACCTTTCTGACTGCCCTGACCCGTGAGCCTGCCTGCCGTTCTGTACCTTGTGACACTGCCCTGGATTACTGAACTCTGCCTGCCCTGACCTTGAGCCTGCCTGCCGGTCTGTACCTCTCAGACTCTGCTCTGGATTACTGACCTCTGCCTGGACCTGTCGTTTACCTGCTCCCTGTTTTGTAAATAAACGTTTGTTATTTCAAACTGTCTGCATATGGGTCTTATCCTGAGCCGTGATAAGTACACGGGGTATGCGAGTACATGGGGTGTATTATCTCGGCAGACAATCTATCTGGTAAAAATCCCTGATACAGGTACCCCTCCACACTCTGGTGGTATGGACAACTTGTAATTATGTCCCCAGATAAACCTAGATTCAGATAAAGGTCCTATTTATCAAATGACCCCAAAGGACTTGACTGTTTTAAAAGTCCATTTTGATTCAGAAACACTAAACAATGATTTACTTTAGTTGATCGACAGTCATGAAATATTGGAAGAATTTAATTAAACACCATTGGTCTATGATGAAAAATATGACCCAGTCAGTAGTATGAGGGTTACATTACTGAAATACCAAGAAAATACTTTTTTTGTCAAGTTCCTTAAATGTGCCGAGCATGAAAATATCCTGCACCTTTCCCAAGAAGTTGTGGGAAGGTTGTATACAAAATAGCCATAGGACAACCACACTCTCACCAAGCACTCAGAACGTTATGTGCTAGCTGGGGTGACATTATTTGGGGTGACATTGTTTGTCGTAGGGTAAAATCCCTATGGGACAGATAATGGGATGTATTGATGAAAGAAAGCGTAATTACACACAGAAAGCTCCCATTTCTACACTGCTATCACACACTGCTATCACACAACTATAGGGACATAGACCTTAAAAAAAATCACTATGCGACATCGTAACCCCAAGTGAGCCCAATGGCCCAAATTTGGGGGTCTGGCACATGGACTATTAGGAATACCTATGAACTGGACATATAAATGCTCTTGTCTCTACTCTACAACTACAAAATTAACATTCTGAGCACACGACTGAGGAGCCCACCCATTGGAAACAAACCTTGTAATTGGATGAGATTGGTCATTGTATTGATTCAGAGAGACACAAAGACAATGGATATGTTCCAAAGAGCTGAGAAACAATGCGAGTGAGAGTGGGACAGAGAGAGTGAGATAGAGACAGACTGAGAGGGATTGAGAGAAAGAGAGAGAGAAGCATGGAGGGAGAGAAATGGAGGGGAACGCAGGATAGAACAACATTCCCCAGTCGGCCTGGTTAATTGCAGGGGATTGGAACCAGATGCCGAGGCACAGTGACGTGATCTGAGGAGACCCTCGAAGGCCCTGATGGTTTGAAAGGGAAAAGGGGATAGGAAAGATAGAAAAGGAGGACAGCTAGAGATAGGGAGGGTTACTATAACAACCGATAGATAAGATAAATTGATGACTTTAATAAACGAAAGCTAGGCTATATTCAAGTTAATCAAATCAAGAGGAAATGGGGTAGGCAGGAACAGAGGGAGACAATATCAGGAAAAGGAAATGATTAGAGTGACCATAACCAAAAATAGTGGACTTTCTTATGTGGCATGGTTACCGTACAAAACTAACCTGCAATTCTTCTTAAAAATAGTATTTACTACACATTGATTCTGCTTGAGTCTGAGAAGACAGACTGAACCACTAGACATGCCTTATCAAATGAGGCATTTTCTGCCTCTACTGCGTATTATTTAAACAGAAATGTCTGCCTCTTAATGACAAATGAAGTTGGAACTGTAGCATTCTTAGGAGAAATGCTCTGTCGTTGTTTGAATGATTTGCTTCCAATGCTCAATTGTGGTCAATTCCAGCTGAACACGAGAGAGAAAAACAATGAAGAGGGGGAGAAAACACTGTGAAATGACATGTTTTGTCTCGTCAGACCACATCATCTTTTGACTTATGCTCTCAGAGTCTGTCACGTGCCTTTTTGCAAACTCCAGGCATGCTGTCATGTGCCTTTTTCTCAGGAGTGGCTTCAGTCCTTCCACTTTACCATAAAGCCCAGATTGGTGAATTAATGTAGAATCTGTTGTCCTTCTGGCATGTTCTCCCATCTCAGGCATGGAACTCTGTAGTTCTGTCAGAGTGGTCATTAGGTTCTTGGCAACAGTCAGAGGAGTGGTGAGGGATATGTTAATGTCAGAGGTTAGCCACACTCTTACTCTTTTTTTTACACTGCTCATTTGTCAGAATTTTGAAATCACAAACAGAAAAGTACTATATTTAGAGTCTTTTTACCAGTTTTTTTCACGCCTATTCCTAACTTAATCCATCAAGACAATGTGCTGTAGGACGTTAGTACCCATTCCCCTCACTGAATTAGTGAGAAATGGATGAATGGGGGTTAATTGGTCATCTTACTTCACAAGATGGCGTAGCAGTAAGATGTGTGTTGTTTTGTCGTTTTTTGTATATATTTCAATATATTTCAGTCTCTTTTTTTCAATTTTCGAGTTAAATATACCTTCCTCACCCAATGTGGAATGGATCTGCTAATTTTCTGATCTTATAACTGGAACCACCATCAGAAGCTAGCCAGCAAATTAGCACTAACTATTTAGTCATTTTTAGCCACTGCTAGCGGTCTTTACCTTTAGCTCAGACACCAGCCGCTTTAGCCTGGATAAAACCTGCCAGTCTGCATAGCACAATATCAGCCCTGAGCATATCGGACTGCTTTTTTCCACTACATCACTGGAATCCTTCCGCAAGCTCTGGACCATCGCAGCAAGCTAACTGCTACCGAGTGGCTATTGTGGCTATTTTGGCTAACACCATTGCAAGCACCAGTTAGCCTCAAGCTAGCCTCGAGCTAGGCTCATCTCCCGGCTAGCAAACGAAGTACACCAACTACAATATCTCTCTTGCCAATTGGCCTGGACCCTTTGTCGACACGGAGCCCCACCGATCCATCACGACTGGTCTGCTGACGTAATTAGGCTGATGTGCTCTCAACCGGTCTCTGCGTCGTGGATGTCGGTGAAGACCCATATACTTTCCCCGGCCCGCTAGCTTTCTGAACACCGTGTCTCCCGCTTGCCTAGTTTAGTAACGACTACCGAACGGCTCCCCGTGTCATCTATTGCTGCTCATTGGACCCTATGATCACTCGGCTAGACAGCTGATGTCTGCCCCAGCCTCGAACTCAGGCCCTGTGTCACGTTCTGACCTTAGTTCTTTTGTTATGTCTTTGTTTTAAGTATGGTCAGGGCGTGAGTTGGGTGGGTTGTCTATGTTCTTTTTTCTATGATTTGGGAATTCTTTGTTTGGCCTGGCATGGTTCTCAATCAGAGGCAGCTGTCAATCGTTGTCCCTGATTGAGAACCATACTTAGGTAGCCTGGTTTCACTTTGAGTTGTGGGTGCTTATTATCTGTTCTGTGTTTTGTTTCACCGTTCAGGACTGTTCGTTTTGTCATTTTATTGTTTTGTTCAGTGTTCAGTATTTCTTATTAAAAAAAGATGAACACTTACCACGCTGCACCTTGGTCCTCCTCTCTTTCTCCCAATGACGAAAGATACACTCTGCCCATTCATCTGCTCTTTTGCACACCAGTATTTTTTACATGCACATCCTCATCTGCACATCTATCACTCCAGTGTTAATTTCCTAAATTGTAATTACTTCACCACGGTGGCCTATTTATTGCCTTACCTCCTTACTTCATTCGCACACACTGTATACAGATTTTTCTATTGTTTTATTGACTGTACGTTTGTTTATCCCATGTGTAACTCTGTGTTGTTGTTTTTGTTGCACTGCTTTGCTTAATCTTGGCCATGTCGCAGTTGTAAATGAGAACATGTTCTCAACTGGCCTAACTGGTTACATAAAGGTGAAATCAAATAAAAATATTCTTAATTTAGGAGGGTGGAGAGGTTGATTTAATTTAGAAAGATAATAGTGTAATGATGAGTTTGTGTAACATACTGACCACAATGAAATAAATGTACACATGCATGTTATTCAATCATTGCACCCACACTGCTCACGGACATCAGCATGTGTTTGTGTGGCCAGGCGCTAAAACAGAAATTGGTTATATTTGTGACGCTCAACACGCTGAAGTCCGACCTCTCCCATCTCCTCATTGTTTTTTAGGAGCATATACCCATGTGCCATCTCCTCATTGGGTTTTAGGAGCATATACCCACGTGGGTGATTGAAAGTTGAACTTAGGTCCACACTCCGGTAGGTTGTAGTAATGCTATAAATTTGGTTGCCAACCTCCAAAGTCCAAAGAAGAAAAATAAGCCTTAAAACCTGTTAAGGATAGGGCTGACTACTGCCCCCTTTGGAGGAATTGCGTGCCCATAGTAAACAGAAAAAAAATCTGTCCAAAATTGGTAATATATGCATATAATAATAATTATTGAATAGAAAACACTCTAAAGCTTCTAAAACCGTTCAAATTATGTCTGTATGTAAAGCAGAACTCTCAGGGCAGCCATTCTCCCAAACTCTCTCTTGTCATCAGAAAAGTTGGCCCAACTTTGACGTCATCGCCCCCACCCTTCCCAAGCAGCTACAGACCTGGGAACAGTTTCTATGTCTTCAGCACGATGTCTGCTTTCAATGGGGCTTGCCATTGTGAGAATCGCGCGCCCACGAGACTTTTGGCGGGCTGAAACCTTCGGGTCACGCAAAAAAACAAGTACTTTCATGCGCGCGTCGGCTCCAGAGCTCTCTTTCTTCCAGGATTGACCAAACGATGTCGGTGTTTCTGTTCGTGCTAAGGATTGTTTTCCACATTTATAACATGCTAAAGCTTGTTTCTGCACTTAGTTTGACCAGTTTAGTCGACATATAATATGTAATTTTGAAGTTTTGGTGCGCATCCACTAGAATTATGGCTGCATTTCGACCGGAATTTGTCGCGTTTGATAACCTAAAGACACAGACTTCAAAACGGAATAAGGGAATATTTATGTGGTAAATTTGGGTTTCTGTGGACTCCAAGATAGAGGAGACGTAATGCTAATTTCTGAGCGCCGTCTCATATTATAGCCTAGTGAACGAATTCTGTAACGTTAAAAATAGATGTAACACAGCGGTTGTATTAAGAAGAAGTATATCTTTCTATCTATGTGTAGAACATGTATATTTAGTTAAAGTTTATGATGTGTATTGCTTGTTAGCTCCGTCAGATAACGTCAGATATCATCATTTCTCCGGACATTTGAGTAGCATTTTCTGAACATGGCGTCATTGTAAACAGAGATTTATGGATATAAATTGCATATTATTGAAAAAAACATAAATGTACTGTGTAACATATTACTGTCATCTGATGAAGATTTTCAAAAGGTTAGTGAATTATTTTTCTTTTAATCCTGCGTTTGTTGATTGCATATTTTGTTCAACTTGGCTATTCAAATTAGCTGTGTCTTTGGTGGTGGTTTGACATAAATATGTGCTATGTTTTCGCCGTAAAACATTTTAGAAATCTGACTTGCTGGGTAGATGAACAAGGTGTTTATCTTTCATTTGAGCTATTGGACTTGTTAATGTGTGGAGGTTAAATATTTCTCAGAATATTTTTGCGTTCCATTGCACCACTTTCCAGCTGAACGTGGGAGGGTTCGTTCCCAAATGGGTACCATAACCCCCTTCTGGTTATTAAGGATGGAGGAGAGATGATGAGAAACAAACTCGGTTTACCGTTTTATCTGTGGATTAATTGTCGGAGTTGAGGACCTTGTGTGTTACAAGTAAATTAAAAACCCAATGTTTATATACCAGGACACAATAATCTAGCAATAGCAAGCAAGCTAAATAAATTGCCATAAATGTTTAATGCTTTTTGACCTGTCCCCAAATTAATATAATTAGTTCAGAGTTTGTTTTGATATTTCAACCTGCTTGTCCTGATCACTTCTGGGTTGGGTGAACAAAATCAACGTGCTCTCGTAGGCGCATGCGGACATACACCGGTGTCAAATTCGGTCATTATGTTAAGTTATGCCTATTTATCAGCAGCAAATAATTTGACAGCATGCCTTGCGGGTTGATGTCACGTTTACTCCCGATCGCCCTCTCCGGCACTCGACGTCACCAGTTGTCTCATTATTACGCACACCTGTCACCATCGTACACTCACCTGGACTCCATCCCCTTCCTGATTACCTCCCCTATATCTGTCACTCCCCTTGGTTCTTTCCTCAGGCGTTATTGACTCTGTTTCTGTCTGTACGCTGTTCATGTTTCTTGTTTTGCTCCATTATTTATTACATTTGCACTCCCTGTACATGCTTTTCAACTCCCAGCGTACATGTTACCGTTGATACCATTCTCGTTTACGATTTACTTTGTAAAAATAAGCTGTTATGGGGTTGCTTTATTTACTACAACTCTATTCCTAATCTAATTTATTGTAAGGGAAACGAAAACATGTTACATGTTGCACTAGGCCTTTAGAATTATGCAAAACATATCCTTGACTCTGTCTAGCCAAGCAAATGATGCCAGCCCACTGAATGAATGACAAATTGATGGAATGGGCGATAATTGTGCAAGTTACTTCACAATCAAAATTAAATTAGGCCTAACTGAATGATGAGGGTGAAGAGGTTGATTTAATTGAGAAAAACAATAATGTAATGATGAGTTTGTGTTATGCCTGTTTAGCATTGGTGCTCATGTTAATAATTTGACCGAAAGGTTTGCAGGTTGATACCATTCTGTTTCATATTTTACTTTGTAAAAATAAGCTGTTATGGGACTATAATTCTATTACTAATCAAATGTATTGTAAGGGAAACAAAACATGCTACATGTTGCAGTAAGACCTTTAGAATAATGGAAAACATATCCTTGACTCTATCCAAGTTGATTAGCGGGAAACGAACGATGCCAGTCAGCCTGCACAACCGGCCCATCGAAACTACACCTAATCTATACCCAAACTAATTTCAAGCATAACAAGAGTTAGCCTATAGATAATATTACATTGACAATACACTAATAAGTGACAATATTAGGCCTATCAGTTGTCAAATTGTACATGAAGAGATGGGCACATCTTATAATTGACAGATGCAGGGAAAGGTCCATCACTTTATCAAATCCTTCAGAGTCACATGCAGGTAAAACATTGTGATTTCTACTGTGTATAGTATCTGCAAGAGCATATTCTGCAGATTCTATGATGCTTACCTTTGTCAATAGGTCTCAAAATTCAAGAGGTGCAGGTCTTTTTCCAAATGTCACTTTTTCCAAGAATATCGTTCTGCCCATGCATTCAGCCCATGACAACTCGAGTGGCAGCATTGCTCTGGCTACTAAGCAAAAACTAGTAACTTAATAAACATAAAATTACGATATGTTATTCTGTTGTCAATGGATGAATGGGAGATAGAAACCAGATAGAAACTGATAATGGTGCATCTGACTTCAGTTAAGTTTTGGTTAGCCGTCGATGACGAATCCAAGTACTTGCTCAATGGCTTTCTATATCAGGGGAAAGATGAAACCGGGCCAGTGGGTGAGTGACAGTGAGAATGTGGTTTTGGGACTCTTGGAGCCTTTACATGGGGCAAAGGCAGAAATATAACCATGGACAACGTCTTCATATCAATTTCCCTGGCAGACAAAGAAGACTAGCCTGCTCGGAACAGTGAACAAACAAAGGCGGGAGCTGTCTCCC
Source organism: Oncorhynchus nerka (assembly GCF_034236695.1). Taxonomy (NCBI): domain Eukaryota; kingdom Metazoa; phylum Chordata; class Actinopteri; order Salmoniformes; family Salmonidae; genus Oncorhynchus; species Oncorhynchus nerka. The sequence continues at coordinate 43,213,300 of NC_088408.1, read as the reverse complement.
TCTGCGCAAAACAACATACCCGCAGAGCTTTACTCCCCATCAGCGATGGAGAGTGTAAAGCAACACTCATGGTGTACAGATGTAAAATCCCAATGGATCTGGGATGTGAGGTTTGTAAGAACCACATGAACTCCAAGAATAAAGCTACAGGCCACCAAGGCAGCAGGTCCTGCTCTCTCTTCCCCAAGCACCACAGCTCCCACTCAGGAAAATGAAGACACAATGTCAAGTCGGCAGGTGCACGCACACAAAACAAACTGTGTGCGGTGCAACCGATTTGTTTGTGGGACTTGCTCACACAAAGCCCTGAAATTGTGTGCTGACTGTGGCCCCAAGGCATTAAGAGGAGACGTGATTGATTCATGTGTAAAGGTGCGGTTATAAGGGCACAATACAGTGTCTGACACAATCAACAAATGACTGTTTTTATATCTTGTCATGAGTATATATTTCCAACAATCCTATATAATTGTTCATGTACTGGTGCTGTTGTTTAGAAAAACAAGCAAATAATTTCACCTGTGCACTTGGCTGGTTATATTATTATTATTATCATCTTTTTCGTTTCTACTTTGCACTGTAATGTTTTATTGTACGGGAAACAAACATATACTAGAAGCCTATTTCTTCTCTAGGATTTGTAGAATTATATAAAACACATAATTGACTCTATATATTCCCATTAATATTTATTAATGCAATTAATCCTTTACAATAGTTTCTGCACTATTTATCAAGGAGTTATTTATCAAGCATGTTTGCGCACCATGCAGGTGGGTACTTGTATGCTGAAATGCCAGGAGGTTTGAGTGTTAAAGTACTTTTAGTATGTAATTTTCACAAACAAAATGTTGGGATCCATTTTCTAAGCACATTAAATACACTGCAGACTGGCCTTTGGTAACTTGTCTTCTCACATGGCTGAGGTGTGCGGTAAGTCCGTGGCAGTGCACAGTCTGTCATGTGAATCCCTACTAAATAACATTTTACAACAATGGGATAAATGACACAGAGTGTTTCTTGGTAGTCTTAAACAAATCTACTTTAAAACAAGAGTATACACCTCACACACATGGTTATGGGGTTAAATAATATATACTGAACAAAAATATAAACACAACATGCAACAATTTAATTGATTTAACTGAGTTACAGTTCGTATGAGGAAATTAGTCAATTTAAATGAATTAATTAGGCCCTGAGTTATGGATTTCACATGATTGGGAATACAGATATGCATCTGTTGGTCACAGATACCTTAATGAACCTCTAAGAGCTACCCCCTACTTTTTTCTACCCTACTATTTCCGCCTGAAGACCCAAATCTAACTGCCTGTAGCTCTGGCCCAGAAGCAAGGATATGCATATTCTTGGTACCATTTGAAAGAAAACACTCTGAAGTTTGTGTAAATGTGAATTGAATGTAGGAGAATATAACACAATAGATCTGGTTTAGATAATACAATGAAAAAAAACATATGTTTTTTATTTTTGTATCATCATCGTTAAAATTAACAAGATAAAAAAAGACTATCAGATAGGATGATGGTGACAATTTCAGTGAATAATACAAGAGGGCAACAGTACTTGTGCAAGGTTTCAGAATGATAACTTCCAAAATGAGTGTGCTACATGACATTTATCATGAAGTTACCCAGGTGTCCCACACAAGTAGCCCAAATGTACCCAAGTGGCCAAATTGGTGAAGGTATACATTTTGAAACAAAGAGAAAGAGAGAATTAGAGAGAGCATACTTAAATTCACACAGGACACCGGATAAGACAGAAGAAGTACTCCAGATATAACAAACCGACCCTAGCCCCCTGACACATAAACTACTGCAGCATAAATACTGGAGGTTGAGACATGAGGGGTCAGGAGACACTGTGTCCCCATCCGATGAGATCCCCGGACAGGGCCAAACAGGCAGGATATAACCCCACCCACTTTGCCAAAGCTCTACATAATATTGTGCTGCTGATGCCAGGTGCCATAGCAGTCTCTGTCTACTGTAAAGCAGAGGGTCACCAAGCATGTGGCTCAGGTGATGGGGGACTTAATTATGCAAAGAACACAGCGACGAATCCATGCTGTGCCCTTTTGGCCCTGAGGCACATCCATGCCTGCAGAAATAAATTTGGGCAGATGAACACCACTTGTGGCAGGAGCTGGATGAACCAGCTTCAGTGGAGGATGGACACCTTGGCCCTGGGGGTTGCCATTCGGAGTCAGTGTCACTGTGAAAGAAAATGTTCAGTTTGAATAGTTTCACATATGAGCCCTGTATCAACAGGTATAATAAACATATATATATATATATTTTTATAGAGTATAGGGAACATAAGGTAGAATATATTATGACAGACCAGCTAGATCTACTATCTTTATTATTTTACAACAGACCAGCTGTATCTACTGCCTCCATTTCACTTTGGCCATTGTCGTGGGCCTGCCCTCCCCTCAACAGCCTCAAGTAGGCTATTTCATGTGGGTTGGGGTGGGGTGGCAGACACAAGCATCTCACATTTCATGACATTACATGTTTATATATTGCTTCTAAAATTAAAAAAAAATTACAAATAATATTTTATATTATTCTTTTCAAACAAGGGCATTAGCATGAGAAGAACTTACCAGTCCAAAACGATGTCCTCTCCCGTTCAAAAAATATTCCTCCACTTGGGAATCGCTAAATGAATCGTCCTACACCAATCTCTGTCTCACTTTCCCAATCAATTTATTCTAAAATTGTGTGTACATCTGTATATCTAGACTTAGATTTAGCTTTCCCTGTCTTACTTGCCATAATGATTGATATAAAACAGCTGAATATGCGAAACAACGCTGTGCGGTATATGTGTTGCTCCTTCCGGTATGAAACTTCAATAGCGAATTACTCTCTTTACGCCGGAGTTTACTACATGGGTTGGTCTTGCAACACATAAACATGACCTGTTGCCGTTTACCTCAGCTCATTGGCTAGATTTCAAGACGATCAGTGGTCATTGGGTTAAAATACAGTCAATCAACGAAACAGCGGGCAAATCATTGGTGCACAATGATGTCATTACTTGTTGTCTTGAAATCGGTTTCTTTCAGTTAATACGTCCCACGAAATGACCCATCGTTGTGTAATCAACAAATCAGTTGATTGCAGTGAAACCAAACATGACTGGAAAAGTCACGTTCTGTGTGGGTATTTACCTCGAATGTGTCGTCGAAAATGGAATGAGACGGAATTCACGACACAAGCGGTTCACAAAATGTTTTGTGTTAGGCTATAAAAACAGATTTTATCAAACAAAAGATCATTCATTGTGTAACAATGAGCATTGGGATTGCAAACAGACGAAGATCGTCAAAGGTAAAATATTTATTTTAATGCAGTTTGTGATTATGTTACGCCTGTGCTGGTTTATTTTTTATATTTTTTATGGGGCTCTATACTCAGATAATCGCATTGTATTATTTCGCAGTAAATCCTTTTTTAAATCTGACAACGCAGTTGGATTAGCAAGATTCTAGGCTTTCGATACATGTGAGACACTAGTATTTTCATAAATGTTTAATATGACTATTTATGTAGCGATCACCGTATGTTGTGGAATTTCAGGGTTCCGTGCTCAGAGAGGTTAACAAAATGGGCCTCGCAATTGGCCTTAGGATCACTTCACAGTATTTTTGTGCATTCAAATTGCCATCGATAAAATGCAATTTTGTTCATTGTCCATAGCTTACGCCTGCCCAAACCAGAACCCCACCTCCACCATGGGGCACTCTGTTCACAACGTTGATATCAGCAAAACGCTCACCCACACAACTCCATAAATGTGATCTGCGGTTGTGAGGCCAGATTGGATTGGGTAAACGACCAAACCAAATACCAGAAGCCCGGAGAGCGGCTGTCCAGCCGAAAGTGACAACAATGCTTGAGAGGGGGATACTGGAGGAGTCCGACAGTGAGTGGTCTAGCCCTGTAGTGCTGCTTCTGAAACCTGACGGAACCGTCCACTTTTGCAACAACTTCCTGGGCCTGAACGAGGTCTGTAAATTTGACACCTACCCCAGAGGAACTAATTGACTGCTTGGGGAAGGCAAGATACGTCAGCACCCTGGACCTGGCGAAGAGGTCCTGGCAAGTGCCGCTGGCAGCGGCCTCCCATGAGAAGATGGCCTTCTCCGTTCCTTTCAGGCTCCACGGGGCTCCAGCGACCTTTCAGCAACTCATGGACCGCGTCCTGCACCAGCACTGTGCGTACACAACTACTTATTTGGATGATATAATCGTGCAAAGAATAATTTTGCACGCCCAATTTTTCCGTTTTTGTTTTGTTAAAAAAGTTTGAAATATCCAATAAATGTCGTTCCACTTCATGATTGTGTCCCACTTGTTGTTGATTCTTCACAAAAAAATACAGTTTTATATCTTTATGTTTGAAGCCTGAAATGTGGCAAAAGGTCGCAAAGTTCAAGGGGGCCGAATACTTTCGCAAGGCACTGTTTAAACAGTGTTTTAACAACACCATCACACTGTTCAATCAACACAGATTAATATTGACAACAATACTTAGTTGTGTCCATTTAGAACTTAGTCGTCTTGGTCTTATGCAACATTTGCAAATGACATCTATTTATCCTAGCATAGTGCCATGCAAACAGCTCTTTGGTCAACTTTGACCTGTGACAGCTTAGTCAACAAAATATGACCCTGTCCTAGAAATCACAGCTGGGTTACCTTTCAAAACTATTTTGGGATTACACACACACATACAAAACCTGGCTCCGCAGTTATCTTCCAACCTGACCTTTTTCCACTTAAAATGTTTTTGGTTCAGTTTCTGAGGGAAGCCACCTCCAGGGTGTGTGATTTGTGATTAGTGGGTGGCTCACAGTGCTCAGAGTGGATTTGATGTGGCCCCAGGGCCCTTGCTCTCATAATTACGCTGCATCCCCTGGGAGGGCCCCCTGAAGTGACTGACGTGCAGCTCAGGCTTTTACCAGGTCAGACCAGTCTATTGAGAACATCCTGTACAGAGAGGATGGCCCTGTCTTTTTAAAGACCCATTCCCGAGGACCCAGTGGCACAGGGAGTAGTTCTACATTACAGTCAGGCACCTGTTCCTCAACCTACTTTGAGCTGTGAGGTCATTGGTACTCTACCTGGGCTGTCTTCAAAAAGGTACACAACAGAAAATGTTTTAAAGTGTTTTGCAAAGGAAAGTGAAAATCTGTTTTTGTTATTGGACAACTCCCTGATTCAGACTGTTTTTGTGCTCTTTTTTTCATTTGGTGCCTGATGAACACAATCCAAAAAGCTGCTCCTCTTGTCTATTGTCAACATTTATATGACATTTTTATAGAATATAGGGCTCATTTAAATGTCTAAAATTCTAAACAGATGTTTTAACAGTCCTTTAAGGTTAATTTTATCACGTTACTTTTTTTTATCCGTTTGAAGACTAATTTGGTTCAGTCAAGCTATGAGGAATGGGGGGAAAATTATGAAAATTATGTTAAAAGCCAAAGTCAATAATGACATCTTTACTTGCAGCACTTACTTAATTTCTGCATTGGATGGCAAAAAAATATCTCTTCAGAGGCCAACAAAAACATACCCGGAGAACACTACAGTGTATCTAAGCTTGACCAAAATCTAGTGAAAATTGTGATATGAAGTTTTTTGCAATATCCTATAAACTGTAGAGCAACTTCATAAAACCTCCAAAATTAAAGCATATTCAACTGTAGATTCTTCAAAAGCTTTTGAATGAAATACTGCACTTTGGTTTTTACCTCCCTGGTATTTTCCTTTTTGAAGCTCTCTCCCTTGGCTCTCTCCCAGCAGTGTAAAAGCTACATGGTCTACCTCTCCATAACTCAATTTACATTTTTACATTTGACATTTTAGTCATTTAGCAGACGCTCTTATCTAGGGTGACTTACAGTTAGTGCATTCATCTTAAGATAGCTAGGTGGGACAACCATCAGTGCATTTTTCCTCAATAAAGTAGCTATCAGCCATCAGTGCAAGTGGACGAACAGTTTTAATTTAAAATTATGTTATAAAAACCATGTCAGCTGGGCTTTAAACATCACTTTCATAAAAACATGTTTTTACATTTGGCCCATTGGACAGGGGTCTGGTAATTCTTCCAAAAGTGGAGGTCCTTGGGAAACAGGCTCCCTTTGTAGGCCATTTGTTTGTCATGGGCGACAGGTAGCCTAGTGGTTAGAGCGTTGGACTAGTAACCGGAAGGTTGCACAATTGAATCCCCGAGCTGACAAGGTAAAAATCTGTCATTCCGGCCCACTGTTCCTGGGCCGTTATTGAAAATTAGAATTTGTTCTTAAACTGACTTGCCTAGTTAAATAAAGGTAAAATAAATATATAATTGTTTTGGCTTAATTAATTACCCCACCCATTCACATTCCGAATCCTTTATGGGAACAGTAATCTTGCATGTTGTGGCACTGAGCACTACTTTACGTCATGTGATAACACTATATTACGCTAGCTGGTAGTGACACAGGCAAGCTTGGGTGAAAGTGACATAGGGTTTCACTTTATATAGGCTACATAGGGTATATGATGCTGATTGTTATGACTGTTAGTCTATATGTTTTGTATGATCTGTATGCATTTAAGAGCACAACCTATCGTACAGCTAATGCAATAGGACATGCAATGCAATTGATCCCATATTACAATTACAGGCACCACTTAGTTTTAATTTATATACCTATCTTTTTACATTGCAACCAACGAAGTCAACACAGACAACATACACAGGAACAATTTGTCTGCACAAACCTCAGTGTGATTAAAATAACAAAACTTTATTAAAATGCATTGGGTGGGTATTTTGTTCAAGGTATTCAAGGTATTCAAGGTATCAAGTTCAATGTATTCTCAACCGTATGTAAAGCATGGCCATATGCTGGTTCATTTTGTGGCAATTATACATTCAAACTCCTTCTTTCTTTTAATTTCTAATCATGTTCAAATGCGATAACTCTACAATTTATTTTTTCTTTAATCCTCTTCATGGCAGGAGCCACAATTAGGCCTTTTATATATTTTATATATTCAGTTCTATAAACTATTTCCCCATAGGCATAGTGAAATGTCACAACCCTCTGGGCTTATAAAGTGTAGGGAATGTGTTACCCCATCACAAGGTCTGCATCTGAGACAATACATGGGTTATTTGGCGTTGTTTGTCTCTGTCTGCTCCAGCGGAGGCTGCTGAGAGAAGGACGGATCATAATTATGGCTGGAATGGAGTCAATAGAATGGAAACCACGTGTTTGATGTGTTTGATACATTCCTTTGACTCCATTGTAGCCATTATTATGAGCCATCCTCCCCTCAGCAGCTTCCGCTGGTCTACTCACACATACTGACAACATGGGCTTAACCCTGGTAGCCCGAGTCAAACTGATGTCATCAATACATGTCCAAAAAGAAGCCACTCTTTGTCACTGATAGATGCTCAAACCTCATGTTATTTTCACAGTAACCTTGATGGAGACGAGATAAGTTGGAATCCAGTTTGGTTTATGTCAATCTTTAGCAAAACAATGCTACACTCATGTAAATATAATGTGCTTGGTACATACAGTAGTTTGCTGTTTTGACATTTTGTTGACATCTCTTAACTCTTAAGTTCATATCCTGACATGTGTTTTCAATTTGCATGTTAACCTATATTGATTTCATCAACATTTGTTCATTGTTTATTCTACCAGCTCTGTCTCATGCCAGAATTAGACCTTCATAAATCTTTCTTAAAAGTCAAATTTCGAAGTTGTTCCAAACGTTACATTTCAAAGTATTTAAGGTTAAGTTTAGGCATTAACTCCAAAATTGTAGGGTTAGGATTAAGTTTAGGCATAAACCTGTCCGGGATTGGGGTCCCTAAACCGGGACAGTTGTTGCTCTATATGCGATAATGTGACTAGAATGACGTAAACAACAGCCAGTTCTGGTTCCAGTTCTTAAACCAAATCTAATTTCCACAAACTTCAAAGTGTTTCCTTTCCAAATGGTATCAATAATATGCATATCCTTGCTTCAGGTACTGATCTACTGGCAGTCAGATTTGGTTTGATTCTTAAGAGGTTTTTAACTCCAAATTCTTAAGGTTAGAGATTGACCTTATTAAGGCAAGGGTTAAGGTTTGGGATAGGCTTAAAAACAAACAAAAAAATACAAAAAAAACATTATATCGCCTGATTACGCCCAACCGCCATCCCTATCCACTATGCCTTAGCAAAACTGAAACCATCTTAAAGGTAACAGCGCTTACTGTTGCCCCTAGTGGCCAGTTTCCACTTAATCTCCTGACATCCTCAGAAAAGGATGGACGTTGAATACTGACTTGGTGTATCATGGGTGACCCGGCTGTATTTATTATGAGTGATTATGGTGTTCATTCTTGTGTTGGTGAATATTCCTGTCATTTGAATGCGTCCCAATCTAGACCTTGTGGGCACAAACGCCAATGTTTTTAACTAAAGTGAAAAGTATATTCAACAGATTAGATTAGGCCTTGGGATGAATGGTTAAATCAAATATATTTTGTCCATGCACATGTTTGAGAGAGAGAGAGATTCATTGTGTGCAGTTGTTCTGCTTAACAGAAAAATGTGCTTTAAATATTCAAAAGCAGATAGTTACATTTTTGCCCCTTGGAGCATATTGACTGGCTTCACTGCAATCTTTCCCTCTCCCCTGGCAGATGTTAAGAGCTTTCTATGGTTCATCTGCACAGCAAAGGAAAACAGTGCATAACTCTGTTTTATCACTTCAATCCACTCCATTTGAAAAGAAATGGCCAAAGCAGACAATCACATGGGGGTGACAGAGAGAGATACAGTAAAGTACACCTATTTTGAACATGTAGACTATTTGTCGAAGTAAAGTGATAACACATGTATTTACCATGTTATTATCAATGATACATACGCCCTAGGGATGATAATAAACAATTGAAACACATTTTTATATGTTGCTGTACTATGTAAAGTAGCTTTGAATCTCCAAATCCAGGCCTATCAAATGTGAAAAAGAGTGAGGGTACTGTACTTATTTCAAATCACAGAATTCATGCATCAAAGTCTCTTTTAGCACTTATCCTTCAGTTAAGGATAGGGCTGACTACTGCCCCCTTTGGAGGAATTGCGTGCCCATAGTAAACAGAAAAAAAATCTGTCCAAAATTGCTAATATATGCATATAATAATTATTATTGAATAGAAAACACTCTAAAGCTTCTAAAACCGTTCAAATTATGTCTGTATGTAAAGCAGAACTCTCAGGCAGCCATTTTCCCAAACTCTCTCTTGTCATCAGGAAAGTTGGCCCAACTTTGACGTCATCGCCCCCACCCTTCCCAAGCAGCTACAGACCTGGGAACAGTTTCTACGTCTTCAGCGCGATGTCTGCTTTCAATGGGGCTTGTCATTGTGAGAATTGCGCGCCCACGAGACTTTTGGCGGGCTGAAACCTTCGGGTCACGCAAAAAAACATGTACTTTCATGCGCGCGGACGCTCCAGAGCTCTCTTTCTTCCAGGATTGACCAAACGATGTCGGTGTTTCTGTTCGTGCCAAGGATTGTTTTCCACGTTTATAACATGCTAAAGCTTGAATCTGCACTTAGTTTGACCAGTTTAGTCGACATATAATATGTAATTTTGAAGTTTTGGTGCGCATCCACAAGAATTTTGGCTGCATTTTGACCGGAATTTGTTGCGTTTTATAACATAAAGACACAGACTTCAAAACCAAACGCTGTTTTTGGTAAGTATGACTCCTTCTAGGTCTTCTGATGGAAGAACATCAAAGGTAAGGGAATATTTATGTGGTAAATTTGGGTTTCTGTGGACTCCAAGATAGAGGAGACATAATGCTAATTTCTGAGCGCCGTCTCATATTATAGCCTAGTGAACGAATTCTGTAACGTTAAAAATAAATGTAAAAAAGTGGTTGCATTAAGAAGTGTATCTTTCTATCTATATGTAGAACATGTATATTTAGTTAAAGTTTATGATGTGTATTGCTTGTTGTCTGACGTTATCTGACGGAGCTATCATAATTCCTTCGGACATTTGAGTAGCATTTTTTGAACATGGTGTCATTGTAAACAGAGATTTATGGATATAAATGGCATATTATTGAAAAAAACATAAATGTACTGTGTAACATGTTCTATTACTGTCATCTGATGAAGATTTTCAAAAGGTTAGTGAATTATTTTTCTTTTAATCCTGCGTTTGTTGCTTGCATATTTTGTTCAACTTGGCTATTCAAATTAGCTGTGTCTTCGGTGGTGGTTTGACATAAATATGTGCTATGTTTTCGCCGTAAAACATTTTAGAAATCTGACTTGCTGGGTAGATGAACAAGGTGTTTATCTTTCATTTGAGCTATTGGACTTGTTAATGTGTGGAGGTTAAATATTTCTAAGAATATTTTTGCGTTCCATTGCGCCACGTTCCAGCTGAACGTGGGAGGGTTCGTTCCCAAACGGGTACCATAACCCCCTTCTGGTTAAGCTCTTCTATTTTATCCTCTTACATTTCCCTTTGGGGACCAAAAACATCTGTTTCCTCTCTTTACCCACGAGTTCCACTAGGCTCACAGTGATGAACAGTACACCTCACCTAGAAGCACCATGTCTCCAACACACTTCCATACGGCGTCTTCATCACCATTGTACCAAAGTTCATTTTGTAGCTTTTAGGGTGAGCAGCAGAACAAAATCAGGATCTTTAGTCCATCTGTGGCTAATTTTCCTACCAGTCAAGGGTGTGAAGAAGGAGAACCCCTGCTGAGCGTTCACATGAAACCCAGTGTAAAGTATAGAGGTGAAAGTAAGGCGGTCCGGTACGGCATCCTGGCAAAATAAATAGTGGTAAACCACGAGTTTATCACAATAATTGAAACAAAATGTCAAGAAAACTGTAGGCTATTACACTACATTTATCATTATCGCATGTTAGAGGCATACAAAATGAGCGATTGGTCTTGAAAACAGGTGGTTTAGCTTTCTCTCCAAAATGCAATGTGGTTCAACGAGAACACATGGCCGACACCGAGACTCACACTGACAGCAGCGGATGCATTTATTCTGGACTATTGACAATCGCCAAATGTCATTAGACTTTTTGGTATTTTGTCTAACAGATGTCTCTTTCCATTCACCACTGTTTGGAGGCTGTAAATATGTTGCGAGAGGATGAATGTGCCGAGTAAAGGAGCCCTTTGAAGTGAAGTGTTTTACAATCAGATGAAAACACCATGGCTGGTTGTGTTTATGCCACAATAAAAGGTAAAATATTTAAAAGTTAAATGACAAATCTTTATGGCTCACAGAGATGCTATTGAATTAATAGGGATTCTAGGTGTAATTCTATGATCAGGCCATAAATTGTTTGGGTACACACGCAAATGTATTCTACTTTCATCCCTGATAAAGCATAAAGTAGGGCCTATGGCTCTGAGGGTGAAAAACCATCACAGAGAGAGATGAGAGAAAAAGCACACAGTAGTAGTTCAGAGGTCGCCCAGGAGTGATGAACGAGCAAATAAATGTGTCCGGGATCGGGCCTGGGATTGAAGCATTCCGTTCCACATTCCTCCCGCCTGAGATACTCCTCGCTCTGGGAATCCAGGGCGGAGGACATGGTGGGCCCACCGGAGTGTCATGGAGGAGGGTTTGAGAGAGGGCTGCCCACGTTAGAGGCCCTCTCCATATAATATAGGCAAAAAATATGTGACAAGCCCCACTGTAATTTCACACCGTGTGTTCCACATTGGCCAAAAATCTGTGGCTGTTCCGTGTGTGTAAGATAGACACAAAAAATGGTCTTTCAACCTTCTAAAAATATCTTCCTTTTTAGCAGCTCCCTTAATGTCTCAAGCTCAATGTCTCGAGTCGCTTTATGTTTTTCTATCATATGTCTCTAGGGGTTTAGATTACAATATAGAGAAGAGCTGGGTTTCCTCAGGGTTGGGTTCTGTGCCCGCTCTACTCCCCCTTACCACATTGCTTCTACACAGGTTATTTGTCTGCAGATAGTTTTTTTGTGGGTGCATTGTGTTCACTTTCTCAATGTTGAACTGGAGCTTAAAAAGGTATCTTACACCAACCAATCAGTCATTAACTCCGGCCTTTTATTTCCTCCCTACCCTCTTCACTCCACCTGCTGTTACTCTGCTGCCCAAATGTTATCAAGCTTACAGTCAGAGTGGTTATGGTGTCTGTCCGAAAACATCTGATACTATATTATTTTACAGAGCTAGACCAGTGTGACATCGTCCCACACTTTCAAAGTTACTATGTATGTATGGAACTTTGTTTCTACATTCTGCAATATTTGAAAGGGTGCACCTCCATTTCAATGTTTCATACAGTCAGTCATGATTTTTATGACTTTAAAACCTGTTAAATGTAATGTAAAAATTTAGATTTCCTCAAACCTAGAAATGCTTATACTGCCAGAAAGATAAAAAAAATAGTTATACATTTCTGAGGTGTAGTCACTTTAGAAGACACAAGCTCCATTACACAGTACAAATATGAAAAATAATGTGAATATATCTATTTTTTCCTATTCAACAAGTGGGGGAATATGGCTTGAAATGATTTAAATGCTTTCTAAATATAGTAACAATCAGATTATAAATGACTAATGATATTTAAACACGCCTGCGCAGATAGGCCAGGACACAAAGCCTCGAGCCAGATGCCAAACAAGGAATTAAAGACCTGAGGCGACTTAATTACTGTCCAGGAAAAGGGAGGGGAAGAAAGAAAACAAGTCCTACACAGGCGGTTGCTAGCCCATTTGTTAATCTGTTTGTAAGATGCACCTTCAATTTTGAGTCATTGAGGAAAAGTCTCAGAGAAACACTCAACCCTGCTCTGTTAGGCCCTGCTCATCCTAACCTGGCGCTCTGTCATTTGGTAGCACCATGCCAGAATCCCCTCGAGCACTAATTTACATGAAGAGGTGCCCGGGGAAGGATGGCCAGGCATACACAGAGTCACAGAGAGGTGAGAAGATGGCAGCGATCCATGTACTCAGATTTAGAGAGGGCTACTAGTAAGTGAAAAAGAATGTCTACACATGCACAAGCCAGAATAATGTAGAGGCTAACCATTTGCGTGTATTAGAGAGAGACTGAAGGATATTTGAATAGGAAGTGGAAAGACATCAAACATTAATGTGTTAGGTCAATTGGACACTATCCATGAAGGATAAAGTATCCATAGAGAGTGACTATCTTATATTTCTATATAGTACTTTGTGACATCGGCTGATGTAAAAAGGGCTTTATGAATAAATTTGATTGATTTGATTAGAGAGAGAGAGAGAGAGAGAGAGAGCGAGAGAAAGAGAGAGAGAGAGAGAGAGAGAGAGAGAGAGAGAATACATATAGTGATTTGGTTTTACAGACATTCAGGGTTATCCATTGGACAAAGTGGTTTGAAATTATGTTTAGTACACCGCTGGGAAGCAGCTCTTCCATCAAACCTTTCAACTATTGTTCAAAAAAATTAAACGTTTACCATCTCTGCACATCATTTGGTCACATTTGAAAGTTAAAACATGTATACTTCTACTTCACCTGCAATGCCCTCTATTCCTTCTATTTCTTGAAAGAGCAAAAATGAAAATGAGAGAAACCTACACTTTCAAAGAGAGGTAAAAAAAAAAGTGTGTTCAAATAAACTATGGAATATTTTGAATAACTAACTCAATAGAAAACATATCAAGCTGAGTATCCATAACATAGACTTTCTTGAATTCATCCTTAAGTAAGCTTTACAACGTATTTTCACATTTCTTACTGAGGTCACCTCCTGGAGAAATGTATATTTGACCATCTTTAAATTAACTGTCTGTATAACATCCATATTAAAAACTTTTGCTTAGAACATTAGGGAATTGATCAGTTACTGCTTGCTGCACTAGATTCAACTCAAACTACATTTTACTGATGAAGATGAGTTGTTAGAAAGATTATTGATAGTTATCAATATTTAAACAGGATGCATAGGGAATTTGCAGAGGCAAACATTTACAAGTCAGCACATTACTGAGATACCAGGAGCACAAGAAGAGAGTGTCCCAGATATTGAGGGTTGAACCCTGGAAGGACATGAGAGAAATTTGCAAAAACCATCAACATCAAATAAATGAGATATGCAATCACGTGTCTAGATGTTTTATTCAATACAGCCGCAATGCTGAGAAAAACACTTATTTTTCCATAGAGATTTATTAGAAGTAGTCAGAAATATGGTTTGTATGCAGCTAAATAACACAAAATGTTAAATCCTTATAATAGGATATCAATTTGTTGTTGGCTCATTCCAGAGAGTGTTTTTACTAGGATACTGTGGGTAGCAGACTGACGATTTTGTGAGAAAGAAAAAAAGAAAAGCGAGAGCAAGAGTAGTTAGAAAGCAGCAAAGCTCGGCTCTCCCTGGAGAAGCGAACTGAGACTTTTTTCTAGGAGATTTTGTTGCCAATTTGGTGGTGCCTGCAGGGTGCAGTTTCCCCCTCTCCCTTTTTCCTCCATCTTAAAGTGAAATCACCTGGGATGTAATTAATTAATTAGAAGCAGCGCGCGGGGGTGGGGGTTTACGCATGAGTTTCAGGGTGAGTTGTGGTCGCCAGGTTCCGGGTGATTGGAATTAATAACAAGGGCCAATAGGAATTGGAGAGCTTAATAGACAGAGGAGGGGGTAGCATGGGGGTGCGAGGACCTCCCACACCTGGGGCCATTGGAACAAAGGGGGCTTTGTGAGTGGGTGCGTATTACAGTATACAGCGTGCTCTAGTTATAGTACATCAGATCCCAGTTGTAATGCAGTATACTAATTATATAGGATCATTTACACAAATGTCTCTATTTCGGATAAGTAAAATGCTATTTCATGAGGCGTATTGTATTTCCATTGTGGATATTGGGATGTTTCCCTGAGTTTTACTGTAAAAGCTTAGTTCTGTGAAAACATAATCATCAGCTCATGGGTTGCCATGTTCTTCAAAAGCATGGAAAAAGTGATGAAGACTGCTATGTGCTACAGCATGCTATCAAAATGCTAATACCTTTTTTAATGGCTATGGTGCTACATGACCTACAATAATTCAAATCCATTGAAATAATGCATTAAATACTTCCCTGAGAGTGGAGACTTGGAAGTGAGGGTAACCAGACCAAACATGTGCTCTAGTTTAACATCAGCCAATCAATTGCTCTGATATCCTGAAATTAATATGGCTAATGTAACAATCAGAAATGTGGTTGGTGGGTTGATTATAGTGATGCAATAGTCCAAATCTGGGTTGAATGGAGGGAGCTTCTGTAATCCATAAAGATCCAAGGGGGGAAATGTGTGCACTTTGTGGTATTAGGGCACAGGATGAACATTTTGGACAGAGAACAGATACAGTACCATGTCTTTTTTTTATCGCAATTCAATGTTTTAAACTAAACGTTTTCTGAGGGAGGGAATAAGGAAATCAGTGTGTGAAACGGAATATTTTTTAAATGAATGGTTGGTAAAGAAAAAGCCCCGCTACACATAACTGTGAATCAAATCTACATGCATCAGCTGAAAATGGAGTGTGTGAAAATTCTAGAGGTGTGAAAACTTTTTTCAGTGCCAAGTACAGTACTTTCGGAAAGTATTCAGACCCCTTGACTTTTTCCACATTTTGTTACATTACAGCCTTATTCTAAAATGTATAAAATAAATATTTTTCCTCATCAATCTACACACAATACCCCATAATGACAAAGCAAAAACAGGCTTTTGGAGATTTTTGCAAAAAAACAACAACCTATTTACAAAAGTTTTCAGACCCTTTACTATGAGACTTGAAATTGAGCTCAGGTTCATCTTGTTTCCATTGATCATCCTTGAGATGTTAATACAATTTGATTGGAGTCCACCTGTGGTAAATTCAATTGATTGAACATGATTTCGAAAGGTACACGCCTGTCTATATAAGGTCTTGGAACCACCAAGATTTTTTCTAGAGCTGGCCGCCCGGCCAAACTGAGCAACCGGGAGAGAAGGGCCTTGGTCAGGCAGGTGAACAAGAACCTGCTTGTCACTCTGACATGTCTCTGAATGTCCTTGAGTGGCACAGTCAGAGCCTGGACTTGAACCCGATCGAACATCTCTGGACAGATCTGATAATAGCTGTGCAGCAATGCTCCCCATCCAACCTGACAGAGCTTGAGAGGTTTTCCAGAGAGGAATGGGAGAAAATCCCCCAAAACAGGTGTGCCAAGCTTGTAGGTTCATACCCAAGAAGACATGAGGCTGTAATCACTAACAAAGATGCTTCAACAAAGTACTGAGTAAAGAGTCTGATACTTATGTAAATACAATATTTCAGTTTGATATTTTTTGTCACCAAATCCCCATATACTACCCACCACTGCGACCTGTACGCTCTCGTTGGCTGGCCCTCGCTTTGTACTCGTCGCCAAACCCACTGGCTCCAGGTCATCTACAAGACCCTGCTAGGTAAAGTCTCCCCTTATCTCAACTCGCTGGTCACCATAGCAGCATCCACCTGTAGCATGCGCTCCAGCAGGTATATCTCTCTGGTCACCCCTAAAACCAATTCTTCCTTTGGCTGCCTCTCCTTCCAGTTCTCTGCTGCCAATGACTGGCACGAAAGGCAAAAAATATTTTAATACATTTGCAAAAATGTCTAAAAATCTGTTTTTTGACTTGTCATAATGGGGTATTGTGTGTCGATAGATGTGGAAAGAATCTATTTTAATCTATTTTAGAATAAGTCTGCAACGTAACAAAATGTGGAATAAGTCAAGGGGTCTGAATACTTGCAGAATGCACTGTATATCTAGTGCCCAGGGAAGAATTGACACGTTCATGGTACTCCTCGAAAGAGAAAACAAACAATCAAAATGGAGGGAGTAAATAAAAACATTTACCGGAATCAAAGAGATCCACTGCTTTACGATTTGCATTATTTGAAACAGTCACATTGGCATAATGACAGCTTGTATATAATGCTAACTAAACTAAACACACAAAACCAAAGGAAACTGAATAGTAACTTCCTTCCACCTTGGTTTCCATAACGATATCCACATCTAGCCAAACCCTGACTCAGCATGCCTAATACGGCAATAATATATAGAACCTATAACTGTTTCCAGTGATTAAATAACTTTACCCAAATAAAAATTACTGCAGGAGAAACTAGCCAGCTAAGACATCCTATGGTCAAGACCCTGTATCGGTTTAACCTTTTACTGCAGTGGGCTAAATCAAGGTCACACAGAGTGTTTCTTGGTAGTTTTACACAAATCTACTTTACAACAAAAGTATACACCTCACACACATGGTTATGGGTTTAAGAAAAATAAGACAACGTTACCATGTCAGATATAGAGTTGAAATGTATACAATATTGAGTAAAGCATCCCAATATTAAACTTTATATCCATCACAGAAGAGTGAAATATAACAAAACCGTTTGACATAGAAACACAAGATATTCAGCGTGTTTTTTCAAATAATCTTTAGAAATTATGAACATTTTTAATAACATTCCACTCATTAGGCCAGTAGGTCATTTGACTGCATAAAAACACTTCTAAAAACTACCCTAACCAGAAACCGTGGATAGATGGAAGCATTCACGCAAAACTGAAAGCGAGAACCATCGCATTTAACCTTGGCATTGTGAAAGGGAATATGGCTGAATACAAAGTTATTCCCTCTGTAAAGCCATCAAACAGGCAAAATGTCAGTTTAGAGACAAAGCGGAGTCGCAATTCAATGGCGCAGGCACGAGACCTATGTGGCATGGTCTACAGGCAGTCACGGACCACAAAGAGAAAACCAGCCACTTCGATGATACCGACGTCTTGATTCCAGACAAGTTAACCTGTTGCTTCTACTCGGGACGCTTGCGTCCCAACTAGAGCTCTGGAAATGCAAATGCGCTACGCTAAATGCTAATAGTATTAGTTAAAACTCAAAAGTTCATTAAAATACACATGCAGGGTATCGAATTAAAGCTACACTCGTTGTGAATCCAGGCAACAAGTCAGATTTTTAAAATGCTTTTCGGCGAAAGCATGAGAAGCTATTATCTGATAGCATGCAACACCCCAAAAGACCCACAGGGGACGTAAACAAAATAATTAGCATTTCGGCGTTACACAAACCGCACAATAAAATAGAAAACATTCATTACCTTTCACCATCTTCTTTGTTGGCACTCCTAGATGTCCCATAAACACTATTTGGGTCTTTATTTCGATTAAATCGGTCCATATAAAGCCTAGATATCGTTATATGTAGACTGTGTGATAAACGAAAAAAACATTGTTTCAAAACGTAACGTCATTTTTTTAAATTCAAAAAGTCGACGATAAACTTTCACAAAACACTTCGAAATACGTTTGTAATGCAACTTTAGGTATTAATAAGCGATAAAATTCATCAGGAGGCGATGTAAAGATCATTAGCTGTCCGTCTGGAAAAATGTCCGGCTAGAAACTCAACGAAAATATCCGGTCCTAGACCGGAGGAGATACGGTGTCCTGTATGTGTTTGACCAAGAAAAAACTCGAAGGGAAATGACAAGACTCTAGACACCGTGTGGAAGCTGTAGGTACTGCAACCTCAGTCAATTAATTGTGGTTCACGTTTATCAATGGGTTCAAGTAGCGCATGGATATATTTTCCCCATTTTCAGTGATCAGTTTTTCCTGTGCTTTTCGATGTAAATGCCGTTCTGGTAAAGCCACAGCAGTGATTTAACCAGTTTTTTAAACGTCTGAGTGTTTTCTATCCACACAGACTAAGCAAATGCATATACTATATTCCTGGCATGAGTAGCAGGGCGCTGAAATGTTGCGCGATTTTTAACAGAATGTTCAAAAAAGTAGAGGGTCGACTTAAGAGGTTAAACACCTTCTTCACCCGCTTTGATGATAACACAGTGCCACTGAAGCTGCCCACTACCAAGGACTGTGGGCTCTCCTTCTCCATGGCTGACGAAAGACATTTAAGCGTGTTAACCCCCCGGAAGGGTTAAAACGCCTCCTCCTCAGCCGCTTCCTCAGAGCATGCGCAGACCAGCTGGCTAGAGTATTTACGGACATATTCAATCATCCCTATCCCAGTCTGTGGTTCCCACATGCTTCAAGATGTTCACCATTGTTCTTGTTCCCGAAAGCAAAGGTAACTGAACTAAATGACTATCGCCATGTAGCACTCACTTCTGGCATCATGAAGTGCTTTGAGAGACTAGTCAAGGATCATATCGCATCAACCTTACCTGACACCGTAGACCCACCTTAATTAGCTTACCGCCCCAATAGATTCACAAACAATGCAATCGCCATCGCATTGCACCAGGCCCAATCCCATCTGGACTAGAGGAATATGTAAGAATGTTGTTTATTCACTATAGCTCAGCATTCAAAACCATAGTACCCTCCAAGATCATCATTAAGCTTGAGGCCCTGGGTCTGAACCCCTCCCTGTGCAACTGGGTCCTGGACTTCCTGACGGGCCGCCCACAGGTGGTGAAGATAGGGAACAACACCTCCACTTCGTTGATCCTCAACACTGGGGCCCCACAACAATGCATGCTCAGCCCCCTCCTGTACTCCCTGTTCACCCATGACTGTGTGGCCACGCACGCCTCCAAATCAACCATCAAGTTTGCAGATGACACAACAGTAGTAGGCTTGATTACCAACAATGACGAGACAGCCTACAGGGAGGAGGTGAGGGCCCTGGGAGTGTGGTACCAGGAATATAACCTCTCACCCAACATCAACAAAACAAAGGAGCTGACTTCAGGAACAGCAGTGGGAGCATCCCCTATCCACATTGAAGGGACCGCATTAGAGAAGGTGGAAAGCGTCAAGTTTCTCAGCGTACGCTTCACTGACAAACTGAGATGGTCCACCCACACAGACAGTGTGGCGAAGAAGGCGTAACAGTGCCTCTTCAACCTCAGGAGGCTGAAGAAATTTGGCTTGGTACCTAAAACCCTCACAAACTTTTACAGATGCACATTTCAGAGCATCACATTGGGCTGTTTCACCCCGTGGTATGGCAACTGCACTGCCTGCAACCCCTGGGCTCTCCAGAGGGTGGTGTGGACTGTTTTTCAGTCTCTCGGTCCCAGCTTTGATGCACCTGTACTGACCTCGCCTTCTGGATGATAGTGGGGTGAACAGACAGTGGCTCGGGTGGTTGTTGTCCTTGATGATCTTTATGGCCTTCCTGTGACATCGGGTGGTGTAGGTGTCCTGGAGGACAGGTAGTTTGCCCCCGGTGATGCGTTGTGCAGACCTCACTACCTTCTGGAGAGCCTTACGGTTGGGGGCGGAGCAGTTGCCGTACCAGGCGGTGATACAGCCCAACAGGATGCTCTCGATTGTGCATCTGTAGAAGTTTGTGAGTGCTTTTGGTGACAAGCCAAATTTCTTCAGCCTCCTGAGGTTGAAGAGGCGCTGCTGCGCCTTCTTCACGATGCTGTCTGTGTGGGTGGACCAATTCAGTTTGCCTGTGATGTGTACGCCGAGGAACTTAAAACTTACTACCCTCTCCACTACTGTTCCATCAATGTGGATAGGGGGGTGTTCCCTCTGCTGTTTCCTGAAGTCCACAATCATCTCCTTAGTTTTGTTGACATTGAGTGTGAGGTTATTTTCCTGACACCACACTCCGAGGGCCCTCACCTCCTCCCTGTAGGCCGTCTCGTCATTGTTGGTAATCAAGCCTACCACTGTTGTGTCGTCCGCAAACTTGATGATTGAGTTGGAGGCGTGCGTGGCCACGCAGTCGTGGGTGAACAAGGAGTACAGGAGAGGGCTCAGAACGCACCCTTGTGGGGCCCCAGTGTTGAGGATCAGCGGGGTGGAGATGTTGTTGCCTACCCTCACCACCTGGGGGCGGCCCGTCAGGAAGTCCAGTACCCAGTTGCAAAAAAGGGTTTATAACCTATTTTACAGATTACAGAAGTAACATGAGCACACATTAAGTTGAGCAATTGCATTTACTGGTCACTTACTGTATGTTCCCAGATACCACCCACATATCCACATACCTGTAAGTAGTATAGTGAACTTCAAGAGCACATAGTCTTTACTCAATGCCAGTATATGCAGAATGAGAGTCCATTGTCAATGGTACTTCTTCCCACCAACATTATAAAGTTTTAATGTGGTGCATGAGATTGCTTTAAAGTAGTACATTAGATCAAAGCCATCAAACAGTATATGGACCTGGGTTCCTGTGCAGTGCTGTCACCAGATGCCTCATTTACTGGGCACGATATTGATTATACTTGGCATAGCCGTACAAGAACAAACAATATGATTTAAGTAGACCGAATTCCCTGTTTTACTGCTTCCATGAGAGTAATGTATAAGCAGTAGTGTAGGTGGTTGGTCATCTTATCGTATGTGACATGTGTCTTATCACAAAATGTGGTTTTGTGGCAGTTTAGGAAACAGTTCATTACTGAGTAATTTCACATGAAAACATATTTACAATACTTCCCATTTTACAATACGTTCCATTTTACAATACGTGTCCCAAATACCTTTGTATTTACATAGTAGTTACATGGTAGGTACACATTGTTACATATTACAACTGTTATTATCTTTGGGGATATGGCAGTGTTTTCCATCAGTACATGGAGTAGTCAGCCAAATAGAAAAAAGTAGCCAACAAGGGAGTTCCTGCTGGGGGGGTACAGGGAGTCATGCACCCAGTGATTATTTGTTGTTGTTGCAGAACAAGCTGCATTTTGGTGGCCAGTGGTACATTCTATTGCCTTGATTCCAACCCAAAATACATAGCTATATTATGCAATACTTTAACCTCTAGTGACTACCCATCCCGCATGCGGGAGCGTAATCATCGACTGACACTAATTAGCATAACGCAACGGACATAAATATTCCTAGAAAGTATCCCTATTCATGAAAATCACGAATGAAATATATTGAGACACAGCTTAGCCTTTTGTTAATCACCCTGTCATCTCAGATTTTCAAAATATGCTTTAGAGCCAAAGCTAGACAAGCATTTGTGTAAATTTATCGATAGCCTAGCATTTTGTCCAACTAGCAGCAGGTAACTTGGTCATGGAAATCAGAAAAGCAATCTAATTAAATCGTTTACCTTTGATGAGCTTCGGATGTTTTCACTCGAGACTCCCAGTTAGATAGCAAATGTTCCTTTTTTCCAAAAATATTATTTTTGTAGGCGAAATAGCTCCGTTTGTTCTTCACATTTGGCTGAAAAATCGCCTAGAAATTGCAGTCACGAAAACGCCGAAAAATATTCAAAATAAGCTCCATAATATTGACAGAAACATGACAAACGTTGTTTATCATCAATCCTCAAGGTGTTTTTCAAATATCTATTCGATAATATATCCGCCGGGACAATTCGTTTTTCAGTGGGACCGATTGGAATAATGGCTACCTCTGTATATTACGCGAGAGTCACTCTGGGAGCCATCAGGTGACCACTTGCGCAATGTAGCCGCTTACGTGTATTCTTCAACATAATTGCGTAAAACTACGTCACAATGAGTAATCTGGTTGATAGCCCATTCACTGCTCAATAGGGACGCATTGGAACGCAGCGCTTTCAAAACATGAGGCACTTCCTGGTTTGGATTTTTCTCAGGCTTTCGCCTGCAACATCAGTTCTGTTATACTCACAGACAATATTTTTACAGTTTTGGAAACGTTAGAGTGTTTTCTATCCTAAGCTGTCAATTATATGCATATTCTAGCATCTTGTCCTGACAAAATATCCTGTTTAATACGGGAACGTTATTTTTTCCAAAAATGAAAATACTGCCCCCTAGTCACAAATTAACAACTTTATTTTACCAATTCATTGTGGAGTCCAAAAACATGACTTTACAATTCAAATTACTGGAAATGTATGAATTCAGTGTGTTGTTCGTTGTTTTGGATATCGTCTAGGCCTATACAATCAGGACTGTTGTCTAAGTAACATGAAACCGGTCTTTTCTTGAGATTAAAGTCATATTTACAGTTTTACTGTAAAATGTGAATTGCCAAATATGTTTTTTCTTCAAATGATGTATTCTATTCTCTCTGCTGCTGTGGACACTTAGCATCCCTTACCACAAACGAGCTGTCTGCTGGATGCACATTGCCTGAGCCCACACTTACCCACACGAGGTCCTCTTAGCGAAAAATACACTTTTAATTACACGGGAAAACTTAACTTCAGTCAGAGACGATACGCTCTGCACTGTTACGCACATGTCTGATGATACGGGTTTGTCAGGAAACATACAGGTTAATTACATTTCATCCAGCGCTCTCTCCCTTTCTGTCTCTCTCCTCACTATCTCTCTCTCTCTCTGTGTCAATCTCTTTCACTCTCTCTGTCTGTCTCTCTCAACATATGCACAATTGAAAGCTTAAATCACATAATGAAAGAGAGGAAAGAAGATAGTGCTCATTTCTCTGTCGTGACAACTTTCTATTTGTTTTCTTCCTATCAAGATATATTTTTTCATGTCTGATGTGACAGATGATGGCTCAGGCATAGCTGTGGCATTCGATTCCATCAGGAAAAGGGACTGCGAGATTATATAGCTGCGAGGAATCCACTTTTTCTGCCAGGCATCCAGATTGATGGTGTCATAAACTATTAATTATGCCTCTGATGTACTCGAGTTGGAGATAGCAGAGCGTGAGTCCAAAAACAATTCAAGTGTTAGTCACTGGCACATATGAGAATAAAATGCTGAATACTTATGGTAATTGTAAGATAAACAACACATTTTGTTTGTTTCAAGATATTGTAATGTCTTTTGTCTAATATATTCCCACGTGTGGAGGAAAAGCCATACACAACAGTTAAGTACCAGGGTTTTCAAATGAGCTGTTTAAGATATGCAATAAAGAGGCTATTAGTACTGCGCTACAGTGAACTCCAAAAGTATTGAATGACTATATCAAGCTTGTGAAATTACAAAATATATTATATACCACTCATTTCTATTGGGCACAAAATAATCTGAAACACAACCAAAATAAACAGGAAATGCATCCAACAAATGTGTAGAGTCACAAGCTTGATAGTCATTGTGTGCTATGAATAGGGGACCAAATTCTTAACTTTTTACTACTTTAATACATAACTGAATATGTCGCAATACTTTTATTCTCCTAAAATGGGGAGACTATGTACAAAAATTGCTGTAATTTCTAAACTGTTCACCCGATATGGATAAAAAATACCCTCAAATTAAAGCTGACAGTGCACGTTAACCTCATAGTCACTGTATCATTTCAAATCGAAAGTGCTGGAATACAGAGCCAAAAAAAACAAAATGTCTGCCACTGTCCCAATACTTTTGGATTTTTCATGTACTCTTTAAGAAAACAATGGCATTTATGAAGTGCATACCATGAATAGCCACAGAGGCCCGTCACTACCAGGCTTAAATGGTACTGTGTATGGTGCCCAGACCTTAGTGTCATGGTTTTTACCATTCGATTTAAGTGTAATCTGTAAAGGTAATTGTTCACATTAGCCATGCGTTACAGAAGGCTGGTTGGTATGTGTGGTTGCATGGATAGCAGGCAGTGTCAGAATGATGGCTGTCAAGGCACAGGCATGGGGATATACACACCATAATTTCTGGCCACTGCCCTACTATAACACACACACACACACACACACACACACACACACACACACACACACACACACACACACACACACACACACACACACACACACACACACACACACACACACACACACACACACACACACACACACACACACACACACACACACACACACACACACACATATATATACACACACACACCTATTACTTGGAATTGCCTTGGAAATGCCTGCGCATGGTCTGGAAGGACCTCATTGTGAGGAGGATGCTTGGCGTAGCCTGTGCTGGTGCAGCTGCCTTGGTGGTCGTGCTGGCCGTGATGACAGCTAAGGGGCTGTTAGTGCATAAAATGTTACCTCCACCCAGTAACAAATGGGCACACCTATGCATTGCACACACACATAGCACACATGCACATACACATTCATGCATGTAAATGTGCATATGCATGTAGGTGCTTGGATATAAACACATGCATGCACACATATGCACACGTACCCACACAAACTCATTGGGATCATGACCTCATCTGGCATCTCTCATGGCCAACACTGGCAAGTGTCAGTCCTTCCTCCGACCTTAATTCCGTACAGCAATAGTTTGTTAATAGCCCTGCTGCCTTTTCACGAATAAAGAGATGCCTTGTTGAGTATTTCAGATGGGGGACCAATAAGTTTTAATGCTGTTCTCTGGAAGAATGGCTCAAACATTGATTTTGTGAGAGAATATGAGAAAGAGAGAAAAACATCAAGTAGGCCTACATTGAAAATATTTTTTTCTTTGAACGCTCTGTATTTCAGTTTCATATTGGAGTGTAGCCTGGTGAATCAAAAGGGCTTGAAATAGTATGATGCAGACGAAATGTTGTATGGCAGTGGTCATATCTTCAAGAGCCATTCTGTGACACAAAAGGTACATTTTGAGTTATTATTTTCCCATTCTGTGGTGCTCCCCTGTATAACACTCTCAGCATATAGCATTTAACCGTGTTCAATGATGGCACCATTTGGTGGAAGTGCCAGACATACTTTTGAGATTGCAGGAATGTGTGTGCATGAATGCATTGTCATGACTGTCCACAACAATCAAAATAAGTCAGATCAGGTTTGCAATGAATAACTTCACTCAGACCGCCTCTCATACGCAGAGGGTGGGAATGAACTAGACAGGATTAACAACTCACGTCCTGATGTAAATCAATGGGAGAAGATTCAGGTCTCCCTCTCCAATATTCACCAAAGGAATGTCCTTTGTCTCAACATACCTTTTTCCCACTGTAAAACGTTCAAAAGCAACTACAGGAACAATATTTCTAACATATAACGTGGGGAATGGTCAGAGGCTATAGAACACTAATGTAATTTTGTTTGTTATTTGGTGATGTCATTAAAAATGTTATGAAGGAGATACTGTAACTTGAAAAGTATACCCACTACATGGATAAATTTTTGTTAAGAGAGGGATGCGACTTGAGAAACTATGAGAGTTAATTGTTTTACATGACTTTGTACAAGAGACAAGTCACACCCCCGAGTGAGGTCAGAGAGTGTGTCAGCCTGACGGAACCGCCCCTTTCGAACAAACTGTATAAATGATGAGTCAAGAAATGAACATTCCATAGCAGAAAAGCATCAAGCTACAGCTGCACGTTTAAAGTGGTTTGAACCTTGAATATCAACACAAGGGGAGACGATAAACTCACCTCCTGGACCATCGCTGGTACGGCTGATTAGCTGAGTAAAGTACTAAGATACTAAGTAAAGTATCTTCAAAAGCTAATTTAAGTAGGACCATTATACTGCCCTGTTCAAACCATTGTATTACGCTACTCTCATCACCCCACTTGGAACCATCACCCCACTTGGAACTCTCTTCAAAGGATCTTTAAGAGCGAATGGAAGGAAAGTAAACTCTGTAGTTCTGTTCAGAACTACAAAACAAGTATCAGGACACCGGACAAATACAGATAAGAACAACAGTAGATTCTGGAACACTTTTGGACAATCAGAGCCTTACAAGCGTGTTGCAAAAAGGCCCATCTCCTTTTCCAAGAGGGCCCTGTGCACCAAGAGAGACCCATGGCGGACCCAGGCATTTTACGTAAATACTGTCATGATTTCTTACCCAAAGCGAGCGGCGGTTTGTGTGCAAAGTATACGGTTCCTGTACCAAGCAGCCGTATCTCTTTTGTAACAAGCAGCCATATTGTTGTCATTCCGCTAGGGACCTGTTTTTAACATATTAAGTGTATATGTTTATCCCGTGTTACCATTTAATTAGCTAGTAAATAAATAATAAAACCAATTTGTGTAGTACTGAATCATAAGTAAGACTCATTTTTTGCAGATGAAGGAGGTTACGACTGTTCAGAAAGATGATATGATATGAGGTTATGATTAATAAGTTGACTGTTTAAAGATGTGATTGGTTAAAACCTTTCAGAGTTTAATTCGGGAGATGATAACTATTTAAATAACCACTCTTGTGGTGCCCCAGATCCTAATGAGTTAATTGTTACAGGATTCATTTAATCAGGTAGCAATTAAACGTAGTTTGGTATGTAAAAGTACCTAACCTCAAGTAAAAGTAAAAGTACCTCAAGTAAAAGTAAAGGTCACCTAGTAACATTCTACGTGAGTAAAAGTCTAAAAGTATTTGGTTTAAAATGTACTTAAGTATCAAAAGTAAAAGTATAAATAATTTTAAAATCCTTATGTTACGCAAACCAGATGACACAATTGTATTTACGGATAGCATGGGGCACAGTTCAACACTCAGACATAATTTACAAACAAAGCATTTGTGTTTAGTGAGTCTGCCAGATTAGAGGCAGTAGGGATGACCAGGGATGTTCTCTTGATAAGTATGTGAATTAGACAATTTTTCTGTCCTGCTAAGCATTCAAAGTGTAACGAGTACTTTGGATGTCATTGGAAAATGTAATTAGCAAAAATGATTTCTTATTTTCTATAGGAATGTAATGGAGTAAAAGTAGAAGTCAAAAATATAAATAGTAAAGTAAAGTACAGATACCCCAAAAAACTACTTAAGTAGTACTTAAAAGTATTTTTACGAAAGTACTTTACACCACAGGTCACGTGTATTAAGAAAGCTTTGCTGACAAGCATGAGCATCTCTGATGTGTTTGTGTCTAAGTGTGTGGGTCAGTGTGAAAGCATGTGTGGGTCAGTTTGTGTGGGGACCAGAAGTCCAACTGGGGACATTTTGTTAGTCCCTACAAGGTCAAATGCTATTTCTAGGGGGTTTAGGGTTAAGGGTCAGGGTTAGGAGCTAGGGTTAGTTTTATGATTATGAGCTAGGGTTAGGTTTAGGGTTAAGGTTAGAATTAGGTTTAGGGTAAGGGTTAGGAGCTAGGGT
Source organism: Oncorhynchus nerka (assembly GCF_034236695.1). Taxonomy (NCBI): domain Eukaryota; kingdom Metazoa; phylum Chordata; class Actinopteri; order Salmoniformes; family Salmonidae; genus Oncorhynchus; species Oncorhynchus nerka. The sequence goes on along the minus strand of NC_088408.1, from coordinate 43,185,189 downwards.
GAGTTTTATGATTATGAGCTAGGGTTAGGTTTAGGGTTAAGGTTAGAATTAGGTTTAGGGTCAGGGTTAGGAGCTAGGGTTAGTTTTATGATTATGAGCTAGGGTTAGGTTTAGGGTTAGGGTTAACTCTTTGACGCAGACAATGACATATTTGTGATCAGTGTTGAGTGGTCCCTGCAGCGTATCATGGCAAATATGGTATTGAAACAGTAGCAACAGTGTGTATGATGCAAAAAACATGTCTAAACAGCATTGTTGTCTGAACAACATCTAAGCAATGTTTTATACTGATTGAAAATAAAGGTCTTCAACATTATTCCTCAGTTTCACCTTTTATTGTTAAAGATAAATGCGAATTACATCACCCAAGCATCACATGAAACACATCCACAGTAAAAAACACATTCCATAAAACAGTCTAAATAGCAGGTTGCGCTTGCAAAAAAACAAACATAAGTTAGCAACCGGTCAGCTAGACTTGTTTACAATGTACCACATCTCTGGTGTGGAAAAGGGAGAATTGCAATGTTGTTTAGAAAAGAGATACAGTATGCGTCAGCTAATCTAACAGCAGCCAACTTCCTTATGATGGAAGCCATGTTTGTTTATGTTTGACATGCGAAAACTACTTTATCCCAGAATGCCATTCACTATAAGACGCAAATAAACGAAGTCAAAGAAGGCTGTGCCCATTGTCCTAAAAATATCAACTTAGTTTGGCCACTTTTCAGCATATTACATATCTTCAATATGCTTGTTACAGCGCATATTGGTGTAAAAGGGAAGCTCTCAAAATGGGTTAACATTACCATCAGTGAAATGTATACCTTCCTGGTTACGGTGCTACTGATGGTGAAGAAGGGCTATGTGAGAGCCTACTAGAACACTGAGCCCATGCTGCAGATACCTTTTCCCCCAACCTTTTCTCCCAAGACCGCTTCCTTGTTTTGCTGATAGTGCTCCACTTTGTGAACAATGCCCCTGCCAACCTCGCCGACCCCCTTCTATGAAATTAGGATATCCTGGGCAGCTTGACCAGGCATGTGGAGTGGTTGTGCCTTACAAGAACATGTGCATTGATCAGTCTCTCACGGCTTAGAAAGAGAGGCTTGCATTCCGTGAATACATCCCATCAAAGCGCCACAGATTTGAAGTCAAGTTCTTTGTTTTATGTGACTGTCTGACAGGATATGTGCAGGACCTAATCATCTACACCGGCACCACCTCAGGTATAAGGCATGTTGAGGGTCTTGCCATTTCTGGATCAGTGGTGATCACCATGCTGCAGCCTTAACTCAGAAAGGGGCAAACTGTATTTGTGGTACAGTACCCTACCCTTTTACAGTACCGTTTGAGGGAGAACACAGGGGCTTGTGGAAAATGAGCAAGGAGGAGGTAGATTTCCAAACAAACGGGGAGATATTGGCAGTAAATTGGCAGTTGACAAAGTGGACATGCAGAACAGTTTTGTTTCGTGTGCCAGAAAGTCCCTTAAATGGTACAAGAAGCTATTTTTCAACCTAATAGATATAGCTCTCGTCAACGGCCACATTGTCCACCAGCAGGTCACAGGACAGGTGATCTTGTATCAGCAGTACAGGATAAACCTGATGCGACAGCTCCTTGAGGACTACCACACTCCTTGTCGTCCGTCAGTTGGGGACAGGCTTGCCTCTGACAATCCTCTACGCCTCACTGATGCCACTTCCCCAGCGATGTTCCTCAGACCACCCTGCAAGGGAAAAGCACAAGGAGGCATTGCAAGGTCTGTTTAATATCTACCCGACGACAGAAGCAAAGGAAGGTGACTAAGTACATGTGTGAGCCTTGTAACACATCCTTGTGTGCAGTTCCTTGCTTTGACGAGTACCACACCTTGAAGCACTACAAAGTGGAAAGTGGGCCTATAGTGCCTGATACAATTTTTGCTTTATGCTAATATTCAAATTTAAATTATCTTTAAAAGTATTGAAATGTATGACTTGAGGTATTTGATGTATAGTGGATGAGGGGGTATTAGAGAAATGTTCTTAAAAATAAAAAGATAGAAAAGTAGCATGTTTCTTTACCTGAAATTAAATACTTTGTTTGACTCCTGGGCTTCATTTCTGAAATAAAACAGAAAAAGGAAGCATGTAATCAAATTGTATTATCCCTTGATTTGTAATGCATTCTCGTAATTATGTTAAATCAATTTCAATCAAACTTTTCAAAATCACATTTTCCTTAATTAACCAACAACTTTTAACCTAATCTATAGACTACTGTAGATTAAAGAGCATAATTTGAGTTTTCCTGGGGATATACTGTATTGTTAGTAATAGTTAAGTTTCTAAAAATTTAACCACGTTTTGGAAGGAGAGCAATAACTGGTCCACCCACGTAACAAAGCAAAACCTGTCTAGCTCGTTAGTTTCTCTCATGCCATGGTCTCTGCATAAAATATAGCTGATTCAATATGATCACCCTATCACGACTCAGGACATGACCCAGATGCAGACACAGAAGTGTACAGTTAGTACAGTTCTCAGCTGATTTATTCTAAACATGGGGCAGTCAAAGGGGAGGTCGAGGACAGGCCATGATCAGGCCATGTTCAGGTCAACGTCAGGCAGGTGCAGGACAGCAGGCAGGCTTGGGGTAAGGGCAGGCAGAATAGTCAGAACCGGAGAAACTAGGAAACATAACTTGAGAAAAAGGAAGACGGGTAAGGACACTGGTTAGACCTGACAAGACAAGATGAACCGGCAACAGACAAACAGAGAACACAGGTATAAATGCACCGGGAATAATGGGAAAGATGGGCGACACCTGGAGGGATGTGAAAACAAGCACAAAGACATGTGAAACAGATCAGTGTGACACACCCACACAATTGTGTTGCTTTCATGACTTGATCCACCACCCTGTTCACATTCTCCTCCGCCGCGACCAGGCTAAAACCTATCCAAGCCATAATACTCACTACATTTGATGATTGTGAAATATCTTCCTTGAAATATCTTCCTTGTGAGGCAGGCATCGGTAGACTACATGTCCAGGGGTGTAAATAGGACATGATGATGAAATGTAGCCACCGCTGTAGCCTAGTTTTTTCAGGGGAGAATAAATTAAATATATTTTTTTAATGAATTATTATTATTTTAAAATGATTTAGGATGCCTGCATTTCCCAGCCTTAGAAATGGTGGGCATATGTAATAGGCCCCTTTACGCTAATTGTTTTAAATATATATTTGGGGGACCAATAAGGCAAGGCAGTTAAGAACAAATTCTTATTTACAATGATGGCCTACCGGGGAACAGTGGGTTGTTCCAACCTTAATTACAAAACTGTTTTCTTATGATCATTTAACCTTTTAAAATTATAAACTTGAATTAGCTAACACAACATGCCATTGGAACAGAGGAGTGATGGTGGCTGATAATGGGCCTAAGTATGCCTATGTAGATATTCCATAAAAAATGTGGCGTTTCCAGCTACGAAAGTCATTTACCACATTAACAATGTCTACAATGTATTTCTGATCAATTTTATGATATTTTAAAGGACAAAAAAATGTGCTTTTCTTTAAAAAACAAGGCATTTTCTAAGTTTCTAAAAAAGAACTCACGCTGCAAGGGACGTTATTATTATTTAGCACTTACGCGTCAAAAGGTAAAGTTAAGTTTTTGGGGTTAGGGTTAAGGTTAGGGTAATGGTTAGAGTTAGATTCTGGGTTATGGGTTAAGGAAAATTGGATTTTGAATGGGACTGAATTGTGTGTCCCCAGAAGGTTAGTTATACAAGACTGTGTGTGTGTGTGTATGTTTGTGTTCTTGCCTGCGTGTGGGCGTGCATGCACAAGCATTTGGTTCAACTGTGTCTAGACCATATTCAGTGCATTCAGAAAGTAGCCACACCCCTTTACTTTTTACACATTTTGTTGTTACAAAGTGGGATTAAAATTGATTTAATTGTCATTTTTGGTCAACAATATACAAAATACTCTGTAATGTCAAAGTGGAAGAAAAATGTGTAAAACTTTTATGAAAAATACAACTCTAATATATCTTGATTAGATATATATTCAACCCCCTGAGTCAATACATGTTAGATTCATCTATGGCAGCAATTACAGCTGTGAATTCTTCTCAGTAAGTCTCTAAGAGCTTTCCACACCTGGATTGTGCAACACTATTGATACACCATGCAAAGTTTAATAATAACACCATGCTCAAACGGATATTCAATGTCTGCTTTTTTATTTTTACCCTTCTACACTTCTTTGCAAGGCATTGGAAAACCTCCTGGTCTTTGTGGTTGAATCTATGTCTGAAATTCAATGCTCGACTGAAGGACGTTACAGATAGTTGTGAGTGTGGGGTATAAAGATGAGGTAATAATATTATATATCATGTTAAACAATATTATTGCACACAGAGTGAGTCCATGCAACTTATACTCCTGAACTTTTTTAGGCTTGACATAACAAAGGGGTTGAATACTCATTGACTTAAGACATTTCAGCTTTAAAAGTTTTATTAATTTGTAAATATTTCGGTGGACAAAATCCACTTTGACGTTATGGGGTATTGTGTGTAGGCCAGTGACCAAAACATCTAAATGTAATCTATTTTAAATTCAGGCTGTAACACAACAAAATTTGGAAGAAGTCAATGGGTATGAATACTTTCTGAAGGCCCTGTACATCTACATAGGGTTGAAGGGATTTATCATTTTTAGTGTGTGGGGGGATAATCCAGCCTGTTTGAAATGTGTTCAACCCCTGCTCACATATGGCCTTGTGTAGGGCCAGCTCACGTTCTGTAACAGTGTGGCCGGAGCCAGTGGCCAACCAAAATCTGAGTCTTTGCTCCATCTCCCGAAAAAAATGTGTTTGGCAAGAAGCGAGTCTTTGATGAAATGATCCATCCGGACTCCGAGAATATTTTGAGTTTCCAGTGTGTTGGGCCCCTTTTTCATTTCAGCTGCTCCACCATCTGAGAAGCAGATTTTCTTTTGTTTTCTCCTTTGTGTGGCGGAGCGTGAATTTAAACACAGACTTGCGAGCGCCTTTTATCGACACTCCCCTCTAGTTGGAAGCCAACAGCTCTCCCCCCGAGCTATAGACAAAGAGAAGGAGAGAGGGTCTTCCCGTGGTCTGTGAATAATATAAAGCTAACAAGAGCCTTCACTGTCAGACTTATCTTCTGGGACGTTTCTTGCCAAGATAGCCGAGAGATGGGTCAGATTCACAGCTGCTTGGAGTATTTTGGCATCCTTGGACAACCTTTAGGTTATGTTTGTGTGGATTTGGCAGTGGTCACTTGGGTGTGATTCCTCATTCGAGAGTCTGTCTAGACCAGCGATTCTCAACCTTTTTTGGTTACTGTACCCCAAATCATATTGTGCTCTGTTCGGAGAACCCACGAAGACTATTGATTGACAAACAGTCCACTCACTTTGGAAACCACTGGTTTGTAGCAGATGCTTTCCTAAATAAAGCAATCTCTATATTTTCTCATCCTTTCTTTTTTCATCTGGTCTTTCTGGATGTGAACAAGTTTCATGTGGTGTGACACAAAGAAGTACTGCCTCCCACTCATCCAAGTCACGCAGTACCATTTTGCAGAGGTGCCAAAACCACTTTTCAAGTTTTTGTGTACTGGTTTCTTTCATGACAATGTTTCTCTCTCCTCTCCTCCCTGGTCTAATTGCTGATGTTTCCCATGCTGTGTGTTTACTCTCGCTGTCCTTGGTGTGGCTGGGAAAGGGCTGGGGAGAGGGGGATGAGGGAGAAAAAGGATGGAAGGAAGAATCTATGTGGTGGACAAGTAAGAGAGACAGAGAGGGAGACAGGGAAAGAGGGAGGGATAGAATGAGGAAGGGAAGAGAGAGCTCCACTGTACACATGTTTGACAGAACTAATGGGAGAAAGCCGTCAGTGTGAGCCTGTTTGTGCATCCCTAACGGCGCTCAAGTAAACATCCTCTCAACGCAACCTGTCAGGACGGGCCGTTGTGAGAGAACATGGAGCAGACAGGCATCTTGTGATTGTTTGCTTCTAGCTCCTGTCTTGTGCACAGCCCATTACTGCATTGGCTTACGCCTCTCGTTTACTGCACTTCTTCTATATCTGCTCAGGGGCGGTGTGTGTGTTTTTGTTTGCATGTACAGTATGTTTGTGTGTGTGCGTTTGTGTGTGTGTGTTTGTTTGTGTGTGTGTGTGTGTGTGTGTGTGTGTGTGTGTGTGTGTGTGTGTGTGTGTGTGTGTGTGTGTGTGTGTGTGTGTGTGTTTGTGTGTGTGTTTGCATGTACAGTATGTGTGTGTCTTAGTGTATTTTATTTTATGCCCGGCTCCTTCGCACACTCCGCTTACAAGCTTGCATCATCTTCAAGACCCTGTTGCTGGCTTATGGAGCAGCAAGGGGAACTGCCCGTCTCTATCTTCAGGCTATGGTCAAACCTTAAACCTCAACCCAAGCACTCCATTCTGCCACCTCTGGTCTCTAGGCCCTCCCACCCACACGTGAGCCCAGTCAAAGCTACTCTCTGTCCTGGCACCACCATGGTGGAACAAGCTTCCCCTAAAAATAAATCCTAAGGGGCAATCCACCCCCCCCGAAAACATATAAAGACTTATCTTTTACTACTAGCACTGATTTTAATAATAAAATACTTTGTTGACGGAAAATGTACTTCAAATCTAACTTTATTTGTCACATGCGTCGATTACAACAAGTATAGACCTTACCGTGAAATGCTTACGCACAAGCCCTCAACCAACAGTGTAGTTCAAGAAGAGTTAAGAAAATATTTACCAAATAAACTAACATAAAAAATTATAAAAAGTAACACAATAAATTAACAATAACGAGGCTATATACAGGGGGTACCGAGTCAATGTGCGTAGGTACAGGTTAGTTTGTACATGTGGGTAGGGGTGAAGTGACTATGAACAGATAATAAACAGGGAGTAGCAGCAGTGTACAAAACAAACGGAGGGAGGGTGGTAAATATAAATACTCGGGTAGCCATTTGATTAATTGTTCAGCAGTCTTATGGCTTTTGGGGTAGAGGCTGTTAAGGAGCCTTTTGGTCCTAAACTTGGCGCTCCGGTACCGCTTGCTGTGCAGTAGCAGAGAAAATAGTCTATGACTTGGGTGACTGGAGTCTCCGCCTATTATATAGGTCCTGGATTTTTTTACATTTTTTATTTCACCTTTATTAAACCAGGTAGGCCACTTGAGAACATGTTCTCATTTACAACTGCGACCTGTTCAAGATAAAGCAAAGCAGTGCGACAAAAACAACAACACAGATTTACACATGGGATAAACAAACGTACAGTCAATAACACAATAGAAAAATTGGTATACTCTGTGTGCAAATGAAGTAAGGAGGTATGGCAATAAATAGGCCATAGTGGCAAAGTAATTACAATTTAGCAATTAACACGAGTGATAGATGTGCAGATGAGGTTGTGCAAGTAGAAATACTGGTGTGCAAAAGAGCAGAAAATCAAAAACAAATATGGGATGAGGTAGGTAGTTTGTTGGATGGGCTATTTACAGATGGGCTGTGTACAGCTGCAGCGATCGGTAAGCTGCTCTGACAGCTAATGCTTGAAGTTAGTGAGGGAGATACATCTCCAACTTCTGCGATTTTTGTCATTTTTGCCAATTTTGCAATGGATGGCAGGAAGCTTGGCCCCAGTGATGTACTGGGCCGTACGCACTACCCTTTGTAGCGCCTTACGGTCAGATGCCGTGCAGTTGCCATACCCGGCAGTGATGCAACCAATCAGGATGCTCTCAATGGTGCAGCTGTATAACTTTTTGAGGATCTGGGGACCCATGCCTCAAGCACTGCCTTAGACCGCAGCGCCACTCGGAAGCCCGTTTGATGGTTCCTCTGAGGGCATAGCGGGATTTCATATAAGCGTCCGGATTAGTGTCCTGCTCCTTGAAAGTGGCAGCTCTAACTTTTAGCTCGATGCGGATGTTGCCTGTTGGCAATTGTAGGGTCAGATTGGTCAAATTTGCCAAACGATCTTGATCGTATGTCATCTATTTTATTTTCCAATGATTGCGCTTTGGCCAATAGAACGGATGGCACTGGAAGTTTACTCGCTCGCCTACAAATTCGATGGAAGGCATCCCAACCTCCGCCCCCTTTTTCTCTATATTTTCTTCACGCAAATGACAGGGATTTGGTCCTGTTCCCGGGATAGCAGCATATCCTTCACGTCGGACTCATTAATGACAAAATAAATAATTTTCGAGGTGAGTAAACGCTATTCTGATGTCCAGAAGTTATTTTCGGTGATAACATTATTTACAAAATAAGTAAAAAGAAATAAGTTACGAACAACGCAAAAAAAATTACAAAATAACACAGTTTCTTAGAAGCAAGTAAAACGTCAGCGCCATTATTGCTAAGATTGTGATATGTTGTTGTCTCACCTAGCTAGCTTAAGATGAATGCTCTGGATAAGGGTGTCTGCTAAATGACTAAAATGTAAATGTAAAACTGTCCATAATGGATGCGGCTCAAATGTAACTCAAACTCAAAGTAAACTGTAAAAGTAAACTGTCTGTTACTCAGGCCCAGAAGCATATATTTGGATATATTTGGATAGAAAACACTCTAAAGTTTCCATAACTGTTAAAATAATGCCTGTGAGTATAACAGAACTGATATGGCAGGCGAAAACCTGAGGAAAATCCATCCAGGAAGTGGGTATTTTCAATTGACTGCCTATAGAGTATCTAATGGGTTAGGACCCAGATTGCAGTTCCTATTGCTTCCACTAGATGTCAACAGTCTTTAGACATTGTTTCAGGCTCGCTTTCTGAAAAATGAAGAAGAATGAGACATTTCTGTCAGTGGACTGTAGAACCATGCAGTGCTGGTTTGCGCATGGGTCTACAGTGCTGGTTTGTTTTTTATTTCTATTGAATACGCTATTGTCCGGTTGAAATATTGTCGATTATTTAGACAATTGACAACCTGCGGATTAATTATAAATATCGTTTGACATGTTTCGACGAACTTTACCGGTACTATTAGGATGTATTCATCTGCATGTTTTGACCGCCTTTGAGCCAGTGGATTACTGAACATCATGCTTCAACAAAACTGAGTTTTTAGGATATAAAGAGGGACTTTATCAAACAAAAACATTTATTGTGTAGCTGGGATTCTTGTGACTGCAACCAGATGAAGATCTTCAAAGGTAAGTGATTAATTTTACCGCTATTTCGGACATACGTGACTCCTCTACTTGGTTGTAAAATGTTTGTATGCTTTTGTAAGCGGAGCGCTGTCCTCAGATAATCGCATGGTATGCTTTCCCCATAAAGCCTTTTTGAAATCTGACAAAGTGGCTGGATTAACAAGAAGTTCCTCTTTAAGCCGATGTATAACATTTGTATTTTTTATGAATGTTTATTATGACTATTTCTGTATTTTGAGGTGGGTCGCTCCCGGAACTCCTGCGCCAGAAAGGTTCATTGAAATCCAGGTGACTACCTCATGAAGCTGGTTGAGAGAATGCTAAGAGTGTGCAAAGATGTTATCAAGGCAAAGGGTGGCTATTTGAAGCATCTCAAATACAAAATATATTTCGATTTTTTTAACACTTTTTTGGTTACTACATGACCAATGTGTGTTATTTCATAGTTTGGATGTCTTCAGTATTATTCTACAATATAGAAAACAGTCAAAATAAAGAAAAACCCTTGTATGAGTTGGTGTTCTAAAACTTTTGACAGGTAGTGTAGCTCTCTCTCGTGTGAAGCCATTGCCAACATTTGACAAACTATAAAATCACTCGGCCCCTGCTGTATCATCTGTTACTGTATGTATCGTCAATACAGCTCCTAGCTGAACTTGTCATTGTGTCTTTGCCTCTCTGATTAATATTCCTTGAGAAACGAGCTGGTGAGATATCAACTCATATTTTACAGGAGCTTACAGCCATAATGCACCATGCTCATCGCACCTCCATTACTCCCCTGCAACTGCACTTTAGAATGATATGGCGCGAAATTGTGTGGCACACCTTCCCCATTCCCTTGTGTGCTGTTTGGGAAGTGTGCCTCCACATCCCACAGATTCTATGGTGCATTATTCCTGCGTGTATTATGAATATTCTGGGGATTTCCCATGGCTTCGAATTACAGATTTGAGTTCCTTCCACTCAGGAAGAGTGATCCACAGCTGGGGCACTAAGGGATGGCAGAGTCTGGGGTGGAGAGAATGATAACAACATTGTTGACGAGGACAAGGGAATCCTCGATTGCATGGTGTAAATGAGGAGGAAGGGAGTCGATCTGGGTTCATATAGTGTGTTTTCTTTCAAGTACTGTGAGTATTTTAATTTAGCCTGCTCGGAATGCCAAATGGGTGAGGTTTGAACTTTGAAATTCTGGTGATCATATATGAAAAAAAAAAACACCATCTGAACCCAGGTCTGGTGTGTAGTAGCAATAATGAGGGTATTTTGTTTGTACCACTTAATGCCATATAGACTTCTGCTCCATTTAAAATGTTAGCAACAAATTGCAAAGTACAGTTGTTAAACCAAAGTACAGTTGTATTGCCAAATACATTTTTTAAGTTGAGTTCACCTGAATTGACAGAGCAAGAGTATACACAGTAATGGATACAGTTAGAAAAACACGGTAGCCTAAAGTGAGAGAGTACAGTACTCAACAAATCATCCTATAGCACTCATATAGCCCTCTCTCCTTGCTCAGGTATCCACCTACCACACATGTTTTATTGAAGCCAGAGCGGAGCTCCTTTGTGTGGTCAGTCACAGGTGCAGGGGAAATGGCTGCCTCTCACTGGGCCGTAACGAGTGTCAGGAGAAATTAAGGGGCTGGCGGAGACTGGCAACCCGAGCTGTCGAGTCGGCCAGGAAAAGTAACTTTTCTCTCCTGCTTTCAGATGAAGAACGGACAGGAGAGAGAAAGAGAGAGAGAGAGAGAGAGAGAGAGAGAGAGAGAGAGAGAGAGAGAGAGAGAGAGAGAGAGATGGCCGTGTCTCAAGCAGGTCACAGTTGGCAGGCCTTGCCTCTCTCACCTAATCCCTCACACTCCCAGAAGTGGATGACAGGTCCCTTTGTGCACACAACTCTGTGTAAATTTTTTTTTATGTCCCTCAGGAAACTTTGGTCAATGTTTTTTTTTCTCTCTTTGGAAGAAGAGTGTTTGAAGCAACGGATTGTGGAGTAGTGTCACGATCGTCTGAAGAAGTGGACCAAAGCGCAGCGTTGTTAGCGTACATTTTCCTTTATTTAATGTAAATGTCACCAACAAAACAAGAAACAAAGACATGACCATGCCGCTTACAAGGCCTATAGTGCCACTAACACAGATAACTTCCCACAATAACAAAAGGGAAAAAGACTGCCTAAGTATGATTCCTAATCAGAGACAACGATAGACAGCTGTCTCTGATTGAGAGCCATACCCGGCCAAAACATAGAAACACAAAACATAGAAATCAGAACATAGAATGCCCACCCAAATCACACCCTGACCAAACCAAATCGAGAAATAAAAAGGCTCTCTAAGTTCAGGGCGTGACAAGTAGAGTGTTGTTGTTTTCGAAATTGTTGCGGATATTGGATATAACTACATGTACATTCCGCACAAAGCAGTGCCAGGATCCTTATGCTGCGTCGGAATCAATGAGTTGTCAGACGATGACTCGATAGAAGTTGACACCAGATGTATGCGAGACAGTGAAAGGCTTCATATAGAGTTTGACTGGTCTGTATACTTATGGGTCTTTATACAAAAGACAATAATTTTTGTGAACATTCGATCTTCATAACAAAGACAAATACATTTCATTCGGAGAGAAAACAATGTAATACAGTATTTCCCGAACTCGTATCAATCCCTTCTTCACATTTATTTATTTTACTAGGCTGTCAGTTATTAAGAACTCATTCTTATTTTCAATGACAGCCTAGGAACAATGGGTTAACTGCCTTGTTCAGGGGCAGAAAGACAGATTTTTACCTTGTCAGCTCGGGGATTGGATTCGATCTTGCAACCTTTCTGTTACTAGTCCAATGCTGTAGCCACGAGGCTACCTGCCGCCCCTTCCACATGGAAGTGGACTACACTCCTTGATATCATTCCTGCATATAAATAAATGTGTATCCTGTCCTCATTAACTGATCTACAGTACCAGTCAAAAGTTTGGACACACCTACTCATTCAAGGGTTTTTCATTATTTTTACTATTTTGTAGAATAATAGTGAAGACATCAAAACCGTGACATAACACATATGGAATCATGTAGTAACCAAAAAAGTGTTAAACAAATCAAAATATATTTGAGACTTGAGAATTTTCAAAGTAGCCACCCTTGGCCTTGATGACAGCTTTGCACACAGTTGGCATTCTCTCAACCAGCTTCACCTGGAATGTTTTTCCAATAGTCTTGAAGGAGTTCCCACATATGCTGAGCAGTTGTTGGCTGCTTTTCCTTACTTTGCAGTCCAACTAAAAGCTAAACACAAGGTTAAGTATGTAGAAATTGTATGAACCTTTCCCAAGCATTCAGCATGCATGTCTTTCAATATACTGTATGTCAGGAAGACATACAGTGGGGAGAACAAGTATTTGATACACTGCCGATTTTGCAGGTTTTCCTACTTACTAAGCATGTAGAGGTCTGTCATTTTTATCATAGGTACACGTCAACTGTGAGAGACGGAATCTAAAACAAAAATCCAGAAAAATCACATTGTATGATTTTTAAGTAATTAATTAGCATTTTATTGCATGATGTAAGTATTTGATACATCAGAAAAGCAGAACTTAATATTTGGTACAGAAACCTTTGCTTGCAATTGCAGAGATCATACATTTCCTGTAGTTCTTGACCAGGTTTGCACACACTGCAGCAGGCTCTGGCTGGGCCACTCAAGGACATTCAGAGATTTATCCTGAAGGCACTCCTGCATTGTCTTGGCTGTGTGCCTAGGGTAATGGTCCTGTTAGAAGGTGAACCTTGCCCCTAGTCTGAGGTCCTGAGCACTCTGGAACAGGTTTTCATCAAGGATCTTCCTGTACTTTGCGCTCCGTTCATCTTTCCCTCTCCCTGTCCCTGCCACTGAAAATTATTCTCACAGCATGATGCTGCCACCATCATGCTTCATCATATGGATGGTTCCATGGTTCCTCCAGACGTGATACTTGGCATTCAGGCCAAAGAATTCAATCTTCATTTCAACAGACCAGAGAATCTTGTTTCTCATGGTCTTTAGGCCTTTAGTTGTCTTTTGGCAAACTCCAAGCAGGTTGTCATATGTCTTTTACTGAGGTGAGGCTTCTGTCTGGCCACTCTACCATGAAAGCCTGATTGATGGCCGTCCTTCTGGAGGGTTCCCCCATCTCCACAGAGGAACTCTGGAGCTCTGTCTGAGTGACCATCGGGTTATTGGTCCCCTCCCTGGCCAAGGCCCTTTAGAGGGACACAAGGAGAGACTCAAATGATGACACAGGAAGCAGACGGTTGAGCTCAAATATGTATTAATCCAAAGGATAGGCAAAAGGTAGGTCGGGGACAGGCAAGAGATCATAAACGGGGTCAGAGTCCAAAACAGTACCAGACGGCAGTCTCGAGGTCAGGCCAGGCAGGGGTTCAGAAACCAGATCCGAGTCCAAACAGTACAAGGGGATTTGCAGGCTTGAGGGCAGAACAGGCAGTGTGGTCAGGCAGGCGGGTTCGGAGTAAAGACAGGCAGGGATCGAAACCAGGAGGACTAGAACCAAAGACACTGGGAAAAAATAGGAGCAAGGAAAATCAAATCAAATGTATTTATTAAGCCCTTCTTACATCAGCTGATATCTCAAAGTGCTGTACAAAAACCCAGCCTAAAATCCCAAACAACAAGCAATGCAGGTGTAGAAGCATGGGAAAATGCTGGTTGACTTGGCAAACAAGACGAACTGGCACACAGAGACAGGAAACACAGGGGTATATACACACCGGGGATAATAAGCGACACCTGGAGGGGGTGGAGACAATCACAAGGACAGGTGAAATAGATCAGAGCATGACACCCTTCTGTTAGGAATGAGCAGCACAGGGGAACCCAAGAGCAGACTCAGACCAGAAAACAGGGATGAATGAACCAAGATATTTATTGTAACAGGGAGAGGTGAAGTGCAGATCCAGGGAAGTTTGGATGAGTTGTAGGAAACCAGATGTGGAGGCTGAGGTTGGAGTGAGCTGGGTTGGGACAGGGTAAACAGTTCCATAGGGGAATCCAAGGGAGTGATGTTGAGTTGAATCAAGAACAGGGTAGCAGGGTGGTGAGATGTGGAACAGGACACAGGGCCCAGGGTCAGAGCGACAAAAAAAAGTGAGAGGAGAAACAGCATCAGGCAAGGATGCAGGCACAGCAGGATACAGGATCTTAAATAATAACAAATAGCTAGAAGCATGACTGACTGAATGGAGATTACGATCTGGCTGAGTGGAAGTGGCAGGACTGAGTATTTGTAGAGGTCTTGATTATGGAACGGGTTGCAGCTGGTGGGGAACTGCTCTGTCTCTAGCCACACAATCACAGAGAGAGGGAGAGGGAGAGAGAACTATGGGAATGAATGCAGGTCAAGGAGACACCGGATGTCCAATAGGTGGTGTGGCAGGAGAAGATGTGACACCTTCTCTCCCAATTGCTCAGTTTGGCAGGGCGGGCCAGCTCTAGGAATAGTCTTAGTGTTTCCAAACTTCTTCCATTTAAGAATGATGGAGGCCACTGTGTTCTTGGGGACCTTCAATGCTGAAGACATTTTTGCTACCCTTCCCCAGATCTGTGCCTCAACACAACCATGTCTCAAAGCTCTATCTTTATGTACATATTCTTTATCCCTTTACACTTGTGTGTATAAGATAGTAGTTGTGGAATTGTTAGGTTAGATTACTTGTTGGTTATTACTGCATTGTCTGAACTAGAAGAACAAGCATTTCACTACCCTTGCATTAACATCTGCTAACCATGTGTATGTGAGAAATAACATTTGATTTGATTTTAAGGACAATTCCTTCAACCTCATGGCTTGGTTTTCCTCTGACATGCACTGTCAACTGTGGGACCTTACATAGACAGGTGTGTAGACAGGTGTGTGCTGTTCCAAATCATGTCCAATCAATTGAATTTACCACAGTTCGACTCTAGTCAAGTTGAAGAAACATCTCATGGAGGATCAATGGAAACAGGATGCACCTGAGCTCAATTTCAAGGCTTATAGCAAAGGGTCTGAATACTAAAGTATTTCTGTTAAAAATAAATGTATACATTTCCAAAAATTTCTCAAAGTGTTTTCGGTTTGTCATTATGGGGTATTTTGTGTAGATTGATGTGGAAAAACATAGAATAAGGCTGAAACATAACAAAATGTGGAAAAAGTCAACGGATCTAAATATTTTCCAAATGCACTGTAAACAAGTGTAAACTAACAGTGATACACTTACTTATGGGCCCATCCCAACAAGGCAGAGAGATTTTTTTTTAAATAGTAAAATAACAACACATGGAATAATCACAATGAGTAACAATAACTTGGCTATATAAACAGGGTACCAGTACCGAGTCGATGTGGAGGGGTACAAGGTAATTGAGGTAGATACAGTATGTACATGTATAGGTAGGAATAAAGTGACTAGGCAGCAGGATAGATAATAAACAGTAGCAGCTGCATACAGTATGTGATGAGTCAAAAGAGTGAAAAGGGGGTCAATGCCAGAGAGTTATATAGTTAATTAACAACATAAAATCGATGTCCGCTCCCCCTAGTTAAATTAGCATGAAAAAAACATCCCCATAATAATCTATCAGTTTAAGCTAGAGATATATTTTATTTTGCATTGATGCGTCTCAATTCCACCACATGCATTTATGTAACACTTCCGCATCTGTGGTGAAAGGTGACAGAGCGAGAGCAGTGTTTGTCAGAGTCATCCCGAAAATCGGTCTTCTCACAAAACAGTCTAAAGCTTCAGAATGGTTTTGCTTGGCCTCCTGAGTGGCGCAGTGGTCTAAGGCACTGCATCACAGTGCTAAGCTGTGCCGCTAGAGATTCTGGTTTGAGACCAGGCTTTGTCGCAGCCGGCTGAGACCGGTAGACCCGTGGGGAGAGACATTATTTGGCACAGTGCCGTCCATGTTAGGGAAGGTTTTGGCCGGCAGGGATGTTACTGTCCCATCCGCGCTAGCAACTCCTGAGGTGGGCCAGGCGCAATGCACGTTGACACGGTCACCAGGTGTACAGTGTTTCTCCCGACACATAGGTGCGGCTGGTTAAGCGGCATTGTGTCAACAAGCATGACGGCTTGGCTGGGTTGTGTTTCGGAGGCCGCATGGTTCTTGACCTTCGCCTCTCCCGAGTCTGTATGGGTGTTGCAGCGATGGGACAAGACTACCTACCAATTGGATACCACAAAATTGGGGAGAAAAGGGGTAACAAAAGACTCGAAAAATACATAAAGAACGTCTTTGCTCAACCTCTACCACAAAGTGCCTTAGGACTCGTTTGAAGTCGGTACAGCCGGTCTGCCAACTTCTTTCTGTAGCGTCTGATGAGTTGGCGCTACACACTAATATGACACCTCTGTGTAAAGGTGAGGCTCTCACAAATATTGGTTTGCTCTAGGATACACACAGGCCTCACAAGACTCCCCCGGAGGTCCCCCGGTACCAGTTAAAAAAATTATGGAAGTATACAATATATGGACACTCTTTAGCTACAAAAATAAAAGGTAAAAAAAAGGTTTCTTAACCTGGCGGTGATACAATCTTCGGCAAAATCATTCACAAGGGGATTACTGCAAAAATATTATTTGAAGATAACATGCATAGCATGTGTCTCCCGCAGAAAACCTTGCGTAAAATACTGAGGTAGCCATTTTTTTACCTTAAAACTGCAAAGATATTGTCTGTGAGTGCCACAGAACTGATGTTACAGGCGAAACCCAGATAAAAATCCAACCAGGAAGTGCCGCATTTTTTGAAACCGCCTCATGCCAATGACTCCTTATATGGCTGTGAATGAGCTACGAATGAGCTCACGTTTTCCACGTATTCCCCAAGGTGTCTACAGCATTGTGACGTCTTTTTAGGCATTTCCATTGAAGAATGGCTATAAGGGACCATATATAGCATGTGGTCACATGGTGTCTCCCGCAGAAAACCTTGCGTAAAATACTGAGGTAGCCATTTTTCCAATCGCTTCTTATGAGAAACCAATTGCCTCGACGGATATATTATCAAATATATATGTAAAAACACATCTGTCGATATTATGGAGCAAATTTTGAAAAAAGTTTGGCGTTATAGTTGTAGCATTTTCCTGTCGATTTCTCAGCCATGCATGATGAAGAAACGGGAGCTATTTCGCCTACAAAAATAATATTTTTGGAAAAAAGGAACATTTGCTATCTAACTGGGAGTATCCTGAGTGAAAGCATCTGAAGTTCTTCAAAGGTAAATTATTTCATTTGGTTGCTTTTCTTATTTTCGTGAAAATGTTGCCTGCTGCCAGCAGAACCTAGCATAGCATTATGCCATGATAAACTTACACAAATGCTTGTCTAGCGTTAGCTGTAACGCATATTTAGAAAATCTGAGATGACAGTGTTGTTAACAAAAGGCTAAGCTTGTGTTTGAATATATTTATTTCATTTCATTTGCGATTTTTATGAATAGGAAAAGTTTCTAGGGGTATTTACATCCGTTGCGTTATGCTAATGCATTTGAGGCTATGATTACGCTCCCGGATACGGGTTTGCTCGTCGCAAGAGGTTAAACCTCTCAGATATAGGATAAACCTCAGAACAAACTTCCTTTCGATTTTTTGGGGGAGAACTATCTGTTGTTCCATGTAGTGAATCTGTTATTCAGTGCACCTGCATGGGCTAATAGCAGTCCAAATACATTTTTTCAGCAAAAAATTGTTTAATATTGTTTTTTATTCTTCAAGGAGGACTACTCCCCCCCCACCCGGCATAGACAGGGCTTAGACTCTTATGGGTTATCCAATAGCTACATGGACTAACTATTTCGAAGTCTTATGGATTGCTGGTAGAAGCTGTTCAGGGTGGTTCCAGACTTAGTGCATTGGTACTGCTTGCTGTGTGGTAGCAGATTGAACATTCTATGACTTGGGTGGCTGGAGTCTTTGACAATTTGTAGGGCCTTCCTCTGACACCACCTGGTATAGAGGTCCTGGATGGCAGGGAGTTTGGCCGCTATGATGTACTGGGCCATACGCAATACCCTTTGTAGCGCCTTGCAGTCAGATGCCAAGCAGTTGCCATACCAAGTGGTGATACAGCCAGTCAAGATGCTCTTAATGGTGCTGTAAAACTGTTTGAGGATCTGAAGGCTCATGCGGAATCTTTTCAGCCTCCTGAGGAGCAAGAGGCGCTGTTGTCCCTTCTTCACGACTGTATTGATGTGTGTGGACCATGTTAGTGATGTTGACACCGAGGAACTTGAAGCTCTCGAACCCAATTCACTACAGCCCCGTCGATGTGGATGGGGGAATGCTTGGCCCTCTGTTTCCTGTAGTTCACAATCAGCTCTTTTGTCTTGCTGACATTGAGGGAGAAGTTGTTGTCTTAGCACCACACTGCCAGGTCACTGACCCCCTCCCTATAGGCTGTCTCATCATCGTCTGTGATCAGGCCAACCACCGTTACGTCATCATTAAACTTCACGATGGTGTTGGAATTGTGCGCGGTGAACAGATGAACAGGGAGTACAGGAGGAGTCTAAGCGTGCACCCCTGAGGGAACCCCGTGTTTGTGGTCAGCGTGGCAGATGTGACGTCCCTACACTCACCCCCTGCAGTGTGGCCCGTCAGGAAGTCCAGGATCCAGTTGCAGAGGGAGGTGTTCAGTCCCAAGGTCTTGAGCTTAGTGATGAGCTTGTAAGGCACTATGGTGTTGAACGCTGAGCTATAGTCAATGACACTTCTGAAAAATACCAACTTGCTCCCTCATTTTCTCCAAAATGTTTGCAGTCAGACTATTCACCATGTGACCATAACGAAAAGGGGTGCAATCCCATCACCTGGTGATATTTGTAGGTTTGAGGATTAAGGCACATTCATTAAACAGTTTGTTAATGTGCATGTTTCAGTAGTGACATCAATAGACTAATTAGATCAGTACCTTTCAATGGCATAATAGAACAACTCAAGATGTTCTATTGAAATAAAAATCATTAATTGCTTCATGTTCCAACATGAAGTTCAGGAGTCAGGGTTTGGGACAGCCACCGCTCGATAGAAATAGGTGTATAAACAATGAATTTGTACTGCAAT
Organism: Oncorhynchus nerka; assembly: GCF_034236695.1. Classification (NCBI taxonomy): domain Eukaryota; kingdom Metazoa; phylum Chordata; class Actinopteri; order Salmoniformes; family Salmonidae; genus Oncorhynchus; species Oncorhynchus nerka. The sequence continues at coordinate 43,165,845 of NC_088408.1, read as the reverse complement.
AATTGAACAATATGTTTGTTATTGCCATGGATTGAATTGAAACATATCATGATGTAAATAAATGTTGAAAATATTGTTTTGGGGGTAGGATTGCAAATTGCACCACTTCTGTAGAATCACCCATTTACTGATTTCTTAGTTTAATTGCTTGTCATTAATTTCAAACCAATTTTAATTAAATTATGCCATGCAGTTTGATTTTATGACGATATAGAGCTCAGTAATTACACTTTGGCTGCCAAAGTAATTACACGTTAACTTCGGTCTGTGGCATAAGGGTAACTTAACGTTAAGTGCTGCTCAATAATATTTTACACGCATATATGTTGGGTAGGGAAATGTGAAAATCTCGCAGTGCTTTGAAGGAAGTCCCATACAGCAGCATATATTGGGGAACATTATGGGAAGGTGCCTTCATTGCAGAAGGGTGTTTGTGTGTGTGTGTGTGTGTGTGTGTGTGTGTGTGTGTGTGTGTTGTGGTGGCTGAGGGCAGCCAGACAGACATAAAGCTAGAAAGACATATAGACGGTTCTCTGTCACACTTTTGACGCCTTGAATACTTGGCATACAACATAATTTCCATATTTTTTAAAGTTGTTTCTGTATTTATATAGTTCTATAACAATCATATATACATCTAGATATACTGTATACAGCTTTACAGTCAAGATCAGTTGTTTTGACAGCACACCCAATTTTCTATAAAATCATACTTCAAATGCTTGCTACACTTCATGGCCACATAAACTTGAAAAGGACCGGTTCATATTAATTTATTGTAACCTAGAACAAAATCATACTTAAAGAACATTGGCACTCAATCATCAGGTGGTATTGTGCTTTAACTGCTTTTATAGACATTATGGTAAACTTCTGTTCAGCTAAGTGCTGTCCTCCACAGGAGGCCTTTAAACAGCCCCAGACAGCATTAAGAGAGATGGCATTAGGAGAGGCACGGCTTTCTCTAACCTTCAAATGTACACAGCTCCAAGGGGATGCTGGTCAAGATACACAACTCAGACCAGGCAGAGCACATTCTAGGTGATCACAGGACAGTTTGCCATCGAAATGAAACGCTTTGTAGACTTTATATACAGTTCGTTTGGAAAGTATTCAGACCCTTTGACTTTTTCCAGCCTTATTCTACATTTTTTATTTATTTTAAATCCACACAATACCCCATAATGACATAGCAAAAAACGTTTTTTTTTAGAAATGTTTGCACATTTATTAAGAATAAAACACTGAAATATCACATTTACATAAGTATTCAGACCCTTTTCTCAGTACTTTGTTGAAGCACCTTTGGCAGCGATTACAGCCTCGAGTCTTTTTGTGTATGACGCTACAAGCTGGTCGCACCTGTATTTGGGGAGTTAGTCCCATTCTTCTCTGCAGATCCTCTCAAAATCTGTCAGGTTGGAGCATCGCTGAACAGCTAGTTTCAGGATTGGGTTCAAGTCCGGGCTCTTGCTGGGCCACTCAAGGACATTCAGGGCAGCGGCAGGGTAGTCTAGTGGTTAGTGCGTTGGACTAGTAACCAGAAGGTTGCAAGTTCAAACACCCAAGCTGACAAGGTACAAATATGTCGTTCTGCCCCTGAACAGGCAGGTAACCCACTGTTCCTAGGCCGTCATTGAAAATAAGAATTTGTTCTTAACTGACTTGCCTAGTAAAAAAAAAAAAGTCTGATATTTATCCTGAAACCACTCCTCTGTTGTCTTGACTGCGTGCTTAGGGTCGTTGTCCTGTTGGAAGGTGAACCTTCTCCCCAGTCTAAGGTGCAGAGCACTCTGGAGCAGGTTTTTTATCAAGGATCTCTCTGTACTTTGCTCTGTTCATCCTTCCCTCGATCCTGACTAGTCTCCCAGTCCCTGCCGCTGATAAACATCCCCACAATATGATGCTGCCACCGCCATGCTTCAACGTAGGGATTGTGCCAGTTTTCATCCAGACATGACGCTTGACATTGAGGCCGAAGAGTTCAATCTTTGTTTCATCAGACTAGAGAATCTTGTTTGTCATGGTCTGAGTGTCCTTTAGTTGCCTTTTAGCAAACTCCAAGCATGCTGTCATGTACCTTTTAGTGAGGAGTGGCTTCCGAAAGGCCTGTTTGGTTGAGTGAAGGTTCTCCCATCTCCACAAAGGAACTCTGGAGATCTGTCAGAGTGGGGACCTTCAATGCCGCAGACAATGTTTGGTACCCTTCCCCTGACCTGTGCTTCGACACACTCCTGTCTCTGAGCTCTAAGGACCTTTCCTTCGACCTCATGGCTTGGCGCTGTCATCTGTGGACCTTAGACAGGAGTGTACCTTTCCATACAGAGAATGACTAGACACATTCCCCTTTGTGTAGAAGTCCTTGTCCGTGTTCCTTAATGCTTAATTTGAAAATTAACTGGCTACTATCTGGGATTCAATGACTAAACTGAAAGACTGCTGCTAACTCACATACACAATAATAATGCAATCACTATTTTTACACTGGCAGACTTTTTCCTAAATACAGGGATGTTCTTGAGGGAAACCTGTTTCGGTCTTCCAGAGATTTGAGACTGGGACATAGTTTCACCTTCCAGCAAGACAATGACCCTAAGCATACTGCTAAAGCAACACTCGAGTAGTTTAAGCGGAAACATTTAAATGTCTTGTAATGGCCTTGTCAAAGCCCAGACCTCAATCCAATTGAGAGTCTGTGGTATGACTTAGACTGCTGTACACCAGCGGAACCAATCCGACTTGAAGGAGCTGGAGCAGTTTTCCTTTGAAGAATGGGCAAAAATCTCTGGAAAACTGAAACAAGTTTCCCTCAAGAATTTCCCTGTATTTAGCGCCATCCATCATTCCTTCAATTTTGACCAGTTTCACAGTCCCTGCCGATGAAAAACATCCCCACAGCATAATGCTGCCAACCCCATGCTTCATGGATGGTGTTCTCAGGGTGATGAGAGGTGTTGGGTTTGTGCCAGACAGAGCGTTTTCCATGATGGCCAAAAAGCTACATTTTTGTTTCATCTGACCATATGTTTGGGGAGTCTGCCACATGCCTTTTGGCAAACACCAAACGTGTTTGCTTATTTTTTTCTTTAAGCAATGGTTTTTTTTCTGGCCACTTCCGTAAAGCCCAGCTCTGTGGAGTGTAAGGCTTAAAGTGGTCCTATGGACAGATACTCCAATCTCTGCTGTGGAGCTTTGATCTCTTTGTTGCCTCTCTGATTAATGCCCTCCTTGCCTGGGCCGTGAGATTTGGTGGGCAGGCCACACTTGGCAGGTTTGTTGAGGTGCCATATTCTTTCATTTTTTTAAATAATAGATTTAATGGTGCTTCGTGGGATGTTCAAAGTTTTGGATATTTTTTTATAACCAAACCCTGATCTGTACTTCTCCACAACTTTGTGACTTACCTGTTTGGAGAGCTCCTTGGTCTTCATGGTGCCGCTTGCTTGGTGGTGCCCCTTAGTTATTTTTCTTTCAGACTCTGGGACCTTTCAGAAAAGGTTTATATATACTGAGATCATGTGACACTTTTTATTTAACCTTTATTTAACCAGGCAAGTCAGTTAAGAACATTGACATGAAATCCAAATAAAAATCCATTCACATTACAGGTTGTACCACAACGAAATAGGAAAAACTTTTTGCAAGGCACTGTAGAGACATACCCCAAGAGACTTTCAGCTGTAATTGCTGCAAAAGGTGGCACTACAAAGTATTGCCTTTCGAGGGCTGAAAAGTTATGCACGTTCAAGTTTTCAGTTTTTTTTTGTTATTTCTTGTTTGTTTCACAAGAAAAAAATATTTTGCATCTTCAAAGTGGTAGGCATGTTGTGTAAATCAAATGATACAAACGCCCCAAAAAATCTATTTTAAAATTCCATGTTGTAAGACAACAAAATAGGAAAAATGCAAAGGGGGTGAATACTTTCGCAAGCAACAATATGTGTAACTGAAAGATGCACACACAAACACATTTGAATGTTTTTAAATGTATGTAAATTGTAGTCTTTTTGTTACGTGTTGGACTCCATTAAGATTAGCTGTCGTCATTGGCTTCGGCTAATGGGGATCCTAATAAACCAAATCAAAATCACAGAACCAATGAGACATAGTACATTTCAAATGGATTTCTCACAGGGAACGCCTTGGAAATGTACTCAATATTTTCCTCTTTTGGCAAATTTTGGACAGGGTTGTGTGTGTGTCCGCATGCATATATGCACGTGTGTGTCCATGCTTGTGCCTGTGTGTGTGTGTTTGTGTGAGAACGAGAGAGGAAGGAAAAGGGGTGGTTTTCTGGAGAAAGTTGCAGTGGTCAGAATCTGGAAAGCATCACTCTTCACCAACACCATTGACGAGGTGTCTGCAAACTTCCAGGTCTGACTTAATGAAATTAATGGGCACAGAATAGTAGAACTCTAATGAGCTTAAAGGAAATAAAAATAATATTATGACATACTATTTGTGTCTTGTTTTTTCCCACTCACCATACCTATAATATGAATAGCTTTACATTACACTAAGACTACAGTGGTTAGAATGTTGTTTTTTCTAACCTACAGCATAATGACTCAATGTCTCAATTTTGATGGAAAATGCTGTCAACTTCCCCCCATTTTTATGGAATAGCCCCAAAACATCACTGCTCTAGAGGAGATCTGCATGGAGGAATGGGCCAAAATACCAGCAACAGTGTGTGAAAACCTTGTGAAGACTTACAGAAAATGTTTGACCTCTGTCATTGCCAAGAAAGGGTATATAACAAAGTATTGAGATAAACTTTTGTTATTGACCAAATACTTATTTTCCACCATAATTTTCAAATAAATTCATAAAAAAATCCTACAATGTGATTTTCTGGATTTTTCTTTCTCATTTTGTCTGTCACAGTTGAAGTGTACCTATGATGAAAATTACAGGCCTCTCATCTTTTTAAGTGGGAGAACTTGCACAATTGGTGGCTGACTAAATACTTTTTTTGCCCCACTGTACATGCACCTATGACAGTGCACACATACATACTGTATTTACGCACACCAACACACATATAAATCCATTATACGGCCAAGGCTGTCACCAAAAGTCTACCAAAACTATTTCAGGCGTAATTAGTTCAGACATAAACATGCAGATATCATACTGATATGTGGTTTGGGGTGTTAAATTATGCACACGTTTTACTTAATTAAGCTGCAATTGAAAATGAGACGGGTGGTTTAGCAGGAAGAATGACAGAAGTGTCACGCCCTGGTCTTAGTATTTTGTGTTTTCTTTATTATTTTGGTCAGGCCAGGGTGTGACATGGGTTTATTTATGTGGTGTGTTTTGTCTTGTTTTTTGTAGGTATTGGGATTGTGAATTAGTAGGGTTATCTAGAAAAGTCTATGGTTGCCTGAAGTGGTTCTCAATCAGAGGCAGGTGTTTATCGTTGTATGAAAATTACCACGCTGCATTTTGGTCCAATCCTTGCTACACCTCTTCGTCAGAGGAGGAAATAGAAGAAAACCGTGATAGAATCACCCACCACAACAGGACCAAGCGGCGTGGTGACAGGCAGCGGCTGGAGGAGCAGCGATCACAGGACTTCTGGTCTTGGGAGGAGATCCTGGATGGTAAAGGACCCTGGGCACAGGCTGGGGAATATCGCCGCCCCTAAGCAGAGCTGGAGGCAGCGAAAACAGAGAGGCGGCATTACGAGGAGCAGGAGAGGCACCGATGTCAGGATTTTGGGACATGGGAGCAGAATCTGGACTACACTACTTGGGAAGAGATAGACAGGTGGTCGGTCGACCCAGGGAGAGTGCCGGAGCCCGCCTGGGATTCGATGGAGCAGTGCGAGGAAGGTTACAGGAGAATGAGGTTGGCGAGACGAACACGGCGGCGTGGAAGGAAGTCCAGGAGTCAGCACCAAACAATTATTGGGGGGGCTCTCACAGGGAGTATGGCGACGCCAGGTAGTAGACCTGCGCCAACTTCCTGTGCTTACCGGGGGGCTAGAGAGACCGGGCAGGCACCATGTTATGCTGTGGAGCGCAGGGTGTCTCCAGTTGGGGTGCATAGCCCGGTGCGGTACACACCAGCTCCTCGTATCGGCCGGGCTAGAGTGGGCATCGAGCCAGGTAAGGTTGGGCAGGCTCGGTGCTCAAGTGCTCCAGTGCGCCTGCACGGTTCGGTCTATCCAGTACCACCTCCACGCATCAGCCCTCCGGTGGCAGCTCCCCGCACCAGGCTTCCTGTGCGTGACCTCGGCCCAGTACCACCAGTGCCAGCACCACCCACCAGGCATTCAGTGCGCTTCGCCTGTCCAGCGCTGCCAGAGCCTTCCTCCTCTCCAGCGCTGCCGGAGTCTCCCGCCTGTCTAGCGCTGTCAGAGCCTTCCTCCTCTCCAGCGCTGCCGGAGTCTCCCGCCTGTTTAGCGCTGCCAGAGCCTTCCTCCTCTACAGCGCTGCTGGAGTCTCCTGCCTGTTCAGCGCTGCCAGAGCTGCCAATCTGCATGGAGCAGCCAGAGCTGCCAGTCTGCATGGAGCAGCCAGAGCCGCCAGTCTGCATAGAGCAGCCAGAGCCGCCAGTCAGCCAGGATCCGCCAGTCAGCCAGGATCTTCCGGATCCGCCAGTCAGCCAGGATCTTCCGGATCCGCCAGTCAGCCAGGATCTTCCGGATCCGCCAATCAGCCAGGATCTTCCGGATCCGTCAGTCAGCCAGGATCTTCCGGATCCGCCAGTCAGCCAGGATCTTCCGGAACCGCCAGTCAGCCAACATCTGCCAGAACCGCCAGCCAGCCAGGATCTGCCAGAGCCAACTACCTGCCTGAGCTTCCTCTCAGTACTGAGCTACCCCTCAGTACTGAGCTACCCCTCAGTCCCGAGCTGCCCCTCAGTCCCGAGCTGCCCCTCAGTCCAGTGGGGTCCTTGGTGAGGGTTACTAGGCCAAGGTCGGCGGCGAGGGTCGCCAATCAAAGGACGCGATGCAGGTGGTCTAAGACGTTGTTGGAGTGGGGTCCACGTCCCGCGCCGGAGCCGCCAACGTGGACAGACGCCCACCCGGACCCTCCCCTATGGGTTTAGGTGTACGGCCGGGAGTCCGCACCTTGGGGGGGTGGGGGGGGGGGGTTCATACTGATATGTGGTTTGGGGTGTTAAATTATGCACACGTTTTACTTAATTAAGCTGCAATTGAAAATGAGACGGGTGGTTTAGCAGGAAGAATGACAGAAGTGTCACGCCCTGGTCTTAGTATTTTGTGTTTGCTTTATTATTTTGGTCAGGCCAGGGTGTGACATGGGTTTATTTATGTGGTGTGTTTTGTCTTGGGTTTTTTGTAGGTAATGGGATTGTGAATTAGTAGGGTTATCTAGAAAAGTCTATGGTTGCCTGAAGTGGTTCTCAATCAGAGGCAGGTGTTTATCGTTGTCTCTGATTGGGAACCATATTTAGGCAGCCATATTCTTTGAGTGTTTCGTGGGTGATTGTTCCTGTCTCTGTGTTACTTTGTTAGTTTGCACCAGTATAGGCTGTTTCGGGTTTTCGTGTTACGTTTCTTGTTTTTGTATTGTTCGTGTTTATTCGTTATTAAACATGTATGAAAATTACCAAGCTGCATTTTGGTCCGATCCTTGCTACACCTCTTCGTCAGAGGAGGAGATAGAAGAAAACCGTGACAAGAGGAAATAGCTTAAGTAAATTAGCAGAAATCTGTTTAAGTCAAATTGTTAATCATAATTCATAAAAAATAGTTCAACGCAACGTGATTACTTCAACATCACACTACCATGAAATGGTTTATCTTGATGAAGCAATAATTTCAAAGTAGCTTACGTGTAGGAAATATCTGTTATACATTGAAAATAAATACTGACTATATATAGAGTTGAAGTCGGAAGTTTACATACACCTTAGCCAAATACATTTAAACTCAGTTTTTCACAATTCCTGACGTTTAATCCTAGTAAAAATGCCCTGTCTTGGGCCAGTTAGGATCACCACTTTATTTTAAGAATGTGAAATGTCAAAATATTAGTAGAGAGAATGTTTTATTTCAGATTTAAATTTTTTCACCACATTCCTAGTGGGTCACAAGTTTACATACACTCAAATAGTATTTGTTAGCATTGCCATTAAATTGTTTAACTTGGATCAAACATTTCAGGTAGCCTTCCACCAGCTTCCCACAATAAAACGTGTGAATTTTGGCGCATTCCTCCTGACAGAGCTGGAGTAACTGAATCAGGATTGTAAGGCCTCCTTGCTCGCACACGCTTTTTCAGTTCTGCCCACACATTTTTTCTAGGACTGAGGTCAAGGCTTTGGGATACCTTGACTATGTTATCCTTAAGTCATTTTGCCACAACTTTGGAAGTATGCTTGGTGTCATTGCGACCAAGCTTTAACTTCCTGACTTATGTCTTGAAGATGTTGCTTCAATATATCCACATAATTTTCCCACCTCATGATGCCATCTATTTTGTGAAGTGCACCAGTCCCTCCTGCAGCAAGGCACCCCCACAACATGATGCTGCCACCCCCACAACATGATGCTGCCACCCCGTGCTTCACGGTTGGGATGGTGTTCTTCGGTTTGCAAGCATCCCCCTTTTTCCTCCAAACATAGCGATGGTCATTATGGCCAAACAGTTCTAGTTTTGTTTCATCAGACCAGAAGACATTTCTCCAAAAAGTACGATCTTTGTCCCTATGTGCAGTTGCAAACCGTAGTCTGGCTTTTTTATGGTGGTTTTGGAACAGTGGCTTCTTCCTTGCTGAACAGCCTTTCAGGTTATGTCAATATAGGACTCATTTTACTGTGGATATAGATACTTTTGTACCTGTTTTCTCCAGCATCTTCACAAGGTCCTCTGCTGTTGTTCTGGGATTGATTTGCACTTTTTGCACCAAAGTACGTTCATCTCTAGGAGACAGAATGCGTCTCCTTCCTGAGCGGTATGACTGCTGCGTGGTCGCATGGTGTTTATACTTGTGTACTATTTCTTGTACAGATGAACGTGGTACCTTAAGGCATTTGGAAATTGCTCCCAAGGATGAACCAGACTTGTGGAGGTCTACAATTTTTTTTCGGAGGTCTTGGCTGATTTCTTTTGATTTTCCCATGATGTCAAGCAAAGAGGCACTGCATTTGAAGGTAGGCCTTGAAATACATCCACAGGTACCACTCCAATTGACTCAAATTATGTCAATTAGCCTTTCAGATGCTTCTAATGCCATGACATCATTTTCTGGAATTTTCCAAGCTGTTTAAAGGCACAGTCAACTTATTGTATGTAATTTCTGACCCACTGGATTTGTGATACAGTGAATTATCAGTTAAATAATCTTTCTGTAAACAATTTTTGGACAAAATTACTTGTATCATGCACAAAGTAGATGTCCTAACCGACTTGCCAAAACTATAGCGGAGTGGTTGAAAAATGTGTTTTAAAGACGACATCTTAAGTGTATGTAAACTTCCAACTTCAACTGTATATAACTTGAGTTTATTTTGTGTTGGAGATAAAGTTAACATGTCTTTGAATTGATTATGAAAAGTGGAATTTGTAAAGAAATGTAGATGGAGTCTGGAGTTCAGCAATGAAGGTAAGATGCAGACAATGTTGAATTAACAAATGGTTTAATCACACCAAAGTGTCCAATTTCAAATATGCATTTCAACAAAAAGCACTACAAACGATTATGGTAGGTCTCCACCAAACCACAATAAGCACAGCCATTTTCCAGCTAAATATAGCATTCACAAAAAGCAGAAATAGAGATAAAATGAAACACTAACCTTGAATTATCTTCATCAGATGACACTCAGAGGACTTCATGTTACACAATACATGCATGTTTTGTTTGATAAAGTTCGTATTTATATCAAATAATCTGAGTTTACATTGGCGTGTTAGATTCACTAAATGCAAAAACATCAAGTGATTTTGCATAGCCACATCGTTTCAGCAGAAATAATCATAAATGTAGATAATAATGCAAGTTATACACATGGAATTATAGATATACCTCTCCTTCTTGCGACTCTCAAACCCGGATCCGGGAGCGTAATCATCGCCTCAAACTAATTAGCATAACGCAGCGGACATAAATATCCCTAGAAAATCTTCATATTCATGAAAATCACAAATGAAATACATTGAGACACAGCTTAGCCTTTTGTTAATCACACTGTCATCTCAGAATTTCAAAATATGCTTTACAGCCAACGCTAGACAAGCATTTGTGTAAGTTTATCATAGCGTCGCATAGCATTATGCCCTGCTAGCAGCAGGCAACATTTTCACGAAAATAAGAAAAGCAATCAAATTAAATCATTTACCTTTTGAAGAACTTCGGATGTTTTCACTCAGGAGACTCCCAGTTACATAGCAAATGTTCCCTTTTTCCAAAAATATTATTTTTGTAGGCGAAATAGCTCCGTTTGTTCTTCACGTTTGGCTGTGAAATCGCCTGGAAAATGCGGTCACTACAACTCCGAACTTTTTTCCAAATTACCAGTAGCCATGCTGGTGTAGTGTCCCTTGAATTCTAAATAAATCACAGTGTCACCAGCAAAGCACCATCACACCTCCCCCTCCATGCATCACGGTAGGAACCACACATGCAGAGATCATCTGTTCACCTACTCTGTCTCACAAAGACACAGCGGTTGGAACCAAAAATCTCAAATTTGGACTCATCAGATCAAGGGGAATATTTCCATTGCTCATGTTTCTTTGCCCAAGCAAGTCTCTTCTTATTGGTGTCCTTTCTTTGCAGCAATTTGGCCATGATGGCATGATTTCATGGATTCACTTCTGAACAGTTGATGTTGAGATGTGTCTGCTACTTGAACGCTGAGGCATTTATTTGGGCTGACATTTCCGAGTCTAGTTATTAGAATTAACTTATCCTCTGCAGCAGAGAACTCTGGATCTTCCTGAGAGCCAGTTTAATCATAGCTCTTGGTGGTTTTTGTGACTATAGTTGAAGAAACTTTCACATTTCTTGAAATGTTCCGCAATGACTGACTGTCGTTTCTCTTTGCTTATTTGAGCTGTTCTTGCCAAAATATTTTTACCACATAGTGCTATCTTCTGTTTATCACCCCTACCTTGTCATAACACAACTGATTGGCTCAAACACATTAAGAAGGAACGGTACTCCTGTTAATTGAACTGCATTCCAGGTGACTACTTCATGAAGCTGGTTGAGAATGCCAAGAGTTTGCAAAGCTGTCATCAAGGCAAAGGGTGGCAACTTTGAAGAATCTCAAATCTAAATTATTTTTTTATTTGTTTGATACTTTTTTGTTTACTACTGCCAAGAAGCCAGCATCCTGGAGTCAGCTCTTTAGTGTTGACGTTGAGACTGGTGTTTTGTGGGTACTAATTAACTATTTTCTAAGGCGTCTGTTTCTCAGACTAGACACTCTATTGTACTTGTCCTCTTTTTGTTCTTGCCCATTCACCCTTTTAATAGCACACATACACAATCCATGTCTCAATTGTCTCAAGGCTTAAAATCCTTATTTAACCAGTCTACTCCCCTACATCTACACTGCTTGAAGTTGATTTAATAAATGACTCACCTGGATTCACCTGTTTAAGCTATGTCATGTAAAGAGTAGTGTATGTCATATATATATCTTTTTTTTATTGTTTGTGTCAAGAATGGTCCACCAACCGAAGGACTGGAGGCAACTCAATATTAGGAAGGTGTTTCTAATGTTTGGTATACCTAGTGTATTTCACCACAGGTCCCATGTCACACACACACACAAACATACATACACACACAGCGCAGCAGAGATTCTTGAAGTGTTTGATTCTTTGACAAAGGGAGAGGAAAAAATACCAAAACCCAATGTCATTAAATCTGTGATGGTTTATTTGCGTACGAGCCGGGGCTCTGAGAGAGAGCTGAGGAGTATAGGGGGGGTCCACCTCTCCCATTTGTTCCTGTTCACTATTGCCTCAGCGGTGGAATCCACTCTCAAACCAGAGTGATGGAATGGGGGGTAGAAGGGGTTGTGTGTGTGTGTGTGTGTGTGTGTGTGTGTGTGTGTGTGTGTGTGTGTGTGTGTGTGTGTGTGTGTGTGTGTGTGTGTGTGTGTGTGTGTGTGTGTGTGTGTGTAGCAGTTGGGACTGGGATTACCAAAGTACAGGGCCAGTGAATAGGGTCCCTCCCTGGGGCTTACCCGAGTGAGGGATCATTTGGACACAGCTGTTTTTCTACAGGCCTAAATGGAGAGGTTGTCCTCCTGCTCCACTGTGTGTCTCGGCTTCTTTAGTCCGCCCCTTTCCCAACAATTTCCCCCCCACCACATCCCTCTGCTCTCTACCTCCCTGTCTACACAAGGGAAGCATATACCGCCCATCACATACCCCCTCACCACTACCAAGTTCCCCCTTTCCTGGCCACCCGGCACCAGACAGGATCTCATCTCGCGTTGAGGCTCAGGGTCGCTCCTTAAGTGTCAAAGAGGGTATTCTAAAGCCCCTGGGACCCATCGCTAACGATTCAGCTATGATTACCACTCAATTATCTTCCTGTCCGGTTTTCCGCCAGTAAAGCCCCTCTGAAGAGATTTAGACAGGCCTCGCGGTGGGTTGCCCGAGTTTGATTTCCCAGTGCCCATCTCCTTGAAGGACCCAGCAACACAGATGACCACTTTGTATCAAGAGCCATACTAGCCTTTTTGACTTACTGGGTTGAGTGTTTTGGGGGTGGGGAGATTATTTGACAGATTAACTAGCAAGCAACTTTCAGAGAGGGACCTCCATTGATGTTCCCTGAAAAGTTCTCACGTCATTTGGAATTGGCAGTCTGGTAGCGATTAGTTGTACAGGGGTTAACCCTTTCTCTATTAGCGGTCAGTGGGAAACAAATAATGCACTGCCCTTTGGGCAGAGCTTGGGGAACTGAGTTTGGGGAGGAACCCAGTCCAGAGAGAGCTGAGGCTTGGACGGAGGGAAACAATCCGGAGAAAGTGTTTCACCCCTCCTCTTCCCTCCCTTCCTCCATACTGACAAGGATGTGGGACAAGGGAGCTTGAGAGAGTTCAAAGGTCACGGCAGGATAGGCACAGATCACTCTTAGATGGATTAGCATTAAGTAATCCAGACTCTGTACAATCACAACACCCCAAAGATTCCGTTCCACGAGACTCCGGCGATCTTGCTGTTTTGGGAATTAAGCAGGCCTGGGTTCAAATCGTACTTGTAGCGTTTGTTTGAGTTTGCCTGGAGTGCCAGGTTGATGAGGTTTGCACTTTTGAGGGTACTCTATTGATTAATTTACACCAGGCAAGCTCAATAAAAGCAGGTAATGTATTTGAAAGAAGCCATATACTCTTTGAACCCATCAGAAGGTTTAAAAGTATTCATTACCCCATGTAGAGTCAAGGTGCGCGGTACAATACATGCACATTCACACGTTTGTCTAAGTTACAAGGCCCTATTCAACTGCTTTCTGTCTATATATCGTGTCAATGGATAGCTATTTTCAACAAAAACAACCAAAAAATCTTGGAATACTTATTAAGATGAGTAGAAAATTACATAGGCACTCAAAATATGTTATGTGTGGTCAGACACTGAAACTGGACAGGATAATATTATCAATAACATTTTAAATTAGGGGGCATAAAACCATTTGACTGACAAATTGTGAATCTATACTCAGACGTGGGGGAGTTTTCATAAATAATCTGTACATGTGTATTTGAAGTCGAAGGTCTTTAATATCTCCCTAAACCTAAATTAGCAATGATTTGTCATGCAGTGTTTACATGATCTAATGTTCCTGGAAAAGCCAGGATAAGGGAGAACCCTCTTATCGGAAAGCAAACACTTTCTTCATTTGTATGTTCAAGTCTTGAGATGTCTGAATGAGAGGAGTTGGACCATGATTATTTCTATTGTAGATAAAACTGCCACAGTGTGTTCTAGGTTTAATGGATGACGTTAATATCCCTATTTAAGTGAGACGTTATTATTGCAGATACTTTAAATATTAGTGTACTTTAATAATCCTAAATGGAACAGAACTCCCCACTTTAATGGAAGAGAAGTCTTGTCAAAGAGACCCAAGGTCTCCTAGCTCTCTATCAGGCCCCATGTTATAACACCCATTCAACAAGCCATATCTCACAGACCTCCAGCTCCCCCTCTCTCCTGACTAGTACACCGCCCACCATCTCCCTCTCTCACTCTCGCTCCCTTTCTCTCTCTCCACAAAACCCACGACATTTTTCACTCTCACATTCTCCCTTCCCCAATGTTCTTAACTCTCAACCCATCTTTCTCGCTCAATATCTCTCTCGCTATCTCCTTATCCATTACTCTCTCTCCATATATTTGATCTATATTTCTTTCTCCGCCACCCTCACATGTAGAGTTGATTGATGAAGTTAATACGGCATACACTTCTATGGGTAGGAGGTACCTGGTCATGTTCGTTTTTGGTGATATATTTTTTATCATCATGATTTATTCAAACTCAAAACTTTCTGAAGAGTCAACAACGGCAAAGAAATGCCATCTGTCAGTTATGCCTCAACATACAGGGCAGGTTTTGGAAACACTCCGGGCCAGTCGAGCATCCCGTCAGTGGCCCGCTTTTTCCAGTGAAAATATTATTATAATAATTATATTTTTTATCAAAGCTACATCATTTATTCAAAAAAACGGATGGATTCCCAAAGCTGTTTGTTCATTATGTTGATTAATTATCACGTACAAGCTGTACACGTAGCCTATAGATAATCTGTCAGGCAGAGAGAGCATGCATCTCTCACACAGTTGGTTGTTGACTGTAGCATGCTGCAATATAATTATTCTGTGATTTAATTTCTGATCAATTTTTCTAAGAGATGTAGCCACTTTCATTTCCTTCCCGCTATTTCAATTGAAGGGTGTTGTGCTAGTCTGTTGTGCTTGTTGCGGTCAACCATGTGAGGTTATTATGAGCAAGAACACAATGAATATTTGCATATATACAAAGCTAAATTATTCACACATCATTCACTTTCTTGTCAGATCTTGACGAAGGCCAGTGTGCCACTGTCAAATTTACCTGAATGTGGAGCCCTGCTGTGTGCGGTGGGCATAGGGCCTATTGTGTCTACCATTTTGTGTAGCCATTAACAATGTTAATGATAGCCAAACCGTCTTTGGGTAGATGGAAAGGCAATTAATAGATAACTACAAAGTAGCCTATGCCTACTTGGCAGAATCATGATTATTTTACTCAATCCATTTGGCCATTTGTTTTGAAAACTCCATCACAAGTAAGCTACAGAAACACCGCAAGCCAAACACAACTGTCTGGCTGGTGCGCAGCTGAAAGGTAACTACAAAAAAATCTAAATTTCTTTGACCATTCCTAGACCTAAAAAATGGTCCCCTGTTGTGGTTTAAGCTTCCAATTTAGTAGTTTTTCTATTAATGAAGTGGTTTTGAGAGCAAATACCTAAAAACTGGGGAAAATCACAGTCCTACTTGCTGCTTTCTATATTTATTTGCTGTGGTAACATTTTGGTATCAAGTTTCTAGAGGATTTTGCAGTAAATACAGTTAGCAATTTATTTTAACTGTCTCTTATTTTCTGTCACAGTAAATCTATCCAAATGAATTTAAAAACATAAGGGTATGCTAATTTAAAATATTTAATTTAACCACTCCTATAAAAATTGTAGATGATCTAATACTGAACAAGAAGGTCTGATTTCATTATTGGTGACACTGGACCCAAGTGGTAAATATAAAGATCCAGTCTATAAAAGGCCACTCACACTTCTGTGTTGTGATGCAAGAATTGTAGCAAAATGCATAACGCATAAAATGTTAATGTTTTTTTTTACATGGACGATAAATTGGAGACAATATTAGACAAGAAATGGAAGCAATAGAACACTATGAAAAATCTGGGAATCCAGGCCTGGTATTTATAGCTGACTTTGAAAAGGATTTTGATAAAGTACGACTGGAATTTATATATAAATGCCTGGATTATTTCAATTTTGGAGAATCTATTGTACAATGGGTTAAAGTTTTGTATTGTAACCCTAGGTGTAAATAATTGATTATTTTAAGAAAGTATTAAACTTTCAAGAGGTGTAAAGCAAGGTTGTCCACTATTGGCATATCTATTTATTATGGCCATTGAAATGTTAGCTATTAAAATCAGATCCAGCAATAATATCAAGGGGCTAGAAACCCAGCGCCTAAAAAAAGTCATTATTCACTGATGATTCGTGTTTTATTTTAAATTCACAATTCAGATCCCTCCACAGCCTCATAGAGGATCTACAGTGGTTCTTCAATTAAAAGGTTTGAGCTTATACCGTGACTGTTTGTGGTAGATGGTGGCATATTGTGGAAATTTGCATCATTCGGTCATTGCACCACACTATCACAAGTGGGAGTTAAATCGCTGATCTATCGGTAGTATAAACTGTGGCACAAATTGACTATCTTTTCGTAAATTAATGGAGATGTTTCAGAATGAATGTTTCAGAGTGACTGTTTCAGTCCGAGAGTCTCTCTTCTCTGGCACTAGTGTCCTGCATCGGACTACAAAAATGACTTGCTGGCGGTCCTGGAGTTGAGAGAGAACTTGGGTAAATACAATGGTGCAATTAAATTTGACATGTAGACGGGCCATTTAAAAAAATAGAATACTTGTGCCTTACAGCCCATTACATAAACGAAGAGTAGGACAGTGCAGCTCAAAACTGCAGATAACATTAGGCCAGCTATTGTGAATGAATACTTATGGATCTATCGATTCAAGAGGCCTACTGTCCACCTGGTAATTGTGTGGTTCCAAAGGATAAAGCATCACCTTCAGATGGATGTGTGGTTTCAGAGAGAAGACAGCTGTTAGCCTGGGGCCAGGCACGGTGGATAAAGAGTCACCTTCAGATGGATGTGTGGTTTCAGAGAGAAGACAGCTGTGAGCCTGTGACCAGGCACAGTGGATGACATCCATTTCCTGCATATCAATTTGAAGAAATCCAATTATGAATGGACTGTTTTTAAATTAACTGTTTTTGAAGTTATTGTTTTTGTATATTTATATGTTGTCTAAAATTAGAAGGCTCTTGAAAGCGATTTGAGTTGTCAATGTGAGAGAGACTGACTGAAACATTCACACTCTCCAAACTCTAATAGCTTGGCTAGGTGTGAAAAATTATCCAATTTGTGACACAGTTTAGACTACCGATAGATGCTGCGGTCAGCCAGAGTTGAGTCCTATTGTAAAGTGTAGCCTAATGACCAAAAATGGGCAACCTTGCAATGTATTTGATGCTTAAAACCTGTTACTCCTACCCCCTACTTTTTTGAACATTCTGTTAAAAATCGCGCAAGATTTCAGCGCCCTGCTACTCATGCCAGGAATATAGTATATGCATATGTTTAGTATGTGTGGATAGAAAACACTCAGACGTTTATAAAACTGGTTAAATCACGGTTGTGGCTATAACATAACGTGCGTTTCATCGGAAAGCGCAGGAAAACCTGATCACTGAAAATTGAAAAATATATTGCTGCGCGACTTGAACCCATTGATAAAGGTGAACCACAATTAATGAGGCTGAGGTTGCAGTACCTACAGCTTCCACACGGTGTCTAGAGTCTTGTCATTTGCCTACGATTTGTTTCTTGGTCAAACACATGCAAGGCAGCGCAGTTCTTCAGGTCTAGGACCGGATATTTTGGTTGAGTTTCTAGCCGGACATTTTTCCAGACGGACAGCTATAGAATATACTTCGTCTTGTGATTAATTTGATCGCTTATTAACGTTTACTAATACCTAAAGTTGCATTACAAAAGTATTTCGAAGTGTTTTGTGAAAGTTTATCGTCGACTTTTTGAATTAAAAAAAATGACGTTACGTTATGAAACGCTGTTTTTTTTCGTTGATCACACAGTCTACATATAACGATATCTAGGCTATATATGGACCGATTTAATCGGAAAAAAAAGACCCAATAGTGATTATGGGACATCTAGGAGTGCCAACAAAGAAGATGGTCAAAGGTAATGAATGTTTTCTATTTTATTGTGCGGTTTGTGTAGCGCCGAATATGCTAATTATTTTGTTTACGTCCCCTTCCGGCGCCAACAGAGATGGCCGCCTCGCTTCGCGTTCCTAGGAAACTATGCAGTTTTTTGTTTTTTTACGTGTTATTTCTTACATTAGTACCCCAGGTCATCTTAGGTTTCATTACATACAGTCGAGAAGAACTACTGAATATAAGATCAGCGTCAACTCACCATCAGTACGACCAAGAATATGTTTTCCGCGACGCGGATCCTGTGTTCTGCCTTACAAACAGGACAACGGAATGGATCGCATGCAGCGACCCAAGGAAACGACTCCGAAAAAGAGGGAAACGTAGCGGTCTTCTGGTCAGACTCTGAAAAAGGGCACATCGCGCACCACTCCCCAGCATTCTTCTTGCCAATGTCCAGTCTCTTGACAACAAGGTTGATGAAATCCGAGCAAGGGTAGCATTCCAGAGGGACATCAGAGACTGCAACGTTCTCTGCTTCACGGAAACATGGCTTACTGGGAAGACGCTATCCGATGCGGTGCAGCCAACGGGTTTCTCCACGCATCGCACCGACAGAAACAAACATCTTTCTGGTAAGAAGAGTGGCGGGGGCGTATGCCTCATGACTAACGAGACATGGTGTGATGAAGGAAACATACAGGAACTCAAATCCTTCTGTTCACCTGATTTAGAATTCCTCACAATCAAATGTAGACCGCATTATCTCCCAAGAGAATTCTCTTCGATTATAATCACAGCCGTATATATCCCCCCCCAAGCAGACACGTCGATGGCTCTGAACAAACTTTATTTAACTCTTTGCAAACTGGAAACCATTTATCCGGAGGCTGCATTCATTGTAGCTGGGGATTTTAACAAAGCTAATCTGAAAACAAGACTCCTAAATTTTATCAGCATATCGATTGCGCAACCAGGGGTGGTAAAACCTTGGATCACTGTTACTCTAACTTCCGCGACGCATATAAGGCCCTGCCCCGCCCCCCTTTCGGAAAAGCTGACCACGACTCCATTTTGTTGATCCCTGCCTACAGGCAGAAACTGAAACAAGAGGCTCCCACGCTGAGGTCTGTCCAACGCTGGTCAGATCAAGCTGACTCCACACTCCAAGACTGCTTCCATCACGTGGACTGGGACATGTTTCGTATTGCGTCAGATAAAAATATTGACGAATACGCTGATTCGGTGTGCGAGTTCATTAGAACGTGCGTTGAAGATGTCGTTCCCATAGCAACGATAAAAACATTCCCTAACCAGAAACCGTGGATTGATGGCAGCATTCGCGTGAAACTGAAAGCGCGAACCATTGCTTTTAATCAGGGCAAGGTGTCTGGCAACATGACCGAATACAAACAGTGCAGCTATTCCCTCCGCAAGGCTAATAAACAAGCTAAGCGTCAGTACAGAGACAAAGTAGAATCTCAATTCAACGGCTCAGACACAAGAGGCATGTGGCAGGGTCTACAGTCAATCACGGACTACAAGAAGAAACCCAGCCCAGTCACGGACCAGGATGTCTTGCTCCCAGGCAGACTAAATAACTTTTTTGCCCGCTTTGAGGACAATACAGTGCCACTGACACGGCCTGCAACGAAAACATGCGGTCTCTCCTTCACTGCAGCCGAGGTGAGTAAGACATTTAAACGTGTTAACCCTCGCAAGGCTGCAGGCCCAGACGGCATCCCCAGCCGCGCCCTCAGAGCATGCGCAGACCAGCTGGCCGGTGTGTTTACGGACATATTCAATCAATCCCTATTCCAGTCTGCTGTTCCCACATGCTTCAAGAGGGCCACCATTGTTCCTGTTCCCAAGAAAGCTAAGGTAACTGAGCTAAACGACTACCGCCCCGTAGCACTCACTTCCGTCATCATGAAGTGCTTTGAGAGACTAGTCAAGGACCATATCACCTCCACCCTACCTGACACCCTAGACCCACTCCAATTTGCTTACCGCCCAAATAGGTCCACAGACGATGCAATCTCAACCACACTGCACACTGCCCTAACCCACCTGGACAAGAGGAATACCTATGTGAGAATGCTGTTCATCGACTACAGCTCGGCATTCAACACCATAGTAACCTCCAAGCTCGTCATCAAGCTCGAGACCCTGGGTCTCGACCCCGCCCTGTGCAATTGGGTACTGGACTTCCTGACGGGCCGCCCCCAGGTGGTGAGGGTAGGCAACAACATCTCCTCCCCGCTGATCCTCAACACGGGGGCCCCACAAGGGTGCGTTCTGAGCCCTCTCCTGTACTCCCTGTTCACCCACGACTGCGTGGCCACGCACGCCTCCAACTCAATCATCAAGTTTGCGGACGACACAACAGTGGTAGGCTTGATTACCAACAACGACGAGACGGCCTACAGGGAGGAGGTGAGGGCCCTCGGAGTGTGGTGTCAGGAAAGTAACCTCACACTCAACGTCAACAAAACTAACAAAACACTCACACTGACAGCGTCGTGAAGAAGGCGCAGCAGCACCTCTTCAACCTCAGGAGGCTGAAGAAATTCGGCTTGTCACCAAAAGCACTTACAGACTTCTACAGATGCACAATCGAGAGCATCCTGGCGGGCTGTATCACCGCCTGGTACGGCAACTGCTCCGCCCTCAACCGTAAGGCTCTCCAGAGGGTAGTGAGGTCTGCACAACGCATCACCGGGGGCAAACTACCTGCCCTCCAGGACACCTACACCACCCGATGTTACAGGAAGGCCATAAAGATCATCAAGGACATCAACCACCCGAACCACTGCCTGTTCACCCCGCTATCATCCAGAAGGCGAGGTCAGTACAGGTGCATCAAAGCTGGGACCGAGAGACTGAAAAACAGCTTCTATCTCAAGGCCATCAGACTGTTAAACAGCCACCACTAACATTGAGTGGCTGTTGCCAACACACTGTCATTGACACTGACCCAACTCCAGCCACTTTAATAATGGGAATTGATGGGAAATGATGTAAATATATCACTAGCCACTTTAAACAATGCTACCTTATATAATGTTACTTACCCTACATTATTCATCTCATATGCATACGTATATACTGTACTCTACATCATCGACTGCATCCTTATGTAATACATGTATCACTAGCCACTTTAACTATGCCACTTTGTTTACTTTGTCTACATACTCATCTCATATGTATATACTGTACTCGATACCATCTACTGTATGCTGCTCTGTACCATCACTCATTCATATATCCTTATGTACATATTCTTTATCCCCTTACACTGTGTATAAGAGAGTAGTTTTGGAATTGTTAGTTAGATTACTTGTTGGTTATCACTGCATTGTCGGAACTAGAAGCACAAGCATTTCGCTACACTCGCATTAACATCTGCTAACCATGTGTATGTGACAAATAAAATTTGATTTGATTTGATTTGATTTTTGTGGTGTTACATGCTCTCAGATAATAGCTTCTCATGCTTTCGCCGAAAAGCATTTTAAAAATCTGACTTGTTGCCTGGATTCACAACGAGTGTAGCTTTAATTCAATACCCTGCATGTGTATTTTAATGAACGTTTGAGTTTTAACTAATACTATTAGCATTTAGCGTAGCGCATTTGCATTTCCAGAGCTCTAGTTGGGACGCAAGCGTCCCGAGTAGAAGCAAGAGGTTAAGTACTCTAAAGTTTTACATTCCTAACTCAATATTAATTACCAGATTTGCCCTTACTAAAAATGTCAACCCCTACATGTACTCATTCAAAGGTTTTATCTTTAATTGGATTATTTTCTACATTGTATAATAATAATGAAGACCTCAAAAATATAAAATAACACATGGAATCATGTAGTAACCAAAAAACGTGTTCAAGTGATCAAAATATATTTTAGATTTTAGATTCTTCAAAGTAGCCACCCTTTGCCTTGATGACAGCTTTGCACACTCTTGGCATTCTCTCGACAAGCTTCACCTGGAATGCTTTTCCAACAGTCTTGTTCCCACATATGCTGAGCACTTGTTGCCTGCTTTTCCTTCACTCTATAGTCCAACTCATCACAAACCATCTCAATTGGGTTGAGGTCGGGGGATTGTGGAGGCCAGGTCATCTGATGCAACACTCCATCCCTCTCTTTCTTGGTCAAATAGCCCTTACACAGCCTGGAGGTTCGTTTTGGGTCATTGTCCTATTGAAAAACAAATGATAGTTCCACTTAGCACAAACAAGATGGTATGGTGTATCACTGCAGAATGCTGTGGTAGCCATGCTGGTAAAGTGTGCCTTGAATTCTACATAAATCACAGAGAGTGTCACCAGCAAAGCACCAACACACCTCCTCCTCCATGCTTCACGGTGGGAACCACACATGCAGAGATTAACTGTTCACCTACTCTGTGTCTCAGACACGGTGGTTGGAACCAAAAATCTTAAATTTGGACTCCTCAGACCAAATGACAGATTTCCACCTGTCTAATGTTGATGTTGAGATGTGTCATAATATGGACTTGGTCTTTTACCAAATAGGGCTATCTTCTGTATACCCCCACCTACCTTGTCACAAAACAACTGATTGGCTCAAACCCATTAAGAAGGAAATAAATTCCTTTAGCAAGGCACACCTGTTAATTCAAATGCATTCCAGGTGATTACCTTACCTGAAGCTGGTTGAAAGAATGCCAAGAATGTGCAAAGCTGTCAAGTTTAGGGACTTTAAATGTGACTCGTTTCCGGAAACTAGGCATAAATAACACGTCACTACTTCACAGGAGAACCATTTGAACATAAATGATTTTTAATTATCAAAATGTGTTGTTTAAAAAAAAATGCCTTCTTGAACATTTAATTTGCCTTAACGACAAACTTGTATGCCATCTGTGAATGCAAATAAAATGGTTAAATAACGAGCCAAGTTGCGTGAGCAACAGAAAAAGTCAGCAGCCTTCCCGATTGCCATATTTGGTTGAGATAATGAGTGGGCTGGACATGCCGAGAGATTGAAATTTGAAATCACTGGAATTAGAGTATGATAGCTATGGATATGGAGAACACACTAGTCTCCGGATTACATCTTCAAACTAACGGCATCCATAGCATCCGTGACAGGGAGGGAGAAGCTAGCTACATTTTCAGATATTACACTTTTCTCATTTTGTCAAAAACTCATTTTCATTTCAAGTTAAAGTGTACTTTTAGCTAGCTCGCTAACTTTAGCTGGCAGGCTCGCTAGCTAACGTTACTTGTATGATCTGTGTAGTAGTATTATTCGTATCTCAGAGCCATTTGCTTTGCTAGATATAGCCTAAAGTAACATTGCCATAAAAATGCATTTTTGTAAAATGCGTTTTTGTTTTTCTTGGAATAGAAACACCATAATATTTATCAATTTAATTCATCTACATTTCGGCCGCAACCAGGAGCCCCGTGGGGCGGCGCACAATTGGCCCAGCGTCGTCCGGGTTAGGGATGTTTTTGCCTGCAGGGATATCCTTGTCTCATCGCGCACTAGCGACTCCTGTGGCAGGCCGGGCACAGTGCACGCTGACCAGGTCACCAGGTGTGCGGTGTTTCCTCCGACACATTGGTGCGGCTGGTTTCCGGGTTGGATGTGCATTGTGTCAAGAAGCAGTGCGGCTTGGTTGGGTTGTGTTTCGGAGGACGCATGGCTCTCGACCTTCGCCTCTCCCGAGTCCTTACGGGTGTTGCAGCGATGAGACAAGACTGTAACTACTAGAAGTTGGATACCACAAAAGGGGTAAAATATAAATATTTTTTCATAAACATTTTAAAACAATAAGCTACATTTCTAACAGCATAGACAGCACAAATTCAATAATAATTTACAAACAGATTATAATCAATCCCATATAGTCTGTTCTAACAAAAAAAGGTTTTCAAGTCTCTAGTAGAGCCAATTAAAAACAGACAATGCATTTGTGAATTCAATCGCTTTAGCCTACATGTTGTGGTTAATTTGTTGTTTAGTTAGTCAAGGCTTCCTTAGTTATTTCGTTTTATAACTTGACTGTATTTAAAGACATGAATGACTTGTATGCTGTGTGATGACATGCACAAATTAATGAATGATTGATTGATATACCGTATACTGAAGTAGGCCTTTATGCCAATAAGTAAAATATTCCATTCCTTTACTTTAGATTTGTGCGTATTTTTGTGAAATTGTTCGATAATACTGCACTATTAGAGCTAGAAACACAAGCATTTCACTACACCCGCAATAACATCTGCTAAACACGTGTATGTGACGAATAAAATTTGATTTGATTTAAGTTATGCTGAAACAGCTACAGTTAACAGGACTCTTAGGCCTACAGCTCCATGTCATTTCAATAACTTAGCTTCTCAAAGATGCCCTCTGGTGGTTCAACTAGCATTAATGGCAACAGTGGCTGACAGTAAAATACTATGACGTCATGCTCTCCAACATGCCAGACCATTCCACAGCACCCCTTAATTAAGCTGTCCTGCAGTATGACGCAGTATGATGCTTTTAAAGGAATTCAGAGGGCAAAAATCATTAAATATTAAAGCATTAGGCATCTCACTAAAGGCTTCAGTCATACAAAAGTTATGCTTAAGTCGGAAATGGTTCTCTAGCAGATAAGTAGACATGTTTCAAGAATAGCTCTTTTCCCTTTATTCAGATTACAACCTCCCACGTTCAGTTATTTTGAAAATGAAATAATCATAAAAATATCGCTATTTTTAAAACAAGCCATAGAAAATGGTTGCAATTTCAGTTTAATCCACCAGAAAAGACAGAACAAATAATAAAAAAAATATTATGGTTGAGCTCAAATGTATTAATTGAAAATATATATATATATATATTTTGTAATAAATATTTAAGAATACAACCATCACAGCTATGCGGATTTCTCTGCGAAGAGACAGATTCATTAGATAATTTGTTTCAGTATTGTCCTTATAGAATCTCAGCAAAAAAAAGAAACGTCCCTTTTTCAAGACACTGTCTTTCAAAGATAATTCGCAAAAATCCAAATAACTTCACTGATCTTCATTGTAAAGGGTTAAAACACTGTTTCCTGTGCTTGTTCAATGAACCAAAAACAATGAATGAACATGCACCTGTGGAACGGTCGTTAAGAAACTAACAGTTTACAAACGGTAGGCAATTAAGGTCACAGATATGAAAACTTAGGACACTAAAGAGGCCTTTCTACTGACTCTGAAGAACACAAAAAAATGGTGCCCAGGGTCCCTGCTCATGTGTGTGAATGTGCCTTAGGCATGTTGCAAGGAAGCATAAGGACTGCTGATGTGGCCAGGGTAATGAATTGCAATGTCCATACTGTGAGACACCTAAGACAGCGCTTACAGGGAGCGCTGGACAGCTAATCATACTCGAGGTGGCAGACCACGTGTAACAACACCTGCACAGGATCAGTACATCCGAACATCACACCTGCGGGACAGGTACAGGATGGCAACAACAACTGCCCGAGTTACACCAGGAACGCACAATCCCTCCATCAGTGCTCAGACTTTCAAATCAAATCAAATTTTATTTGTCACATACACATGGTTAGCAGATGTTAATGCGAGTGTAGCTAAATGCTTGTGCTTCTAGTTCTGACAATGCAGTAATAACCAACAAGTAATCTAGCTAACAATTCCAAAACTACTACCTTATAGACACAAGTGTAAGGGGATAAGAATATGTACATAAAGATATATGAGTGAGTGATGGTACAGAGCGGCATAGGCAAGATACAGTAGATGGTATTGAGTGCAGTATATACATATGAGATGAGTATGTAAACAAAGTGGCATAGTTAAAGTGGCTAGTGATACATGTATTACATAAAGATGCAGTAGATGATATAGAGTACAGTATATACATATGCATATGAGATGAATAATGTAGGGTATGTAAACATTATATTAGGTAGCATTGTTTAAAGTGGCTAGTGATATATTTTACATAATTTCCCATCAATTCCCCTTATTAAAGTGGCTGGAGTTGAGTCAGTGTGTTGGCAGCAGCCACTCAATGTTAGTGGTGGCTGTTTAACAGTCTGATGGCCTTGAGATAGAAGCTGTTTTTCAGTCTCTCGGTCCCAGCTTTGATGCACCTGTACTGACCTCACCTTCTGGATGATAGCGGGGTGAACAGGCAGTGGCTCGGGTGGTTGTTGTCCTTGATGATCTTTAGGGCCTTCCTGTGACATCGGGTGGTGTAGGTGTCCTGGAGGGCAGGTAGTTTGCCCCCGGTGATGCGTTGTGCAGACCTCACTACCCTCTGGAGAGCCTTACGGTTGTGGGCGGAGCAGTTGCCGTACCAGGCGGTGATACAGCCCGACAGGATGCTCTCGATTGTGCATCTGTAGAAGTTTGTCAGTGCTTTTGGTGACAAGCCGAATTTCTTCAGCCTCCTAAGGTTGAAGAGGCGCTGTTGCGCCTTCTTCACGATGCTGTCTGTGTGGGTGGACCAATTCAGTTTGTCTGTGATGTGTACGCCGAGGAACTTAAAACTTACTACCCTCTCCACTACTACCCTCTCCAGACTTTCTGCATAGGCTGAGTGAGGCTGGACTGAGGGCTTGCAAGCCTGTTGTAAGGCGGGTCCTCAACAGACATCACCGGCAACAACGTCACCTATGGGGGTTGTTGCCGGTGATGTCTGGTGATGACCTGCCTTACAACAGGCCTACAAGCCCTCAGTCCAGTCTCTCTCAGCCAACTGAGGACAGTCTGAGCACTGATGGAGGGATTGTGCATTCCTGGTGTTACTCGGGCAGTTGTCTCCCTGTAGTGCTGTCTTATCCATCTCACAGTACAGACATTGCAATTCGTTGCCATGTCCACATCAGCAGTCCTCATGCCTCCTTGCCTCATGCCTAAGGCACGTTCACGCAGATGAGCAGGGATCCTGGGCATCATTATTTTGGTGCTTTTCAGAGTCAGTAGAAAGGCCTCTTTAGTGTCCTAAATTATCATAACTGTGAGCTTTATTGCCTACCGTCTGTAAGCTGTTAGTGTCTTAACGACCATTCCACAGGTGCATGTTCATTGATTGTTTATGGTTCATTGACCAAGCATGTATTTAAACCATTTACAATGATATGTGAAGTTATTTGGATTTTTATGAATTATCTCTGAAAGACAGGGTCCTGAAAAAGGGACATTTCTTTTTTTGACGAGTTTACATTAAAGCTCTGAGGAAATCAGAAGTGAAACATTTGAAGATCAATGAAGAAGAGGAAATTGAGTGCACATCATGCGAGCTTCAACTGCTTTTTTCCCTTTGTTCTTCAGTTTAATCCTGTGGCATTTTCTGGAGGGAAGAAACTCACCATGCAGTTTGGGTCACGGGCAGAATTGTTTGCAGTGAGTTTCCCATACCACAAAATGCTGCAATATGTTTCAAATGTCACACTTTCGACTACGATGCTCCCCATGTGCAACTAAATAGCACTGCAACTCATTCTAATTCTATTTTATTTCAAAGATGTTGCCCATTTAGATAGAATCCCACGTATTCATGCCAGGTAAATCATGGTTCACATGTACAGTTGTGGTAGGCAGCATTTTATAGACTCTGAGGTATGTTTGTCTGACACTCCCCAGTGGAGAACACGCTCATGAAAGAGATGCTTTTCATTTTTCCCCATTTCTGCAAACTCTGCCATGAAAGTGATTTTGAAAATGTAAACATTTTACTTTCAGACACTGTTTTTGCTACTGAAAGGATTGTTTAGGCCCCAAGATAGACGGGGAGACTTTGAGCGGCCTAGCAGGATGTGGTTAGACGTTGAGGAGCTTAGGTAAGCCATTTATTCCCATTAGTGCTGAAGGAGGAATAACACTTTATCCTTCTTTACCTGTCATGGCTGCCAGATGTAGGCTAGACTAGCACTGCACAGCTGGGGAGGAAAGCTCAAGTTGCCTGTCCACAGCTGAACAGCCCAACATCTCCAGAATACCTGCTAATGGACAGAGTAAGTTCACTAAGCATTTTCTGAGGAAAGATAAGCAAGTTCCTCTGCTTGCTTCATTGAAAGGGCAACTACGGCTTTTTTCCTTGACTTTTTTGTACTTTAAACAAATTAAATGGGAGGCATCTCATATACTGTACATGTAGAATTGTAGGTCTAAGTGTCTGTCACGTTCGTCATAACGAGGAGACCAAGGCGCAGTGTGAGAGGAATACATGACTTTATTTAAACGAAGAAACTAAACAGAAACAAAGTAACAAAACAAACATGAAGCTATAAACGCGTGCTGACATGCAACTAAACATAGACAATAATCCACAAAACCAAAATGGTAAATGGCAACCTAAATAGGATCCCCAATCAGAGACAATGATAAACAGATGCCTCTGATTGGGAACCAATTCAGGCCACCATAGACCTACATTTACCTAGACAAACCAAAACCCCATAGATGTACAAAAAACCCTAGACAAGACCTAAACACACATACCACCCTTGTCACACCCTGACCTAAACAAAATAATAAAGAAAACAAAGGTAACTAAGGTCAGGGCGTGACAGTGTCGTGTTTTGGCATGTAAAAACTGTCATTGGAGTCTACAGCCAAGCTTGTTCCACCACATTATTTCTAGGGACCACCAATTGTATAAGAGGGCTATCAGAGTTTGTACATTTAGATAATGGAAACACAAGTTATAATTGTGATTGTGCATATGTATTAATCATCTGAAATGGATACCCCAGCGAAATTAGAAAGTCTTGCTTCGTTAAGATTTATTGAGGAATCAGTAAAACTGTATAAGAGACCATTTTTCAAAGGCAGTCGAGGATGTTGTCATTGTTTTTATCTTTGACGGATGTAAATAAAAAGTTTAAGGACCACATGGTTCTCCGTCCTCTGAGATTTTGATTCATTTTCTTTTATCTGTATGTTTACTACAATGCACAGGTTTTTTTGTGAGCAAGATCTCTCTCTTTATGGATGTATTGACGTAGGTGGCTGAGTCTTTATCCCCTCATCTGGCTCCAAGTTCTCTCCACATGTGTCTCACACATTTGACTGCAGTCCCAAATTCTATTACATCCTGCACACCATATCTGTCCTGTTAACAATTAGCTAATCTCCACCAGGGAAATAACAGAGCTGGCAAGACTTGAGAGCTCTCTTCTGATATGCACACACCCTCAAACATATCACGTCCCTGTGAAGAAACAAAACACAATAATCACCAAAAGATGTCCGATGATACTGCAATGAACCAACAGGCTGTGTTCCATTACCATGGAGAATTTACAACAGCATTGAGTGTAATGAAGGAAGGAAGGAAGGAAGGAAGGAAGGAAGGAAGGAAGGAAGGAAGGAAGGAAGGAAGGAAGGAAGGAAGGAAGGAAGGAAGGAAGGAAGGAAGGAAGGGAATGAGTGAGTGAGTGAGGAAGGGAAGACTGAAAGAAAGATAACAAAAGAAAGAGAAAGATGGTTGAACATAAGAAAGAAGGCAAGAAAGCATTATTGTTGTTGTATGGCATCAGATACTTCAGTTTAGGATGTGAGTGTGTCTGTGGTGGGGGGGGGGGGGTGCGTGTGTGTGTGTGTGGCTATCAGGTGGCTAGACATAGGGAGAGATAGCAGCGCTGGCAGAGCAGGCAAAAAGAGGGACTGGGAGTGGGATTGATTACACCAGAACATCAGACATAGCAGACGGCTAATCTGATGGCCTATCTGCAGTCATATATCTTCATCTATCACCCTCCTTCCCGTCCGTCAGTACGGGGCTTCGGGGGAGTCTCAGGAGCTCAGGGGTTAAAGCCTCCATACATGTGTGTCTCGTGAGCTCTTTACTCAACACCTATGAATTCATCAATCTGTCTATCTCTGTCCATTGGCCTGCCCGACATGACTTTCTGTTGTCTGTGGAAAAGGTCTGCCAAAATCAGTGTGGATGAATCCCTTGGCCTTCCACAGAGATATATTCCACAGTATATATTTCACTTTTATTTATCCTCTGAATGGGAAAATTAGGTATAAGATAAGGGCCAAGTTCAGGATGATGTTTCTTGGCTTTATCCTATTTTACTGTTCTGGTAAACATGCGTTTCCTGCGAAGCCTTTTGTTCCAATACTGGTGTTGTTCTGCTCTCCCATTCTTATTATTACTCTGAGCACATTTGCTTTGTATCAGACAATATAGGATGTGTCTTATTTTTAGTCTGCATTTTCCATATTATCCGGACTACTAATCACCCTAATCTTCCCACTTAAATTCCATAATGAGGTATTGCTTTGTTTTTGAGTAAAGGAAATGGACTCTATGCACAGGGTAGATTAACAAAGCCCTGTGAGTTGTCCCAGAACTTGGCTGTAGGATCCACATCCTATAAGTGGAACAAATCAAAGAGTCCCAGGTGTTTTTGATCACAACACGTAGGACTGGAGCAGCAATTTTGACATCTGTATTAAGTAGAGAGATCAGCCAATAACTGTGCCGTATAAGTATGCTTCATAAGTGCTGCTAAAAGGTGCATGATGGAAAGCATGAGGTTCTATCCCCCAAGAAGAAATGCAAACCAGACTTTCAGTGGGAGATTGCAACAGGCTTTATTTCCTTAGCAAATGGCGGCTTTGTTCGCCACCAACGTTTACTCATTATAGAGAACGAGGTGTTCGACAGTGGACGGGAGACAGACTCATAGCTGCTATCACTGCATATGATGAGAGAGACTGTCTGCTTCGGAGACACCAGTCCTTCAAACTCTGAGGCAATTACGCAGAGAGCAGAGAGGTCAGTGAGTTAGGGATGCAAGAATGAGCTGCGTGGATTGGCCTTATCTTGATGGCCCGAAAACCATAACAGCTGAGGAAACTACTGAGGCAGGAGAGTTCAGCCGCAAAGAGGGATGTCAAAGGTCGCAGATTGGACTTTTATTTCACAGATCTCTTTATCAGAGATCTTTCCAATTTTCATAGAAGCCATGGAGAGTGGGGGCTTAGAGTAATTCTAAGATACTCAGTGTACATTTGGTTTTCACCTGTTGGATTCATTTTAAATCATCACAAGCTCTGTCAAGGGCACCTATTGTATTACAAGCATTCCTTTGTTCGGGAGAGGAGCTGGTCAGATGATGTGTCACTTAAAAAAAACTAGAATGACCACAAAACACATACACAGTGTAAAAAACATTAGGAACACCTGCTCTTTCCATGATATAGACTGATCAGGTGAATCCAGGTGAAAGCTATGATCAATTATTGATGTCACCACTTCAATCAGTGTTGATGAAAGGGAGGAGACAGGTTAAATATGGATCTTTAAGCCTTGAGACCACTGAGACATCGATTGTGTATGTGCTGTTCAGAGGGAGAATGGACAAAATATTTAATTGCCTTTCAACGGGGTATGGTAGTAGGTGCAAGGAGCAACAGATTAGGTCAAGAACTGCAATGATGCTGGGTTTTTCACGGTCAACAGCTTCCCGTCTGTATCAAGAATCACCGCCCAAAGGACATCCAGCCAACTTGACACAACTTTGGGAAGCATTGAAGTGAACATGGGCCAGCATCCCTGTGGAACACTTTTGACAACTTGTCGAGTCCTTGCCCTGACAAATTGAGGCTGTTCTGAGGGCAAAAGGGGGTGCAACTCAATATTAGAAAGGTGTCCCTAATGTTTTGTACACTCAGTCTTTCAGAGCATAGAATATAATTCAACAAGAAATGGAGCAAAATCAGGATGCAAGGTATCAGCTTTCTGACTGCTGGCATGTCTTCACTAAATTAAATAATAAATGTGTAATGGCTTGTAATCGCGGGCAATAAAATAAACAATGAGAGTCCCATACTATAAGAATTGTATTAATGTCAAAGCTCAACTCTGCTTTTGCAGACCTCATAAGTTCAATTCCTCACATTTAAAATTAGACAGAAGTCTACATTGGGGAGCTGACTGAGGGCTTCTACTCCTGGCCACTGTATGCTTTGATCGGACTCTCTCCAGGCCTCGTCAAACAGCGCTCGCCACCTGTTCCATGATCCCCATATCAGGCTTCCCGTCCACCACATATTTGTCCTGTACCTCAGTCTGCCTCCCTAGCAGACATGTTCAGGAGTTTAAGGAGGCCTGTTGACAGAGTGCCCTGGCTAATAAACCACCAGCTGGTCACCTTACGATGGGCGATACAGTCAGGCTCCAAATGGCAAGGCCCCCAATCTGCTCCCGGTGTAATGAGAGCTGTATGCGTCACAGTGGAGGTGCAACCAGTGAAACACTCGGGAACCCCTGAACCACAAGAGTAGTAAGGCAAGGACAACATGTAATCGTTTCTCTGTGCATTATAGAAACTAAAGATCGGGTTGGGTAGGTTACTTTTTAAATGTAATCCGTTAGTTACTATTTACCTATCTAAAATTGCAATCAGTTACGTCATTTTTGGATTACCTAAACTCAGTAACGTAGTCTGATTACTTTCACCTTTTAAAACATAAAATGAGACCAATTTAACAACCTTTATTGCAGGGTGTTTGAGCCACTAAGCAGAACCACATTAGAACACATCACAATACATTGTGACAAGAATGTATTTAAGCCCTGTATACTTGCCTCTAACATGTGTCCTTGATCCTGATCTTGTCCATTTACACCTATAAGATCTGATCACAGTCAGAGCACAATGCGTCTTTAAATCATGCACACCCATCTAAAAATGTGGGCACAAACCTAACGTGCAGGTCAAATGTACATTTTAAAACCAGGTAGAAGTAAGGGTTTAAGTAACACAACAACATGGATGGTGCTAAACACTTATCCAACGGGACACCGGTACAAAAAAAGTATGAAAATGTATGCACTCACTACTGTATGTCGCTCTGGATAAAAATGTCTGCTAAATGACAAACATTTTAATTGGAAATGTTTTTCACTTAATAAAATGCAGAGTGTGATCACACATTTAGTCCACCAAGTATATTTTTTAAGTGAAAAAAGTGCGGCTAGGTGCAATAAACCCACATATTAGACATGGCATTGCAGTAGGCCCATTCTGAAGCTAGCCTACTCAGATGATTGAAGGTAGAAATTGCTGTTGTATTCCAGCAAGAGGACGTACTCTATATGAGAATCTTCATGATGAAGTCAAATACCAGGTGATTAACCCGGCTTTGTGAGGTGTGTGTTCCCCCTGGATGTAGTTTAAATATATATATATATATATATATATATATATATATATATATTGAGTATTCTATCCTGGTTGTAGTTATGCTTGTTTCAATGTTGTACTAGATGTCCATTTTTGTCCATCTGTAGATGGCTGTGCATCTCTGCACTCCTCCATGTCATCTGGCTGCCATTTCCTGCTCAGGGTCTTCCATAGATTGTTATGCATCCTCTGGAAAAACTACATGTAATTGCTTAAGTATGACACTACAGTATAAGAAAAAAAACAGTGGAGTGAGCACCTTGTAATTGTTTCAATTAAGGATTATAGCTTTACCCAACTTTTGTCCACCATTTTGAAACAAACAGTTGAAGTCGGATGTTTACATACACCTTAGCCAAATACATTTAAACTCAGTTTTTCACAATTCCTGAAATGTAATCCTAATAAAAATTCCCTGTCTGAGGTCAGTTAGGATCACCACTTTATTTTAAGAATGTGAAATGTCAGAATAATAGTAGAGAATTATTTATTTCAGCTTTTATTTCTTTCATCACATTCTAAGTGGGTCAGAAGTTCACATACACTCAATTAAGTATTCGGTAGGATTGCCTTTAAATTGTTTAACTTGGGTCAAACGTTTCAGGTAGCCTTCCACAAGCTTCCCAAAATAAGTTGTGAGAATTTTGGCCCATTCCGCCTGACAGCTGGTGTAACTGAGATAGGTTTTTAGGCCTCCTTGATCGCACACCCTTTTTCAGTACTGCCCACAAATTTTCTATAGGACTGAGGTTGGGGCTTTGTGTATGGCCTCCCCCAATACCTTGTCCTTAAGCCATTTTGCCACAAATTTGGAAGAATGATTGGGGTCATTGTCCATTTTGAAGACTCATTTGCGACCAAGCTTTAACTTCCTGACTTACAGTGGGGAGAACAAGTATTTGATACACTGCCGATTTTGCAAGTTTTCCTACTCACAAAGCATGTAGAGGTGTGTAATATTTATCATAGGTACACTTCAACTGTGAGAGACGGAATCTAAAACAAAAATCCATAAAATCACATTGTATGATTTTTAAGTAATTAATTTGCGTTTTATTGCATGACATAAGTATTTGATACATCAGAAAAGCATAACTTAATATTTGGAACAGAAACCTTTGTTTGCAATTACAGAGATCATACGTTTCCTGTAGTTCTTGAACAGGTTTGCCTTCTCCAGATCCTTCAGGTTTCAGCCACGACCCATCTTCAATGCTCTTACTGAGGGAAGGAGGTTGTTGGCCAAGATCTCACGATACATGGCCCCATCTATCCTCCCCTCAATATGGTGCAGTCGTCCTGTCCCCTTTGCAGAAAAGCATCCCCAAAGAATGATGTTTCCACCTCCATGTTTCACGGTTGGGATGGTGTTCTTGGGGTTGTACTCATCCTTCTTCTTCCATCAGACCACATGACCTTCTCCCATTCCTCCTCTGGATCACCCAGATAGTCATTGGCAAACTTCAGACGGGCCTGGACATGCACTGGCTTGAGCAGGGGGTCCTTGCGTGCGCTGCAGGATTTTAATCCATGACGGCGTAGTGTTTTCTCGTGATCATTGATTGACAAGGTGAGATCTTGCATGGAGCCCCAGACTGAGGGTGATTGACCTTCATCTTGAAGTTCTTCCATTTTCTAATAATTGCGCCAACAGTTGTTGCCTTCTCACCAAGCTGCTTGCCTATTGTCCTGTAGCCTATCCCAGCCTTGTGCAGGTCTACAATTTTATCCCTGATGTCCTTACACAGCTCTCTGGTCTTGGCCATTGTGAAGAGGTTGGAGTCTGTTTGATTGAGTGTGTGGACAGGTGTCTTTTATACAGGTAACGAGTTCAAACAGGTGCAGTTAATACAGGTAATGAGTGGAGAACAGGGTGCTTCTTAAAAAAACTAGGTCTGTGAGAGCCGGAATTCTTACTGGTTGGTAGGTGAACAAATACTTATCATACAAAATCATACAATGTGAATTTCTGGATTTTTGTTTTAGATTCCGTCTCCCACAGTTGAAGTGTACCTATGATAAAAATTACAGACCTCTTTATGCTTTGTAAGTAGGAAAACCTGCAAAATCGGCAGTGTTTCAAATAGTTGTTCTCCCCACTGTATATCTTGAGATGTTGCTTCAATATATCCACATAATTTTCCTCTCTCATGATGCCATCTATTTTGTGAAGTGCACCAGTCCCTCCTGCAGCAAAGCACCCCCACAACATGGTGCTGCCACCGTGCTTCACGGTTGGGATGGTGTTCTTCGGCTTGCAAGCATCCCCCTTTTAACTCCAAACATAACAACGGTCATTATGGACAAAAAGTTCTAGTTTTGTTTGATCAGTCTAGAGGACATTTGTCCAAAAAGTGTCATCTTTGTCCCCATGTGCAGTTGCAAACCGTAGTCTGGCTCTTTTTGGCGGTTTTGGAGCAGTGGCTTCTTCCTTGCTGAACAGCCTTTCAGGGTATGTCGATATAGGACTCGATTTACTGTGGATATACATACTTTTGTTCCTGTTTCCTCCAGCATCTTCACAAGGTCATTTGCTGTTCTGGGATTGAATTGCACTTTTGTGCAAAAGTACTTTCATCTCTAGGAGACAGAACGTGTGTCCTTCCTGAGCGGTATGATGGCTGCGTGGTCCCATGGTGTTTATACTTGTGTACTATTGTTTGTACAGATGAACGTGGAACCTTCAGACGTTTGGAAATTGCTCCCAACGATGAACCAGACTTGTGGAGGTCTACAATTGTTTTTCTGAGGTCTTGGCTGATTTCTTTTGATTTTCCCATGTTGTCAAGCGAAGAGGCACTGCGTTTGAATGTAGGCCTTGAAATACCTCCACAGGTACACCTCCAATTGAGTAAAATTATGTAAAAGAAGCTTCTAAAGCCATGACATCATTTTCTGGAATTTTCTAAGCTGTTTAAAGACACAGTCAAATTAATGTATGTTAATTGCTGACCCACTGGAATTGTGATACAGTGAATTATAAGTGAAATAATTTTTGGGGAAAAAAAACGTTCCCGTTTTAAACAGGATATTTTGTCAGGATGTACAAGATGCTAGAATATGCATATAATTGACAGCTTAGGATAGAAAACACTCGAACGTTTCCGAAACTGTAAAGATATTGTCTGTGAGTATAACAGAACTGATGTTGCAGGCGAAAGCCTGAGAAAAATTGCCCCATATTTTGAAAGCGTTGCGTTCCAATGAGTCCCTATTGAGCTGAGAATATGCTATCAACGAGCTTACGCTTTCTACGTATTCCCCAAGGTTTCTATAGCATTGTGACGTAGTTTTACGCATTTATGTTGAAGAATAGCCGTAGGCGGCTACATTGGGCAAGTAGTCACCTGATGCCCCCAGAGTGACTCTCGCGTAATATACAGAGGTAGCCATTACTCCAATCGGTCCTACTGAAAAACGAATTGTCCAGATGGATATATTATCGAATAGATATTTGAAAAAACACCTTGAGGATTGATTATAAACAACGTTTGCCATGTTCCTGTCGATATTATGGAGCTAATTTGGAATATTTTTCGCCGTTTTCGTGACTGCAATTTCCGGGCGATTTCTCAGTCAAACGTGAAGAACAAACGGAGCTATTTCGCCTACAAAAATAATATTTTGGGAAAAAAGGAACATTTGCTATCTAACTGGGAGTCTTGTGAGTGAAAACATCCGAAGCTCATCAAAGGTAAACAATTTAATTTGATTGCTTTTCTGATTTCCGTGGCCAAGTTACCTGCTGCTAGCTGGACAAAATGCTATGCTAGGCTATCGATAAACTTACACAAATGCTTGTCTAGCTTTGGCTGTAAAGCATATTTTGAACATCTGAGATGACAGGGTGATTAACAAAAGGCTAAGCTGTGTCTCAATATATTTCATTTGTGATTTTCATGAATTTGAATATTTTCTAGGGATATTTATGTCTGTTGCTTTATGCTAATTAGTGTCAGGCGATGATTATACTCCCACATGGTTTGAGAGCTAATCCCAGTGCTGAAATGTTGCGCGATTTTTAACAGAATGTTCGAAAAAGTAGGGGGTAGGAGTAACTGTACAATGCATTTTTTGGGCCGATGGTTTAAGGAATAAACTAAACCTGTGAGCATTATGAATTTATCCAAGATTTGTTGAAAATGAACGAAAGCTGCTACTTACATTTTTTTTAACGTAATCAATAATCGATTAGTAAATAGTTATTCATAATTGATTAATCATTACTTAATTCATAAGATGTTTAATGTAGGTCCTTATGAACCATTTACTAATCATTAGTGTTTTTACATGGCCTCATCTAAAGTGTGTTGGCTATTTAATACTTTATAAACACTGTTTTGAATGGCCCGTGTAATTTCTTACAAAAAGATTGGACAAGCCATTGGTAGACATTCCAGCAGTAACTGATGGTCTCAAAATAGCCTAGAACATTTAATATTATAGAATAATAAGCACACCACACTGTATGTTACAGGAAATGCATGTATATATACAAAAACTGTTGTGAAACAACTGTTGCAAGGCCTTGAGGAAAAGTTGCAATGTTTTGCTTATATTGTCAACCTCACGCATGCAAACTAGTCATAAAGCAGGGAAATGTAGCCTATACACAACAGCTGGCAGGACCAGTCAGTTTTTCTCTAGTGGATTTTCATTCCTTCATTTTTATTCCTGTCACCCAAGTCATAGACTGTTCTCTCTGCTACCGCACTGCAAGCGGTGCCCACAGTATATAGCCTCATTAATGTTATGTAATTTTGTTATATAACTTTTTGGGGGTTTATTTTGTAAATATTTTTTAAACTCTATTTCATGAACTGCATTGTTAGCTAAGGGCTTGTAAGTAAGCATTTCACTGACAGGTCTACCTGTTGTATTCGGCGCATGTGACAAATAAAATTAGATTTGATATGTGATTGAGGTAGAAATGTAACATATAATTTGCAGGTAGAACTGTTACATGTACAACCTTTACATGCTTCCAGTGCTTCAGTCTTTTTACCGCAGACTATTTTTACACATGGCTTCGCAGCTACAATGAGGAATCGACCAAGAAGCAGCCCTCTTCCAAGGGAACGGAACTGATTGAATCGTCCCAGAATCGGGTGTGGGATTTGGCCTGGAATCCAAATGAATGACTGCCCAGAATCGGCCCAAGTACATTGCGCCGTTTCCATCCACCGTCTACTTTGCTGGCATCTTACCAGAATCTCCCCAGAAGCGGCCCGATGCAAATTTAAATACATTTATGCAAAACTACCCGATTTAGTAATTTTAAATATTACTTACATACATTTTATGCATACAAATTATACCAATCCACCCCAAAATAATGATGTTGGAGGAAACACGGTACACCTGGTGACCGTGTCGATTCACTACAGCTCGATGGGATTCGGACATCCCAGCCAGCCGAACCCTCCCCTAACTCAGAAAATGCTTGGACAATTTTGCGTCGTCCCATGGGTCTCCCGGTCACGTCTGGCACGGGTATTGAACTAGCATCTGTAGCAACGCAGTTTGCACTGCGATGCAGTGTCTTAGACTGCTGCGTCACTCGGGAGACTCCATCCACAAAGTTTTTTATGCTTATTAATTGCCTTGCAGAAAGTATCAAAATACTCAAATACAACTTAAACAGGATTCTGAAAGTATTTCAGTTAAATGTTAATTGTATTTTTTGACCACATAAACAATGGCAAAATATAGAAAAATTAATAAATAATGAAACGTTAATTATATAAAGGAGTCAGTGTAATCATCTGCCAGAGTAGCCCCAATCGGCCCGAGCCCCAAGTAATACATGTGGGCCAGATATCTCACACTGGAATCGGCCCGAGCCCCAAGTAATTCATTTGTGCCAGATAACTCATATCGGAATCAATCCCTGCATTTTAGCCACAAGTAATACTGCCTAAGGCGGCCCAGACTCGGGCCACATGATGTCGGCTGAGTCTGACTCTTAGCCGAGTGCCCTGACTCTCAGCCGGAATCGGCCCATATCCACTGTGCTAACTGATTTTGTTTGGCGGCACCTTTACTAGTCACGATTTTCAACAGGAAAATAAATAAATAAAATCGCTGGGGGATGTCTTGAAACGTAATCTCATAGTTCAGAGAAATAATGTAATGAGATATGTGTTTCTTTTCCTCGTAAGCAGTCTATGAACTGCTCTTAATCTTTCATGAACAGTGCGTAAACTGTGCGTAAACTGTGCGTAAACTGAAGAATCTTTCTCGTGGAATGCGTATGATAAGGAGAAGCAATAGTTCCTGTGTTTGGGTTTTCCTCACTAATTATGTGGATATACCAGGATTGGGCAGAGTTACTGCTCACTGAATATTTGGACATACCAGGATTGAGCGAAGGCAGTGCTTAAACTTTGACTGCTTTGTGCTTGTGGTAAAATTAGCAGGACCAAATTTTTTTCTGCGTTAACCGAGATTAGACTGCTCTAAGGAGTGACTGTTATTCATACTTTGGTTTTGGTAGAAAAGTCAGTGCCAAGAAACACTTATGTTAGCATTTTCGCACCAAAAACCATTATTTTATTCAGCATAGAGTGTCTGAAGTTACAAATCAGTGTCACGACTTCCGCCAAAGTTGGTGCTTATCCTTGTTCGGGCAGTGTTCGGCGGTAGTCGTGTGGTGTGTTTTTCCCTCCTTGGAATTTTATGGTTTCTTTTCGAGTAAAGTATGTTATTTTACTTAGTTCTCTGTCCTGTGCCTGACTCCGTCCTCACGGCTGCACAGTCAGACGATTGCAACAGTGTGACTGTTTTGTAATAACAATTTCAAAACCTTTTCTTTAACATCCTCTGAATTGTCTGCTCATTCTTAATATATTCTAGCGGCCATTTTGAAAGCTTAAGGAGAATCAGGTACTGCTGGAACGTCTACCAATGGCGTGTCCATCTTTTTTATTGCCCTTTTTCTCCCCAATTTTGTGGTTTCCAATTGGTAGTTTGCAGTCTTTTCTCATCACTGCAACTCCGGTACGGACTCGGGAGAGGGGAAGGTCGAGAGCCGTGCATCCTCTGAAACACAACCTAACCAAGCCGCACGCCTTCTTGACACAATACCCACTTAACCTGGATGCCAGCCGCACCAATGTGTCAGAGGAAACACCGTACACCTGGCGAACGTGTCAATCTCAATCTCAAATGCACATCACACTGCTCTCTCCCACCTGGACAGGAGGGGAAATAACTATGTGAGAATGCTGTTCATAGACTACAGCTCAGTGTTCAACACCATAGTCCCCTCAAAGCTCATCACCAAGCCAGAGACCCTGGGACTGAACACCTCCCTCTGCAACTGGATCCTGAACTTCCTGGCAGGCCGGCCCCAGGTGGTGAGGGTAGGCAACAACACCTTCGTCAGGTTGACCATCAACACGGGGGCCTCTCAGGGGTGTGACTTAGTCCCCGCCTGTACTCCCTGGTCACCCATGACTGCGTGGGTACGCATGACTCCAACACCATCAAGTTTGCTGACAACTCGACGGTGGTAGGCCTGATCACCGAAGCCGATGAGTCAGCCCACAGGGAGGAGGTCAGAGACTTAGTAGTGTGGTGTCAGGACAACAACCTCTCCCTCAATGTCAGTAAGACCAAGGAGCTGATTGTGGGCTATAGGAGAAAGAGGGAAGAGCATACCCCCATCTACATCGATCGGGCTGTTGTGGAGCGGGTCAAGAGCTTTATGTTCTTTGCGTCCATATAACTAAGGACCTAACATGGTCCACACACACCTGCATAGTCGTGAAGAGTGCATGGCAGCGCATGTTCTCCCTCAGGAGGCTGAAAAGATTTTGCCATGGGCCATTCTGATCGTCAAAAAGTTCTACAGCTGCACATTCGAGAGCTTCTTGACTGGCTGTATCACCTCTTGGTATGGAAAAGTACATCACTGGGGCCAAGTTCCCTGCCATCGAGGACATCATATTGGGCAGTGCCAAAGACTCCAGCAACCCAAACTAGACTGTTTACTCTGCTACCATCCGGCAAACGGTACAGGAGCATCGGCACTCGGACTTAATGTCTCTGAGATAGTTTCTACCCCCAAGCCATAAGACTGCTAAAGAGTAAATTAATAGTACCCAAACTATCTGCACTGAATCTATTTTGCAATGAACCTACGCACACTTACTAGACAATTTATACAAACGATATACTCACTAACTCACTCACTCACTCACTCACTCACTCACTCACTCACTCACTCACTCACTCACTCACTCACTCACTCACACACACTACATTGACACTCCCACACAAAACCCACACACATAACACACCCCATGCAGACCGATAGAACACACACATGCACATTACACAGACACACGCACACACACTTTTACATTCATCATTTGCCACTGCTGCTCTGTTCTTTATATTCCTCTTATAATTATCTATCCTGATGCCTAATTACTTTAACCTCCCTTCATGTACATACAGTGCATTCGGAAAGTATTCAGACCCCTTGACTTTTTCCACATTTTGTTACGTTACAGCGTTATTCTAAAATGGATTAAAGCGTTCTTATCCTCATCAATCTACACACAATACACCAAAATGACAAATCAAAAACAGGTTTTTACAAATGTTTACAAATGTATGCAAAAATAACAACTGATATTTCACATTTACATATGTTTTCAGACCCTTTACTCAGTATTTTGTTGAAGCACCTTTGGCAGCGATTACAAGCTTGGCACATATGTAATTGTGGGGTTTCTCCCATTCTTCTCTGCAGATTCTCTCAAGCTCTGTCAGGTTGAATGTGAACGTTGATGAACAGCTATTTTCAGGTCTCTCCAGAGATGTTGGATTGGGTTTATGTCCGGGCTCTGGCTGGGCCACTCAAGGACATTCAGAAACTTC
The DNA here is from genome assembly GCF_034236695.1 of Oncorhynchus nerka. Lineage (NCBI taxonomy): Eukaryota > Metazoa > Chordata > Actinopteri > Salmoniformes > Salmonidae > Oncorhynchus > Oncorhynchus nerka. The sequence continues at coordinate 43,123,762 of NC_088408.1, read as the reverse complement.
TCCCGAAGCCACTTCTGTCTTGTCTTGGCTGTGAGCTTAGGGCCGTTGTCTTGTTGGAAGATGAACCTTCGCTCCAGTTTGAGGTCCAGAGCCCTCTGGAGCAGGTTTTCATCAAGGATTTCTCTGTACTCTGCTCCGTTCATCTTTCCCTCGATCCTGACTAGTCTCCTAGTCACTGCCGCTGAAAAACAACCACGTAGCATGTTGCCGCCAACACCATGATACACTGGAGGGACGGTGCTAGGTTTCCTCCAGACGTGACCCTTGGCATTCACGTGAAAGAGTTCAAACTTTGTTTCATCAGACCAGAGAATTCTTTTTGCGAGCTGTCATGTGCTCGGCCACTCAACCATAATGGCCTGATTGGTGGAGTGTTGCAATGATGGATGTTCTTCTGGAAGTTTCTCCCATCACCAAAGAGGAATTCTGGAGCTCTGTCATATTGTTCTCGGTCACCCCCCTGACCAAGGCCCTTTTCCCCCGACTGCTCAGTGTTGCCAGCTCTAGCAAGAGTCTAATTAGTTCCAAACTTCTTCCATTTAAGAATGATGGAGACCACTGTGTTCCTGGGGTCCTTCAATGCTGCAGAAATGTTTTGATACCCTTCCCCAGATCTGTGCCTTGACACAATCCTGTCTCGGAGCTCTATGAACAAATGATTCTACCTGGTTTTTGCTTTGACATGCACTGTCAACCGTGGGCCCTTATATAGACAGGTGTGTTCCTTTCAAAATCATGTCCAAACAATTGAATTTATCACAGGTTGACTCCAATGAAGTTGTATTAACATCTCAAGGATGATCAATAGAAACAGGATAGAAGTAGTAGAAAAAGGAAGGGTTCTAAACACTTTCCAAATGCACTCTATCTACCTCAAGTACCTCTGCATATTGATCTGGTACTGGTACTCCCTGTATATAGCTCCATTTGTGTGTATTTTATTGTATTCATCGTGTTACAGTTTTAATAATATTTTTAAATTCTGCATAGTTGGGAAGGGGTCGTAATCAAGCATTTCATGGTATAGTCTTCACCAATTGTATTCGGTGCATGTGACAAATAAAATTTGATTTGACATATTATGAATGATCTTATGATTCATTATTAAAGACATGAGAAGTTGTTGATAAATGTGTGAAAAACTAGGTTACTAACATTTACAAATATGAGAGTAATGATTAATAAATTATCAAATTATTTACTAATCCGTTATACATGCATTATTACATGGATTTAATATAATGTGTCCATCATATTTTCTATTCCAAACCCCATTGTCCCTTTTAAATCCTGTCCTTTTTTGACCTCCCCTTGAATGATCTTAAATAGGTGTGTTTGCTGAAGGCAAAGCACAACTCTAGATTTATTGCAAAGTCTTATTAGGTGTCCTTGCTGAAGGAAATGCACAACTCCAGATTTCTTACATGGTCTTAGGAGTATTCTATATTTTCAGCCATCTCTAGAGCTTAAACAATTGCTGCTATTAAAACAGAACAAACTTCCAAATGTCCAGACTTCTGAAAGTTAGAGAGATGTCACATCCTGACCATAGAAAGCCTGTATTTTCTATGGGAGAGTAGGTCAGGGCCTGACTAGGGGTTTTAGTCTAGTTTATATTTTCTATGTGGGGTTCTAGGTTTTATTTTCTATGTTGGGGTTTGTGTATGATTCCCAATTAGAGGCAGCTGGTAATCGTTGTCTCTAATTGGGCATCACACTTAAGTTGCATTTTTCTACCTGTGGGTTATGGGATAGTGTTTGTTTTTGTGTAGTGCCTGTGAACACTCCTTACTTCACGTTTCGTTATTGTTATGTATTGTTTTGGTGAGTTTCTTTATTAAACATGTGGAACTCTATGTACGCTGCGCCTTGGTCCGATCATCATTACTACGAACAAAGTGACAGAATATCCCATCACAACGGGACCAAGCAGCGTGCTCGGGAGGAGATGGCATCCTGGTCTTTGGAGGCGATCAGGGAGAGAATATCCTGGACTTGGGAAGAAATAATAGCAGGAGACAAGAGCCTGCCATGGAAGCAGGCGGAAGCGTCGAAGGAGGGACAGCGACGAAGTAGGTGAGGAAGGCCACAGAAACCCCAAATATTTTTTCGGCACATGGAACAGTCGGCGGAGCCGAGGATTGAACCAGAGCCAGTTTGGGAGAAGAGGGATCATTTGGAGAAGAGAGAAATGGGAGAGTTGTTGAGTTTGTGGAGGATGCACGGTATTTGCCCTAAGGAATGTGTTGTCAGTTTGATGCCACCTGAATCAGCTCCCCGTACTCGTCCTGAGAAGTGTGTTAAACAATTGATGCCGGCTATACACACCAGGTCTCCAGTGCGCCTTCACAGCCCAGTACGTCCTGTGGCAGCTCCTCGCACTCTACCTCAAGTGCGCTTTCCCAGTCAGGTTCATCCTGTGTCTGCTCATTGCACTCTCCTTGAAGTGCGTGTCCCCAGTTTAGCGCCACCTGTCCCGGCTCCACACACTAGGCCTCCAGTGCGCCTCCCAAGTCCAGTACATCCTGTGCCTGCTCCTCACGCTCGCCCTGAGGTGCGTGTCATCAGCCAGGTACCACACACCAGACTCCCCGCGAAAATCCCCAGTCCAGAGCTTCCGGCAACGATCCCCAGTCCAGAGCTTCCGGCGACAATCCCCAGTCCAAAGCTTCCGGCGAGACGGTCCTCGGTCCGAAACCTCCTGAGACGGTCCACGTTCCGGAACCTCCTGCGATGCTCAACGGTCCGGAAACTCCAGCTCCATGGCCGGAGCCTTCCCCTGCGCCGATGCCCAGTCTAAGCACGGCGTCCAGTCCAGCTCCAAGGCCAGAGTCTTCTTCGGCGTTGCCTGCTCCTCACGCTTGCCCTGAGGTGCGTGTCATCAGCCAGGTACCACACACCAGACTTCCTGGTCCAGAGCTTCCGGCAACGATCCCCAGTCCAGAGCTTCCGGCGACAATCCCCAGTCCAAAGCTTCCGGCGACGGACTCCAGTCCAGAGCTTCCGGCGACGGTTCCCAGTCCAGAGTTCCCACTCCATTACTTCACGTTTCTTAATGTTTTTGGTGAGTTTATTAACCATGTGGAACTCTATGCACGTGACAAGAGGTTGAGAAAAGGTTGGTAAAGTGTGCCTTGAATTCTAAATAAATCTGTCAGGTCTGTCATAACGAGGAGACCAAGGCGCAGAGTGGGAAGAATACAATCTTCTTTATTTAAATGAAGAACACTAAACAAACTAACAAAATAACAAAATGACCGTGAAGCTATAAAGACGAGTTCTGACATGCAACTACACATAGACAATAACCCACCAAACCAAAAATGGCATATGGCATATGAACCAATTCAGGCCACCATAGACCTAGACCTAGACATACTAAAACCCCATAGATATACAAAAACCCTAGACAGGGGGAAAATGACAATACAAAAACTAAACCAACCACCCTTGTCACACCCTGACCTAACCAAAATAATAAAGAAAACAAAGATAACTAAAGGTCAGGGCGTGACAAAATCACAGACAGTGTCACCAGCAAAGCACCATCACACCTTGTCGTCCATGCTTCATGGTGGAAACCACACATGCGGAGATCATCCATTCACCTTCTCTGCGTCTCAAGACACGGTGGTTGGAACCAAAAACTTATCAGACCAAAGGACAGATTTTCACGTGTCTAATGTCCATTGTTCATGTTTCTTGGTCCAAGCAAGTCTATTCTTCATATTGTTGTCCTTTTAGTAGTGGTTTCTTTGTAGCAATTCGACCATGAAGGCCTGAATCACGTAGTCGCTGTTGATATGTTGAGATGTATCTGTTATTTGATATCTGTGAAGCATTTATTTGGGCTACAATTTCTGAGGTTGGTAACTCTAATGAACTTATCCTCTGCAGTACCGGAGCTTGTGACTACAAATAGACTTTATTACAAGGTAATATAAGCCGAGCTGGTTCATGAAGCAACTCCCTCAAGCCTTGGCAAACACTTTCTATACAGTTTTCCTCCTTAAATCACACACATAGTAACTCCTCTTTATTTTAATGATTCATCCCCTCTGGCATTTAGCCACCATTATCTTTTCACCTTGCACAAATTTTAGCTTGGCTTCACATTATGGCATAGATTCTGTTCATGGTGTAACCATAGCAACAGGAAACATTAGGCCATAGCAATAGTACAAAAATAAACAGATATGTCCTCTCCCAAGACAGGTCTAATGGTGCCTAATGACCTAGATACACATATAGAGTGCACTTATTTTACTCTAAGATGTCACACATGTACTGGAAAATTCCCAATACACTTGAAAAAAAATGTAAAGTTCTTGAAATTTTCCGGATTGACCGACCTTCATGTCTTATTTTTTACATTTTTAATTTTTACCTTTATTTAACTAGGCAAGTCAGTTAAAAACAAATTATTGTTTTCAATGACAGCCTAGGAACAGTGGGTTAACTGCCTTATTCAGGGGCAGCATGACAGATGTTTACCTTGTCAGCTCCTAAAGTATCCTACAATTTTTTTTAATTGAATGGTCTTCTTGCCCAAGGAATGAACCACCCAGCATGGCTGCCAATGTGATAAGGATCCAACCAGGGCCGACGCGGATGGCGGTTACTCATGTGCAGGACATAAGTCTTTTTAACTGTTTATCCCCCAGACACCATCCAAAAAATAATTCTGGACTGCACTAATTTGGAGGGAAGTGGTTGTTTTCGAAGAGAGATGGAAGGAGATGGAGCAAACTAATTTACATGCATACTTTGGGGTTCTTATCCTTGCTGGTTTAAATCAATAAAAAAAAACTCAGTTTAGCTGGCGCGCTTCAGTCAATAATCCACCCAGTTTCCCTCAATCAAAATGCATTCAAAATTAATACCAAACGTTACTAATAAACTTTTCCAAACAAGTCAAACAACGTCTATAATCAAACCTTACTTACCCTAATACGTAAATAAACGATAACATTTATGACGGAGAATCGTTATTGTCTTTAGCGGAGAAAAACACCAAAGAACGCAGTCTTCCACGCGCTCTGTCCTGTTGTAGGAGAAAATTGGCTCCAATTAAGCGCCGTCCACAGGGTATGGCATGGCGTTGCAAAATGGGGTGACAGCGTTCCTTCTTCAAGGTCCCTTATACCCTGTACAAATCTCCCACTTTACCACCACCAAAGCACCCCCAGACCATCACATTGCCTCAACCGTGCTTGACAGATGGCGTCAAGCAATCCTCCAGCATCTTTTCATTTTTTATGCGTCTTACGAATGTTCAGCTTTGTGATCACCTCAAACTTAGATTTGTCTGTCCATAACACTTTTTTCCAATCTTCCTCTGTCCATTGTCTGTGTTATTTTGCCCATCTTAATCTTTTATTTTTATTGGCCAGTCTGAGATATGTCTTTTGCAACTCTGCCTAGAAGACCAGCATCCAGGAGTCGCCTCTTCACTTTTGTGAGTGGTGTTTTGCAGGTACTATTTAATGAAGCTGCCAGTTGAGGACATGTGAGGCATCTGTTTCTCAAACTAGACACTCTTATTTACTTGTCCTCTTGCTCAGTTGTGCACTGAGGCCTCCCACTCCTCTATCTATTCTGGTTAGGGCCAGTTTGCGCTGTTCTGTGATGGGGAGTAGTACACAGCCTTGTACTAGATCTTCAGTTTCTTTGCAATTTCTCAGAACAAGAATAGACTGATGATTTTCAGAAGAAAGGTCTTTGATTCTGGCCATTTTGAGCCTGTAATCGAACCAACACATGCTGATGCTCCAGATACTCAACTAGTCTAAAGAAGGACATTTGTATTGCTTCTTTAATCAGATTAACAGTTTTCAGCTGTGCTAACATAATTGCAAAGGGGTTTCTAATGATCAGTTAGCCTTTTAAAATGATAAACTTAGATTAGCTAATACAAAGTGCCATTCGAACACAGGAGTGATGGCTGCTGATAATGGGCCACTGTACGCCTATGTAGATATTCCAACAAAAATCTGCCTTTTCCAGTCATTTACAACATTAACAATGTCTACACTGTATTTCTGATAAATGTTATGTTATTTTAATAGTGATTTTCTTTCAAAAACAAGGACATTTCTAAGTTACACCAAACTTTTGTACGGTAGTGTATGTCCAGTGCGAGGTGAGTAATCACTGGTCTGATATCTATAAGAGACGGTGGCACAAACATTATATAAAAAAACACACAACAGCACAATTGGTTAGGAGACCGTAAAAGGGTAGCCATCTCTTCCGGCTACCTATATTTACATATCTACCTCAATTTCCTTGCACCCCTGCACATCGACTCGGTACTGGTGCCCCATGTATATACCCAAGCTATCATTGGTCATTGTTTATTTATTCCATGTGTTACAATCATTTTTTCTATTCTTATAATTGTATTTGTTTGTATTATGCATTGTTGGGAAAGGCCCGTAAGTAAGCATTTCACTGTTAGTCTACACCTGTTGTTGACGAAGCATGTGACACTTGGGTTGGGTCGGAGCTCACAAGACTGCAGCCATACAGTACGGGGCCATCTTAATTCCCAAACGGTTTACTCATTTACCTAGGTGTTATAAATAGATCTATCAATAGATAAATAACACAGCATGCAGTTTAGTGTTTTTTCGATGGGAAAAAGTCAATCAATGTTTTTCCACTTGGAACCGATAGGTTGCTCGAACCTTGTTCATGGATTCTTCACAAGTAAATGTGGTGGAATAAGGAGGGGATTAAGTCAAGGTCAGAATACTGTGTATCTGTAGACACACCTCCATTTCCCTGATATACACCCAAATGAATAGCTGGCTGACACGTTTCTTCGTGCCTCAATTCAAGGTCAGAATATGCTTAGAGAGAAAAGTAAATAAAAAGTGAATAAAGTTGAATTTACGCACTCGTAACCCAGGTCTTAATCCCCCCATTGTGATGATCTCAACCCGCAGTATGACACGCTGCCTAGAAACAAATTTAAAGAAAATATTGCCAGTGAATGGATTTGTGACACAGGAGGGACCCTATATCATAATCCAGGCAGAGGCAATGCACACAGTGGAAAACACTGGAAATCTGTGTATGCCAACTGTATGAGAAAGCGTGAACAGGGGAGAATGGAATCACTGTCCTGGAAGGTCAGTACTGTATTGTTGTTTTAATATGAACATAAATTTACATGTTTATTTACAATTATGAAATTGCCAAATTTGGGAGACTCTGATTTGATGACCATTTTGTTACAACAATTGTCTCTAGATCTTATCGCCAGCTGAAATCACATATTGAAAGGTTTTGAATCCCTCCCACATATAAAATAGATCTACATGTTAAACCACCTTGACCGCATTCTGCATTAATGTTCAGGGGGAAGTTTCCGAAATTAGAGTTTATTAGGTACTGCATTAGAATCGAATAGCCCCTGCGATATGCAACTTTTCAGCAAAGTTAGGAACAAATATACACAGGCAGTTAGGATAGCAAAGGCTAGCTTTTTCAAACAGAAATTTGCATCCTGAAGCACCAACTCCAAAACGTTCTCGGACACTGTAAAGTCCATGGAGAATAAGATGACCTCCTCCCAGCTGCCCACTGCACTGAAGCTAGGAAACACTGTCACCACCGATAAATCCACGACGATTTAGAATTTCAAGAATAATTTTTCTACAGCTGGCAATGCTTTCCACCTGGCCACCCCTACCCTGGTCAACAGCCCTGCAACCACCACAGCAACTTGCCCAAGCCTCCCCATTTCTCCTTCACCCAAATCCAGATAGCTGATGTTCTGAAAGAGCTGCAAAATCTGGATCCCTACAAATCAGCAGGACTAGACAATCTGGACCCTCTCTTTCTAAAAAAATCATCCGAAATTGTTGCAACCCCTATTACTAGCCTGTTCATCCTCCCTTTGCATATTGTCTGAGATCCCCAAAGATTGGAAGGCTGCCGCGGTCAGCCACCTCTTCAAAGGGGGAGACACTCTAGACCCAATCTGCTACAGACCTATATCTATCCTACCCTGCATTTCTAAGGTCTTCGAAAGCCAAGTTAACAATCAGATCACCGACCATTTCTAATCCCACCGCACCTCCTCCACTATACAATCTGGTTTCTGAGCTGATCAGGGGGGCACAGCCACTCTCAAGGTCCTAAAAGATATCATAACCTCCATCGATAAGAGACAATACTGTGCAACTGTTTTCATAGACCTGACCAAGGCCTTCAACTCTGTCAGGCACCACATTCTTATCGGTAGACTCAAAAGCCTTGGTTTCGCAAATGACTGCCTCGCCTGGTTCACCAACGACTTCTCAGACAGAGTTCAGTGTGTCAAATCGGAGAGCTTGTTGTCCAGACCTCTGGTAGTCTCTATGGGAGGGCCACAGGGTTCAAATCTCGGGCCGACTCTTTTCTCTGTATACATCAATGATGTCACTCTTGCTGCTGGTGATTCTCTGATCAACCTCTATGCAGACGACACCATTCTGTATACATCTGGCCCTTCTTTGGACACTGTGTTAACTAACTTCCAGACGAGCTTCAATGCCATACAACTCTCCTTCCGTGGCCCCCAACTGCTCTTAAACGCTAGTAAAACTAAATACATGCTTTTCAACCGAATGCTACCAGCACCTGCCCACCCGTCCAGCATCACTGGACGGGTGGGCATGGCTGCTCCATGCAGACTGGCGGCTCTGGCTGCTCCATGCAGACTGGCGGCTCTGGCTGCTCCATGCAGACTGGCGGCTCTGGCTGCTCCCTGCAGACTGGCGGCTCTGGCTGCTCCCTGCAGACTGGCGGCTCTGGCTGCTCCATGCAGACTGGCGGCTCTGGCTGCTCCATGCAGACTGGCGGCTCTGGCGGCTCCTTGCAGACTGGCAGCTCTGGCGGCTCCTTTCAGACTGGCAGCTCTGGCGTCTCCTTTCAGACTGGCAGCTCTGGCGGCTCCTTGCAGACTGGCAGCTCTGGCGGCTCCTTGCAGACTGGCAGCTCCTTGCAGACTGACGGCTCCTTGCAGACTGGCAGCTCCTTGCAGACTGACAGCTCCTTGCAGACTGACAGCTCTGGCGGCTACTTGCAGACTGACAGCTCTGGCAGCGCTGAACAGGCGGGAGACTCCGGCAGCGCTGGAGAGGAGGAAGGCTCCGGCAGCGCTGGACAGGCGAGGCGCACTGTAGGCCTGATGCGTGGTGCTGGCACTGGTGGTACTGGGCCGAGGACACGCACAGGAAGCCTGGTGCGGGGAGCTGCCACCGGAGGGCTGGTGCGTGGAGGTGGCACTGGATAGACCGGACCATGCAGGCGCACTGGAGCTCTTGAGCACCGAGCCTACCCAACCTTACCCGGTTGAATGCTTACTCTAGCCCGGCCGATACGAGGAGCTGGTATGTACCGCAGCGGGCTATGCACCCGCACTGGAGACACCGTGCGCTCCACAGCATAACACGGTGCCTGCCCGGTCTCTCTAGCCCCCCGGTATGCACAGGAAGTTGGCGCAGGTCTCCTACCTGGCGTCGACATACTCCCTGTGTGCCCCCTCCAATGCATTTTTGGGGCTGACTCTCGGGCTTCCTTGCCAACCGTGTTCCCTTGTATCGCCGGCTCCTCTCTCCGGCTGCCCCTGCTCTCCTAAGTGCCTCCGCCTGTTCCCATGGGAGTCGATCTCTTCCAGCTAGTATTTCCTCCCAAGTGTAACAACCCTTGCCGTCCAAAACGTCTTCCCATGTCCATTCCTCCTTTCACTGCTCCTGCTGCCGCTGCCTGTCACCACACCGCTTGGTCCTGTTGTGGTGGTTGATTCTGTTAAGGTTTTCTTCCGTCGAAGGAGAGGGGGACCAAAATGCAGCGTGGTTATTTCGATACATGTTTAATAAAAGATAAACATGAACAATACAAAACAATAAACGTAACGTGAAAACCTAAACAGCCTTATCTGGTGCAAACAAACACTGAGACAGGATCTTGAGGACCTTCAATGCTGCAGAGATTTGTTGATACCCTTCCCCAGATCTGTGCCTCGACACAATCCTGTCTCGGAGCTCTACGGACAATTAAATCAATCAATAAAATGTATTTATAAAGCCCGTTTTACATCAGCTGATGTCACGAAGTGGCATACAGAAACCCAGCCTAAAACACCAAACAGCAAGCAATGCAGTTGTAAAAGCACGGTGGCTAGAAAACTCCATAGAAAAACCAGAACCTAGGAAGAAACCTAGAGAGGAACCAGGCTCTGAGGGGTGACCAGTCCTCGTCTGGCTGTGCTTGGAGGAGATTATAACAGTACATGGCGAAGAAGTTCAAAAGTTCAGAGATGACCAGCAGGGTAAAATAATAATAATCACAGTGGTTATAGGGGGCAACAGGTCAGCACCTCAGGAGTAAATATCAGTTGGCTTTTCAAAGCCAGTCATTCAGAGTTAGAGACAGCAGGTGCAGTAGAGAGAGAGTCCAAAACAGCAGCTCCGGGACAAGGTAGCACGTCCGGTGAACAGGTCAGGGTTCCATAGCCGCAGGCAGAACAGTTGAAACTGGAGCAGCAATGTGAATAGGTGGACTGGGGACAGCAATGAGTCATCAGGCCAGGTAGTTCTGAGGTATGGTCCTGGGGCTCAGGTCCTCCGAGAGAGAGAAAGAAAGAGAGAAAAAGAGAGAGAGAATTAGAGGGAGCATACTTAAATTCACACAGGACATCGGTTAATACAGGAGATCCACTCCAAATGTAACAGACTGACCCTAGCCCCCCGACACAAACTACTGCAGCATAAATACTGGAGGCTGAGACAAGAGGGGTTGTGAGACACTGTGGCCCTGTCCGATGATACCCCCAGACAGGGCAAAACAGGCAGGATATAACCCCACCAACTTTGCTAAAGCACAGCCCCTACACCACTAGAGGGATATCTTCAACCACCAACCTACTACCCTGAGACAAGGCCGAGTGTAGCCCATGAATATCTCCCCCATGGCACGAATCCGAAGGGGGCGCCAACACGGACAGGAAGATCATGTTAGCACTGTCCATTGTGGGACCTTATATAGACAGGTGTGTGCCTTACCAAATCATGTCCAATCAATGGAATCTACCACAGGTGGACTCCAATCAATTTGTAATAACATCTCAAAGAGGATCAATGGAAATATGATGCAACTGAGCTAAATGTTGAGTCTCATAGCAAAAGGTCTAAATGCTTATGTAAATAAGGTATCTGGGTTTTTTTTTTTTTTACATTTGCAAAAATTCTTAAAACCTGTTTTCACTTTGTCATTATGCGTTTTTGTCTGTAGATTGATCATGATTTTTTGTATTTTATCAATTTTAGAATAAGGCTGTAATGTAACAAAATGTGGAAAAAGTCCAGGTCTGAATACTTTCTGAATGCACAGCAAATTCCCATGTTTTAATAGCTGGGGCTCTGTAGCTGTGACAGAGAGGGTTATTCTCCTGGTTGCCTACAATAATATGTCAAACAGGTTGAACAGCATCTATTTAGACTGTAATGGCAGCAAAACTATCTGCAAAAATAGAATCAAATAGATCTGGGCTGCTTCCTGTGTTTTTTTTTTTTTAACTTAATCTCAACTTTTTCTTTGACAAATCACCTTTGTTTGGGGAGCGCTCACCGAACATGCACCATGGCGTAGCTTCTCACATATCCCACGTGGGAGATGTGGTATGTTTGATCGTCCCGACTACAGCCTAAAGGCAGTTAATCACGACATGATAGAGACAGATCTTGAGCATGTTCAGAGCTCACTTTGTGCCACTTTCAAGCTTATCCCACATTCAATCTCCTAAATGTACACGTTTTTTCTCTGATTTCCCTGCCTCTGCCTCTTGAGTTCATCATGGAGCACTGTTTTCTAGATCTTTTAACATGTCACCATCGCCAACATCCTTATTCGGTCTCTCGGTTAATGCAGGGAGGGGAAAGATGAATTGTGCTGAGGAGAATGTCCTATTAATGTCTCCCATATTTTCCTTTAGGTCAATTTTTCCTTTAAGTTGTCCCCTTTGGCCATTTCTCATCCATTATAGATCAAATTGACGTATGAAAAGCGGCCTCATACTGTGCGGGCATTTAAACTTCATTAAACTTGTTATCAAGATGGAATACTGTTCTCTCGTTTTTATATTAACAACACTACTTATACACTAACAATATATTTGCCTAGCAGCCACTTTCGGTATGTGGTATGCATAGTTCAGTGTTCCATTTACCCATCTGGCAATTTATTAGAGCAATTCAAAGCACATAAATAACATAAGAACTGTCCCATCAGGTATTTGTTGACCCCCAATATCTTTCTTCGTCCATGTCCTTAATGTCTCATACCAGTGAGTAACAGCTAGGCTTACAGTGCCGTGAAAAGGTATTTTCCCTCATTCTAATTTTCCCTACTTTTACATATTTTTGATAATGAATGTTATCAGATCGTCAACCAAAACCTGATATCAGATAAAGGGAAACTGAGTGAACAAATAACACAACAGTAACAGACTTATTTCATGTTTTTATTTCATAAACAAAGTGTGCAACACCCAATGCCGTGTGAGAAAGTAATTGCCCCCTTACACTCAATAACTGGTTGTGCCACCTTTAGATGCAAGGACTCCAACCAAAACACATTATCAAGTCTATATGAAAATGGCTAAAAAGCAACAAATTATACATTTTGGAATGACCTAGTCAAAGTCCAGACCTAATCCCAATGGAGATGTTCTAGCAAGACTTGAAATGAGCAGTTCATGCTTTAAAACCCACAAATGTCGCTGACTTAAAGCAGTTCTGCAGGAAGCATTTGGTTGTAGTCATTGCAGCTAAAGGTGGCACAACCAGTTATTGAGTGTCATGGGGCAATTACTGTTTCACACAGGGGAATGGGTGTTGCATACGTTTGTTAATTAAATAAATAAAATAAGAATATATTTTTTGTTATTTGTAAACTCAGTTTCCCTTTCTCTAATATTAGGTTATGTTTGAAGATGTGATAACATTCAGTGTCAAACATATGCAAAAACAGAGAAAATCAGAAAGGGGGAAAATACTTTTTCACTGCACTATATATACAGTAACTTTATTTTTCGACATGTTTAAGCTAGCCATTGTCGTCTGAAATCAGGAAGGTGCATTCTAGAACCATACATTCTGTGCAGGCCTAGTGTCACGAATTCCGCCGAAGTCGGTTCCTCTCCTTGTTCGGCGGTCTTCTAGCCATCGTCGATCCACCTTTCATTTTACATTTGTTTGGTCTTGTTTTCCCACACACATGGTGTATATAACCCTCATTTCCCCCAATGTCTGTGTGTGAAATTGTTTATTGTCAGGCTGGTACGCTTCCGGCTGGTGTACGCTGAGTTTTGTGTTTTACCCGTGCTTTGTGGCAGCGAGTTTCTTTTTTGTGAAGAAGAAGGAGGGATGTCTGCTCCCGTGTATTGACTATTGAGGCCTAAACCAGATGGAGAGTGACCGCATTTCAGCCGTGCGTAAATGGGCGACAACCACCACGGTAAAGGAGGTGCAGCGGTTTCCAGAGTTTGCAAATTACTACCGAAGGTTTATCTGGGGATTTGGTCAGGTAGCGGCTCCCATTACCTCACTGCTGAAGGGGGGACCGGTATGTTTGCAGGGGTCGGCTGAGGCGGACAGCGCTTTTGATCACCTGAGGGCTCTGTTTAACTCGGCTCCCGTGCTGTCCCATCCGGATCCCTCTTTGGCATTCATAGTGGAGGTGGACGCTTCCGAATCTGGGATAGGAGCCGTGCTCTCTCAGCACTAGGGTATGCCACCGAAGCTCTGCCCCTGTTCCTTCTTCTCGAGGAAGCTCAGCCCGGCGGAGCGAAACTATGATGTGGGGGCCTGGGAGATGTTGGCTGTCGTTAAGGCTTTGAAGGCGTGGAGACATTGGCTTGAGGGGGCTAAATACCCTTTTCTCATCTGGACTGACCACCGCAATCTGGAGTACATCCGGGCAGCGAGGAGACTGAACCCTCGCCAGGCAAGGTGGGCCATGTTTTTCACCTGTTTTGTTTTCACCCTTTAGGGCTAGGCAGAATTACTGCCCCCTTTGGATGAATTGCGTGCCCATAGTAAACTGAAATAAAATCTGTCCAAAATTGCTAATATATGCATATAATAATTATTATTGGATAGAAAACACTCTAAAGCTTCTAAACCCGTTTGAAATATGTCTAAGTATAGCAGAACTCATGCAATCTCACAAACTATTTTTGGGAGCCTGAAACTTGGGGCAACTTTGACGTCATCGCCCCCACCCTTCCCAACCAGCTATGGATCTGGAGACACTTTCTATGTCTTCCACTAGATGTCCTCAGTCAGTACAGCGTTAATTCTGCAAATCCCGCGAGTTTTGGAGAAAATACCTGGTGACTAGAGCGCGCTTTTAGAACAGAGTTGAGTTGGTGGGTCATGTGAAAACATGTGGCCTAAGCCAAATGGCCTCAGTCTCAAACCGGGGACAAGAGTCAAGTTTAATGCCTAGCGTCAGTGTGAGAAATCTGGGGGAAAAGGTGAAGGGTACTGCGGGTAAGCACGAAGGGCCAGTAAAGAAGGGCTTCTTTAACCTGTTGCTTCTACTCGGGACGCTTGCGTCCCAACTAGAGCTCTGGAAATGCAAATGCGCTACGCTAAATGCTAATAGTATTAGTTAAAACTCAAAAGTTCATTAAAATACACATGCAGGGTATCGAATTAAAGCTACACTCGTTGTGAATCCAGGCAACAAGTCAGATTTTTAAAATGCTTTTCGGCGAAAGCATGAGAAGCTATTATCTGATAGCATGCAACACCCCAAAAGACCCACAGGGGACGTAAACAAAATAATTAGCATTTCGACGTTACACAAACCGCACAATAAAATAGAAAACATTCATTACCTTTCACCATCTTCTTTGTTGGCACTCCTAGATGTCCCATAAACACTATTTGGGTCTTTATTTCGATTAAATCGGTCCATATAAAGCCTAGATATCGTTATATGTAGACTGTGTGATAAACGAAAAAAACATCGTTTCAAAACGTAACGTCATTTTTTAAAATTCAAAAAGTCGACGATAAACTTTCACAAAACACTTCGAAATACGTTTGTAATGCAACTTTAGGTATTAGTAAACGTTAATAAGCGATAAAATTCATCAGGAGGCGATGTAAAGATCATTAGCTGTCCGTCTGGAAAAATGTCCGGCTAGAAACTCAACGAAAATATCCGGTCCTAGACCGGAGGAGATACGGTGTCCTGCATGTGTTTGACCAAGAAAAAACTCGAAGGGAAATGACAAGACTCTAGACACCGTGTGGAAGCTGTAGGTACTGCAACCTCAGTCAATTAATTGTGGTTCACCTTTATCAAGTAGCGCATGGATATATTTTCCCATTTTCAGTGATCAGTTTTTCCTGTGCTTTTCGATGTAAATGCCGTTCTGGTAAAGCCACAGCAGTGATTTAACCAGTTTTTTAAACGTCTGAGTGTTTTCTATCCACACAGACTAAGCAAATGCATATACTATATTCCTGGCATGAGTAGCAGGGCGCTGAAATGTTGCGCGATTTTTAACAGAATGTTCAAAAAAGTAGAGGGTCGACTGAAGAGGTTAACCTCTTGAAACTAGTGGGCACTATTTCTCAGAACTATTTCTCAGAACCAGATCCTAGAAAATGCATATAATTGACAGCTTAGGATAGAAAACGCTCTAAAGTTTCAAAAACTGTAAAAATATTGTCTGTGAGTATAACAGAACTGATATTGCAGGCGAAAGCCTGAGAAAAATCCAATCAGGAAGTGACTCTTATTTAGAAACCTCTGCGTTCCTTTGCATCCCTATTGAGCAGTGAAAGGGATATCAACCAGATTCCTTTTTCTATGGCTTCCCTAATGTGTCTACAGCTACTAGACATAGTTTCAGGCTTTTATTTTGAAAAATTAACGTGAACGACAACATTGCGTCAGTGGTCA
This sequence comes from Oncorhynchus nerka, assembly GCF_034236695.1. Classification (NCBI taxonomy): domain Eukaryota; kingdom Metazoa; phylum Chordata; class Actinopteri; order Salmoniformes; family Salmonidae; genus Oncorhynchus; species Oncorhynchus nerka. Next base: position 43,107,790 of record NC_088408.1, on the reverse strand, counting down.
GGTGGTGGCTCTCAGAGTGATTTGTTCATAATAGACAAAGGCGGCCATTGTTCCTCTCGCTCCTACTAAAAAGCCAATTGTCCCGGTTGATATATTACCTAATAGATATTTGAAAAACACCTTGAGGATTGATTATAAAAAAACGTTTGCCATGTTTTTGTCGATATTATGGATCTAATTTTGAGTTTTTTTCGGCGTTGTCGTGACCGCAATTTCCGGTGGATTTCTCAACAAAACGTGGACAAGAAACGGAGGTATTTCGGCTATAAAAATAATCTTTATGGAACAAAAGGAACATTTGCTGTCTAACTGGGAGTCTCGTGAGTGAAAACATCCGAAGATCATCAAAGGTAAACGGTTCATTTGATTGCTTTTCGGATTTTCGTGACCAAGCTTCCTGATGCTAAGTGTACTTAATGTTTTGTCATGCGATCGATAAACTTATATGAATATTAATATTTTTTATAATATTATTTGACTGGGGAACTATGCTATTCAGCGGTCCCCCTAGGAGCATGTAGTCATTACAAACATACACAGAGAGAATGAGCCCCTCTTTTCTCCTGATACCTGGCTGCCAGAGCTCTCCTAGGGGTAATTAGGCCCAGATGTGTTATGGGTATAACGTTTGGGGAAGTGGTCGTCATCCAGGGTCAGGCCGATGGGCTCATCGTATGAGCAAAGCAGAATTGAGGGTGGGACTGGTACTGGGACCCACCCACAACTCCGCCTTACTCATTAGCCCTTTAATTGACAACTTAAACAGCCTTGTAATGCTTTGCTTTACAAAGCTTTGATTAACGCTGAGACAGCTTCTACCCCAAGCCATAAGACTGCTAAATAGACATAAGACTGCTAAATAGTTAATGAATGGTTAGCCAGATTATCTGCACTGATCCTATCTTGCACGGACTCTATGCACACTCAAAGACTATATATATACACACTGTATGCACACTCACTTCCTCAAACACACACTACACTGACACTCTCACACAAAACCTGCACACATTCACAAACAGTAGTGCCTTCAGAAAGTATTCATAGCCCTTGACTTATTTCAATTTCTTTTGTTTTACAGCCTGAATTCAAAATGGATTAAAAAAAATATACATCACCTAAAATGGATTAAATTAAACAAATCAACATCAATCTACTCACAATACCCAATAATGACTAAGTGAAAATATGTTTTATAATTTTTTGCAAATTTATTGAGAATGGTAGACAGAAATATCTCATTTACATAAGTATTCACACCCCTGACTCAATATGTTGAAAAAGCAACTTTGGCTGTGTCTAACAGCTTTCCACATTTGGATTGTGCAACATGTGCCCATTATTCTTTCCATAGATTTTCAAGTAGATTTAAGTCAAAACTGTAACTCGTCCACTCGGGAACATTCACTGACTTCTTGGTAAGCAACTCCAATGTAGATTTGTTCGTTTTAGGTTTTAGTCCTGCTGAAAGGTGAATTCATCTCCCAGTGTCTGGTAGAAAGCAGACTGGACCGGGTTTCCTCTAGGATTTTGCCTGCACTGAGCTCCAATCCCTTTCTTTTTTATCCTGAAATGTTCACACTCCTTAATAACAATTACAAGTATACCCATAACAGAATACAACCAACACCATGCTTGAATATATGGAGAGTGGTACTCAGTAAGGTGTTCTGTTGGATTTTCCCCAAACATACAGGAACACTTTGTATTCAGGACAAAAAATGAATTGCTACTTTAGTGCCTTGTTGCAAACAGGTCGCATGTTTAGGTTAGTAATTGTGGAGTATCTACAATGTTGTTGATCATCCAAACTCAGTTTACTTCTATCACAGTCATTAAACTCTGTACAAATAACATTTTATTTTATGCATTAATCTGTTGTCTTGGATGTGGAGAGTGAAAAGTGTCAGGTATGATATACGGTCGACAAGGGGAATTGGGAGAAGACGAGGGGGAGTGAGGGTCCTGGTTTTGTGAAGTCAATCGATTTAAAAGTGTGTTCAAATTTCATGAATCAATCAATCAAACTGTAGTGTCCTGTGAGATACTCTTAATGGCTGGAGGGAGATCAAACGCTTGATGAATCACCCTGACCTCATCAATCATACGGGAGCCCACCAGTCTCAGGACATTTGACCTCACCTCTAAGTGTGTGTGTGTGTGTGTGTGTATGTGTGTATGTGTGTGTACAGATTTCCCCACTGGAAGGGGTTGTCTTGCCTCTCAAATTGGTATGTCAGTATCTTTTTATGGTGTGTGTGTGTCACTGTCTGTGTGTGCATCTGTGCTGTGTCTCTATGGATGGACATTCAAGTTTCCACCATGTCTAGAATGAGTTTGTGAGTGTATAGGCGTGCGCCCGCGCTTGCGTGTATGTATGTCTGTCTATCGTGCCTAATCTACTCTCCTGCTGCGAGCACACAGCCCAACAATTTCCCAGAAGTCAGATCTCCCTTCTCTTCTATTGCTGCATTACCATAATATATTTTATTTATCAAACAGCCCGCCATGTATGTTCTCTCCCACCACCTGTTAGTGATACACTCTCCATGCCACCATATGCAAACGAGGCCTTGGCCCCGCTCGTAATTGAGCTGGTAGATGCATCTTCAAAGTGCATGGAGCAGATGTCTCCCATCTCCCGAGACCCTATCTGAATGGAATTGATAAATAAGGCATCTCTGTTGAAATTCAGATGGATGTGGTCAGGAGGAAGAGAGGGAGGATAGGAGAGGAAAGAGAGAGGGGAAGAGGATCAGTACCTGTCAGGTTGGGGTAAGGGGGGATTGAGGTACGGGGAAGATAGGAGGAAGACCTTTTCGGTTCCTGGGAGGAAGGGAGAGAGGGTGTGTGTCATGCTATGTACTACCTCCCAGCCCCACTGATATCAAATCAAATAAAATGTTATTGGTCACATGCACATGGTTAGCAGATGTTAATGCGAATGTAGCGAAATGCTTGTGCTTCTAGTTCTGACCATGCAGTAATATCTAACAAGTAATCTAACAACTTACTTATACACACAAGTGTAAAGGAACTGAATAAGAATATGTACGTATAAATATATGGATGAGCGATGGCCGAACGGCGTAGGCAAGATGCAGTAGATGGTATAGAGTACAAGTATATACATATAAGATGAGTAATGTAGGGTATGTAAACATGATATAAAGTGGCAGTGTTTAAAGTGATTAGTGATACATTTATTACCGCCAATTTTTTATTATTAAAGTGGCTAGAGATTTGAGTCAGTATGTTGGCAGCAGCAACTCAATGTTAGTGATGGCTGTTTAACAGTCTGATGGCCTCGAGATAGAAGCTGTTTTTCAGTCTCTCGGTCCCCGCTTTGATGCACCTGTACTGACCTTGCCTTCTGGATCAATGCGGGGTAAACAGGCAGTGGCTCGAGTGATTGTTGTCCTTCATGATCTTTTTGGCCTTCCTGTGACATCGGGTGGTGTAGGTGTCCTGGAGGGCCCCCGGTGATGCGTTGTGCAGCCCTCACTACCCTCCGGAGAGCCTTACCGTTGTGGGTGGAGCAGTTGCAGTACCAGGGGGTGATACAACCCGACAGGATGCTCTCGATTGTTCACCTGTAAAGATTTGTGAGTGTTTTTGGTGCCAAACCAAATTCCTTCAGCCTTTTTCGCCACGCTGTCTGTGTGGGTGGACCATTTCAGTTTGTCGGTGATGTATGAACTTAAAACTTTCCACCTTCTCCACTATTGTCCCGTTGATGTGGATAGGGGGGGTGCTCCCTTTGCTGTTTCCTGAAGTCCACGATCATCTCCTTTGTTTTGTTGACGTTGATTGTGAGGTTATTTTCCTGACACCACACTCTGAGGGCCCTCACCTCCTCCCTGTAGACCGTCTCGTTGTTGGCAATCAAGCCTACCACTGTAATGTCGTCTGCAAACTTGATGATTGAGTTGGAGGCGTGCATGGCCACGCAGTCAGGGGTGAACAGAGAATACAGGAGAGGGCTGAGAATGCACCCTTGTGTTGAGCTGTGATTGATGAACAGCATTCTTACATAGGTAGGGCAGTGTGCAGTGTGATTGTGATTGCAACGACTGTGGACCTATTGGGGTGGTAGGCAAATTGGAGTGGGTCTAGGGTGTCAGGTAGGGTGGAGGTGATATGATCCTTGACTAGTATCTGAAAGCACTTCATGACGACGGATGTGAGTGCTACGGGAAAATAGTCGTTTAGCTCAGTTACCTTAGCTTTATTGGGAACAGGAACAATGGTGGTCCTCTTGAAGCATGTGGGAGCAGCAGACTGGGATGTTGCTGTTGTTTTACTCACATAGGTTACGGTGAAGGAGATCCCGCGGGTTTTGGTAGCGGGCCGTGTCAGTGGCACTGTATTATCCTCAAAGCGAGCAAGGAGGTTGTTTACCGTAATTTCTGGACTATTAAGCGCACCTGAATATAAACCGCACCCACTGAATTTTTTTTAAATATGTCTTTTGTACATACATAAGCCGCACATGTCTATAAGCCTCAGGTGCCTACCGGTACATTGAAAAAAATTACTTTACACAGCCTTTAAACGAAACACGGCTTGCAACCAAAATAAATAGGCTTTTAAACAAAACACAGTTTGTAACAAAAAGAAATAGGATTTAACGAAACATGGCTTGTAACAAAAAAATAAAAAATAGCAGTAAACAGTAGCCTACCAAGAAAGTCATTGGTCACTATCTTCCTCCTCCTGTGCACTGAAACCACTGAAGTCATCTCCTTCGGTGTCGGAGTTGAATAGCCTCAGAATTGCTTCATCCGATGTTGGATCGCTGCCCTCTTCAACACGCAGCAGTCCAGCCTTTCGAAACCCATTGATGATAGTGGATTTTTTGACAATGCTCCACCCTGTCAGCAGCTCTATTTCCTTTTCCAACAGCCAGATCGATCGCCTTCAGCTTGAAAGCTGTATCATATGCATTTCTCCGTGTCTTTGCCATGATGAGGTGACAAAATGACTACCGTAATCAGAATGATGGGAAGTTTGAGCACGCTCGATTTACGTCACATTATGTGACGTTGCTCAGTTTTTTGGCGGCATGAATCTTGTGAAAGCGGGAAAAATTCATAAATTAGCCACATCATTGTATAAACCGCGAGGTTCAAAGCATGGGAAAAAAGTAGCGTAATATAGTCCGGAAATTACGGTAGTTTGTCTGGCAGCAAAACCAGTCTGAACCTCTTTCTAAAGACTGTTGACATCTAGTGGAAGCCCTAGGAACTGCAATTTGGAGGCTTATAATTATAGTACTCTCCTTTGAAAATAGTGGCAAGCTGAAAATTATTTTTTAGGGGGGGATGTTTGTCCTTAGGGTTTCACCTGCCATATCAGTTCTGCTCTTCTCACAGAAATAATTTTAACAGTTTTAGACACTTTAGAGTGTTTTCTATCTAAATCTAATCATATGCATATCCCAGCTTCTGGGCCTGAGTAACAGGCAGTTTACTTTGGGCACGCTATTCATCCAGACGTGAAAATACTGCCCCCTATCCCAAAGAAGTTTTAAGGGTTGACCAAAAAAACCTTGGACTTCACCTAATTTGAACATGTTCAACTTCATAAAAAAACACATTTTACCATCTCAAGAAGTAAAATAAAAATAATTACTTCAGGGTTGGGTAGGGTACGTTGTGTATTCCTTTACAGTTACTAGTGACTTGTGACAAAATTGTGTTCAGTAACGTAACTTTTGGATTACCGAAACTCTGCAATGTAATCAGATTACTTTAAAATTACTTTCCCCTGAACAATCATTAGAAGAAGACAAAAATTAATATTTTTTCCTTCATGGGTTATGTAGGCTTCTATCCCATTGTTTTCTACTCCAACACATTTAATAGGATATGTAGCATAAGCCATGATTAAAAGGCAATTTAGCCTACACTTCATCAATTCAACTTAACTTCTTGCGTCGAGCCATCCCGGATCCGGTATCGTGACTACAGCCTCAAGCTCATTACCATAACGCAACGTTAACTATTCATGAAAATCGCAAATGAAATGAAATTAATCTATTTGCTCTCAAGCTTAGCCTTTTGTTAACAACACTGTCATCTCAGATTTTCAAAATATGCTTCTCAACCATTGCAAAACAAGCATTTGTGTAACAGTATTGATGGCTAACGTAGCATTTAGCGTAGCATTTAGCGTAGCATTTAGCGTTAGCATTCAGCATGCAACATTTTCCACAAAAACCATAAAAGCATTCAAATAAAATAATTTACCTTTGAAGAAATTCAGATGTTTTCAATGAGGAGACTCTCAGATAGCAAATGTTCAGTTTTTCCTGAAAGATTATTTGTTTAGGACAAATCGCTCCGTTTTCTGCGTCACGTTTAGCTACGAAAAAAAACCTGTATCCAGGATTGTGTAAATCTATCAGCAAGCTCATTAGCATAACACAACGTTCACTATTCATGAAAGTCGCAAATTAAATGAAATTAATCTATTTGCTCTCAAGCTTAGCCTTTTGTTAACAACACTGTCATCTCAGATTTTCAAAATATGCTTCTCAACCATTGCAAAACAAGCATTTGTGTAACAGTAATGATGGCTAACGTACCATTTAGCATTAGCATTCAGCATGCAACATTTTCCACAAAAACCATAAAAGCATTCAAATAAAATTATTTACCTTTGAAGAACTTCAGATGTTTTCAATGAGGAGACTCTGTTAGATAGCAAATGTTCCGTTTTTACAAAAAATATTTTTTGTGTCGACTAATCGCTCCGTTTTGTTCATTGCGTTTGGGTAAGGAAAAAATAATAATAATAGGTCATTAAAACGCAAACTTTTTTCCAAATGAACTCCATAATATCGACAGAAACATGGCAAACCGATGTTTAGAATCAATCCTCAAGGTGTTTTTCACATATCTATCGACGATAAAATCCATCGTGGCATTTTACTTTCTGTTCTGAAGAAATGGAACGCGCATGGACCTACAGATTACGCACACAGGACACCGGGCGGGACACCAGGTAAATGTAGTCTCTTATGGTCAATCTTCCAATGATATGCCTACAAACACGTCACCATGCTGCAGACACCTCGGGGAATAGACAGAAAGCACGGCTCATTCCTGGCGCATTCACAGCCATATAAGGAGACATTGGAACACAGCGCCTTCAGAATCTGGGGCATTTCCTGTATGAATGTATGGTTTCGCCTGTTGCATTAGTTCTGGGGTACTCACAGATAATATATTTGCAGTTTTGGAGACGTCAGAGTTGTGTCTTTCCAAGGCTGTCAATTCCATGCATAGTCGAGCATCTTTTCGTGACAAAATATTGCGCTTAAAACGGGCACGTCTTTTTATCCAATAATGACACAGCGCCCCCATAGGTTCAACAGGTTAAAATACACATATTCATTTTGTGAATAGCCATCCACAAAAAACACAATCCGTAAAGCATTAATGATTGAGAGAGCAGCAGTGTGATTCAGATAACTGCTATGTACAGTACCAGTCAAATGTTTAGACACACCTAATCATTGAAGGGTTTTTCTTCATTTGACTATTTTCTACATTGTAGAATAATAGTGAAGACATCAACACATATGGAATCATGTAGTAAGCAAAAAAGTGTTAAACAAATCAAAATATATTTTAGATTTTAGATTCTTCAAAGTAGCCAACCTTTGCCTTGATGACAGCTTTGCACATGCTTGGCATTCTCTCAACCAGCTTCACCTGGAATGCTTTAACAGTTTTGAAGGAGTTCCCACATATGCTGAGCACTTGTTGGCTGCTTTTCCTTTACTTTGCAGTCCAACTCATCCCAAACCATCTCAATATGGTTGAGTTTGGGTGATTGTGGAGGCCAGGTCATCTGATACAGCGCTCCATCACTCTCCTTCTCGGTCAAATAGCCCTTACATAGCCTGGAGGCGTGTTGGGTCATTGTCCTGTTGAAAAACAAATGATAGTCCCACTAAGCGCAAATCAGATGGGATGGTGCATTGCTGCAGAATGTTTTGATAACCATGCTGTTTAAATGTGCCTTGAACACCATCACAACTCCTCATCCATGCTTCACGGTGGAACCCACACATGCAGAGATCATTTGTACACCTACTCTGCGTCTTACAAAGACATGGATTTTGGAAAAATGTCAAATTTGGAATCATCAGATTTCCACTGGTCTAACGTCCATTGCTAGTGTTTCTTGGCCCAAGCAAGTCTCTTCTTATTATTGGTGTCCTTTAGTAGTGGTATCTTTTCAGCAATTCAACCATAAAGGCCTGATTCACACAGTCTCCTTTGAACAGTTGATGTTGAGATGTGTCTGTTACTTGAACTCTGTGAAGTGTTTATTTGGGTTGCAATCTGAGGTGCATTTAACTCTAATTGACTTATCCTCTGCTGCAGAGGTAACTCTGGGTCTTCCTTTCCTGTGGCGGTCCTCATGAGTGCCAGTTTCATCATAGCACTTGATGGTTTTGCAACTGCACTTGAAGTAACTTTCAAAGTTCTTGACATTTTCTGGATTGACTGACCTTGATGTCTTAAAGTAATAATGGATTTCGTATATTACCACATAGGGCTATATTCTGTATATCAGACCTACCTTGTCACAACACAACTGATTGGCTCAAACACATTAAGAATGAAAGAAATTCCACAAATTAACTTTTAAAAAGGCAGACCTGTTAATTGAAATGCCGTCCACGTGACTACCTCATGAAGCTGGTTCATAGAATGAAAAGTGTGCAAATAAAATGTATTTGGATTTGTTTAACACTTTTGCAGTTTGCGCAGGATAACCAAAATATGTATTTATTTAAGACTATCAGAATGAATGAGTCACTCAGCTTTATTTAGGTTCCGAGGCTATATGACTGTGCCATCAACTTGATTATTTAGCAGACATCACTTGCTTATATTCAGCCAACACATACTGTATATAATAAGAATATCATGGAATATCATTGAACATTTTCATTTCTCTTAGATTAATAACCTTAGTGTGGTTTAGTAAGTAATACTGATGACTAGAAACAAAAAACAATGTATTTTTCAGGGTGTGCGCATGCAGGACAGAAGAATAGCAATTACTTACACTATTGTCACTATTGTTATAAATTCAATCACCTTCATCCTCATCATTCAGTTAATTGAAATTCAATTTTGAAGTCGTGCACAATAGTCCGTTTCTATTTGGTTTATGTTGCCCATTCATTGTCAGTTAGAGACACATTAGCGCCTTGCGACCAAAAAGCATAATCAGTGCTCTAACTTCCCCTTGCGCTGATCTGGAGCAATTAAGCAGTGACTCAGGGTATCGTACTAAATCACAAAGTCCCGCAGCATAATCTCAAAACTTTTAGTTGGGCAACCACTGTACAATATGCTACAGTAGACACGACAACACAATATATGTAAATTAAATCACTTATTTTGTTGAAACGTACACGTGTCCAAAGTTGTTATCAGTAAGGAAAACAACAATGAAGGCAATGACAGAAAAATGTGCCAGGGGGAAAGACTGTGCAAGACTGTGCAAATGTCTGCATACTTGATCTGGGGAAGTACTTGAGATCTAAACGAAGAGAGAAGTTTTTCCGGCTCAGTAATGCCTCAAACATAAATTTTCCACTACGGTGAAATGGCCTACTTCTATGCAAATTATTTAGGAGGTGGAACTAACCTCAATTCAAAATGTGAAAATAACACATTTTGAAACAGTGAGTGCATTTTGACATCACACACATAAACAAAAACTAATGCTGGGGCAACCATTAGAAATACCTGGAATTCAGGAATGAAAGGGTAAAAACTAAAATCTGACATTGGAAATATTATGATAATGCCCTTTTTGGGATAGAGATATTTGAAAAAAAATATTGCTATTGAAGCCTGTTTAGGAGGGAAGGAACTTTTGGCCCACATCATGACGTCACAATGTGACCTTATTATAATAGACCGTTGACTGTTCATCTGGGTAAGGGTGTGATCTCTAGACCATCCTATCAGCTAATCAAGGCTGTGTATGTAAATATATTCAAATTTGTTTCCTAACACCCACATGATCAGATTGAGCATTTTGATGGCCAAAAGAGGCTCAGGGAAATAAACTATACAAAAATATATTTTGGAGTTATTTTCACTAAATACACACACACAGTGATCAGACATAGTGTGATGATTTAAAAATAAAAAATTACAAAGACTGAATGGGGACCTTAATAGCTGTCAAATAATTGCTTTCTCTGTCCTTGGGAGAATCTCATTTGCATTTCCTTGATTCGTTGCATCCTCTCTCCGCATCTCCTTCTTAAAACCCATTGAATGAGAAGGTCAGAGGTCCTTCCCCTCTCACTTTCTTATCCAATTGGTTTTGAGAAGGAGGCGAGGAGAGAGGTGGTGATCAAGGAAATGCAATTGAGATTCTCCCCTTGTTTACCCTATTCCTCACCTCCCCCTCTTAGCACATTGGGGGAGAGGAAGTTTCTCCCCTCAGGCTACAATGCACTTTCAAGACACAGACTCATGCATGCACACACACACACACACACACACACACACACACACACACACACACACACACACACACACACACACACGCACACACACACAATGCTTGAAGAGTTTACTCATTATAATGATTTCATTATCGGTTATTATTATTGTCAATGACAGAACCCATTGTATTATATTGTATTATTATATCAACTATTAAGACATATAGTAAGGCTGTTGTTTATCTTGTTCGTTCTTCAGGAATGTTTAGCATGGCTATAAATGTGTGGTGTCCATATTTCTTGTGATATTTTGAATGACTTGAAGATGTTTTGTTGTTGCTAGTTATGGTATCATTGTGCCTACCTAGACTTTTATTCCTGTAATTACACACAAGAAAATCATATTAAAATGTATACTGAACAAAAATATGAACACAAAATAAACAATTTCAAATATTTTATTGAGTTACAGTTAATATAAGGAAACCAGTCAGCTGAAAAAAAGAAATTAGGCCCTAATCTATGGATTTCACATGACTGGGAATACATATCAGATATGCAATCTGTTGGTCACAGATACTGTATATAAATCAAAAGTTGTGCTGTTTGATATGTTATTGTCATTTCCTCTCGTCTATTGCTCGTCCATCAAACCAGGTCATTATTGAGGACCAGAATGTCTTCTCCAAGATTCACCTGGATAAATTAAGGTGAAACGAATACATAGTGTTCTGACTCCGATACCTGACATAGGAGGAACTTAAGTCACTGGCGTCCCAGCTGACTTATAGGACCAGCTGTTTGGCCTCCATCAAAACGTTGGCATGCTTTCCGGACTGGGTGTTAGCACCAGGAAATGTTCATGTAGCCTTGCAGTGCTGTTCATTTTCCTGGTGAGTCAAAGCAAAAGGAGTACCCCCTTGCTTTGTAGAACTCTTTCAAGTATTTAATAAAATCTCTTCAGGGAGGGATACGGTATATAGGATGTGAAATTATATTTGTTATTTCCACAAAACATCCTTCTCGTTACACTGCCTAACTGAGATACCAAACCACAATCCTTGGTCTTCGTATAGACCCCACAATGTGACAAACATGCAGTTTTAGTTGGCTAATCGCTAAAATCGACAAACAAGCTATTCTGACTGTGGTTCACCTGTATAACACTATAGGCACCAGTAAGATTGCTGCTTCTCTCTTAGAGTTTGTTTTTTTGCAGCAGTATATCTGATGAATCCAACATCTGGGTTTCACAGTTCATTCCAGTGAGCCCATATAAAATATTAAAAGGCCCACACTGTCTACGTTCTCAACTAAAACAGAATATGCATGATATATGAGAACAAAATCTGTCTAACCGCACACTTCGGCGCTATACACTCATGTGGAAGTTGTAGGTGTTTTTGTGTATTGTCTAGGTTCTGACTAATTGTATCTCATGCTGGCTCCAGCTTTTTCTCAGATCTCCATAGTGCATTCTTGAATCTCCATAGCTCATTCTTGGATTTCTGCTTATTTGAAGCGTAAATCAGATTTCCCCTTTCCCTTCCATTGGTATTACATAATAACACAGCATTATCATTTTTTGTGATATCCTTCATACTGGAATATACTGTTATTTTCCTGCAAGGTTTTATTAAAGTAGTCCCACTGCCTGTGAATAGGTAAGCCTATCCTTTCTGCGGGATGCAAACCAGAAAATATACCAGAAATATTTGAATTTGAAAATTTATAAATCCTTCTGATTTGAGCCAATTATGAGGGCTCATGCTGGGGCTGCAGGCTGAGCCAAATTCTTCCCAGCTGGAGAAAGGTTTTACTGTGTACTATTGCTCCTCCACTCCCCATGTCAGCCTACGAACATGCAGCACATATTGGCAAGGGTTGTGTTCATTAGGCACCAAACGTAAGAAAATGGACTGAAACAAAGAGAGACCACCTGGACTTAAGAGTCAAATAAGAAACACACATTTCATTTTCTGTTGCACATTTTTTTAAGCATTGTCTATTGTTCTAATGACCACGATCACATACTTCAGTACAGATTGAATAAGCAGAAGGGTTCCCCGGTTTTCATCTTAAAGCTGAAGTCCGCAGGCTGTTGGTGCCCCCAGGCCACCCCACTTATTGTGTTGTGTTTTCACTTTGAATGAAAACAAGGGGATTGGTCTTACACTGCTCTGGGCTGGCCTTCTGGGCAAGGTGTGTCTTTGCGCTAACTCCTGCCCATTCAAATGGCAGTGTTAGAGAGAGAGAGAGAGAGAGAGAGGAAGTGGAAAGTTTCTTTCTGCATAAGCCGAAGATAAACACAGCAGACGCAACCAGCAAACTTATGCTTGTAACAGATAAACTGTTGTGGAAGCAGGGACCAGCATTTCTGGAAATGTCTACACAACAATAATCATTATAAGTTATTTGCTCTAAATCAATTCCAAGCAAAAAGAGAAAAAAAGCGAGAAAAAGACTGTCCATAACTAATTCAGATACCGGATCAACATTGGAATTCATTTTGAAAGGTGTTAACCATTGAACGATCTGAAAGGGTTGAAGAGTGACACCAAAATGGCCACCATTCTCATGGACAGGTAAGTGTTGGGTTGCCTTTTTATCCTGCTAGCTACTTAGCAAGCTACTTATCTAACGTTAGCTGCTAGCCCTAGTGTGTTTAATGTTCAAGCTAGCTAACATCTTCTATTTTGGTGCTTACTACAGTAAATCTCTAGCTAGCTACATCATCTACACTGCATACATCTTACAATATGCCCTATGCTTTATTTCAACTAACGTTAGCTAGCTAAAGCTAGATATGCAAATTGTTGCATGATAGTGTGTGTGGTTTGTTGATGATATACTAGCTAGTTATGTGGTCAGTAGCAGTTTCACCCCAGAAAATGCATCTAGTTGTAAAATAACCAGCATCACATAAACATGTATTTCTTAGGGAGATACTGCTGGAGTCTGATTTGGAGGAACCTGGCTGAGGCTGTAAGTGTTGTGGGATTGCAAAACTTAATGCTGAACGTATAACGAACGTCTGTGGTGGAAGAAGGTGAGGACCAAAGCACAGCGTGGCAAGTGTTCATATTTTTTAATAAAGTAATGAACACCGAACAAAAACAATAAACGTGAAGTAATCAAACCGAAACAGTCCCGTGTGGCACAAACACTAATACGGAAAATAAACACCCACAACTCAAAAGTGAAACCAGGCTACCTAAGTATGATTCTCAATCAGGGACAACGATTGACAGCTGCCTCTGATTGAGAACCATACCAGGCCGAACACAGAAATCCCAAATGATAGAAAAAAGAACAGACAACCGACCCAACTCACGCCCTGACCATACTAAAACAAAGACATAACAAAGGAACTAAGGTCAGAACGTGACAGAGGTAAGAAATGCTATATTAATTTTTTATTCTGCTTTGTGATTCAATAATTATATGGTTGGTAATCGACCAAAATATTTAGATATGTTTACCTGTTCAGCACATTGCATGTAATATACTGTATAGACCCTATATATAAACGCTGTATATAGTACATCATTGATTCCTAGTGTGAACAATCCACCAGAATGATGTGGAAAGGCTATGGGCAATCAAGTAAATAATGGCTTCATCTGCATTAAATATTGGTAGACTATGGGCAATCAAAGTAATAGGATGGTAACATTAGAATGAAGCATGCTACACTCGTTACTGCAGAACACCACATCCCATGTAAAGGACACTGTTGTGACACTGGCTTATTGGTAGTAATGGCATTTCCCCCCCATTTAGCTATAGTCAACTGAGCATTGATGGTGACAACCATAGAGAGCATTGAAGAAGACAAGGTGGATGAATTCATAAATGGTGCGTACGTTCTTACTATAATTGAATCATATTCCATCGATATTATGTAATCAAATCAAAATTCCCCTTTTTGGCAGCTTCCCAGAATCTCCAGACATTCTAGAATTTAGATGACTATTTTCAACAAATTCTCAGTGATGAAAAATATATCCTCTGATTTTGTGTGGCCTTTGAATAGTGTTAGTTTAAATAGCACATACACCCACAAACATTTGCTCCTTGTTCTATTGATTTTAACGTGAAATCTTTGGAAGTGATACAAAAATAAATATTGTGTTATACTTACCGCGCTGGTGATGCAATTGAATCAAAATGCAACACTTCAAAATGTGTTGTACACATTATAATGTGTTCAAAATGATGTACACATTATGATGTACACATTATTCTCAGAATCCGTATGGTTTTTGAGCTGTGTTAGTTTTAACAGGACATGCAACCTCATCTCCCCCGTCTCGTGCTATTGATTTCATCAAAATGCAGCATTGCAAAATTTTGCTGACTGACTTCTGGAGGTTGTCATCTAACCAGTGATGTAAAAACAAATTCAGGTTCAATGTAGTCTTTGAGTTGTGGGAGTTTCAACAGTGTATACAACCTGATTTTTCCTGCTACTCAATAAAAGTGATTTATTGCCACTTGTCAAAACAGCAGGGTTGTTTGTGCGTGTGCAGTTTATAATGTGCCCATTTACAAGTAATATGATTACTATTGTTGCACATGTACAGCTGAAGGCGGACGTTTACATACACCTGACATTTAATCCTAGTAAAAATGGTTAGGATCATCACTTCAGTTAGGATCACCACTTTATTTTAAGAACGTAAAATGTCAGAATAATAGTTGAGATAATGATTTATTTCAGCTTTAATTTCTTTCACCACATTCCCAGTGGGTCAGAAGTGTACATACACTTAGTATTTGGTAGGATTGCCTTTAAATTGTTTAACTTGGGTCAAACTTTTCAGTCAGCCTTCCACAAGCTTCCCACAATAAGTTGGGTGAATTTTGGTCCATTCCTCCTGACAGAGTTGGTGTAACTGAGTCAGGTTTGCAGGCCTCCTTGCTCGCACACGCTTTTCTAGTTCTACCCACACATTTTCTATAGGATTAAGGTCGGGGCTTTGTGATGGCCACTCCCAATACCTTGACTTTGTTGTCCCTAAGCCATTTTGCCACAACTTTGGAAGAATGCTTGGGGTCATTGTCCATTTGGAAGACCATTTGCGACCAAGATTGAACTTTATGTCACGCCCTGACCTTAGTTATCTTTGTTTTCTAAATTATTTTGGTTAGGTCAGTGACTTTGCCTACTGTGTTTCCTGTGAGTCTACAACGCCCAGTAAGTCCTGTGCCAGCGCCCTAGGGCGAAAATAAACATCCAGCCAGGACGGGTTGTGTCAGCTCTACACTCCAGACCTCCAGTATGCATCCACGTCCTGTTCCTCCTCCCCGCACTCGCCCTGAGGTGTGTGTCACCAGCCCAGTACCACCAGTGCCGACACCACGCACTAGGCTTCCAGTGCGCCTCCAGGGTCCAGTACGCCCTCTTCCTCCTCCCCGCACTCGCCCTGAGGTGCGTGTCCTCAGCCCGGTACCACCAGTTCTGGCACCATGCACCAGGCCTATAGTGCGCCTCGGCAGTACAGAGTATCCGGCAACAGTGCCCAGTCCAGAGCGTCCGGCGACAGTACCCAGTCTAGAGCATCCAGCGACAGTTCACAGACCAGAACCTCCAACGACGGGCCACAGTCCGGAACCTTCAACGACGGGCCACAGTCCGGAGCCTCCAACAATGGGCCACAGTCCGTAACCTCCTACGACGGGCCACAGTCCAGAACCTCCAATGGGGGTCTCCAGCGACGGGCCACAGCCCGGGGTCTCCAGCGACGGGCCACAGCCCGGGGTCTCCAGCGACGGTCCACAGTCCAGAACATCCGGCGATGATCCACGCAGCGAGGGTCCCCAGCCCGGGGCCTACGGCGAGGACTCAATGTAAAGAAGGCGTCCAGAACCAGAGCCGCCACTGAGGTTAGATGCCAACCCAGACCCTTTCATATAGGTTTAGGTTTGCGCCCGGGAGTCCACACCTTTGGGGGGGTACTGTCACGCCCTGACCTTAGTTATCTTTGTTTTCCTTATTATTCTGGTTAGATCAGGGTGTGACGAGGGTGGTTTGTGTAGTTTTTGTATTATCTAGGGGTTTTTGTATGTCTAGGTGTTGTTCTATATCTAAGTGTTTATGTCTCTGGTTGTCTAGATGAATGTATTCATCTCACGCTGCGCCTTGGTCTCCTCGTTATGACGAAAGTGACACTTCATGACTGATGTCTTGAGATGTTGCTTCAATATTTCCACATAATTTTCCTACCTCATGTTGCCATCTATTTTGTGATAATAGTCCCTCCTGCAGCAAAGCACACCCACAACATGATGCTGCCATCCCCGTGCTTCACGGTTGGGATGGTGTTCTACGGCTTGAAAGCCTCCAAACATAGCGATGGTCATTATGGCCAAACAGTTTATATTTTTGTTTCATCAGACCAGAGGACAAAAAGTACGATCTTTGTTGCAAACCGTAGTCTGGCTTTTTTTATGGCGGTTTTGGAGCAGTGGCTTCTTCCTTGCTGAGCAAACTTTCAGGTTATGTCAGTATAGGACTCGTTTTACTAAGGATATAGATGCTTTGTACCTGTTTCCTCCAGCATCTTCATAAAATGATTTAAAAAAAAGAGGCTCTGAGTTTGAAGGTAGGCCTTGTAATACATCCACAGATACACCTCCAATTGACTCAAATGATGTAATCAGAAGCTGATCAGAAGCTTCTAAAGCCATGACAGTTTTATTTTGGAATTTTCCAAGCTGTTTAAAGGCACCGTCATCTTAGTGTATGTAAACTTCTGACCCACTGGAATTGTGATACAGTGAAATAATCTGTCTGTAAACGATTGTTAAGAAATTACTTGTGTCGTGCACAAAGTAGATGTCCTAACCGACTTGCCAACATTTTTTGTTAACAAGAAAATTGTGGAGTGGTTGAAAAACAAGTTTTAATGACTCCAACAAAAGTGTATTTAAGCTTCCGACTTCAACTGTATAAATAAATTGTAAATGTTATGTTTACCCCGAATATAAATTGAACTTTCAACAAAAATGTGCAGCTAAAATTACATAGAGTAATTAGCTAGCTATGTAGCTAGCAGGCTAAAAAGACATCCCAACACTTTCCTGTCCAAGGGAATGGTTGCCATTTCGGTGTCACCCTTCCAACCTTCCAGATCTTTCAATGGTTGCAACCTTTCAAAATGTATTCCAATGATTATCCGGTATCTGGATAATCATGAGCAGTCTTTTTCTCACTTTTTCCATTTTTGGGTGAAGTTGATTCAGACCCCACAACTGATAATGATGCTTGTTCTGTAGACATTTTCTGATAACATTGTCCCTGCTACCACAACAGTTAATCTTTCGACAAGCTATAGCTTGTGTTTATCTTTGGCAACGTCAGTTGAGTGGGCGTAAGTTAGCGCAAAGACTCACCTTGCCCAGAAGGCCAGCCCAGAGCTGCGTAGGACCAACCCCCATGTTTTCATTCAAAGTGAAAACACAAGAAGTGGGGTGGTCTGGAGATGCCTGCGGATGTAGCCCTTTCCTGCAGTCAATGACCAAAAGGGTCCTCTTTGTCTTCAGAGGTGGAATGTTATTAATATTTGTCATAATTTCATTAATAATAAAGATAGTTATTTAAAAAAAAAATTATAGTGATGTATATAAAGTGTAATATTGGGATGCAATCTCAAAATGTAAGAATTTAAACTCTATCTGACATGGTATAGGTTCATATGATTGTTTGGCGACAACAAGATTGGGGAAAATCGTACACTAATAGAATCCATATTTCCTCCATTTGTTGTTGTCTGTATACCTACAGATTTTACAACATCAATGTTAGTTTGTATCACTTGATTTTTTATCACTTGATGCTTTCATAAGAGGTTGTATTTTTGTTGATGTTAGTGCTGAACGATTACTGCTTTTGAGGTTGGTTTGGTTATAAAAAAAAAATAATCACGATTTTGATTATTTAAAACATTAAATGCATGATGAAATAATTACATAAAAATTACTCTAGAGATATATTTATAGACATTCCTAAGCCAAAAATAGTGAACATTCCATTGTCTCTGTCAAGTCCACATTGAGTAAATATCAATAGAAAAATAGGACATTACTATAAAAAAAAGTTGTGTATACTACTTAGTTTTTATTTGATTATTATTATTATTTTTTTTTTTTCATTCCTTAAAGCCTCTCATCTCTGTTCAGGTAGTAGCAGCCACCCAGACAACGTTATCTCTGTGCTCCCCATACTGCACTGTCTTTAGACATCTTATTTAGCTAGGCCAGTCTGCCTAAGTATGCTGCATTGCTGTCTGATTTAAATAATTGTACTAGTTCTTCAAAGTAGATTAGGCATACTTTCACAAACTGTCTCTATCCCATTCTCGTTGTTTTGTTGTGTACATTCCTCTCTAACGCGGTCTGTGTTTATCTAGCAATGTAGCAGGCATAAAAGTGTATAATCTCAGGCGCAATGGATTATGGTCATTGTGGTTCATTACCAAACAAACAAAAAACGATATGGATACGTTGTTTAATAACCGCCCCCCAAAAAACGAATTTCACTCAGCATTAGTTGCCGTTCATCGAAAGGCGCTTAAGTGCTTAATTGAAACCAATAATTGCTAATTTGGACATATCCCCAATTCACCCAGATATCAGTGCTAACTCAAGCTTAGCATTTCCCCATTTATCTTTGGAAAGAAAACAAAGCTTTTTTTAGGAGGGACTATTTTCCAAATTATGTAATGAGTTTGAAAGGGGTCCCCCCCAAAGAATTGCTTGTCAGCAATTGCTCCTGTTTAGCCGATTGGTCTGTCTGAAAAGGAAGCTAGTTATTGGCCATGTTGGATAGCATCAAAACCGTTATGCATCATGGGCAAATTGTGATTGACTGACTGATCTACAAATAATATTGAGTAGTTATTCATGATGCCAGGTGATTTGTAGAGCGGTAAGTCTCCACTCAACTTTCAAGTTGGCTGCAACGTTGAACGCGTCCATTGGGTTGACTTTCTATGTATATTTCCTGGCTTCAAAAGTCATGGTCAGCACCCTCTTGCTGCATTTTTGTTTAACCACCACAGCCACATAAATGCCAAGGAAAGGAAATGCCGATAGGGGCGTTTGACAAGACAGAGTAACAAATTAAATGATGATGATGACCTTTCGAACACAGGATCACGCACACTTTAGTGTGTGTGTGTGTGTGTGTGTAAGAGAGCGTGTGCATTGGGGTGGGGCTGGCAGGAATTGGGGGTAATAGCAAAGAATGTAGAGGTTAACTACATTAAATACTTTTTGTACTTGTGAGAATAGGTTCATTCAAGAATGTCACAGTTCTGACTTGGGTTTCCTCAATGAAAAGTGTGTTGCTTAACTGCTTGAATTACAACAGCTGAGCAGAATACTGCAGGCTTTGCCACTGGTGAAGAGCCCATTCGGGGCCACCTCATTTTTCCCTGATAAATAAATATTATGTGAATCGCCATGAATAATATACAACCTGTCCCTACAGCACGATTGATCCTACAGTATGCATCAAGATTACTTTTTGTTGAAATGACTTAAAGGACGGCAGTTAGCCTAACGATTAGAGCGTTGGGACAGTAACCAAATGATTGCTGGTTTAAATATCTGAGCTGGCAAGTTGATGTGCCCTTGAGCAAGGCACTTAACCCTAATTTGCTCCAGGGGACCGTAATAAATGACATTTTACAAAACACATTTCACATAGGTGATGTGGTGTATGTCATTTTTTTTAAAGAATTGGTTCACTATTTTACAACCAAATCCACATTTTTGATATAAATGGCATGTTATTGAAAAAAAAGCAAAAGACTACAGCCACCCAGCAAGCGGTACCGATGCACCAAGTCTGGAACCAACAGGACCCTGAACATCTGCATTGACCCTTTTTGCACTAACACTTTTGACTCATCACATGCCCTGCTGCTACTGTTCATTATCTATCCTATTGCATAGTTACTTTTTCCCTATCTATATGAACATATCTACCTCAATTACCTCATACCCTTGCACATGGACTCTGTACTGGTACCCCGTGTACACAGTGCATTCGAAAAATATTTTTCCACACTTTGCTACGTTACAGCCTTGATCTAAAATGTGTTAAATTGTTGTTTTGTCTCATCAACCTACACATAGTACCCCATAATGACAAAGCAAAAACAACTTTGCTAATAAAAAAACGGAAATATGTCATTTACATAAGTATTCAGACCCTTTACTCAGTACCTTTTATTGAAGCACCTTTGGCAGTGATTACAGCCTCGCGTATGAAGCTACAAGCTTGGCACACCTGTATTTAGGGAGTTTCTTCCATTCTTCTCTGCAGATCCTTTCAAGCTCTTAGGTTGGATGAGGAGCCTTGCTACACATCTATTTTCAGGTCTCTCCAGAGATGTTTGATCGGGTTCAAGTCCGGGCTCTGGCCGGGCCACTCAAGGACATTCAGAGACTTGTCCCGAAGCCACTCCTGCACTTTCTTGTCTTTGTGCTTAGGGTCATTGTCCTGTTGGAAGGTGAATCTTCGCCCTAGTCTGAGAACCTGCTCCAGAGTGCTCAGGACTTCGTCAAGTATCTCTCTGTACTTTGCTCCATTCATCTTTCCCTCGATCCTGACTAGTCTCCCAGTCCCTGCCGCTGAAAAACATCCCCACAGCATGATTCCACCACCCTCATGCTTCACGGTAGGGATGGTGCCAGGTTTCCTTCAGACACTTGACATTCAGGCCAAAGAGTTCAATCAGACCAGAGAATCTTGTTTCTCATGGTCTAAGAGTCTTTAGGTACCTTTTGGCAAACTCCATGTCATTTCCCATCAATTCCCATTATTAAAGTGGCTGGAGTTGAGTCAGTGTGTTGGCAGCAGCCACTCAATGTTAATGGTGGCTGTTTAACAATCTGATGGCCTTGAGATAGAAGCTGTTTTTCAGTCTCTCGGTCCCAGCTTTGATGCACCTGTACTGACCTCGCCTTCTGGATGATAGCGGGGTGAACAGGCAGTTGCTCGGTTGGTTATTGTCCTTGATGATCTTTATGGCCTTCCTGTGACATCGGGTGGTGTAGGTGTCCTGGAGGGCAGGTAGTTTGCCCCCGGTGATGTGTTGTGCAGACCTCACTACCCTCTGGAGAGCCTTACGGTTGTGGGCGGAGCAGTTGCCGTACCAGGCGGTGATACAGCCCGACAGGATGCTCTCGATTGTGCATCTGTAGAAGTTTGTGAGTGCTTCTGGTGACAAGCCAAATTTCTTCAGCCTCCTGAGGTTGAAGAGGCGCTGCTGTGCCTTCTTCACAATGCTGTCTGTGGGCTGTCATGTGCCTTTTACTGAGGAGTGTCTTCCGTCTGGCCACTCTACCCTAAAGGCCTGATTGGTGGAGTGCTGCAGAGATGGTTGTCCTTCTGGAAGGTTCTCCCATCTCCACAGAAGAACTCTAGAGCTCTGTCAGATTGACCATCAGGTTCTTGATCACCTCCCTGACCAAGCCCTTTCTCCACCGATCGCTCAGTTTGGCAGAGCGGCGATCCTCAAAGAAGAGTCTTGGTGTTTCCAAACTTCTTCCATTTAAGAATGATGGAGGCCACTGTGTTCTTGGGGACCTTCAAACCTTCAATGCTGCAGAAATGTTTTGTTACCATTCCCCATATTTGTGCCTCGAAACGATCCTGTCTTTTGAGCTCTATGGACAATTCCTTTGACCTCATGGCTTGGTTTTTGCTCTGACATGCACTGACAACTGTGGGTCCTTACATAGACAGGTGTGTGCCAAATCATGTCGAATCAGTTGAATTTTCCACAGTCAAGTTGTCGAAACATCAAGGATTATCAATGGAAACAGGATGCACCTGAGCTTAATTCCGAGTCTCATAGCAAAGGGTCTGAAAACTTATGCACATCAGGTATTTCTGTTTTTTAATATTTTTTTTTAATGGCTTTGTCATTATGAGGTATTGTGTGTAGATTGTTGTGAATTTTAATGTTTTTTAATGAATTTTAGAATAAGGGATACTTTCCGAAGGCACTGTATACCAAGCATTTGCTACTTGGTGTGTATTTATTCCTTGTATTTATTTTGTTATATTATTTCATTTTTTTCTCTGAATTGTGACAAATACAATTTGATCCAATTCAAAACATGTGACAAATACAATTTGATTTGATAGAAGTGTCCAGACAATTTTTTGGTGATTTCACTGGGTTTTGAGACATTTACCTCACCCACAATATACTTCCTCAATGCTCGTTCTGCAGTACGGGGGCCACAGAACAACATTAACATTTAATCTGAGTCTGTGTTCATCCATAAACGTTTAGAAAGTACAGCACTGTACATAGTCTCCCCCAATTTAGATGACCAAAATTATTAGGACAAATTCACTTATGTGTACTAGAGTAGTAAAAAGTTAAGTATTTGGTCCTTGTAAGCAATGATCATATGAAGCTGGTGACTCTATGAACTTGTTGGATGCATTTGCTTTTTGTGTTGGTTTTCTTCTTTGCCCACTCTTGGCATTCTCTCAAGCAGCTTCATGAGGTTGTCACCTGGAATGCATTTCAATTAACAGGTGTGCCTTGTTAAAAGTTAATTTGTGGAATTTCTTCTCAATGCATTTGAGCCAATCAGTTGTTGTGACAAGGTATTTTTAATATTATTTATTTCACCTTTATTTAGCTAGGCAAGTCAGTTAAGAAAAAAGTCTTATTCACAATGACGGCCTACCAAATGACAAAAGGCCTCCTGTGCGGACGGGGCTTGGATGTAAAATAAATAAAATATAAAAATAGGACAGAACACACATCAGGACAAGAGAGACAACACAACACTACATAAAGAGAGACCTATAAGACAACAACAAGGCAGCAACACATGACAACACTGCATGTTAGCAACATAACAACAACATGGTAGCAACACAACATGGTAGCAGCACAAAACATGGTACAAACATTATTGGGCACAGGCAACAGCACAAAGGGCAAGAAGGTAGAGACAACAATACATCACACAAAATAGCCACAACTGTCAGTAAGTGTCCATGATTGAGTCTTTGAATGACGAGATTGAGATAAAACTTTCTAGTTTGAGTGTTTTGTTGCAACTCGTTCCAGTCGCTAGCTGCACTCGTTCCAGTCAAACTGAAAAGAGGAGCGACTCAGGGATGTGTGAGCTTTGGGGACCTTTAACAGAATGTGACTGGCAGAAAGGGTGTTTATGTGGAGGATGAGGGCTGCAGTAGATATCTCAGAAAGGGAGGAGTGAGGCCTAAGAGGGTTTTATAATAAGCATCAACCAGTGGGTCTTGCGACTGGTATACAGAGATGAGCAATTTACAGAGGAGTATAGAGTGCAGTGATGTGTCCTATAAGGAGCATTGATAGGCAAATCTGATCGGCAAATGTATTTTTTTATACCTTTATTTAACTAGGCAAGTCAGTTAAAGAAGAATAAATCCTTATTTACAATGACGGCCTACCAAAAGGCAAAAGGCCTGCTGCGAAGATGGGGGCTGGGATTAAAAAATATATATATCCATATATAAATATAGGACAAAACGCACATCACGACAAGAGAGACAACACAACACTACATAAAGAGAGACCTAAGACAACAACATAGCAAGGCATCAACACAAGACAGCACAATTAGTCCTATAAATCTACCCTAATTCTGGTTAATCATTGAACTGTATGACAATGGTTTAGTTGTCATGAACAGTGCACCAGGCTGCAGGTTTAACCTTTTCCATAATGATTTTCCAGCCATCCTAATCATAGACTTTCTCTGCTACTGCATGGCAAGCGGTACCAGAGCGCCAAGTCTCAGTCCAAGAGGCTTCTAAATAACCTCTACCCCCAAGCCATAAGACTCCTGAACATCTAATCAAATGGCCACTCATACTATTTGCATTGCCCCCCCTCTCTTTTACGCTGCTTCTATTCTCTGTTATTATCTATACATAGTCACTTTAATAACTCTACATACATGTACATATTACCTCACTAACCTCGACTAACTGGTGCCCCCGCTACCCCCTGTATGTAGTCTCTCTATTGTTATTTTACTGCTGCTCTTAAATTATTTGTTACTTTATTTGTTACTGGGGTATTTTTCTTAAAACTGTATTGTTGGTTAAGGGCTTGTAAGTAAGCAATTCGCTGTAATGTCTACAACTGTTGCATTCGGTGCATGTGACAAATACAATTTGATTTGATTTATCTGAAAAAATAAATATGTTTTTTTTCCATTTGGAACAAACAGGACATGTAAAGTTGGTAGAATAATGGTGGTGGAATTAATGCGGCTTATTTGTTTCTTATATCTGCACCCCAAATGAATAGTGAGTGAATAGCATGCTGTGGGCTCCCGAGTATCACGTCCGGCCATGACGTTGTCCGGGTTTGGCCTGGGTTTGTCCAGGTTTGTCTCTCAAACTAGGCACGCCAATGTACTTGTCCTCTTGCTCAGTTGTGCAGTAGGCCTCCCACTCCTCTTTTTATACTGGTTAACTTCTTTGGGATAGTGGGCAGAATTTTCACTTTTGGATGAAAAGCGTGCCCAGAGTAAACTGCCTCCTACTCAGTCCCAGATGCTAATATATGCATATTATTATTATTAGTATGGGATAGAAAACACTGAAGTTTCTGTGAGTATAACAGAACTCATATGGCAGGCGAAAACCGGAGAATAAATCCTAACAGGATGTGGGAAATCTGGGGTTGTAGTTTTTGAACTCAGCCCCGATCGAATTCACAGTGGTATATGGGTTATGTTGCACTTCCTAAGGCTTCCACTAGATGTCAACCGTCTTTAGAACCTTGTTTCGGGCTTCTACTGGGAAGTGGGACCGGATGAGAGCTCTTTGAGTCAGTGGTCTGGCAAAGAGCCACACGCTGGTCACGCAAATTTCACATGAGAGCAACCTGCGTTCCATTGCTTTTCTACAGACAATGGAATTCTCAGGTTGGAACAATAATGATAAAAACATCCTAAAGATTGATTCTCTACTTAGTTTGACAAGTTTCTTCGACCTGTAATATAACCCCCTTGTGGGGCCCCAGTGTTTAGGATCAGCGAAGTGGAGATGTTATTTCCTACCTTCACCACCTGGGTGGCGGCCCGTGAGGAAGTCCAGGACCCAACTGTACATGGCGGGGTTGAGACCAAGTTTCTCAAACTTAATGATGAGCTTGGAAGTTACTATGGTGTTGAATGCTGAGCTATAGTCAAATAACAGCATTCTTACATAGGTATTCCTCTTGTCCAGATGGGACAGGATAGTGTGCTGGGCGGTAAGCAAATTGAAGTGGGTCTTGTGTGACAGGTAAGGTGGAGGTGATATGATCCTTTACTTGTCTCTAAAAGCACTTCATTATGACAGAAGTGTGTGCTACGGGGCGATAGTCATTTAGTTCAGTTACCTTTGCATTCTTGGGTACATTAACAATGGTGGCCATCTTGAAGCATGTGGGGACAGCAGACTGGGATAGGGAGAGATTGAATATGTCCGTAAACACACCAGCCAGCTGGTCTGCACATGCTCTGAGGATGCGGCTAGGGATTCCGTCTGGGTCGGCAGCATCGCGAGGGTTAAGATCTTAAAATGTCTTACTCACGTCGGCCACAGAAAGGAGAGCCCACTGTCCTTAGTAGCGGTACGCGTGGGTTGCACTGTATTATCCTCAGAGCGGGCAAAGAAGGCATTGAGTTTGTCTGGAAGCAAGACATCTGGGTCCGCGACATGGCTGGTTTTTATTTTATTGTCCGTGATTTTCTGTAGACCCTGCCACATATGTCTCGTGTCTGAGCCATTGAATTGCGACTTTGTCTCTATATTGAAATGTTGCTTGTTTGATTACCTTGCGGAGGGAATGACTGCTCTGTTTGTATTCTGCCATATTCCCAATCACCTTGTCATGGTTAAATGCGGTGGTACACCATTTCTGTTTTGCGCGAATGCTGCCATCTAGCCACGGTTTCTGGTTAGGGTAGGTTTTAATAGTCACGGTGGGTACAACATCTCCTAAACACTTCCTTATAAACAGATTCCATTCCGCGCGATCAAAAAAATCTTGAAAAGTGGATTCCGATTGGTCAGACCAGCATTGAATAGTCCCTAGCACGGGGACTTCCTGTTTGAGTTTCTGCCTGTAGGACGTGAGGAGAAAAATGGAGTCTTTGTCAAATTTCCCGAAAGGAGGGCAGGGGAGGGCCTTGTATGCAACACGGAAGATGGAGTAATAATGGTCCAGTGTTTTTCCAGCGTGAGAGCTGCAGCCAATATGCTGATAGAATTTAGGTATCCTTTTCCTCAAATGTGCTTTGTTAAAATCCCCAGCTACAATAAATGCTGCCTCAGGATATAGAGTAGGCATTAAATCCAGTGAAGTTCCTTGAGGGCCGTCATGGTATCGAATTGACGGGATATACACGGCTGTGACACTAACCGAAGATAATTCTCTTGGGAGATACTTCAGTCGGCATTTGATTGTGAGGTAGGTGAACAAAGGACTTGAGCTCCTGTATGTTGTTACAATTATACCATGAGTCGTTACTCATGAAACGTACACCCCCACCCTTCTTCTTGGAGAGGTGTTTATTCCTGTCGGCGCGAAAAACTGAGAACAGAAGTTCCCGAGAGAGCCATGTTTCAGTGAAACAGACGACAATGGCTTGCGAAAGTATTCAACCCCCTTGGCATTTTCCCTAATTTTGTTGCCTTACAACATGGAATTAAAACTGATTCATGGGGGGTTGGAAGATGCAAAATATTTTTATTGTGAAAAAAACTAGAAAACTGAAAACTTGAGAGTGCATAACTATTCACCTACCCAAAGTCAATACATTTTAGAGCCACCCAAGTCTCTTGAGGTATGTCTCTATAAACTTGGTGCATCTAGCCACTGGGATTTTTGCCCATTCTTCAAGGCAAAACTGCTCCAGCTCCTTCAAGTTGGATGGGATGGGGTGTACAGAAATATTAAGTCATACCACAGATTCTCAATTCAATTGAGGTCTGGGTTTTGAGGTCTAGGCCATTACATGACATTTAAATATTTCCCCTTAAACCACTCAGTGTTTCTTTAGCAGTATGCTTAGGGTCATTGTCATGCTGGAAGGTGAAGCACCGTCCCAGTCTCAAATCTCTGGAGGACTGAAACAGGTTTCCCTCAAGAATTTCCCTGTATTTAGCGCCATCCATCATTCCTTCAATTCTGACCAGTTTCTAAAGTACCTGCCGATGGAAAACCATCCCCACAGCATGATGCTTTGTTGTTCTCGTGGTGAAGAGATGTGTTGGGTTTGCGCCAGATGGCCAAAAAGCTCAATTTGATGGCCAAAAAGCTCAATTTTGGTCTCATCTGACCAGAGTACCTTCTTCCATAAATTTGGGGAGTCTCCCCACTTATTTTTTCTTTAATGCCCTCTTTGCCTGGTCCGTACGTTTTGGTGGGCAGCCCTCTCTTGGCAGGTTTGTTGTGATGCCATATTCTTTCCATTTTTTAATAATGGATTTAATGGTGCTCCATGGGATGTGCAAAGTTTCAGATATTGTTTTAGAATCCAACCCTGATCTGTACTTCTCCACAACTTTGTCCCTGACCTGTTTGGAGAGCTCCTTGGTCTTCATGGTGCCGCTTGCTGGTGGTGCCCCTTGATTAGTGATGTTGCAGACTCTGTGGCCTTTCAGAACAGGTGTATATAAACTGAGATCATGTGACACTTAAATACACTCCACATGTGTGCAATCTAACTAATTATATGACTTCTGAAGGTAACTGGTTGCACCAGATCTTATTTAGGGGCTTCATAGCAAAGGGGGTGAATACTTATGGACACACCAATTTTCAGGTTTTTTATTTGTAATATTTTCTGAAACAAGTCATTTTTTTCCCATTTTACTTCACCAATTTGGACTATTTTGTGTATGTCCATTACATGAAATCCAAAGAAAAATCTATTTAAATTATAGGTTGTAATGCAACAAAATAGGAAAAACACCATGGGGGATGAATACTTTTGCAAGGCACTTTATGTTACAATCCCTGATGTCTCTCTGGAAAGCAACCCCACTGATTTCATCAACTTTGTTATCTAGGGACTGGACATTAGCGAGTAATATACTCGGAAGCGGTGGGGGGTGTGCGTGCCTCCAAAGTCTGACTAAAAGACTGCTCTGACTCCCTCTTCCTCTTCTCCGGCACCATTGTTTTGGGTCGGCCTCTTGAATCAGTTCAAATGCCTTGGGTGGTGCGGACACAGGATCCGCTTCGGAAAAGTCGTATTCCTGGTTGTAGTGCTGGTAAGTTTACGCCTCTCTGATGTCCAATAGTTCTTCCCAGTTGTATGTAATAACACTTAAGATTTTCTGGGCTAACAATGCAAGAAATAATACATAAAAAAACGTTTCCTTGGGACTAGAAGCGAAGCAGCCCTCTCTGTCGGCGCCATCGTATGCACAAAATAATATTCCTAGAGCTGGACATCCGGCCAAACTGAGCAATCGGGGGAAAAGTGCCTTGGTCAGGCAGATGACCAATAACCCGATGGTCACTCTGACAGAGCTCCAGAGTTTCTCTGTGGAGATGGGAGAACATTCCAGAAGGACAACCATCTCTCCAGCACTCCACCAATCAGGCCTTTATGGTAGAGTGTACAGACAGAAGACACTCCTCAGTAAAAGGCTCATGTCAACCCACTTGGAGTTTTCACCTAAACGACTCTTAGACCACGAGAAACAAGATTCTCTAGTCTGACGAAACAAAATGTAACTATTTGGCTTGATTGCCAAGCGTCATGTCTGGCATCATCCCTACGGTTAAGCACTGTGGCATGCTGTGGGGATGTTTTTCAGCGGAAGGGACTTGGAGACTAGTCAGGATCAAGGGAAAGATGAACAGAGCAAAGTAGGAGAGAGATCCTTGTTTGAAACCTGCTCCAGAGCGCTTAGGACCTCAGACTGGGAGTGAAGGTTCATTTTCCAACAGGACAACGACCCTAAGCACACAGCCATGACAACGCAGGAGTGGCTTCGGGACAAGTCTCTGATTGTCCTTGAGTGGCCCAGCCAGAGCCCGCACTTTAACCCGATCGAACATCTCTGGAG
This sequence comes from Oncorhynchus nerka, assembly GCF_034236695.1. Lineage (NCBI taxonomy): Eukaryota > Metazoa > Chordata > Actinopteri > Salmoniformes > Salmonidae > Oncorhynchus > Oncorhynchus nerka. Next base: position 43,078,190 of record NC_088408.1, on the reverse strand, counting down.
AGACCTGAAAATAGCTGTGCAGCAACGCTCCCCATCCAACTTGACAGAGTTTGAGAAGATCTGCAGAGAAGAATGGGAGAAACTCCCCAAATACAGGTGTTTCAAGCTTGTAGGGTCATACCCAAGAACACTCGAGACTGTAATTGCTGTCAAAGGTGATTCAACAAAGTACTGAGAGAAGAGTCTGTATACTTACAGTATGGACATGTGATATATACATTTTTTACTTTGTTATTATGGGATATTGTGTGTAGATTGATGAAGAAAAACAATTTAATCAATTTTATAATAATGCTGTAAGATAACAAAATGTGGAAAAAGTCAATGGATGTAAATACTTTCCTGAATTGTAAGTTGTTTGATAAAAAATATTTTGTCTCGAGCTCTATCGATCTCTTAGTAATTCGAAAAAAAAACTGAAGGTGTTACTTTCGTCCCGGTTCTCCTCTACATTTATTTTGCTGATGATGCATGCCTTTTATCAAAATATATATAGTTCAATAAGATGCATGTTTAAGTGCACTATCTATTCCTCAAATAAAGTCGACTGACAGTCTGTTCATGAACAATTTACGTTAAACTTTGTTAGGTGCATGTGCTCTGGCATCAGGCCCATTGCAGGTTTCTCTCAGCGACAGGTGGTCTTTAATAACTGTGGACCTCCTGGGTAGTAAAGGAGCTATATAATCTTACAACTCTCTGACCACATGATCAAGGGAGAACTTGTACCTGCCAAGCGATGGAGAAGTATTGGTTAAAAAGGGTGTGTAATCTGAAACAACGCAGATACAGTATACTGCTGGAGTTGGAGCTATCAACTCTCTCTCTCTGTTATGACACTCAGTCTGGTAATTATTCTTGGGCAGCGAAGACTGGCTGGGACTTTGCCTCGAGCACTTTCTGAGCTAGTCAAGGATAACAATGGAGCACAGCATTGACTTGGGAGTACACACACAAGGACACCAGCTAACTGCTTAGTTCAGAGAGACATAAGATTAACCAGAGGATATACACGCTATCTAACATAACGGACTGAAATCGGTCGCAAAAGAAATCCCAAAAATAACCATTGAAAAGAACTGTGCAGTTTAGAAGTCTTTGCCGTTCTCTTTGTCAAGGCTCAACCCCCCCCCAAAAATGCATTTTTCATGAAGCAATCTGAAAATGGGCACAAGTGATGTCAGTGGCTGAAATAATCCTTATCCTATTACCTGTCAATCACAGAGATAGGATTAAATTACCCAATGTACCTGTGATGTCCAATTATCCACATGGTGAAGTGTCAAAATATTGATTCAGTTAATGTCCCCACTCCAAATAATGACACTCGCTGAAGAGTTATGGCCAGACTGAACTAATCAAGTGTGGCAAGGATGTACAGGGTGACATTTGGGACTCATACTAAAGCCTTGGGGTGGATCTCTCAGAGCACTCAACACTCACACAAAGGAGAACCTAAGATAGCCTAAGTGTCTAGGTCTGTGGTGTAATCCATCTCATTCTATTGATCTACTTTAATTTCAGCTGCCCTTTTAAACGCGCAATCTCCTGGTTCTGAGATAATGAGCGCTGAACATTCCAGGGCATTCTAGGATATACTAATACAACATTTCTCAATTCAATTCAAACAACTTTATTTGTCCCTTTAGGGCAATTATTATTAGGGCTCAAACAGTGCTTCAGAAACAAAACAAACTGGCAGAGAGACAATAAATAGACAAAAATACGAGTCAGTCAAATACAGAATTTGTGAAGTTTGGATGTAACCTCAGCAAAAAAAGAAATGTCCTCTCACTGTCAATTGCGTTTAATTTTAGCAAACATTTGCATGAAGATAACAAGATTCAACAACTGAGACATAAACTGAACAACTTCCACAGACATGTTACTAACAGAAATGGAATAATGTGCCCATGATCAAAGGGGGGGTCAAAATCAAAAGTAACAGTCAGTATCTGGTGTGGCAACCAGCTGCATTAAGTACTGCAGTGCATCTCCTCCTCATGGACGGCACCATATTTGCCAGTTCTTGCTGTGACATGTTACCCCACTCTTCCTCGAAGGCACCTGCAATTTCCCAGACATTTCTGGGGGGAATGGCCCTAGCCCTCACCCTCCAATCCAACAGGTCCCAGATCTGCTCAATGGGATTGAGATCCGGGTTCTTCGCTGGCCATGGCAGAACACTGACATTCCTGTCTTGCAGGAAATCGTGCACAGAACGAGCCGTATGGATGAGCCTGCAGGAAGGGTACCACATAAGGGAGGAGGATGTCTTCCCTGTAATGCTCTGCATTGAGATTGCCTGCAATGACAACAAGCTCAGTCTGATGATGCTGTGACACACCGCCCCAGACCATGACGGAACCTCCACCTCCAAATCGATCCCGCTCCAGAGCACTTTTTGCCAGTCCTGTCTGCTCCAGCGAGGATGGGTTTGTGCCTATAAGCGACGTTGTTGACAGTGATGTCTGGTGAGGACCTGCCTTACAACAGGCCTACAAGCCCTTAGTCCAGCCTCTCTCAGCCTATTGCGGACAGTCTGAACACTGATGAAGGGATTGTGCGTTCCTGGTGTAACTCGGGCAGTTGTTGCCATCCTGTACCTGTCCCTCAGGTGTGATGTTCAGATGTATCGATCCTGTGCAGGTGTTGTTACACGTGGTCTGCCACTGCGAGGACGATCAGCTGTCTGTCCTGTCTCCCTGTAACACTGTCTTAGCCGTGTCACAGTACGGACATTGCAATTGATTGCCCTGGCCACATCTGCAGTCCTCATGCCTCCTTGCAGCATGCCTAAGGCACGTTCACGCAGATGAGCAGGTTTCCTGGGCATCTTTCTTTTGGTGTTTTTCAGAGTCAGTAGAAGGGCCTCTTTAGTGTCCTACATTTTCATTACTGTGACCTTAATTGCCTACCGTCTGTAAGCTGTTAATGTCTTCACAAACTTTCCATAGGTGCATGTTCATTAATTGCTATGGTTCATTGAACAAACAGTGTTTAAACTCTTTACAATGAAGATCTGTGAAGTTATTTGGATTTTTACGAATTATCTTTGAATGACAGGGTCCTGAAAAAGGGAGCTTTTTTTTGCTGAGTTCATATTGCACACTAATGACAGAATTTCCATATGTCGTCACATGGCGGTTTTGCATTAATTTGAATCTTAGCCACTCGACCCTCATTATCACTGTCTTTGGTTGGACACATCGAAGAAATATCACTGGCCTTTTTAGAGCAAAGATGGAGCAAAATAACTTGATCCTTGTAAAGAGGGTTTTAAAGTTAGTGTGGTCCAATTGTAATTGGGGACACTTTGAGAATAAATATTTGACTTGTGTGCGTGTTGCTTTGTATACTCAGCTACCGTGTCTCTCGAGTTATAGCGCTATTAGAGATAAGTCCAAGAACAGCTGAACAGACAAGGTCAACCAGGATTAAGCTCTTTACAACCGCTCTCCTCAGAATAGCTCCAATAACATTAAATCCTTGACTTTGTATAAAGTCACAGGAATGACCTCCTGTGTCTGAAATGGGCTTTCGCCTGCCATCTTCAATTCATGGCTTTTGTACCACATGGCTCTCTGAGAAACAAGAGAAAAAAGTTAATAACAGCGAATCCGCAATGTTCGACACCTTGGCAAAGTGCTTTAGAAGTTCTTCAGAGACTAGAACCGTGTTTTGGGGGAAAGAAAGTGTAAATAAAAGGTCTGCTGCCCCTATCACGGTGTCATCTACTGGCCGGTCAAGCGCAGTGACATGGTTTCAGGAAACCTGCAACAAATTTAAACATTTACTGCTAGAGAGGGGAAAAAAACAAAAAAAACATCTAAAATGCTGCAATGGCTGTTTTATGACAGAACTGTTTCGGGGCTCCAGGGGCAATATTGATTTACAAGTTAATGCATTAGAAAAACACTGATGAAAACATTTAAAAACACAGAGGGGAATGGGGGCCAGGGAGGGCAGGTCACAGACAAATAATCAGCACCTTTTCCATTGAAAAGAGACACTAATTCTAACCAGATGGCAAAATTTAGATAGCACTTGTCATGAAAGGGTCCAGGGTCTTACCTCACTCTGTTATCGCAGTTTGGGGACTGCTCCATTGTGCCTTTTAAAGTGTACGTGCTGCTGTGTTAGAGTGAGTAGGCCAAGAAGCATCTGGCTGACTCCATCCAGTCTTGCTCTGTCCAAACCTCCTGGCAGGTTTGTTTGTGTGCGTGCATGTGTGTGCATGCTGGCGCATGTGTGTGTGTGTCTGTTGACTGTCTTGACTTAGTTGAAATCTTTACATGGTAAAGTTGGTTGGTTCAGGTATTCAGCATTTTGCCAAGAGTAAACAACAACAGACCAATACATCTACTCAGACCAATACATTTACTGCTGTATAATAGACATCTGACTGGAAAACATTTCAGACTTTCAGACAAGGAAAAGGACATTTTGAGTCAAGCCATTTGATAATACATTGTCCAGCTTTTGTGCATGAGTTTATTGTTAATCCTGGAATTACAAAGTACATTACAAAGAACAAAAGAGGTGATAACTAGAACCTTAAGGGGTTCTTTGGCTGTCCCCATAGAACCCTTTGAATAACCCTTTTTTTCACATGGAGAACCCTTTTGACTCCAGGTTGTACATCGAACCAAAATGTGTTCTACCTGGAACCAAAAAGGCTTATCCTATGGTGACAGCCGAAGAACCCGTTTTTCTACGAGTGTAGTCGCTTCATTACTGGACATGTATTCAGTTGGCTGACCTGAGCAGAAAATAACTGCTGAAGCCCAAAAATGATTTACTCCTTTTAAACATAGCCAGAGACCTCAATTAAGTCTGCGTGCCACCTTTCTGTCGAGGCTAAATGGATTTACTTCTTATAACAAATAGCTTCTTCTGTGGTGAGCTGGCAGGGAGATAGTATTGTGAATACTTTCACCGTGTACACCTGTGTCTGGGAGAGGATCTGCTTGACTGGCTCACTGCTGGGTTGATGTTCTATTTTGTCTGACTTTGGCTGATGCATAAAAACGGTAGTTTTTGTAACTCAAATTGGTACTCTATAGCAATGCAGTTAAACCACCAAAACTATACAGAGTGGGTAGTGTATGACTGGAGGATTTATTAATTGGCCTTTTTTTTTTTTACAACAGACAAAGAATACACATTGTAGTATTGTTCATTTGATATAGAAGATGATCATGTGTTATTTACAAGATCACTAATACCTCAAATTGGGCTCACATCTCGATACCTCAGTGACAATCCAGAACGTTATTTTACTCTATGGGAAGGGAAGTTGTTTTGTATGTACATTATCAGTGGTACAGAGAAATTACAAATCTGGCTCTTTGGAAGGGCATAGAATGAAATCTGTTGGATTACTATGACCACATGTACTAGAGCTTTACAGTTTGTAGCAGTTATTGGAAAAAAAAACACAGCCCACAACACAGGGGATGTGATTATAAAACCGAACCAAATTAAAATGGAATAGTTTAGTAGCTCACGGTCAAGTATCAAGGCCATAAACTATACATTCTTACCCAGACCAGAGATCAGATAAGAGGGAATGCATATTTTCTTGGTAGTTTTAATAATCGCTCATTGGCTCGAAATAATCTCACTGTCTATTTCTTTGAGCATTAATTCATCCTCACATCAAAGATCTGTTTTGGCTAAACTGCAGGTATAATAACAGCTCTCTGAAACCATGGATGGTAGCATGCCAGTATGTTTTTTTCTCCCTTTATCCATCTGCAATTCTAATTTCTCCCTCCACCCAGCCAAGCATATCTATTCCAACACCTGACAAGCCCATCCGATGTGCGCAGGTACTTTTCCCGGAGAGTGACGGCCAACATTCCTGCCGTTCTGGGGGCCTCATGTTTAATTCCGTCTGTAACCTTTTCCCAGCAGCTACAACCATCCAGTCGGGCAGGCAGTCATCCATCTAGGCAGCTCTCGGACCGATGGAGCCCAGAAGAGCTGAAGTGTGCTCTGGGTTGAGCAAGCCCCTCTGTCCTTCACCTTCAACATTTGCCTCGGCGGATCATTCAATTTATTTTATAGGAGCACTCCACTCGATAGGGCTGACCGCTGGGATCCCTCGGGATTAATGAGATGGTTACGGTGAGGTCAGACCTCAAGGTTGACTGGAAGGACCAAGCGCCATGTGGGATCTTCTCCTCTGGAAGGGTTGTTGTAAAGTCAGAGCCTGATTTCTGAACAGCCCCTGCCAGTCCCCCCTCATGCCTGTAAATGGCAGTGTCCTTTCTCTGATCACTGTGGCTGATTGGTTTGTCATGGAGGGGATTCATCATGAAATCTAAACACAGGGATGGCCAAGGATGTTGTTTCGTACTCCTGGGGTTTAGAGAGGAGCGGTACAATCTGTCACAGCAAGGAAGGGAGTTGTCTGGGCATCTTAGATTCAAGTGTCACTCAGAAGAGTGCCGTGTTGTCGGCAAACTGACGACTTACATCATAAAGGTCAACTTTTTACAGTGACTGCTTCGAGGGTACCATAAGAAGTCTAAAATAATTACCAAGCACAGGGTCATATTGATTTGCCACTAAATTGAAGAAAACAGACTAAAACAAGGAAGGACTACATGGACTTGTTTTTCTTTTTTTTGTTTCTTTTTTTTGTAAAGCTTTTTAAAAAGTTTTCCATTGCATGCATTTTAATGAACATGACCCAGGAGCACAATAACACCACTGCCTTTCAATCCACACCATGCCCAAAAAAATGAAAATACATAAGAACGTAATAATGTCTTGGGCTGGGAAACAGACCAGACTGGATGTGTGATATAGAAAGTAGCCATTCATCTGAGACATTTAGTCACACTTGCCAAAGGCCTAAGCATCCTCTGGCAAATATGTAGATCTGTCTGTACTTAATGCGAGTTATGCTGATGTCATGGAGCCCCTCATCTGTGAGGATTCCCAAACAGTGGAGGATGGTACATGAGTAGAACAGAGACAGCAGCGCTACAGATAGCTATCATCAAACACAATCAGGCTGACACTAATCTGCTTCCTGTGTCACTGCACTGCGTTTTGACCTGGAATGACGCCGGGCGACCCGCAGGAAACACGGGTTAATAGGCTTTCTCCTTCACCAACTCAGGCCTTCCCAATCAAAACATTGCCCCGGGTTTCAGACACACACACACACACACACACACACTAACGTGCACAAACGCACACACCTGCATACACACACAAGAGACTTGTGTGCATGTTAGCATGCACACAAGCACATGCACACATTCCTCCCTTTATGTATCTGATTAATCCTGTCATTAATCAGAGCCTTGGGTGATTGCTATAAACAGTATTGATAGTTCTTATGGCCATCTTGTCAACATGCTCCCCTGTGTTTACGTGAATGGGTGCCCATGTGTGCTTCCCCGCACAGACGGGTAATTAACATGTTACCACCGCTTCATTACAGAGGGAGGGAGGGAATGGGGAGAGGTAGTTAGTCAAAGTCAGAGTGAGGAATGGAAAAGGTGGTAAGAAGAAAAGGGAGTCTGTTTCAGACAGAATAGTTTGAGAAGAAGTCAGAACGAGTGAGAGCATGGAAGAGAGAGTGAGAGGAGAGAGAGAGTTTGGCAGCGCTAATAGTGAAGGATCCTTTGAAGATGAGAAAATGAGGGACAGAAGAAGGAGTGGGAAAGCTGTCTCACACTCGTGTCATGTCCACCACTAAAAACAAATGGTTCTATATAGTGCAAAAATAAGGGTTATTTGGCTTTAATCATAAGAGATCCCTTTTGGATCCCTTACTTTGATGATTCTATAAAGAACCATGCTTATAAATACAGGTTCTAAATGGAACCTGTATGGTGATTTAAATAAAAACTTCCATTTACATTTAAGTCATTTAGCAGACGCTCTTATCCAGAGCGACTTACAAATTGGTGCGTTCACCTTAAGACATCCAGTGGAACAGCCACTTTACAATAGTGCATCTAAATCTTTTAAGGGGGTGAGAAGGATTACTTTATCCTATCCTAGGTATTCCTGAAAGAGGTGGGGTTTCAGGTGTCTCCGGAAGGTGGTGATTGACTCCGCTGTCCTGGCGTCGTGAGGGAGTTTGTTCCACCATTGGGGGGCCAGAGCAGCGAACAGTTTTGACTGGGCTGCGCGGGAACTGTACTTCCTCAGTGGTAGGGAGGCGAGCAGGCCAGAGGTGGATGAACGCAGTGCCCTTGTTTGGGTGTAGGGCCTGATCAGAGCCTGGAGGTACTGAGGTGCCGTTCCCTTCACAGCTCCGTAGGCAAGCACCATGGTCTTGTAGCGGATGCGAGCTTCAACTGGAAGCCAGTGGAGAGAGCGGAGCGGGGTGACGTGAGAGAACTTGGGAAGGTTGAACACCAGACGGGCTGCGGCGTTCTGGATGAGTTGTAGGGGTTTAATGGCACAGGCAGGGAGCCCAGCCAACAGCGAGTTGCAGTAATCAGACGGGAGATGACAAGTGCCTGGATTAGGACCTGCGCTGCTTCCTGTGTGAGGCAGGGTCGTACTCTGCGGATGTTGTAGAGCATGAACCTACAAGAACGGGCCACCGCCTTGATGTTAGTTGAGAACGACAGGGTGTTGTCCAGGATCACGCCAAGGTTCTTAGCGCTCTGGGAGGAGGACACAATGGAGTTGTCAACCGTGATGGCGAGATCATGGAACGGGCAGTCCTTCCCCGGGAGGAAGAGCAGCTCCGTCTTGCCGAGGTTCAGCTTGAGGTGGTGATCCGTCATCCACACTGATATGTCTGCCAGACATGCAGAGATGCGATTCGCCACCTGGTCATCAGAAGGGGAAAGGAGAAGATTAATTGTGTGTCGTCTGCATAGCAATGATAGGAGAGACCATGTGAGGTTATGACAGAGCCAAGTGACTTGGTGTATAGCGAGAATAGGAGAGGGCCTAGAACAGAGCCCTGGGGGACGCCAGTGGTGAGAGCGCGTGGTGAGGAGACAGATTCTCGCCACGCCACCTGGTAGGAGCGACCTGTCTGGTAGGACGCAATCCAAGCGTGGGCCGCGCCGGAGATGCCCAACTCTGAGAGGGTGGAGAGGAGGATCTGATGGTTCACAGTATCGAAGGCAGCCGATAGGTCTAGAAGGATGAGAGCAGAGGAGAGAGAGTTAGCTTTAGCAGTGCGGAGGGCCTCCGTGATACAGAGAAGAGCAGTCTCCGTTGAATTACTAGTCTTGAAACCTGACTGATTTGGATCAAGAAGGTCATTCTGAGAGAGATAGCGGGAGAGCTGGCCAAGGACGGCACGTTCAAGAGTTTTGGAGAGAAAAGAAAGAAGGGATACTGGTCTGTAGTTGTTGACATCGGAGGGATCAAGTGTAGGTTTTTTCAGAAGGGGTGCAACTCTCGCTCTCTTGAAGACAGAAGGGACGTAGCCAGCGGTCAGGGATGAGTTGATGAGCGAGGTGAGGTAAGGGAGAAGGTCTCCGGAAATGGTCTGGAGAAGAGAGGAGGGAATAGGGTCAAGCGGGCAGGTTGTTGGGCGGCCGGCCGTCACAAGACGCGAGATTTCATCTGGAGAGAGAGGGGAGAAAGAGGTCAGAGCACAGGGTAGGGCAGTGTGAGCAGAACCAGTGGTGTCGTTTGACTTAGCAAACGAGGATCGGATGTCGTCGACCTTCTTTTCAAAATGGTTGACGAAGTCATCTGCAGAGAGGGAGGAGGGGGACGGGGAGGAGGATTCAGGAGGGAGGAGAAGGTGGCAAAGAGCTTCCTAGGGTTAGAGGCAGATGCTTGGACTTTAGAGTGGTAGACTTCCTAAGGTTCTATAAAGAATCATTGAAAAAATGTTGTAAATAGAACCAAATAAGGGTTCCGCTATGATTACAACCCTTTTTGGCGCTATTTAGAACACTTTTTGTTGTTGTTGTTATTTTATAGAGCCATTCATCAATCTCAAAGGTGCTTTGTAGATTATTTTGCAGAACCAGGAATATTTTTTAAATTCTGGATAGCCATATCATATTGTTAAAAATCATGGGTGCTAGTAATGTGTTAACTGACAAGTAGAATTAGGTGTGCTAGCTCTGGGGTCTCTGAGGAGAGAATCGAGAACCACTGTTTTATCAAATGTTCTCCATTGACACAAGGCCATATGCGTCCGGGAGTCCGCACCTTAGGGGGGGGGGGGTTCTGTCACGCCTTGGTCATTGTATTTTGTGTTTTTGTTATATGTTTGGGTAGGCCAGGGTGTGACATGGGTTTATATGTTGTTTTTCGTATTGGGGTTTGTAGTTTTGGGATCGCGGCTGATTAGGGGTGTTGTATAGGCTTGGCTGCCTGAGGCGGTTCTCAATCAGAGTCAGGTGATTCTCGTTGTCTCGAATTGGGAACCGTATTTAGGTAGCCTGAGTTTCACTTTGTATCTTGTGGGTGATTGTTCCTGTCTTTGTGTAGTGTGCACCAGATAGGCTGTAATAAGTTTCACGTTCCGTTTGTTGTTTTGTATTTCACAGTTATTTCATGTATCGTTCCGTTTTCCGTCATTAAAGAAACATGAGTAACCACCACGCTGCATTTCGGTCCGACTCTCTTTCCACAACAGACGAACGCCGTTACAAGCATAACACTACACAATCGACAAACTGGAACGACACTCACGGTTGCACAAAAAGAGCTGCACGGAAACCATGCCCAAAAATATGCTAATGAGCCAGCACCCCTAGATTTTAATGATCTCTAAAGAACCCTTTTGTGAACTGTAAATAACCATCTGAAGGGCTCGAAGGGTTCTTTAAGTCATTATGGTTCCACATTGAACTATCACCCTTCCAAAGAACCCTTGAGGAACCCTATTTTCTGAGTGTGCAGCTTCAAATAAATCCTTTGCGTTTTTCCCTCATTTTTTTGCATATCATGAAAAAAATCTGCTTCTTTAAAGAACGTTTTTTTCATTCCCTTGGGTTTGGTATGAGATTAGCGTCTGCTTGTGTTAAGAACAATCAAAATATGCCTCTAGTTGAGCTGTTGAATCCCAATGATCGGAGCTGTGGATTCTCTCTCGCTCTCAATTTCACTTTAAGGGGCTTTATTGACATGGTAAACATACATTGCCTAAGGAAGTGAAATAAACAATATGTAAACATTACACTCACAAAAGTTCCAAAAGAATAAAGACATTTCAAATGTCACATGTCATACAGTGGTGTAACGATGTACAAATAGTTCAAGTACAATAATAAAATAAATTTTCATAAATAAGGGTTGTATTTACAATGGTGTTTATTCTTCACTGGTTGCTGCTGTGATTGCACACTGTGGTATTGCATCCAATAGATAGTTCTCTCTCTCTCTCTCTCTCTCTCTCACACACACACCACACACACACACACACACACACACCGATGCCATTCCCAGGCAGTACCTCAGGATCACTACAAAGGAATGTACAGGGCAAAGGAATTGATGCAGGTTAAAAATAGCCCTTTGTCTAGAGCCCTATGGTGCAATTAAATACCATTTAAAGTTTGAAGACTTCGAAGACTCAAAGTCTAAACAGAGAGCCAGTGGAATGACCTTTTTTATCGATGTCATTGTTTTGGTTCAAAGCTTCGCTTGCAGACTCCAGTGCACACTCAGATACTGCCTTTATTCTGATTGTCTGTAACATGGACCCGAGCCAGAACGATAATGACCACATTCACTGGGACAATTTAATGCTATTTTGGGGGAATTTTTCCTTTCAGATTGATCCCCTTTGAACCGGTTACATTATCATGGCAATACAATTTTCCGTCCGGTTCCATAAAATAAATGAGGAAATATATTTTTTTAAATACTGTGAGATGAAAACATCACTATTTAAGAAGAGAAGAGAAATATACAGTAAGTATTTTTTGAATGTGTATGTATTAAACAGAATGCATTCAATTTGTTATTTATTATGATCCCCATTAGCTGTTGCAAAAGCAGCAGTTACTCTTCCTGGGGTCCACACAAAACATAAAATATGACCAAATACAGAACAGAATAGACATGAACAGCTGCAGGACAGAACTACATAAATGTCAAAAAAAGAATATAGAAATAAAAAAGATCCTGTACTGACAAAATACTGAGAAAACAGAGAGACCTGCAGTGCCTTCACACCCCTTGACTTTTTCCACATTTTGAGATTTAGATTTTGTGTGACTAGCCTACACACAATACCCCATGTCAAAGGGCAATCAATACCCCATGTCAAAGGGTAATTATGTTTAGATTTTTTTTATATAAAAAAGTAGCCTTTCACCGGCCCAGATTTTGTTCAAGCCCCCAACTACATTGTAGACTAAACATCAGCTACTCAACAGGACCTTGATAAGTAGACTGGTGTTTCAGGGCTGGATCAAAAGCCAAGCCTGCACACCCAGGAGCTTTCTAGATGGAGTGTAGTTCTATTTTGTCGGGGGTGACGTCCCTTGAGCACAACGGCAGGAGATGGTAGACCTACATGGGATCAGACACAGCTGTCTTCCAGCCTACTTGGGATCAGACACAGCTGTCTTCCAGACTACTTTTTAATGTAGGCTATAATAATAGTCATGAAAATGTGGTTAAAAGTCATAGAGAACTCATGGAAAATGTGTATGAACCCTAACAATGAATAGTCAGAGGTCTCTATTGCATAATGTAATTTGTGAATTTCAGTGAACACAATCTAATGGACAGACTTCGAAAAAGACAGCTCCTGACTTCTTTCATCCCAAGTCAAGCACTGCAAGTCACATACTGTAATAAGTTACATGGGCTCACTCTGTGTGCAATAATAGTGTTTGAACACTGAATTTAAAACACAGATTCAACCACAAATACCAGGGAGATTATCCAATGCCTCACAAAGAAGGGCACCTTTTGGTAGATGGGTAAAAATAAAAAAGAAGACATTGAATATCCCTTCGAGCATGGTGAAGTTATTAATTGCACTGGATGGTATATCAATACACCCAGTCACTACAAAGAAACAGCCGTCCTTCCTAACTCAGTTTCCGGAAAGGGAGGAAACCGCAAGGAATTACATTTTTTAAAATTGTTTATTGTATAGAGCTAAGCACAGGGAAAACCCTAGAGGAAAACCTGTTTCAGTCTTTTTTTCCAACAGACACTGGGTGTTACATCTACTCTCGTTCCCCCTCTCCGGTGCTCGACGTCAAGTTGTTTGAAATGTTTGGATGAAGTTAACCAGGTAACTACATTAGATACTTTGTAGTCATGTTGCGCGAGTTGGAACCGGTGTTTTTCTGGATCAAACGCGCCAAATAAATTGACATTTTGGAGATTTAATGACAGAATTTATCTAACAAAGGGACCATTTGTGATGTTTAATGGACATATTGGAGTGCCAACAGAAAAAGATCTTCAAAGGTAAGGCATGAATTATATCTTTAATTCTGACTTTTGTGTCACGCCTGGAGGGTTGAAATGTGATTTTTATGTGTTTGTTTGATGGGGTGCTGTCCTCAGATAATAGCATGGTTTGCTTTCGCCATAAAGCCTTTTTGAAATCTGACACTGTGGCTGGATTAACTTCTTCGAGATAGGGGGAGCTCTTTTAATTTTTGGATAAAAAACGTTCCCGTTTTAAACAAGATATTTTGTCACGAAAAGATGCTCGACTATGCATGTAATTGACAGCTTTGGAAAGAAAAAACTCTGACGTTTCCAAAACTGCAAAGATTATCTGTGAGTGCCCCAGAACTAATGCTACAGGCGAAACCGAGATAAATTTCATACAGGAAATGGTCCAGATATTGAATGCCCTGTGTTCCAATGTCTCCTTATATGGCTGTGAATGCGCCAGGAATGAGCCTGCACTTTCTGTCGTTTCCCCAAGGTGTCTGCAGCATTGTGACGTATTTGTAGGCATATCATTGGAAGATTGACCATAAGAGACTACATTTACCAGGTGTCCGCCCGGTGTCCTCCGTCGAAATTATTGCGTAATCTCCAGGTCCATGCGCGTTCCATTTTCTTCAGAGGAGAAACCAAACTGCCACGAATGATTTATCATCGATAGATATGTGAAAAACACCTTGAGGATTGATTCTAAACAATGTTTGCCATGTTTCTGTCGATATTATGGAGTTCATTTGGAAAAAAGTTTGCGTTGTAATGACTTAATTTTCGGGGGTTTTCTTACCCAAACGTGATAAACAAAACGGAGCGATTTGTCCTACACAAATAATATTTTTGGAAAAACTGAACATTTGCTATCTAATTGAGAGTCTCCTCATTGAAAACATCTGAAGTTCTTCAAAGGTAAATTATTTTATTTGAATGCTTTTCTTGTTTTTGTGAAAATGTTGCATGCTGAATGCTAGGCTTAATGCTATGCTAGGCTATCAATACTCTTACACACATGCTTGTTTAGCTATGGTTCAAAAGCATATTCTGAAAATTTGAGATGAAAGTGTTGTTAACAAAAGGCTAAGCTTGACAGCAAATATATTTATTTCATTTCATTTGCGATTTTCATGAATAGTTAACGTTGCGTTATGGTAATCTGTTTGAGGCTATAAATAGGATCCCGGATACGGGATTGCTCGTCGCAACAGGTTAATTTAACAAGAAGTTAATCTTTAAACCGATGTATAACACTTGCATGATTCATGAATTATTATTATGAGTATTTCTGTTTTTGAATTTGGTCCACTGGTATTTCACTGGGTGTTGTCAAATCAATCCTGTTAACGGGATTAGCGCGCGAAGGGATCATTAAGAAGTTAAACTAACACGGTCAACAGTGGATGCTGGATCAATATTTCTAACATAAGAATGTGGGGAATTATCAGTGGGGGGCTATAGAAAACTGTCATATGGGTTACTGATTCATCTTTTGTCACTCTATCTTTGGCTGGAAAAAATGGCTGCTTTTTTCCTTTGATTTGGTGGTGGTCTAATATAAATATATGTTGTGTTTTCGCTGTAAAACATTTTAAAAATATATATGGATATATGGATATATAGAGACAGAATTAATCGAACAAAAGAACCAATTGTGATGTTTATGGGACATATTGGAGTGCCAACAAAAGAAGCTCGTCAAAGGTAAGGCATGTTAATAGCTTCTTATGCTAATAGCTTCTTATGCTTTTGAAAAGCCTTTTTAAAATCTGACATGTTGGCTGGATTCACAACAAGTGTAGCTTTAATTTAGTATCTTACATGTGTGATTTAATGAAAGTTAGATTTTTATATCATTTTATTTGAATTTTCCGCGCTGCATTTTCTCTGGCTTTTGGCCAAGTGGGACAGAAGTGTCCCCTAGACCATAAGAAGTTAATTTTGTGATGTCGTAAAAATTATATTGACAAAATACTGTAACTTGTAAAGTATATCCCTGGGTTAACTGCCTGTTCAGGGGCAGAACGACAGGTTTGTACCTTGTCAGCTCAGGGGTTTGCCCACTTTTGCGCACGACGAACTCATGTTCAGTATCTATTCAATCCAAAACTCCCCGACACTTTCCAGCAGTGAAACTATTTCCCTTCCTGTGCCTCAGCGGCCTTGGTCACGTCTGGATCCCCTCCTCTGATGGTTTCTAACCATTTTGGTGGTGGTGGACAGATTCTCTAAATCCTGCCGTTTTATCCCTCTCTCTGGTCTCCCTACTACTCTCCAGGTCATTGAGGCACTGTTCAAGCAGGTCTTCCGGCACTATGGGCTTCCAGAGGACATCGTCTCAATTCGCGTCACAAGTATGGAAAGCCTTCATTGAGAAGCTGGAAGTCACAGTCATCCTCAGTTGCGGGTACTGGCCTCAGTCTAACGGGCAAGTGGAGAAGATGAACCAGGAGCTGGGTAAGTTCCTGAGGAGTCACAGCCGGGACCGGCAGGGGGAATGGCCCGATTCCATCCCTGGGCGGAGTACGCCAGAATTAATTTCATCACTCCTCCAATGAGCTGGCTCCTTTCCCGTGTGTTCTGGGTTATCAGCCGTCCCTGGCTCCGTGGAGCCCGAGCCAGACCGAAGGTCCTGTGGTGGACGAGTCTATCAGGCACACAGAAGAAGTTTGGAATGAAGCCCACGTGAGGCTCCAGTACGTTGTCTGCCGCCAGAAGGAGCAGACGGCTCGCCACCGCAGTGAGGCTCCCGTGTTCCATCCTATCCTGGTGATTGTGTCTGTCCCGTCTACACCCACTCCCCCTCTCCGGCGTAACAGATAACATATACAGTTGATGTCGGAAGTTTACATTCACCTTAGCCATATACATTTAAACTCAGTTTTTCACAATTCCTGACATTTAATCTTAGTAAGATTTCCCTGTCTCAGGTTAGTTAGGATCACTTCTTTATTTTAAGGAAGAGAAATGTCAGAATAATAGTAGAGAATTTTTTTTTTCAGCATTTATTTATTTCACCACACCCCAGTGGGTCAGAAGTTCACATACACTCAATTAGTATTTGGTAGCATTGCCTTTATATTGTTTAACTTAGGTAAAACGTTTTGGGTAGCCTTCCACAAGCTTCCCACAATAAGTTGGGTGAATTTTGGCCCATTTCTCCTGACAGGGCTGGTGTAACTGAGTCAGCTTTGTAGGCCTCCTTGCTCCCACATACTTTTTCAGTTCTGCCCACACATTTTCTATAGGATTGATGTCAAGGCTTTGTGACGGCCACTCCAATACCTTGACTTTGTTGTCCTTAATCCATTTTGCCATGTTGCTTCAACATTTCCACATAATTTTCCTCCTCATGTTGCCATCTATTTTGTGAAGTGCACCAGTCCCTCCTGCAGCAAAACACCCCAAAACATGTTGCTGCCACCCCCCATGCTTTACGGTTGGGATGGTGTCTTCGGCTTGCAGGACTACCCCTTTTTCCTCCAAACATAATGATGGTCATTATGGCCAAAGAGTTATATTTTGTTTCATCAGACCAGAGGACATTTCTCCAAAAAGTACGATCTTTGTCCCCATGTGCAGTTGCAAACCGTGATCTGGCTTTTTTATGGAGGTTTTGGAGCAGTGTGTCAATAAATTGAGTGATGTCAATAAAGGACTGATTTTACTGTGGATAT
Source organism: Oncorhynchus nerka (assembly GCF_034236695.1). Taxonomy (NCBI): domain Eukaryota; kingdom Metazoa; phylum Chordata; class Actinopteri; order Salmoniformes; family Salmonidae; genus Oncorhynchus; species Oncorhynchus nerka. Next base: position 43,061,145 of record NC_088408.1, on the reverse strand, counting down.
AGAAACTTTTGTACCCGTTTCCTCCAGCATCTTCATATGGTCATTTGCTGTCGCTCTGGGATTGATTTGCACCATTCGCACCGTTCATCTCTAGGAGACAGAACGCGTCTCCTTCCTGAGCGGTATGACGGCTGCATGGTCCCATGGTGTTTATACTTGCGTACTATTGTTTGTACAGATAAACGTGGTACCTTCAGGCGTTACTTTGTAATGCTTGTTAACTTCTTGCGTCGAGCCATCCCGGATCCGGTATCTACAGCCTCAAGCTCATTACCATAACGCAACGTTAACTATTCATGAAAATCGCAAATGAAATGAAATTAATCTATTTGCTCTCAAGCTTAGCCTTTTGTTAACAACACTGTCGTCTCAGATTTTCAAAATATCCTTCTCAACCATTGCAAAACAAGCATTTGTGTAACAGTATTGATAGCTAGCGTAGCATTTAGCATAGCATTTAGCGTTAGCATTCAGCAGGCAACATTTTCACAAAAACCAGAAAAGCATTCAAATAAAATCATTTACCTTTGAAGAACTTCGGATGTTTTCAATGAGGAGACTCTCAGATAGCAAATGTTCAGTTTTTCCTGAAAGATTATTTGTTTAGGACAAATCGCTCCGTTTTCTGCGTCACGTTTAGCTACGAAAAAAACCTGTATCCAGGATTGTGTAAATCTCTCTGCAAGCTCATTAGCATAACACAACGTTAACTATTCATGAAAATCGCAAATGAAATGAAATGAATCTATTTGCTCTCAAGCTTAGCCTTTTGTTAACAACACTGTCATCTCAGATTTTCAAAATATGCTTTTGAACCATAGCTAAACAAGCATTTGTGTAACAGTATTGATAGCCTAGCATAGGATTATGCCTGTCTTTCAGCATGCAACATTTTCACAAAAACCAGAAAAGGATTCAAATAAAATCATTTACCTTTGAAGAACTTCAGATGTTTTCAATGAGGAGACTCTCAGTTACATAGCAAATGTTCAGTTTTTACAAAAAATATTATATGTGTCGACTAATCGCTCCGTTTTGTTCATCACGTTTGGGTAAGAAAAAAAAAAGAAAAAATATTAAGTCATTAACCTCATAGTCCGCCGCCCCCCGCATGCGGTAGCGTAAATACAGCCTCAAGCTCATTACCATAACGCAACGTTAGCGATTTCTAAAAATCGCAAATGAAATGAAATAAATATGCCTGCTCTCAAGCTTATCCTTTTCTTAACAATCCTGTCGTCTCAGATTTTCAAAATATGCTTTTGAACCAGAGAAAATCAATAATTTGTGTAAGAGTGGTGATAGCTAGCTTAGCATTTAGCGTTAGCATTTAGCACGCAACATATTCACAAAAACCAGCCAAGGAATCAAATAAAATAATTTACCTTGGAAGAACTTCAGATGTTTCAATGAGGAGACTCTCAGTTACATAGCAGATGTCCAGTTTTTCCTGAAAGATTCTTGTGTAGGACACATCGTTCCGTTTTGTTACTATGCATTTGGCTACCGAAACTAACCGAAAATTCAGTCACCTACACGTCAAACTTTTTTCAGAAATAACTCCATAATATCGACTGAAACATGGAAAACGTTGTTTGAATCAATCCTGAAGGTGGTTTGTCATATATCTCTCCATTGAAAGCACCGTCCTTGTAGCCTGGTTTGTTCTGAGATTCGAATGGAAAAAAACTGGGAGCTGAGTTTTGCGCACCAAATGCCACGCAGACACCAAGAGGGACACTTGGCAATTGTAGTCTCTTATGGTCAATCTTCCAATGATATGCCTACAAATACGTCACAATGCTGCAGAGACCTTGGGGAAACAAGAGAAAGTGTCCGTTCATTCCTGTCGCATTCAAAGCCATATAAGGCGATCATGGAAAACGTAGCCTCAGAAATCCTGTTCATTTCCTGGTCGGTCAAACATCTTGGTTTTGCCCGAAGCATTTGTTCTAGGGCACTCACAGTGAAAATCTTTGCAGTTCTGGAAACGTCAGTGTCTTCTTTCCAAAACTATCAATTCCAAGCATATTCGAGCATCTTTTCGTGACAAAATATTGCGCTTAAAACGGGCACGTCTTTTTATCCAAAAATGAAATACTGCCCCTATAGGACTAAGTGGTTAAAACGCAAACTTTTTTCCAAATTAACTCCATAATATCGACAGAAACATGGCAAACCGATGTTTAGAATCAATCCTCAAAGTGTTTTTCACATATCTATCGACAATAAAATCCTTCGTGGCAGTTGACTTTCTCTTCTGAAGAAATGGAACGCGCATGGACCTACAGATTACGCAATAATTTCGACACAGGACACCGGGCGGGACACCAGGTAAATGTAGTCTCTTATGGTCAATCTTCCAATGATATGCCTACAAACACGTCACAATGCTGCAGACACCTTGGAGAAACGACACAAAGGGCAGGCTCATTCCTGGCGCATTGACAGCCATATAAGGAGACATTGGAACACAGCGCCTTCAGAATCTGGGGCATTTCCAGTATGAAACTTCATCTTGGTTTCGCCTGTAGCATTAGTTCTGGAAACGTCAGAGTTTTGTCTTTCCAAGGCTGTCAATTCCATGCATAGTCGAGCATCTTTTCGTGACAAAATATTGCGCTTAAAACGGGCACGTCTTTTTATCCAATAATGACATAGCGCCCCCATAGGTTGAAGAGGTTAATGCTTTGTAACTTAAGCTTTATGTTTTGTATGTGAATCCATTGATTTTGCAAAGTAATTATATACATTTGCATTTAGAACTCCATTCTCAGACATTTCTTCATTGCCTATTACTGTAACTCAACTCGTCTCTTTTTTGAGTCAGATAAACATTTGAATAGGCTGATTTGCTTAGTTTTATTACGAGTTGCATGTGAGGTATTTACAATATCATATATGCTGTATATACGCATGTTAAATACTGCATGTTACTGCCCACTGCAAAGTTATCTTCTAAACATAGAATCATGTTTTTTGTCTCTGTGACTGCCGATAACTTCACAACGAAGTTGACTACAAAGTTGTTACGGATACCAGTATCCTGTGTGTGTATCCTGTGTGTGTGTGTGTGTATCCTGTGTTCTTTTCTCTCCTTCTCCCCTCACAGGTGAAAATCATCACTCCCCAATCAGTCACCAATCCAATCATCAATCAGAAGACACACCTCCTCCTGTTTCCTACCCTATCACAGTTCCTTTCCCTTGGTTTAAAAACCCTGTCAGTTGTTTGCTCTAGAGCACAATCTCTCTGTAAATGCCGTCTCTGTGTTTCACTCTCTCTTTGTGTATTAACCTCTCTTTTGTTTGAGCAACTCCATAGCACTTTCATCACCTGTGAGTATTGTTTTTGGTTATGGTGTTTGTTTGTTTGCTGGTGGGAAAACAGCTCTTTGTTCTTGGCCATAGTGGAGTTTGGAGTGTGACTGTTTGAGGTTGTGGACAGGTGTCTTTTATCCTGATAACAAGTTCAAACAGGTGCAATTAATACAGGTAACGAGTGGAGGACAGAGGAGACTCTTAAAGAAGAAGTTACAGGTCTGTGAGAGCCAGAAATCTTGCTTGTTTGTAGGTGACCAAATACTTATTTTCCACCATAATTTGCAAATATATTCATTAAAAATCCTACAATGTGATTTTCTGGATTTTTTTATTTATTTTGTCTGTCATAGTTGAAGTGTACCTATGATGAAAATTACAGGCCTCATCTTTTTAAGTGGGAGAACTTGCACAATTGGTGGCTGACTAAATACTTTTTTTGCCCCACTGTATTTCATAATGTGTAACATGCGCAATGATGTGCCAACTCTTAATTTAGTGCATTATTTTAGGGTACGTATTACATGCCACCTCAATATTTGCAGCCAAAGTTGATATCTTTTTAAGCGATAATCCGTCGTCTGTATTCTGGAATAATTTTTAAACTGTGCACTCTCCTCAAACAATAGCATGGTTTTCTTTCACTGTAATAGACACTGTAAATTGGAGAGTGCAGTTAGATTAACAAGAATTTAAGCTTTCTGCCGATATCAGATATGTCTACGTCCTGGAAAATGTTATTGTTTGTTACAACATTAGCTAAATGTCACGGAGGGGACCCACTGATCCTGAAGACGTTTTAATTATGCATCTTTCTTACAACGGCCGAATATGAAACGTGTATTTCAGGGCTTTCTTTCGATCCTTATAGTATCGACACATGCTTCAACGCACCTAGCGAACGTTCTCTCTTCGTGGTGTTTTGGGAAATGCATGTTTCATCTTCAGCCATTGTAAGAAAAATGCATCATTAAAACACTCCCATCACTATTAGGAAACTGGCCCTGGTCAATAGAAAGCAATAGTAATGGGGCCTTTTTGTAAGCATTATTGGAAGCTTACTCCGCCATGGCTCGTTGGTCAAAGTCTTTGGGGAAATGGATGGGGCTTTTGGATAAACACAGGCTTAGGAGCTCTTATACGTTTGTTTAATGAGTCTTCATCAGCTAATGTTACTTTTTGTGAATTTTGAAGCGTTTATGTAAAGCACATAATGAACAAAGGCTTCAATATTCATAGACTGTCTTGTTACCTGACTGATATTATCTCAGAGCCAAATTCATCAAATCTCTTTAACCTCTGTAACGGCTGTTGGTGGAAGAAGGTGAGGACCAAAGCGCAGCGTGCTACGTGTTCATTTTATTGACGCTGAACACTAAATACAAAAATAACAAAGGGAATAACTGAAACAATTCTGTCTGGTACAGACACAAAAACAGAAAACAACTACCCACAAAAACCCAGTGGGGAAAAAGCTACCTAAGGATGGTTCTCAATCAGACAACGATAGGCAGCTGCCTCTGATTGAGAACCACACCTGGCCAAACAACAAAGAAATACAAAACAGAATGCCCACCCTAGTCACATTCCTCCTACCCACCCGTGACAACCTCAGAACTTGTTTTCTGCATTCATCCCAAAACCCATTCTTTCCCAACTAGGAATGTCTGAACAAACCAGAAGTTTCATTTATGGATTTTAGGACTACAAACTGGCAAGCTCTATGGCAAAACATTTTTTTTTAAATGGCACCAAAATGGTGGACTTAGATTAACAATCATAAACTCATATCTCATGATGGGAATGTCCTATCAACAGTACATTTTCAGGAGTTATAAACAATGATTTCAGAATATTAAAATTAAATAGTATTTACAGTATATACATTTGCAAATTAGCAATTTGCTCATATTTTATGTTTTTATTTTTTTTGACAATTATTGACATTTAGTATTTTTCCACTTAAGTTATTTATTTTCACCTACTAATGAAATGAATCATACATATATGATACTGAACTAACCAGAGGTAATACTTTTAGGGTTTTAGTGTGCCTCAACCTTGAATCAGGGAAGATATTAGTGGTAAGAAACAAATTAGGTAACTCATATCAAGTCTTTAGGGAGTAAAGGAAAAAACATAACAACCTTTCACAGGTAAATCCATCTCATCTCTCCACACACAGCTTGCACCCTGGCTATTTTTGCTATATAGTAGACTGTTTAAATGACTAAGAGGAAAAGAGCAGAGTTCAGCTGCAGCGTGTCAAATTACTGAAACCTCTTTCTGTCAAAACCGACTGGATCAAAGATGTCTGACCGATGGTACCCCAAAAAAACACTACTTGATTAGGCATTGTACACCAGATATATTCTGAATGCAACAACTGGCCCAGGAAGAATACAAATGGATTATGAAAATGTGCACTTCATTCTCTGACAGGTGAGACATGTTTTAAATTCCTTCTTGAACTGTGAGTTTTAGAACTTTTCTGCACATTGAAATTGTCTTTAATCACTAGTCTTTACCGCCATGTCTAAGAGGGAAACCACTGACATCGCATTCTACTGATATACAGTTAAGGCCCTGAATTGAACTGAAGTGTCTCCACCTGTATCAAGTTCATATCAGGGCCTGAAACATGCCTTTGAGATATGCCTCATTACTCACTGGTAGAGAGGAGTGTGGTTAACAAAAAGCAGACTCAGAGGAGACTATAGCATTCATCACAAAAAAGGGAGATTTATGGTGAGAGGGTGTTATGAAAGAAGAGGGCATCCTGCAAAACAACTCAGAGTGGTTAGGATGTCCCCGGAACGTAACGAAATGGTCGCCTAAAGTCGTCAGAACGTTGTGTCATGGAGGTTTTAATTAGCACCCAGTTTGTGCTCGGGATGTTGTGATATGGTCTTGTAGAGGACTAGTAAAATTATAGAAATGAGGACGTCCTAAAAAGTTCATGACATGGTCCTCCGTGACGTACTGGTAATGTACAGGGAACTAGAGGTCCCCCAGAGAACGTTCTCTTAGGAACATCATGTGACGTCCCCTTGACCATCATGAAATGTCCCCTTGTGGTTATTGAATGTTCCATAGATAACATCCTATCAGCACCAAATAGGAACCTTTTTGTAATGTTTCCTAATGGAAATCAAGACACCTTATTATAACGTTATACTGTGACCAAACCAGGACCTGTTTGAATGTTCCTAGAACATTCTCAGAACGTAAGTGGATAACATCTCGCCAAAATCCTTAAAGGGACCATTGCTTAACTACCCATCTCGGATCCGGGAGCGTAATCATCAACTGACACTAATTAGCATAAGGCAACGGACATACATATTACTAGAAACTATTCGTATTTATGAAATCACAAGTGAAATATATTGAAACGCAGCTTAGCCTTTTGCTAATCACCCTGTCATCTCAGATTTTGAAAATATGCTTTTCAGCCACAGCAAGACAAGCATTTGTGTAGGTTTATCGATAGCCTAGCATAGCATTATGCCTAGCTAGCAGCAGGCAACCTGGTCACAAATCAGAAAAGCAATCAAATTAAATTGTTTAACTTTGATGAGCTTTGGATGTTTTCACTCAAGACTTCCAGTTAGATAGCAAATGTTCCTTTTTTACAAAGATATTATTTTTGTTGCCGAAATAACTACGTTAGTTCTTCACGTTTGGCTGAGAATTCGACCAGAAATTACGGTCACGACAACACCGACAAATATTCCAAATTAGCTCCATAATATCGACAGAAACATGGCAAAGGTTGTTTATAATCAATCCTCAAGGTGTTTTTCAAATATCTATTCGATAATATATAAATCGGGACAGATGGCTTCCTAGTAGGAAAGAGAGAAACAATGGCCGCATGTGTCTCTTACGCACAAAACACTCTGAGAGACTTGAGCTGACTGACGCAATGTTGACGTTCAGGCTCATTTTTCAAAATAAAAGCCTGAAACTATGTATTGTGACACTAGACACATTAGGGAAGCCATAGAAAAAGGAAACTGGTTGATATCTCATTCACTGCTCAATAGGGACGCATAGGAACGCAGAAGTTTCTAAATAAGAGTCACTTCCTGATTGGATTTTTCTCAGGCTTTCACCTGCAATATCAGTTCTGTTATACTCACAGACAATATTTTTAGTTTTGGAAACTTTAGAGTGTTTTCTATTCTAAGCTGTCAATTATATGCATATTCTAGCATCTTGTCCTGACAAAATAGCCCGTTTACTTAGGGAACGTTATTTTTCCAAAAATAAAAATAGTGCCCCCTAGATTCAAGAGGTTAATGTCCTTAGGACTTACCCTGTTTGCTGGACACATTCAGTGAAGTCTAAAACACATTTTTGGTGATTTTGGCTCTTTGGAGCTAGCACTTTGGATTGTGTTTCAGACTATTTAGTGCCAAATATATAGTACCAGTCAAACGTTGACACAGACTCATTCAATTATTTTTTTATTAATTTGTACTATTTTCTACATTGTTGAATAATAATGAACACATCAAAACTATGTTCAACAAAACAAAATATATTTTATATTTGAGATTCTTCAAAGTAGCGACACTTAACTTGATGACAGCTTTAAACACTCTTGGCATTCTCTCAACCAGCTTCATGATGTCATCTGGTATGCATTTCAAATAACATGTGTGCCTTGATAAAAGTTAATTTGTGGAAGTTTTGAGCCAATCAGTTTTGTTGTGACAAGGTAAGGGTGATATACAGAAGATAGCCCTATTTGGTAAAAGACCAAGTCCATATTAAGGCAAGAACAGCTCAAATAAGCAAAGAGAGAAACAACAGTCCATTACTTTAAGACATGAAGGTCAGCCAATTCATAAAATGTCAAGAACTTCAAGTGCAATCGCAGAAACCATCAAGCACTATGATGAAACTGGCTCTCATAAGGACCGCCACAGGAAAGGAAGATGCAGAGTCATCTCTGCTGCAGAGGATGAATTTGTTAGAGTTAACTGCACCTCAGATTGCAGCCCATATAAATGCTACACAGATTTCAAGTAACAGACATATCTCAACATCAACTGTTCAGAGGAGACTGTGAGAATCAGGCCTTCGTCGTAGAATTTCTGCAAAGAAACCACTACTAAAGGAAACCAATAATAAGAAGAGACTTGCTTGGGCCAAGAAACACAATCCATTAGACCAGTGGAAATCTGTCCTTTGGTCTGATTAGTCCAAATTTGAGATTTTTGGTTCCAACCCCTGTGTCTTTGTGAGACGCAGAGTAGACGCAGAACGGATTATCTCCGCATGTGTGGTTCCCAATGCGAATCATGGAGAAGGAGGTGTGATGGTGTGGGGGTGTTTTTCTGGTGACAGTGTCTGTGATTTATTATAATTCTAGGCACACTTAATCAGCATGGCTACCACAGAATTCTACAGCGATAAGCCATCCCATCTGGTTTGCACTTAGTCCCACTATCATTTGTTTTTCAACAGGGGAATGACCCAACACACCTTCAGGCTGTATAAGGGCTGTTTGACCAAGAAGGAAAGTGAAGGAGTGCTGCATCAGATGACCTGGCCCCCACAAACAACGAACCTCAACCAAATTGAGATGGTTTGGGATGAGTTGGACCGCAGAGTGAAGGAAAAGCAGCCAACAATTGCTCAGCATGTGTGGGAACTACTTCAAGACTGTTGAAAAAGCATTCCTCATGGAGCTGGTTGAGAGAGTGCCAAGAGTATGCAAAGCTGTCATCAAGGCAAAGGGTGGCTATGATGAAGAATCTCAAATATAAGTATATAACACTTTTTTGTTTACTACATGATTCCATATGTGTTATTTCATAGTGTTGTTGTCGTCACCATTATTCTACAATGTAAAAATAAAGAAAATACCTTGAATGAGTAGGTGTGTCCAAACTTTTGACTGGTACTGTAAATCAATGGTAAATTCTTTATTAATGTGGATGCTACCATGAGTACAGATAATCATGATTGAATCATGAATAGTGAGTGAGAAAGTTACAGAGTCATACATATTATGAACAATTAATCAAATCAGTCTCTGCAAAAAGAGCAAGCTAGTTATTTCTTAGATTGATGGTAAGGAAATGAACACATATGCTGGAATCAAACCACCTGTCTGCTTACTTTCCCAGGATTAGATACTATACTCAGATATTCCTTTTGGTCCTGGGCCGGACAAGTGTAAGTGTGTGTCTGTGTGAGTGTGCATACGTGTGAAGCACACTGCACATAGTACCTGCTGTGCGTGGGAGCGATGCCCTGTGCCTTGTATGGCGTCATTCAGAGATAATGGCCTCCCACTGGCTGCAAGGTACCCTGCAAGGCACCCAGGAATTAAGTTTGCACTGAGGCTGATGAGGTCTGCCCGCTAATCCACTGATACAGACAGCTGCAGTCCAGCTGATAGGCCCAGCCCTTTCTCCAGTGTCTGCGGGGGGGACAGGTGACAAGTGCGGGTGGGGGTCTTCAGGATTGGGGGCCAGTGGACAGCTAATACAGTTGGGAAAGTATTCACCCCCTTGGCATTTTCCCTATTTTGTTGCCTTACAACCTGGAATTTAAAATGATTTTTGAAGGCTTTGTACCATTTGATTTACACAACATTCATACCAATTTGAAGATGCAAAATATTTTTAATTGTAAAACAAGCAAGAAATAACACAGAAATATGATAAATTGAGCGTGGTCACTGGGATTTTTGCCCGTTCTTCAAGGCAAAACTGTTCCAGCTCCGTCAAGTTGGAATGGTTCTGCTGGTGTACAGCAATATTTAAGTCATAACATAGATTCTCAATTGGATTGAGGTCTGGGCATTGAGTAGGCCATTACAATACATTTAAATGTTTCCCATTAAACCACTTGAGTGTTGCTTTAGCAGGATGCTTAGGGTTATTGTCCTGCTGGAAGGTGAACCTCCGTCCCAGTCTCAAATCTCTGGAAGACTGCAACAGGTTTCCCTCAAGAATTTCCCTGTATTTAGTGCCATCCATCATTACTTCAATTCTGACCAGTTTCCCAGTCCCTGCCCATGAAGAACATCCCCACATTATGATACTGCCACCACCATGCTTCACTGTAGGGATGGTTTTCTCGAGGTGATGAGAGGTGCGCCAGACATAGCTATTTTCTTGATGGCCAAAAAGCTCAATTTTAGTCTCATCTGAACAGAGTACCTTCTGCCATATTTTTGGGGAGTCTCCCATATGCCTTTTGGCTAACAGCAAATGTGTTTGCTTATTTTTTTTAATAAGCAATGGCTTTTTTTGGCCACTCTTCCGTAAAGCCCAGCTCTGTGGAGTGTACGGCTTAAAGTGGTCCTATGGACAGATACTCCAATCTCTGCTGTGGAGTTTTGCAGCTCCTTCAGGGTTATCTTTGGTCTCTTTGTTGCTTCTCTGATTAATGCCCTCCTTGCCTGGTCTGTGAGTTTTGGTGGGCGGCCCTCTCTTGGCAGGTTTGTAGTGATGCCATATTCATTCCGTTCTTTTTCATAACGAATTTAATGGTGCTCTGTGGGATGTTCAAAGTTTCTGATATTTTTTATGACCCAACCCTGATCTCTACTTCTCCATAACTTTGTCCCTGATCTGTTTGGAGGGCTCCTTGGTCTTCATGGTGCCGCTTGCTTGGTGGAGCCCCTTGCTTGGTGGTGCTGCAGATTCTGGGGCCTTTCAGAAAAGGGGTATATATACGGAGATCATGTGACACTTAGATTGCACACAGGTGGATTTTATTTAAGCAACAGGACAGTTAATTCTTGCTACCCTCAAACCAAGGCACACTACCTGCTAATTATCTATGTTTCACCTTGTCAATTTCAAATGATTTCCTAAAAAGTTGTATTTTCTAACAACAGTGTGTACTACCTCCTCGTTAATTCACATAAGAAGTAGACAATTTCACTGTGGCAATTTATATTTGAAGCTTTACTGAGCTGGACAGACTTCTCTCTTTAACTGGAGCCCAAGCACTTCGCCAGTGTTTCTCCAAATCAAGTATGAAGACTTTGTGCATCTCTAGTCAGAACAGGCCTTGCACAAACTTTTCCCTCTGGCACATTTTCTATCTGGTGCCCGCATTGCCTTCATTGTTGTTTTCCTTACAAATAATAACTTTGGACATATGTGTGTTCCTATCAAACTAAGTGCATTGTTTCCTGTATATTGTATTGTCATTTCTACTGTAGCATACCGTATGTATGTATGGACTATAATGTATTTACTGTTTTATTCACGTTTTCAAGTTCTGGTGACAAATCATGCAATCCGATTCTTGCATAGATTGTAATGTGTCAAATACTTTTTTGAATGTTGTACTGATTATGGTGAGCTAATGCTACGCTATTTGCCAACTATGTGTGGTGCCATGTTTGTTGACATCATACAATGCATTCTGGTTGTCACGTAAACATCTGTCAAACCAAATATGCCATAATAAACAAGGTGAAGAGATAGTTAATTCGAGTGACTAATGGTGCTTTCAAGACAACTAGGAACTTGAAAAAATATGAGGTCAAATCATGATGTCAGTGATCTTCAGGTTGGAAAGTCAGAGCTCTAGAAAGAAGCCAGAGTTACCGAGATGGGTGATGGTTCAAAAAAAATTCTCCCAGTCGGACCTCGTTGTGTGGGATGTACTGAAGTCAGAAGTCGGCAATTTTCGAGTTCCCAGTTGTTCTGAACGCTGCATCAGATTGTAACTTCGGTACCTCAGGGTTGCCAGCTCAGACCTCCCCCCCTTTCCAGGGGTTTTATTTTTATTTTGTGTATTAACTTCTCCTGTGTTTGCTACACATTTATTGATAAATCCCCCATCATAGTAATATTTCCTGCATAATTTCACCAATTTCTACCAGCCATTGAACTTGAAACCCACACAAACCCCCCCTAAAATGGTCCATCCATGTTTAGCTTTCGCGCTACTGTTAGGCTCAGCAGTAAGCTTGTATTCTGTGATCTGTGAGGTGATAACATTTTATTTGCTTTGTGATTTGTCAAAAACAGTAAACGACTTGTCAAGTCATGTGTTACGGTTCTTGTATACACTAACAAGCACATCGAAGAATTGTAATATGCTGAAAAGTGGCCAAACAATTTTTTTTTCAGGCAATGGGTGCCCAAACATAAGTTGACTGTCACTTTTGAGGTAAAGAGTGAATTTGCATTAATTTCATTTGTTGCCACAGTGAACTGAATCCAAGGTTGTTAGATGCCAATAAAGCATTTTATTAAAGAAGAAATGGAGAGCAGTCTCATCTACAGAATGCAAAAACTGAATGTGCACGCTCACTCTGAAATGATTAGTCCACAAATAGATTGTAATTATTTTTTTGTTCTAGGATAAATTTAACTCTGTAAACTGATAGTGTTAGCCAGCTAGCTAGCTAGAGTGGGCTAGTTAGCTGGTCCTGCTGTTGGTTGTAAGTGCTGACGTATCATCACGCAGGCTACATTTTCTCCTGTGATTGGTCAACAATGACGGTGCTGCTTGAAAAATAGAGCAGAATCCTTTTTTCTCCGCCTCAACTGACCAGCTTTCATGGCACAAGCACTGCTGACCGCTCTGCCTGGATACAGCTGTCATTCTCATCCAAATTGGAAAAAGTAAGCCACATTAGTCCTAGCACTGAATGAGGAAAGAGTTAGCTACACTTAGCTAACTCTTTCCTGATTAAAAACATAAAATTAATTAGAAATAACAATTAGTATTCACAATTGATCACATCACGGGTGAGTAATATTTAGCAAAACACTTTCCAAAAGTCCTAAGTAATCCGACAGTGGCTAGAGTTTGTGCGCGCAGCCATATTTGTTTCCGCATCAACCAAAGGTAAGACAAGGTGACAAGATGAGTTCGGTCTGTTTGCATTAGGCATGTTGAAGAGAGTGTGTCATCTAGGCAGTTTCATAGGACAAGATAGGTAATAGGTAACTCCCATGGTTCACTTCCCATCATTCACTTTGGGAAGTTAACCCAAAAGACAAGTTAACCATCCCTTCACCTTGTTTTGTATAACATCTTTGGTCTGACAGATGTTTACCTGACACCCAGAATGCCTTAAGCAAAAAACATTAGCAATGCAATAACCAGGTTTCCTTATTTAAGCAACTTGAACATGCTACAACATTCAGAAACTGTACTGAGGCTAAGGCGCATACAGAGTAAGGAGACACTGCCTGGTATCTGTTGATGAGCTGGAAGCGTTCATTTCAATCATGTAGGTCAGTGGAGCATGGGTCAGTGGAGCAGTGGAAAGAGAGTCTATATGGAGAGCTTCTGGTCAGACATGTATGGGATACTTTTCTTTGGAGAAACCATGTCACTTGATCGCTTCAGAGAGATCATGAGTTACTTCATTTTGATGAAACTGACAAATTTGCCATGGTATCCGACATATTATTCATTTTCTATTTTTGGCTGCTGTCATATCTAAACTTATATTCATTATAATGTCATTATTGCTTTGTGCTGATGTTCACTATTTGTCAAGCACGCTTGGCGAAAATAATGATGTTTAGTCTACTGATATTTTCATAATTTGACCGTGAGTCTTGCTGACCGTGCATCTTGGTGGTTCCAACACAAGTTCTGTTTCATAGTCGTAACAAAGGAACTCCACAAATAAAATGTATTTTACACTTGATTAAAAAATATGTATATGTACATATAGCCTACAGCTCTCAAACTCAACTCTGGACCTCGAAGCCAGTTCCACTGCATTTTGTCATTGTACCCTCTAATCAGGGACTGATTTAGACCTGGACCACCAGGTGTGTGCAATTAATTATCAGGTAGAACAGAAAACCAGCAGGCTCTGGACCTCATAAGGTAAGAGTTGAGTACCCCTGGCCTACAGTAGCAAACTAATGAACGCTATTGTGTTATTTGAAATGAAATAACAATCACATTCAATGTTACCTTAGACCTTCATAAACACAACCAAAATATTATTTTTGCGATAGAATATATGAAATGTATAATATATTAATTGCACTGTATATATTAATTGCCCCGAGGCACAGGGACCCCTCATCAGTTTTGGTGTAAGTAAGGTGTAGGAACTACGCCATTTACAATCTTGACCACCAGGGGGCAGAGAACAGGGAGTCGTGCCTTACTAAGACAGTGGGCATGTGGTCAAGTGAGGTTTTGGATTTAGAAAATAGTTCAGTAATGGTGGATTCAGTGACAAAGGAAAAAACAAGTGGATGAGGACTATAAGCAGTACAGGTGTGACTTTGATAAGGACAGCAAGCCCATCTCTACGACCCACAGCACAAGGTTTGTCAAGGTAAACATATCCAGATGGTGTTGCTTGGTTAAGCAGGTAATAGTTATTGGGTTGTTGCAATGTCTCTGTTAGGCACAGAACATCAATATATATGTTCACAATAATGTCACTGATGAGTATTTTCAATTTGTGTACCTTTATCTAACTAGGCAAGTCAGTTAAGAACAAATTCTTATTTACAATAACTGCCTACCCTGGCTAAACACTCCCCTAACACGGATGACGCTGGGCCAATTGTGCCCCACCCTATGGGACTCTCAATCACAGCCGGTTGTGATACAGCCCAGGATCGAACCCGGATATGTAGTGACACCTCTAGCACTGTGATGCAGTGCCTTGGACTGCTGGTTCACTCAGGATCCATGTACGGTTTTGTTGTTTAAGGAACCAGTACTAAAAATAGCAAAATTGCCAGGTGACTGGCGAGTGGAGTGGACTGGACTGGGATAGCTGGGCATTTGCGCAATGTTATTCAATTGCTTTGGTCAACACCACTACATTCAGCTGTGAGAGGGGGAAGAGAGGAAGATACAGTTCTGTGTGGACTCTTTTAGCTCATGAGTGGATAATTCCTACTGCCTCGCCGTCCGTCGTTTTTTCCGTAGGATTTCAATTTGAGGGAGACATGTTTTGAGCTCTTTACTAAGTGTTTGTTTATTAATCCATCCTGAGTAAAACATGTGTGTCCACCATTCCTGTACCTTGTGGTCCTTTGTAGTCCTCCAGGAGATAAAAGGGGTTTCTGATCCAATGAACTATTGCATATCTGTTCAAAATATTGTATCAAAACTGCCCAGATGTGCCTAAATGGTTTAATAATACATTTTCAAGTTCATAATTGTGCACTCTCCTCAAATAATAGCATGGTATTGTTTCACTGTAATAGCTATTGTAAATTTGACAGTGCAATTAGATTAACAAGATTATAAGCTTTCTGCCCATATCAGATATGTCTATTTCTGGGAAACTTTGAAAGCTTATATCAGAGGTGAAATTATTTCCTACACCACACATGAGAACAAACTGAAAAATGATAGGCTATTTATGTTAACACTCTGTATTGCCCAATTAGATGAATTTTATGCCGTTTCACCATCTCCAGATATTTATAAGGAGCGTTTAACTTTGCAAGCAGAATTTGACACGTTATTAATTAACAGACCAGGTTGCTGAACCACTTGTCAAGTCTAGGAGCACTTACTATGAACAAGGAGATAAAGCCAGTAAATTATTAGCTCACAAATTACATCAACTATCATCATCACACCACATTCCTAAATTTCGTTCATCTTCTGGGATATCATTAGACCCTAGGGACATCAATGATGGGTTCAAGAGATTTTACCAGACTTTATAAAACTTCTGAAAGTAAAGCGGATACATTGGAATTGGATGATTTCTTCCACTCACTTGCTGTGCCTTCTGTCAGCCGGGAATTGGTTAAAACATTAGAGTAGCCGATCACTGTTGAAGAATTGTCTAATGCCATCAAATCCCTTCAATCCGGGTGAAGCTCAGGGCCTGACAGCTACTTGGCAGAGTTTTATGAAAAGTTTATCTCCAAAATAGCCCATAATCTAATTGAAATTTACAATGAAGTATTTGGAAATGGTGCTCTTCCACAGACTCTCACTCAGGAAACCATTTGTCTTAGTCTTAAAAGAAACAAAGACCCTCTTGACTGTGTATCATACTGTCCAATTAGCCTGCTAAATGTTGACTATAAAATTCTAGGCAAACTTCAGGTAATGCATCTGGAAACAGTCCTCCCATCAATTATCTCTCCAGATCAAACAGGATTTATTAAAAATAGACACACTCATTCTTCAATCTTCAACGACCAGTGCCTCTGAAGCCATTATATCCCTGGATGCAGAGAAAGTGTTTGACCGGGTGGAATGGAATTTTTTTACACTCTAAATAAATGTGGCTTTGGCTCCAAATTCATTACTTGGATAAGACTTCTGTACTCATCCCAGCCTCTGTCAGGACTAATAACACTCAGCAATCAGATTGCTTCCCTTTGCAACGATCGACACACCAGGGTTGGCCTTTAAAACCTCTTAGGGCTAGGCCTGAATACTGCCCCTTCTGGAGGAATTCGGCACCCATATAAACCATGATAAATTTTTGTCAAAAGTTGCTAATATATGCATATAAAAATTATCATCGAATAGGAAACACTCTAAAGCTTATAAAACCGTTTAAATTTTGTCTCTAGCTAAAGCAGAAGTCTCAGGGCATGCATTCTCCCAAAGTCTCTCTTGTAATGGGAAAAGTTGCCATCACTTTGACGTCATCGTATACACACTTCCCAAACAGCTATAACCATGGAAACAGTTTCTACGTCTTCAGCGTGAAGCCTGCTTTCGATGAGGCGTGTAACTGTGAGAATCGCGCGCTCACGAGACGTTCAGCGTGCCCAAACGTCCCGGTGACGCAAAAAGAAAGTTTCACCAATGGGAGCTGGGAAATTTCTCTCTCTTTCTCTCAGGACGGACTGAACAACGTGTGCTTATCTGTTCGCCCTCACGATTGCTGTAGACCTTTATAACATGCTAAGGCTTAATTATAAACATAGTTTGACAAGTTTACTCGAAATATAATGTATACTTTCGACGTTTTGGTGCGCATCCACTTGAAATTTGCATACATTTCGACCGAAAAGTGTCTAGTTTGAGAACGGAAAGACACAGACTTGAAAACTGAACGCTAACTTGGTGAGTATTAACCCTTCCACGTCTTCTGAAGCAAGAACAGCCATGGTAAGGGAATATTTACGTCTTCATTTTGGGTTTCTGTCGACTCCATGATAGAGGAGTCAGTATGCTAAATGAGAGCGCCGACTCTCTATTATAGCCTAGTGAACGCCAAATGTAACGTTAAAAATAATTGTAACATAGCAATTGCATTTAGAAGAAGTTTATCTTGCCATACATATGTAAAACATGCATATTTAGTCAAAGTTTATGATGTGTATTCCTTGTTAGCTGACGTTATCTGCCGGAGCTATTTATTTCTCCTGACATTGCAGTAGCATTTTTTGAACGATGCATAATTGTAAACAGAGATTTATGGATATATATTGCATATTATTGAAAAAAAAATGAATGTACTGTGTAACATGTTATATTACTGTCATCTGATGAAGATTTCAAAAGGTTAGTGAAATGATTTTTCTTTTAATCATGCGTTTGTTGATTGCATATTTTTTCCTACTTGGCTAAGCTAATGAGGTATGTATGCAGTGGTGGTTGGACATAAATATGTGCTATGTTTTCGGCGTAAAACATTTTAGAAATCTGACTTGCTGGGTAGATAAATAACTTCTTTATCTTTCATTTGAGCCATTTTTCAAGCGATTCTGTGGAGGTTAAATATTTTTAGGATTATTTCTTGCGTTCCCTGCGCCACATTACAGCTCAGGGGGGGTGGGGTGAGTTCCCAAAGGGGAACTAGTAGCTCTAACAGGGCCTTTAAGTCCCTAACTGTTTGCCCTCGCCATAGAACCCATTGCAATAGCACTTCGCTCCAACCCCCTCATCAAAGGTGTACCGTAATTTCCGGACTATAAGCCGCTACTTTATTCCCACACTTTGAATCTCGCGGTTTATACAATGACCCGGCTAATTTATGGATTTTTCCCGCTTTCACAAGATTCATGCCGCCAAAAAACTGAGCACCGTCTCATAATGTAACGTAAATCGAGCGCGCTCAAACATCCCATCATTCTGATTACGGTAGAAATTTTGTCACCCTCATCATGGCAAAGACACAGAGAAATGCATATGATGCAGCTTTCAAGTTGAAGGCGATCGATCTGGCTGTTGGAAAAGGAAATAGAGCTGCTGCATGGGAGCATGGCCTTAATGAGTCGATGATAAGACGTTGGAAACAGCAGCGTGAGGAACTGACTCAGTGCAAAAAGAAAACAAAAGCTTTCAGAGGGAAGAAAAGCAGATGGCCCAAAGTATTTGCAGCCACTCGACATCAGTGTAAATCGTACATTTAAGGTGGCGCTCCTTGTTCAGTGGGAGGCTTGGATGACAAGTGGGGAGAAATCCTTCACTAAAACGGGCCGGAGGCGAAGAGCATCTTATGGTCAAGTCTGCCAGTGGGTCCTGACAGCGTGGAGCATTGTCAAAAAATCCACTGTCATCAACGGGTTTCGAAAGACTGGACTGCTGCGTGTTGAAGGGGCAGCATGAGCTCAGCGGGGTATTTGCCTCCGGATGAAAGTGACGAGAGCGACAATGAAAACGATCCAACATCGGATGAAGCAATTCTGAGGCTATTCAACTCCGACACTGAAGGAGATGACTTCAGTGGTTTCAGTGCACAGGAGGAGGAAGATAGTGACCAATGACTTTCTTGGTAGGCTACTGTTTAAATTTTTGTTACAAGCCGTGTTTCGTTAAAGCCTATTTGTTTCAATGTACCGGTAGGCACCTGCGGCTTATAGACATGTGCGGCTTATTTATGTACAAAATACATATTTTTTAATAATTCAGTGGGTGCGGTTTATATTCAGGTGCGCTTAATAGTCCAGCAATTACGGTAGTCAGATACGGACAGAAACTGTCTTCATATGCAGATGATATATTATTATACACATCCAACCTTTCTGTTTCTGTCCCTGCTGCCCTTGCCACATTCACATCCTTCGGTGACTTATCAAGGTAAAAACTGAATCTCAGTAAAAGTGAATTGATGCCGCTTAATATGGCTGCAAAAAATACACTTTACATAACTTGCCATTTAAAATTGCTCACAGTAGTTTTATTTTTCTCGGGGTACATATCACAATCAGATTTTAAAACCTTTTTCAAGCTAACTTTGCTCTTCTTTTGACCCGTACTAAGAACGATTTGGAACACTGGTTTTTACTACACCTCTCCTTAGTTGTAATAATTAATTATATTAAAATGAATACTATTCCAAAATTCTTATCTCTATCGGTGCCTACCTATTTTTCTACCAAATATGTTTTTCAAAAAGATCGATGGCCTAATTCTGCCTTTTATATGGGACAAAAAGCCCTCTAGGATACGAAAACAGCTTTTGCAGAGTCCCAAACCGGATGGCGGTCTACCGCTACCGGGTTTCAGATTCTATTATTGGGCCATTAACCTTAGGATCATTCAGTACTGGTTGTAGAGCAGAGAGATATTCCCACCCTCAATTTGGCTAGAGATGAAGGCCACTTCATCTATACCAGCATCATTGTCTTCGATCGCTCACTCCTCCATTACAGGCCCTTTAAAAAAAGACATATATTTTACCTTTATTTAACTAGGCAAGTCAGTAAAGAACAAATTATTGTTTTCAATGATGGCCTAGGAACAGTGGGTGCCTTAACTGCCTTGTTTAGGAGCAGAATGACAGATTTGTACCTTGTCAGCTCAGCGATTCAAACTTGCAACCTTTCAGTTACTAGTCTAATGCTCTAACCACTAGGCTACCCTGCTGCCCTTACTCCTCCTTCACCAAAAATACATGTGTCAAAACAACATTGAAGATCTGGAATCAATTCAGGTGCCACTTTGGGTTTCAGACAACCTCTTCTTTTGCTCCGGTAGCCTCAAACCCAGCTTTTCCCCATGTATTAAAATATTCAGAGATCTCTATATTAACAATACATTTAGTATGTTTGAACAATTATCAGCTAAATTTGGTCTCCCCAGACATAATTTCTTTAGGTTCTTACAAGTCCGGAGTGATGTATATTTATACTTATATATTGGTAATGTAAGAGGCCTGGTATGTGTATACACGGCATCTTGGACATTAAGGACTGTATTATTTGTGCTAGTTGACCTGTAGCAACTGTATCAAATTGTATATATATATATATATATATATATATATATATATTTTTATGTTTGTCTCACTCCTTGTTTTGCTGTATTGTTGTCTTTGATGTGTTGTTTTATATTACTACCAAATAACTTAGGAGTGCAATTATTTTGTAAATGCGGGTGTTGAAAATTCAATAAACAAAGTAAAAAAATAAATACATTTAGACAAGTCTATGTTCTGGGATATTTTTCTGTTCCTTACAACCTCATGCTAATCATATTAGCCCATGTTAGCTCAACCGTTCCGCGGGGGGACACCGATCCGTAGAGGTTTTAACCGATATAAGATACTTGTATGTTCATAAATGTTTAATATTAAAGTGCCTTTGGAACACAGGAGTGATAGTTGCTGATAATCGGCCTCTGTATGCGAATGTAGATATTCCATTAAAATCAGCTGTTTCCGGCTACAATAGACATTTACAATGTTACTATTTTGCGCCTTTTATCAAAAGTGTTGGAACAACAATAATTAACTGACTGGCTTTCTTCATATCTATGGTATTCTCTCTGGTATGCAATCTGGTTTCCGCTCAGGTTATGGATGTGTCACTGCATCCTTAAAGGTCCTCAATGATGTCATCATTATCACGCTGATCTCAATTTACATCAACAACATAGCTCAGGCAGTAGGAAGCTCTCTCCTCCATTTATATGCAGATGATACAGTCTTATACGCTGCTGGCCCCTCCCCGGATTTTGTGTTAAATGCTCTAAAACAAAGCTTTCTGAGTGTCCAACAAGCTTTCTCTACCCTTAACCTTGTTCTGAACACCCTCCAAAACAAAGGTCATGTGGTTCGGTAAGAAGAATGCCCCTCTCCCCACAGGTTGATTAATACCTCTGAGGGGTTTAGAGCTTTAGGTAGTTACCGCATACAAGTACTTGGAAGTATGGCTAGATGGTACACTGTACTTCTCTCAGCACATATCAAAGCTGCAGGTTAAAGTTAAATCTAGACTTGGTTTCCTCTATCATAATCTCTCCTCTTTCACCTCAGCTGCCAAACTAACCCTGATTCAAATGACCATCCTACCCATGCTAGATTACAGAGATATCATTTATAGATTGGCAGGAAAGGATACACTCGAGTGACTAGATGTTCTTCACCAGTCGGCCATCAGATTTGCCACCAATGCTCCTTATCGGACACATCACTGCACTCTCTACTCCTCTGTAAACTGGTCATCTCTGTATACCCTTTTCAAGACCCACTGGTTGATGCTTATTTATAAAACACTCTTAGGCCTCACTCCCCCTTTCTGAGATATCTACTGCAGCCCTCATCCTCCAAATACAACACCTGTTCTGCCAGTCAAATTCTGTTAAAGGTCCCCAAAGCACACACATCCCTGGGTTGCTTGTCTTTTCAGTTCGCTGCAGCTAATGACTGGAACAAGCTGCAACAAATACCCTAACTGGACAGTTTTATCTCAATCTCTTCATTCAAAGACTCAATCAAAGACAGTTGTGGCTGCTTTGCGTGATGTATTGTGGTCTCTACCTTCTTGCCCTTTGTGCTGTTGTCTGTGCCCAATAATGTTTGTACCATGTTTTGTGCTGCTATCATGTTGTGTTGCTACCATTTTGTGTTGTCATGTTATGCTGCCTTGCTATGTTGTATCTTTGGTCTCTCTTTATGTAGTGTTGTGTTGTCTCGTCGTGATGTGTGTATTGTCCAATATTTATATTACATGTTTTTATTTTTAATCCCAGCCCCCGCCCCCGCAGGAGGCATTTTGCCTTTTGGTAGGCCGTCATTGTAAATAAGAATTTGTTCTTAACTGACTTGCCTTGTTAAATAAAAATAAATAAATACCTCTCGATCTCTCCCCTGCTGGTGGATGTGAGAGATCTCTCTGTAGGATTGTGGGCCACAGTAACCTGACCCAAACAGGCCAGTCATGAAGTCCTCCTCTGTTGGGTTAAACTTGGAAGGATTCTGCATGTTTACAACCCACCATAGGAATGACTATCGGATGTCCTGGGTTGTGGATCATTGTAGCAGTCCCCCTGGTGTTTTACCCTGGTAGGATTTCTGCAAGCTACAGATCACCACCAGAATGGACATGGGAGGTCCGGCTGTGGCTCTGTGTTCCGGCTGTTCGCCCCAGCTAGTGGATTTAGGCAGTAACAGGCAGATGAATTCCAAAAAAATGTTAAACAATATTCTTTAAGTAGCCACCCTTTGCTTTGATGACAGCTTTGCACACTCTTGGAATTCAAAGACTTTTGACTGGTACTGTATATATACAGACACACCCCCCCAAAAAAATATACATTATTGATGGAAGCTACAATCTATCTGCAACATTAAAGGGGACACTCCCCTTTCGATGTATGCTCTACATGTATGCTCTACACCAGGTGTCTCCAACAGGTTGATCGCGAGCTACCAGCAGCCAAGCTATGTGTAGCTCGCTAAACAACTCTGTAATTATATGCAATTTTTCAACAAAACAGAATACATAAAAGCAACAAGCAGTGTTAACATACCACACAAGCTACAGACAACATGGATAACAAATCAAATCAAACTGTATTTGTCACATACAAGTGCTTAGCATATATTATTGGGGGTGTAGCGAAATGCTTGTGTTTCTAGCTCTAACAGTGCAGTAATATCTAACAATTTCATAATACACACATCTAAGTAAAGGAATGGAATTAAGAATATATAAATATTTGGGTGAGCAATGTCAGAGTGGCATAGACTAAGATACATTAGAATAGGATAGAATACAGTATATACATATGAGATGAGTAATGCAAAATATGTAAACATTATTAAAATGACTAATGTTCCATTATTAAAGTGGCCAGTGATTTAAAGTCTCTGTATATAGGGCAGCAGCCTGTAATGTGCTAGTGATGGCTATTTAACAGTCTGATGACCTTGAGATTGAAGCTGTTTTTCAGTGTCTCGGTCCCAGATTTGATGCACCTATACTGACCTCGCCGTGCGGATGATAGCGATTTGAACAGGCATTGGCTTGGGTGGTTGTTGTCCTTGATGATATTTTTGACCTTCCTGTGACATCGGGTGCTGTAGGTGTCCTAGAGGGCAGGTAGTTTGCCCCCGGTGATAGGATGGGCAGACCGCACCATCCTCTGGAGAGCCCTGCGGTTGCTGGCGGTGCAGTTGCCGTACCTGGCGGTGATACAGCCCGACAGGATGCTCTCAATTGAGCATCTGTAAAAGTTTGAGGGTTTTAGTTGCCAAGCCACATTTCTTCAGCCTCCTGAGGTTGAAGAGGTGCCTTTGCACCTTGTTGTGACTTTACTTTCATTAATCTGTTAAATGGATATTTATTTTATCCACTAACTATGTTTAATTGTTACCTGATTAAATCAATCATGTAACTCATTAGGATTTGGCACACCACGGAGTAAGTTGTTTAGGGAGATACCATCTCTATACCATCTCCCGAGCAGTAGGCTTTATTGAAAAGTATTTCCAACAATCTCCCGTCGATTAACACCAAGCCTCGGTGTGAAATATCATCATCTGATGATCCCATATATCCAGTGGAAACGTCATAAAATATCTTTACCTTGTGCAAAACAGTTGTCTGTCCAGAGCTCACTGGAGCGGGAAACTTTAATGCCCTGAATAGGCTAGTTCAGGGCTCTCCAACCCTGTTCCTTACCCTTGTAGGTTTTCACTCCATCCCCATTTGTAAATAATCGGATTCTGCTGATCAACCAGCTTATTATTAGAATCAGGTGCGCTAGATTAGGGTTGGAGCAAAAACCTACAGGATGTTAGCTCTCCAGGAACAGGGTTGGAGAGAAACATTATTATTGAAATAAAAGTGATCCATGAAAAATGCACATATGTAAATCATAACTGACCCACAGATGGATAGAAATGGTAGGAGTCTTCATAAAAGTCTTCATAAAACAATTGCCTCCACCTTCTATGGTCGGATTTTCAAGCCTCATAATATGTCAAACACTCAGATAAAAAAAATTAAAAGAAGTATGCTCACATTATAAAGTGGTAGGTGAAATGCTGATAGCCTGCCTACCATTGTTTTCGCTCCCGGTAAATTTGGCCTGCAACAATTTGTCTGGCAAAAAAAAAATGCAGCTCTTCATTTGTTTTAAAAGCCAAAAGCCGGCAATTAAAGGCTAATGAAAACAATTCGCAGAAATTCTTTGGACAATAATGTTGTGTGGAGTCGTTTTTATTAAGTGGAAAAAGTGTAATTAATGTCTAATTGTGTCTTTGGTAAACAAAAGTGTCACAATTACATAGGGGCATATTTATCAATCAGGGCAATTGAAGCCGAGCAGAGATCTTCATGTCTTTTGCCAAACCTGGTCTGATATCGCAAAGAAGATTTGTCGATAATAAGATTTGTGTCAATAATCTGTTCTCTTTTGTTGGTATCCCCTTTGTGCATGCCCTTGGTGAACGTCTGTTTGATTACAGCCAAAAGCTGATCAGTTTCCTAATTACTTCAATCCTATAGAGAGTTTAGTTTTTTACAGTAACAGCACTACCCTTATGTGCTGGGAGGACGAGAGTAGATGTATCATTCTGGAGATTTAAGGCTTTGTATCTCAGTGGGTAAAGTTATAACAGACATGTCCTATTGCCTCTAGCTTGGATATGTCTTACACACCAGTCTGTATTACGTATACACAAGTGGGTAAATTGGCCCAGGTGGAATGAACATAGATGGAGCCCTAAACACACTTTTTTGTGGGGACAGAGGGGTTGCAATCTCTAAAGAACAGTTTCAGATGCAATGTGCATATGAATTAGAAGTTCAAACGTGTTGCAGTTTCCTGATATTCAGGCTGATTTTAATTTTTTTATTTTTTATTATTTATTTTTTAAACATTATTTAACTAGGCAAGTCAGTTGAGAACAAATTATTAGTTACAATGACAGCCTAGGAACAGTGGTTTAACTGCCTTGTTCAGGGGTAGAACAACAGATTTTTACCTCGTCAGCTCAGGAATTCGATCCTGCAACTTTTCTCTTACTGGCCCAACACTCTAACCACTAGGCTACCTGCCACGCTTTTGCACATATTTTCTGTAAATAGTTTACTAAAGGTTTATTGCACTGCAATTGTGTTCTTTCTCCAAATATAAAACAATAAAAAATAGAACAATAGACACTAAGAAATATGAACTGTTTTGAGAAATAGCATCCACAAACGGGTGGCTTCATCTCAAATGTATTTTTCAATTGTAGGCTATTCAACTAATCCAACTTTATCTTCTTTATAATATGGCTATATTCCTTTATGTAATTAAACTTTTACATACCTATTTTTCTGTATTTATAATAAAAAGAATAATCATATTTAAAGTTGTAGACCCATACTTGCTGGGGCTTACTTCTGTGCGCAAATCATTTCACGGCTGCAGTTTGAGCTTATTTATTCCCTTTAATTTATGAAAATAAACTGATACTGGCCTTTATTATTTATGTTTTACTTCTGATATTTTATCTTATTTAAATGTATTTACAGTACCAGTCAAGTTTGGACAAACTGTACCTACTCATTCCAGGGGTTTTCTTAATTTTCCCTACTTTCTGCATTGTAGAATAATAGTGAAGACATCAAAACTATGAAATAACACAAACACATCATGTAGTTACCAAAAAAGTGTTAAAGAAATCAAAATATTAGCCACAGCTTTGAAAACTTGGCATTCTCTCAACCAGCTTTATAAAAACGTTTATTTAACTAGGCAAGTCAGTTAAGAACAACTTATTATTTATAATGATGGCCTACCGTGGAACACTGGGTCAACTGCCTTGTTCAGGGGAAGAATGACAGATTTTCACCTTGTCAGCTTGGCGATTCAATCTAGCAACCTTTCGGTTACTGGCCCAATGCTCTAACCACTAGGCTACCAAGTCCATATTATGGCAAAAACAGCTAAAATAAGCAAAGAGAAATGACTGTCTATCATTACTTTAAGATATTTGCAAAAACCATCAAGAGCTATGATGAAACTGGCTCTCATGAGGACAGCCACAGGAAAGGAAGACCCAGAGATACCTCTGCTGCAGAGGATACGTTCATTAGAGTTTCCCGACTCAGAAATTGCAGTCCTTTCTTCACAGAGTTCAAGTAACAGACTCATCTCAAACCTTC
This sequence comes from Oncorhynchus nerka, assembly GCF_034236695.1. Taxonomy (NCBI): domain Eukaryota; kingdom Metazoa; phylum Chordata; class Actinopteri; order Salmoniformes; family Salmonidae; genus Oncorhynchus; species Oncorhynchus nerka. Next base: position 43,034,540 of record NC_088408.1, on the reverse strand, counting down.
ATGGTTGAATTGCTTAAAAAAAAAACACTACTAAAGGACACCAATAATAAGAGACTTGCTTGGGCCAAGAAACACGAGCAATGGACATTAGACAGGTGGAAATCTGTCCTTTGGTCTGATGAGTCCAAATTTGAGATTTTTGGTTCCAACCACTATGTCTTTGTGAGACGCAGAGTAGGTGAACGGATGATCTCCGCATGTGTGGTTCTCACTTTGAGGCATGGAGTAGGAGGTGCGATGGTGTGGGGTTGCTTTGCTGGTGACACTGTCTGTGATGTATTTAGAATTCAAGGCACACTTAACCAGCATGGCTACCACAGCATTCTTTTTAACGATTCGCCACCCATCTGGTTTGCGCTTAGTGGGACTATCATTTATTTTTCAACTGGACAATGACCAAACACACCTCCAGGCTGTATAAGGGCGATTTGACCAGGAAGGAGAGTGATGAAGTGCTGCATCAGATGACCTGGCCTCCACAATCACCCAACCTCAACCCAATTGAGATTGTTTGGGATGAGTTGGACCACAGAGTGAAGGAAAATCAGCCAACAAGTGCCCAGTATATTTGGAACTCCTTCAAAACTGTTGGAAAAGCATTCCTCATGAAGCTGGTTGAGAGAATGCCAAGAGTGTGCAAAGTGTCATCAAGGAAAAGGGTGGCTACCTTGAAAAAAAAAAAAATTGTGTAACACTTTTTTGGTTACTACATGATTCAATATTTGTTATTTCATAGTTTTGATGGCTTCACTATTATTCCACAATGTAGAAAATAGTCAGAATTAAGAAAAACCCTTGAATGAGTAGGTTTGTCCAAACTTTTGACTGGTACTGTGTATTATAGTGATTATATTTTAAGAAAAAATAACACATTTTTACAGGAGCCTATGTATTTTTTTAAATAAATCGTTAAAATGCGATACTAAGTATTTTAAATGAGAATTCCAAGAGTATGTGCATTTATGTGAATCTTTGGGGGGATTTTAACACACTGTAGATACTTAGACTATCAACAAACTATCAAATGCAATATGCAATAGCTTGCTTTAGGGTTAGGATTATGGGTTTGGAGTAAGAGTTGACGTTAAGGTGAGGTTTATAGTTAGTGTTGATCTTGGCCAGGGTTAGGGTTACTAATTGGTTGAACATCTAACCATCTGCAGGGGACTAAATAAAGTTATCTATTTTTACCTCTTTGAATACTATTTTACACATACATTTCATTTGGATATGTCCTTTTCAAATTAGACAATACGATTTATAATTTAAACAAACGGAATCAAACCCCAATCATGCACACTGCCCTGAGGTCAACCAGTCTTTCTCTTCCTGTAAATCAGTTTCCAAACCACTCCTATTACTCTCCACATCTCCATTAATCCGCCACATACAGTGCATTCGAAAAGTACTCAGACCCCTTCTCTTTTTCCAGATTTGTAACGTTACAGTCTTATTCTAAAATGGATTAAATCATTTTTTCCCTTCATCAATCTACACACAATACCCCATAGTAACAAAGCGAAAACAGGTTTTTAGAAATTTTACCAAATGTATTTACACTAAATAACAGAAATAGCTTATTTGCATAAGTTTTCAGACCCTTTGCTATGAAACTCAAAATTGAGCTCAGGTGCATCCGGTTTCCATTGATCATCCTTGAGATGTCTCCACAACTTGATTAGAGTCCACCTGTGGTAAATTCAATTGATTTGACATGATTTGGAAAGGCACACACCTGTCTTTATAAGATCCAACAGTAAATCGTGCATGTCAGAGCAAAAACCAAGCTATGAAGTTGAAGGAATTGTCCTTAGAGCTCCGAGACAGGATTGTGAACAGATACAGATCTGGGGAAGGGTACCAAAACATTTCTGCAGCATTGAAGGTCCCCAAGAACACAGTGGCCTCTGTCACGCCCTGACCTGAGATATCTGTTTCTTTATATTTTGGTTAGGTCAGGGTGTGACTAGGGTGGAAACGCTAGTTTTTGTAATATCTAGGGTTTTTGTATTGTCTAGGGTTTTTGTATGTCTAGAGTTATGTAGGTCTAGGTATTTGTATGTTTATGGTGGCCTGATATGGTTCCCAATCAGAGACAGCTGTTTATTGTTGTCTCTGAGTACTGGGTCAAAGTACTGGGTCTGAATGCTAATGTAAATGTAATATTTCAGATTTGTTTTGTACATTTCCCCAAAAATTCTAAAACCTGTTTTTGCTTTGTCAATATGAGGTATTCTGTGTAGATTGATGAGGGGGAAAAAACGATTTAATCAATGAGGCTGTAATATAACAATATGTGTAAAAAGTGAATGGGTCTGAATACTGTCCGAATGCACTGTAAATGGACTTAGTCCAACCTGTACTTACCCAGCAAAAAACAATGAGCTGGTACACTGGCTTGGAGTAATAGGGCTCCTTAGAGAAGTTACTTATTTTTCAGGCTATTTGCATGCCAGAATACGAGGCGAAAATCAATGATCCTAATTACAGCATTCCAGAGGCTTTACTGAGGCCACAGCACTGATTATACTGGACAAATTGCCAGGGGATTAGCTGAATCGCCTCATGGCTCGGGAGACAGAGGGGATATTAATTACCGAGGGCTCTCTGTGTGTGTCTGTGTGTTTGTGTAGTTTTGATTAAAACACTTGTGGCCACCCGCAACTGGAATAAGTATTACTTTGCAAACAGAGAAAAAAAAGGGAAAAAAAGGATTTTGTCATTTAAAAAAATCGCACCCAATCGCACTGCACTGCACTGCACTCGAGAGGAGGAATTCACACACACTCATCTGGAAGAGAAAAGGCTCAATTTGAAGCCTTTCCATCGTGTTACCAAGGAGGAGGAGTGTGTTTACACATGATTATCACTCTGACCCTTACAGGGCCATTTGTAATACAAACAAATGAGTCTCCTTGACGTTTTGGTGCTCTTTCGATGTCCCCATCCCTATCAAGAGAAAGCAGCCACTCACTGTTCTCTTGGAGTGCCTCGCCACTTTCTGAGTTCACGTTTCCCATTGAGGACAGTTGACTTCCAAGGCATATTTCCGTAAGCCTTTGATTCTAAACAGAGACAAAGAAGGGGTCTCTTTCGGTGTGCTCCTTTCTCGAAAGCTTTGAACAGCCCCATCTTGAAACTATCTGAGCTGTGAGGAATTCTGCTGCGCTTTTCACCCCTGTCTTATACGTGCCTTCCAAAACGTGAAATTTGGGACCGAGCGAGAGGCATGTTCGATTTGCGTCCCAGGTCAGGTTTACATATTTATTCCCTTCGCTCCAATCCACTGGCAGGGTAAATAAGGTTTGAATTTCATGGGCCGCTTCAGTGAAACGTCTGATTGCCCACTTAACCTGTTGCTTCTACTCGGGACGCTTGCGTCCCAACTAGAGCTCTGGAAATGCAAATGCGCTACGCTAAATGCTAATAGTATTAGTTAAAACTCAAAAGTTCATTAAAATACACATGCAGGGTATCGAATTAAAGCTACACTCGTTGTGAATCCAGGCAACAAGTCAGATTTTTAAAATGCTTTTCGGCGAAAGCATGAGAAGCTATTATCTGATAGCATGCAACACCCCAAAAGACCCACAGGGGACGTAAACAAAATAATTAGCATTTCGGCGTTACACAAACCGCACAATAAAATAGAAAACATTCATTACCTTTCACCATCTTCTTTGTTGGCACTCCTAGATGTCCCATAAACACTATTTGGGTCTTTATTTCGATTAAATCGGTCCATATAAAGCCTAGATATCGTTATATGTAGACTGTGTGATAAACGAAAAAAACATCGTTTCAAAACTTTCACAAAACACTTCGAAATACGTTTGTAATGCAACTTTAGGTATTAGTAAACGTCAATAAGCGATAAAATTCATCAGGAGGCGATGTAAAGATCATTAGCTGTCCGTCTGGAAAAATGTCCGGCTAGAAACTCAACGAAAATATCCGGTCCTAGACCGGATTAGATACGGTGTCCTGCATGTGTTTGACCAAGAAAAAACTCGAAGGGAAATGACAAGACTCTAGACACCGTGTGGAAGCTGTAGGTACTGCAACCTCAGTCAATTAATTGTGGTTCACCTTTATCAATGGGATCAAGTAGCGCATGGATATATTTTCCCATTTTCAGTGATCAGTTTTTCCTGTGCTTTTCGATGTAAATGCCGTTCTGGTAAAGCCACAGCAGTGATTTAACCAGTTTTTTAAACGTCTGAGTGTTTTCTATCCACACAGACTAAGCAAATGCATATACTATATTCCTGGCATGAGTAGCAGGGCGCTGAAATGTTGCGCGATTTTTAACAGAATGTTCAAATAAGTAGAGGGTCGACTGAAGAGGTTAAATTAGAGGATCCCTAATCAACCAAATGTTTGACAAATTTGATAATGTCACATGGCTGCCCTTCAAAAGGTATCGCTTGCATCCTCCCAGTCAAAATTATCAATCTTTCTATTGTCTGGTTTAAAAATCACAAGTGTAATACATCAAAATAAAGCTTCACTTGTTGTTAAAACCTGTTAAGCCTACCCCCTACTTTTTCGAACATTCTGTTAAAAATCGCGCAACATTTCAGCGTGCTGCTACTCATGCCAGGAATATAGTATATGCATATGATTAGTATGTGTGGATAGAAAACACTCTGACGTTTCTAAAACTGGTTAAATCACGGCTGTGACTATAACAGAACGTGCGTTTCATCGAAAAGCGCAAGAAAATCTGATCACTGAAAACTGTAAAATATATCAATGCGCCACTTGCATGTATTGTGTATTGGAAAGCAAATTAGATGGGTCTGAGATTGCAGGTCCTACAGCTTCCACACGATGTCGCCAGTCTTGTCATTTGCCTGCGCTTTGATTCTTGGTCAAACGCGCGAGAGAGAGCCCATTCCTTCCGGTCTCCGACAGGATGTTTTGGAGTAGAAATTTCTGAACATGATTTTAAGACGTGGAGCTATTGAATACACATCGCCCCGTGATCAATTTGATAGATTATTAACGTTTACTAATACCTAAAGTTGGATTACAAAAGTATTTCGAAGTGTTTTGTGAAAGTTTATCTTCGACTTTTTTAATTTAAAAAAATGGCGTTGCGTTTTAAAAAGCTGTTTTTTCCTTGATCACACACTTTCCATAGATCGATATTTAGGGTATATATAGACCGATTTAATCGAAAAAAGACCCAATAGTGATGTTTATGGGACATCTAGGAGTGCCAACAAAGAAGATCGTCAAACGTAATGAATGTTTTATATTTTATTTCTGCGTTTTGTGTAGCGCCGGCTATGCTAATTATTTTGTTTACGTCCCCTTCGGGTATTTCGGGGTGTTGCATGCTATCAGATAATAGCTTCTCATGCTTTCGCCGAAAAGCATTTTAAAAATCTGACTTGTTGGCTGGATTCACAACGAGTGTAGCTTTAATTCAGTACCCTGCATGTGTGTTTTAATGAACGTTTGAGTTTTAACGAGTGCTATTAGCATTTAGCGTAGTGCATTTGCATTTCCAGATGGCTAGATGGGACGCATGCGTGTCGGGTCGACGTAAGAGGTTAATCCAGCCGCTGTGTCAGATTTCAAAAAGTCTTTACGGCGAAAGCAAACGATGCAATTATCTGAGGACAGTGCCCTGCATACAAATGCATAACAAATCATTTTCAACCAGGGAGTTGCGAAACGAAAGTCAGAAAAAGCAATATAATATATGCCTTACCTTTAAATATCTTCTTCTGTTGGCACTCCAAAAGGCCTGAGTTACATTACAAATGGTCCCTTTGTTCAATAAATTCCTTCTTTATATCCATAAAAACTTAGTTTAGCTGGCCTGCTTCAGTCAATAATGCACTTGGTTTCTCTCCTTCAAAATGCATACAAAATGAATCCTAAACGTTACCAATAAACTTATCCAAACAAGTCAATCAACATTGACAATCAAACCTTAGGTACCCTAATTCGGCAAATAAACGAAAAAATGTAAGACGTTGTTGTTGTTGCTGTCTTTACCGGAGATAAATAACAAAGAACGCACTTTCCTCCACGCTCATTTGAAACACGACAGCCAAAATGGGAGCCACTTCGAGAAACTACAACTCCCTCATCTAAAAAAAAAACAACAAACTACAACTCCCTCATCTAAAAAAAAAACAGCCTGAAACTCTTTATAAAGACCTTTGACATCTAGTTGAAGCCCTAGGAACTGCAATCAGGGAGGATTTCGCCTTATTATAATAGTGCCAGCCATTGAAATCAGTGGTAGGAAGAAAATATATTTTTGGGGATGGTTTGCCCTCCGGTTTCGTCTGCCATTTCAGTTCTGTTATACTCACAGACATTATTTTAACAGTTTTAGAAACTTTGGAGTGTTTACATATCCTAGCTTCTGGGCCTGAGTAGCAGGCAGTTTACTTTGGGCACTCTTTTCATCCGGACATCAAAATACCGCCCCTTAGCCCAAAGTCCAATACAGCAAATGAAAGATACACTTCTTGTTAATCTACCCATCGTGTCCAATTTCAAAAATGCTTTTCAACGAAAGCAAAACATATGATTATGTTAGATCACCGCCACGTCAAGAAAACACACAGCCATTTTTCAAGCCAAAGATAGGATTCACAAAAAGCAGAAATATAGACAGAATTAATCATTAACCTTTGATGATCTTCATCAGATGACAGTCATAGGACATCATGTTACACAATACATGTATGTTTTGTTCGATAATGTGCATATTTATATTTAAAAATCTCAGTTTACATTGTCGCGTTACGTGCAGTAATGTTTTGATTCCAAAACATCTGATGATTTTGCAGAAATACTCATAATAAACATTGATAAAAGATACAAGTGTTATTCAAAGAATTAAAGATAGCCTTCTCCTTAATGCTGTGTCAGATTTCAAAAAAACTTTACGGAAAAGCATGATCTGAGAAATATCCGCCATTTTGGAGTCAACAGAAGTTAGAAATAACACTATAAATATTCACTTACCTTTGATGATCTTCATCAGAAGGCACTCCCAGAAATCCCAGTTCGACAAAAAATACTGATTTGTTCCATAAAGTCCATCATTTATGTCCAAATAACCACTTGTTGTTATCGTGTTCAGCCCAGTAATCCATCTTCATGAAGCGCGAGCACTTCGTCCAGACAAAAACTCGAAAAGTTCCGTTGCAGGTCGTAGAAACAAGTCAAACGATGTATGGATTCAATCTTTAGGATGTTTTTAACATAAAACATCAATAATGTTCCAACCCGGAGAATTCCTATGTCTGAAGAAAAGCACTGGAACGAGAGCTACCTCTGTCGGGAGCGTGTGTCACGAGCCACTGACTCAAACAGGTCTCATGAGCTCCTCCTTTATAGTAGAATCCTCATTCAAGTTTCTAAAGAGGGTTGACATCTAGTGGAAGCCGTAGGAAGTGCAACTTGACTCCATAGACACTGTGTATTCGGTAGGCCAAGCTTTAAAAAACTACAAACCTCAGATGTCTCACTTCCTGGTTGGATTTTCCTCAGGTTTTTGCCTGCCATATGAGTTCTGTTATGATCACAGACATCATTCAAACAGTTTTAGATACTTCAGAGTGTTTTCTATCCAATCCTACTAATAATATGCACATATTAGCATCTGGGACAGAGTAGCAGGCAGTTCACTCTGGGCACGCTATTCATCCAAAAAGGGCTAAGTTCAACAGTAAACCAGTAATCAGTTTTCACTATGGATGTACTGCAATATTTCCTCTTTGGGTTTTATGTGCATTTGAAATAATGGTAAAAGTTGCTATAATGAAACTAACTTAATTCCACACTAAATGCGATTGTTGTGTTTATTCCCATGCTGATCTCTCCTTTCCTTATCCCCCCTCTCTCCTTTCTTCTCCCTCTCCCTTTCTTTGTCTCATAGATGATTAGCTCCCCCACCTGAGCGACCAGGCCAGCTGTCATTGATGTCAGAGACTGCAGACTGCATGCCAATACAACAGCCATTGTATTGGCACAGCATAGAGAACAGACTGCTATGGCACTTTAAATGTCAGAGTTGTCTGTTAGAGGGAGAGGGAAAGATTTTCTGACACCACTAATAAATGGTTATTTAAGATGAAGTGAAATCAACAGGGGGAAAAGCAATGCCTGAGTGAGTCAATAACAGCATGGTGATTGCATTGTTTAGAGCTTACAGTAATGTCTTCCCAGCGAGGAGCGTGTGGAGGGGATGCTGCATGGAGCAGCAGATGTGTCATAATCTGCCAGCCAGTATACTATCTAGGTGCCTTCTTTAATGAGGTGCCTTCTTTAGCTGACAGTTCCTCCTTTGTTGTTCTTGCTCGTTCTTTCTCTCTCTCCCTCTCCTTTTCAAACATACACTGTTGTTGCTCTCGTTTATGACGCCAAACATTCTATCACACCTTTTTGTTCACTCTTTAATTCTCACTTATTCTCTTTCTCTCCTCTCTCTTTATTTCTCTCTGTATCAATCTCTCCCGTCCATAGAGGAGTGATGGGCACGGGTGAATCCTTCTCCAAACAGCTTCCCCCTCAGACATGTCAACACCCTGTTAGGTCCTGCTACCTTCCACTGCCAGGAGCATGTTGGGAAAGTGAGACACCCAGTTCTTTCCTGCTGGTTCACACTGTCTTTCATCTCTCTGTCATTCCTATGCCTTCTTCATTCACTCCCTCTCAGAGCCAGCCTCGCCGTCTCTTCTCTTTTTCGCTCTCTACCTGCAAATGTTTCTGAACTTCAAGTGGCCCAAATATGCTTTGCTTCCTTCCTGGCTGAATGTTTGTCCATAGACGTGGGTGAGTGGAGGAAAGTCTGGGAGAAGGACGAGGGCATTTATCCACAATAAAGTATGTGCGCTTTCCCCGTTTTTGTTCGTGGGGAATTGTAAATGTTCCCAGCTAAGTATGCATAAGCTAAATAATGTGCACCTTTAATTCATAGGAGAACAAAATGGCCTGCCACATTTGATTTGAGTGGTGTTACATTTCTGGGAATGAAGACCAAAGCGAGACTTCATCAAATGCCGATCTCTCAAAATTAACCTTTAACCTTTCAAGTCAAGTTCTATTATCAAAACCACTATCTGAATCCCATGGGACCCACTTACCATGGAACCGATGTTTGGCATACTCTGTGGCATATTTTTAAGATTTTATATGGACAGATATAGTTAAAACCTCTCTTGGGTAGGGGACAGTATTTTAGCTCTGCAATTTCACCGGATGTTGGCAAAGTTTTAAAAAGCAAATACAAAAATCAACAGTGGGGAATAGACAGTAATGTAAAATATGTATGTTTTATTACCCTACAGCACATTTTTTCATGAAGGGAAAACTATTTATGCATGTATAAAGTACTAACAGAAAACTAGCTTTATCCCATTATGCAATATCAATATCAAGCATCCATGCAGAAATACATAGGATTACATTTCACTGATATAAGATCATTCAGCCATAAATGCTTATTAATTATTTATTATATAAAGCTTATTGACACATTATAATCAGATATCACAAAGTATAGCTACAGTACATTAAAGCATAATGAGCATAGGTTACATGTATAATAAATGCTATGCCAACTAATAAACTGTGTTCCCTCAAACATGCTTACACTATATCGGAAAGGTTTTCACCATGGTGTAGGGAGTTAGAATAGGCTAAATAAATAACACAGTAGTACTAATTGAGCCCCAACTGTGATGTGTAACTGTCTGCCACACTGCCTTTTTGTCTGTGGTGGTGAGAAGCTGTGTTCAAAATATTTTCATTGGATGGCAAAGGCGCACACAAGGTGTGTGAGCAGTAAGCCGTCAAGTCTGTTTGCCTTCCGGCTTCCGGTGCAAAGCCCTCTTTATGTGTCTCTTTGCTAAGCTCTCAGTATGTGTGTTTCTTTGCTAAGCTGTCTGTGTGTGTGTTTCTTGTACATTGAAGTTTTTGGGGTGAGATCGTGGCCCAATAAACGGCTTCTACCAGTCCTACAACCCAGCAGGACAGGCCGAGGGCTGTCTATAAACCATTTCCTGAATAACAAGTTTGATATCATAATATTATTCCATACGCAGAGTTGTTCATTGATTTATATCAGGAAACAAATATTTTTTCCAAGAGTATATGTTCTAGGGAGGTGCAATGCGATTTCTTTTTATACCTCCTACGGGATACATTACTTCCTTTTTGTTACAGTAACAGACTTCAGTATTTTCAGCCCCTCAACTTCCCATAAAATAAACTTTAAAATACTAATGAATTAAAAAAACTCAATTAATTCAGAGGAAAACATGGCCTACTGAATTATTTGCATCATATTTTCAACAGTATCTCTTAAGGCACTGAACTTTTTACTGTCTATATAAACATTTGTTTGTCTGTAGGAAGTTGTAACCCTCCATTTGTATGTGGATGATACTGTTGTATTCTGTTGCCCCTTTTATTGACAAGGCTCTCTCTGAGCTACAATCTGCCTTTTTTGCTTTGCAGAAAGGCCTAGTTGAACTGAAATTAGTACTTAATGCAGAAAAAACTAAGTATAAGTTATAAAAATAAAAAAAAGCTTAAACAGGTATCTGATGATTTATGCATTTGTACATCGGATAGTGCCCACATTGATCTTGTCCCCGCTTTTAAATATCTGGGTATCTGGATTGACGAGAAGCCATCATTCAAAAAGCATATTGATTTGGAGCAATGCATTTTGGGCAATGCTGTTCTACACTGCCAATTTTTGTGTCCCACATTTATTTATATGAAAAAACAAACGCGTTAATTAATAACCCAATATTGTTAACCAAACAGGTTCTTACTGAAATAATTATAATAGCAGCCTTACATTATTACATTTTTTTATTAATGCCAATACTGTTTTCATTGCTTGTTTTCAGCTTTGGGATACTGGTGCACTTGTAGTCAGAAAGGCCCCTTTTTCATGTAGACAATAGTAGGCTGTCACGATTTTATTCTTTACGCATTTCATATTTCATGGAGTCTACATTACACTATTTTCTTCATAATGCATTTTATACAAGGCTATGTCAAATACACACACTCACTTTGTACTCTTGTAATACCCAACTCTTGTATTTTCGTATGAATTATTTATATTAACATATTTGTATCTATTTGTCATGTATTCATTATCTTTAACTGTTAAATGTGCATGTATAGTCATACATCTCTATTTGATTTAGCTTTGGGTACATTTAGATTTTTTATTCATATTCTGTATTTCCACTGAAAAAAGCAATAAGTAATCAACACACTACTGTAAATAAATGGACACTACCTGGAATAAAACGGAAATTGCTTTCGGTAAATAAATGGTGAGAAATGCTCAGTCTGAAGCCATTCGGCTATGAGTTTCACAGCCCTATAATAATGATACAAGCTATATCAGCTTACAAATGGTTTATTTACAAACTATGGGGTATAATATGTTGGAAATAGTAGCATAGGAGAGTCTGAAATTAATTAAATACCCTAAGCTATGTTCAATGTCAGCAGGAATATCTAGTGAGAAATGCTCAGCCTGAAGTCATTCGACTATGGGTTTCACAGCCCTATTATAATGATACAAGTTATATCACCTACAAAGGGTTTATTGTTCAACCTCTGGGGTATAACATGTTGGGCAAAGGGGTATAGGAGAGTCTGCCATATAAACCTTAACTTGAGTTCAGTATTCACCAATCGGAACCAAGAGGAGCCTAGCTTCCTGGGAAAAGCCTTGATTCTAGGCCGTAGAAAATCCTTCATCCATCTCATTGGATCAAAACAGGATGGATCAACAGTGATTCATACTACTGGTTTGCATCCCAAAAAAAGCAAAGTTGTGTTTTGCTGCATAACATAGTGCGCAGAGTGGCTCAGCGGTCTAAGGCACTGCATTGCAGTGATCGGATGTCACATAGGGTCCTATAGGGCGGCACACAACTGGCCCAGCGTTGTCCAGGTTAGGGGAGAGTTTCGCTGGGGGGGTAGGCCGTCATTGTAAATAAGAATCTGTTCTTAACGGACTTGCCTAGTTAAATAAAGGTTAAATAAAAATACATATTTGTCTATATGTGGATAATTAACTAGACGTGAGCTGGACGTGATCCCATCGCTGCCACCAATGTAGGGGAAGAAAGTGAAAGCTGCAACAGAGACTCTAACCAGGGCTCATACGTGGTAAAATGAGCTTTAACGGCCGTTGCCAAGAAAGCCTAGTTGGCCTCTTGGCAGAGGCAGTAGACCTACAATGCTGGCATATGCCTTAATATAGCCTAAGTATATAACATGATTGACATGATCGTAATAATCATCATGAAACAGCCTTGAAAGTGCCATAAGAGGGAGCCAAAATAATTCAGAATATACATTAATCTGTTTAACTGCATTGATACGGTTTAATTGATCGAAGTCCAGATTCATTGTAGTTGCAAATACCATGGGGAATATAAACCAAACGCGTCTTTTGTTTCCCATTTTATTGATTAAGTAATTTCCAATTATGAAAATGTATCCCCATTCCCCAATCAAATACCTTCATCAATAACCCAAAAACAATCGACAAATACAGCTTTTTACTCCAATCTGGCAGCCCCTCATAAAATCCGACATGGCACCAATATCCCAAAGTATGTGGCAAAAACAATTATTGAAAACACTATTGGCATTAATAAAGAATAAAAAAAACACAAGGCTACTATTATATTATAAGTATTTCGGTGACAACTTGGTTGATTAACAATATTGTATTGTTAACACGTTTTTTTATTTTTATATAAATATATGTGGGACACAAAAATGCATTGTTCCAATAACTTTCAAAATATTGTTCCTAAATTTCCCCCCCATGTAACGGTCGTCGTCTGATGAGGAAGAATCGGACCAAAGCGCAGCGTGGTAAGTGTTCATGACTTTTATTAAACTGAACACCGAAACAAAATTTAGAAAGTGCCAAACGAAACCGAAACTGAAACAGTCCTGTCAGGTGCAGAACACTAAACAGAAAACAACTACCCACAAAACATAGGTGGGGAAAAAGCTACCTAAGTATGTTTCCCAATCAGAGACAACGATAGTCAGCTGTCCCTGATTGAGAACCATAACCGGCCAAAATAAAGAAATACAAAACATAGAAAAAAGAACATAGAATGCCATGACCAAACCAAAATACAGACATAAAAAACTCTCTAAGGTGACACCCCAAAAATATATTTTCCTAAATCACACAATTTTGTTTGTATTTTCACAGGAATTAAGCCACACAAAAACGTGTGAAGTCTGCAGAAAAACTTTTTGTAAATATTTGAACAAATTGAGTGTGAGATTCTGTTGTTCATTATGTGTGACAGGTTCAGTACACATTATTGCTTTCTGTATCAGAATGTAGGCTGTAGGAATGTAGGCCTCTTTGAAGTCTTGCAGATCAATACATTGTACCCTTTTTGTTTATAAAGCCCTCTTGCATAAACTTCCACCGTACCTTCCTTCATTGTTAATCTACAGACTACAAGCTACCAGACCCGGTTTTAGAGATGGCTAATTTCTGTAAATCTATTTGATTTTTTTTAGACCTTATTGTGGAATAATCTCCAAAGCGCTCTAAAATAGGAAGAGTTGGTGCCTCTAGGGCAATTCAGATCGCTGATTTAGTACCTTTTTACTCATGATGTGTTTGTTTATATCATTGTGTTTTGTATATTGAGGTGTAGGTTTATGTATATAGTGTATATGTATGTGTATTGATGTGTATGTTTGATAGAGGGTAATAAATAAAAATGTACAATGTATAGAGAGATAAGAGTGACGTACAGTGGCTTGCGAAAGCATTCACCCCCTTAGCATTTTTCCTATTTTGTTGCATTACAACCTGGAATTAAAATAGATTTTGGGGGGTGTGTATCATTTGATTTACACAACATGCCTACAACTTTGAAGATGCAAACACAAAACATAACACACAAAAAACAGAACACTTGAGCGTGCATAACTGTTCACACCACCAAAGGCAATACTTTGTAGAGCCACCTTTTGCAGTAATTACAGTTGCAAGTATTTTGGGATATGTCTCTATAAGCTTGGCACATCTAGATACTGAGATATTTGCCCATTCTTCAAGGCAAAACTGCTCCAGCTCCTTCAAGTCGGATGGGTTCCGCTGGTGTACAGCAATATTTAAGTCATACCACAGCTTCTCAATTGGATTGAGGTCTGGGCTTTGACTAGGTCATTCCAAGACATGTAAATGTTTCTCCTTGAACCACTCAAGTGTTGCTTTAGCAGTATGCTTAGGGTCATTGTCCTGCTGGAAGGTGAAACTCTGTCCCAGTCTCAAATCTCTGGAAGACAAACCGGTTTCCCTCAAGAATTTCTCTGTATTCAGTGCCATCCATCATTACTTCAATTCTGACCAGTTTCCCAGTTCCTGCCGATGAAGAACATCCCCACATTATGATACTGCCACCACCATGCTTCACTGTGGGGTTGGTGTTCTCGCGGTGACGAGAGGTGTTGTGTTTGCGCCAGACATAGCGTTTTCCTTGATGGCCAAAGAGCTACATTCTTGTTTCATCTGACCAGAGTACCTTCTTCCAAATGTTTGGGGATTCTCCCACATGCCTATTGGCGAACACCAAACATGTTCAGATATTTTTTTCTTTAATTAACTTCTTGCGTCGAGCCAACCCGGATCCGAGATCATGACTACAGCCTCAACTCATTACCATAACGCAACGTTAACTATTCATGAAAATCGCAAATGAAATGAAATCAATATGCTAGCTCTCATGCTTAGCCTTTTGTTAACAACACTGTCATCTCAGATTTTCAAAAATATGCTTCTCTACCATAGCAAAACTAGCATTTAGCATTTTGCGTTAGCATTTAGCATTAGCATTAGCGTTAGCATCACCAGGCAACATTTTCACAAAAACCAGCAAAAACATTCAATAAATCATTTACCTTTGAAGAACTTCGGATGTTTTCAATGAGGAGACTCTCAGTTAGATAGCAAATGTTCAATTTTCCTAAAGATTATTTGTGCAGGAGAAATCGTTCTGTTTTCTGCGTCATGTTTGGCTACCAAAAAAAAAGAAAATTCAGTTATAAAAACGCCGAACTTTTTCCAAAATAACTCCATAATATCGACTGAAACATGGCAAACGTTGTTTACAATCAATCCTCAAGGTGTTTTTCTACATATCTCTTCAATGATGTATCGTTCCTGGAAGTGTGCTTCTGCTTCTGTGTCCCATGGCAAAATGAGTGTTACTGACAATTGCGCACCAATTTAGACAAAGGACACCGGACGGCCCCCTGGCAAATGTAGTCTCTTATGGCCAATCTTCCAATGATATGCCTACAAATACGCCACAATGCTGCAGACATCTTGGATGAACGGCAGAGCGCATAACTCGTTCACAGCATATTCACAGCCATATAAGGAGACGTTAGTAAAACACAGCGTCAAAAATCCTGTTCATTTCCTGTTTGAAGTTTCATCTTGGTTTCGCCTGTAAGATCAGTTCTGGGGTACTCACAGATAATATCTTTGCAGTTTTGAAAACGTCAGAGTGTTTTCTTTCCAACGCTGGCAATTATATGCATAGTCGAGCATCTTTTCGTGACAAAATATTGCGCTTAAAACGGGCACGTTTTTTTATCCAATAATGACATAGCGCCCCCATAGGTTGAAGAGGTTAAGCAATGGCTTTTTTCTGGACACTCTTCCTTAAAGCCCAGCTCTGTGGAGTTTACGGCTTAAAGTGGTCCTATGGACAGATACTCCAATTTCCAATGTGGAGCTTTGCAGCTCCTTCAGTTTTTTTATTTTGTCCCTTTGTTGCCTCTCTAATTAATGCCCTCCTGCCTGGTCCATGAGTTTTGGTGGGCAGCCCTCACTTCTCAGGTTTGTTTTGTTGCCATATTCTTTCCATTTTTAGTCATGGATTTAATGGTGCTCCATGGGATGTTCAAAGTTTTGATATTTTTTTATAACCCAACCCTGATCTGTACTTCTCCACAACTTGTTCCCTGACCTGTTTGGAGAGCTCCTTGGCCTTCATGATGCCGCTTGCTTAGTGGTGCCCCTTGCTTAGTGGTTTTGCAGACTCTGCAGCTTTTCAGAACAGGTGTATATATACTGAGATCATGTGACAGAACATGTGACACTTAGATTGCACACAGGTGGACTTTTTTTTAACCTGTCTAGGATTTAATCTGCCTGCAGAACCCCGTTCCTCTAGTGGAACCCCTCGCCAACAGCCAATGAAATTGCAGGGTGCCAAATACAAATCAACAGAAATCTCATAAATCAAATTTCTCAAACATACAAGTATTAGGAACCATTTTAAAGATACAATTCTCGTTTATCCAGCCACCATGTCGGATTTCAAAAATGCTTTACAGCGAAAGTTCCACATACGATTATGTTACGTCACCACCAACTCACAGAAAAACCCAGACATTTTTACAGCCAAAGAGAGGAGTCACAAAAAGCACAAATAGAGATAAAATGAATCACTAACGTCTGATGATCTTCATCAGATGACACTCATAGGACTTCATGTTACACAATACATGTATGTTTTGTTCGGTAAAGTTCATATTTATATCCAAAAATCTTATTTTACATTGGCGTGTTATGTTCAGTAGTTCCAAAACATGTAGTGATATTGCAGAGAGAAACATGAATTTACGGAAATACTCATTGTAACTGTTGATGGAAATATAGATAAACTTCTCCTTAATAAAACCGCAGTGTCAGATTATTATTATTTTTTTACGTAAAAAGCATAATCTGAGTACGGCGCTCAGAGCCCAAAACAGCCAAAATAAATATCTGCCATGTTGCGCAGTCAACATTAGTCATACATAGCATTGTAAATATTCACTTACCCTTGATGATCTTTATCAGAATGCACTCCCAGGAATCCCAGTTCCACAATATAAATGTTTGATTTGTTCAATAATGTCCATTATTCATGTCCAAATAGCTTATTTTGTTAGGGCGTTAGGTAAACAAATCCAAAAGAGCATTCAGGTCCAGTCGGACGAAATTTCAAAAAGTTATATTACAGGTGGAAGAAACTTGTCAAACTAAGTATAGAATCAATCTTTAGGATGTGTTTATCATAAATGTTCAATAATGTTCCAACCAGAAAATTCCATTGTCTGTAGAAAAGCAATGGAACGAGAGATGCGCGTAACTAAGAACGAGGCTGCTGCCAGACCCCTGAGTCAAAAAGCTCTCATTCGCTCCCACTTCACAGTATAAGCCTGAAACAACATTCTAAAGACGGTTGATATCTAGTGGAAGCCTTAGGAAGTGCAAAATAACCCATATCCCACTGTGAATTCGATTGGGGTTGAGTTCAAAAACTATAAACCTCAGATTTCCCACTTCCTGTTTGGATTTTTCCTCAGGTTTTTGCCTGACATATGAGTTCTGTTATACTCACAGACATCTATCAAACAGTTTTAGAAACGCCAATACTACTAATAATATGCATATATTAGCATCTGGGACTGGGTAGGAGACTATTTACTCTGGGCACGCTATTCATCCAAAAGTGAAAATGCTGCCCCCTATCCCAATTAACTAATTATGTGACTTCTGAAGGTAATTTGTTGCACCAGATCTTATTTAGGGGCTTCATTGCAAAGAATGCAATATGCACTCACCACTTTCATTTTTTTGTAGTTTAGAATTTATTGAAACAAGTTATTTTTTTAATTTCACTTCACCAATTTGGACTATTTTGTGTATGTCCATTACATGAAATCCAAATTAAAATCAATTCAAATTACAGTTTGTGATACAACAAATGAGTATAAATGCCAAGGTGGATTAAAACGTTTGCAAGGCACTGCAGCCTATCAATTTTCACATAAATACTTCACAGTGTCCTGATGCCCTGCAATAACTACGCCCCATTCCTCTCACTGTGTCTCTGACCCAGAATGCACGCTGTCTGTCTGTGTACAATGAGAAGGGTGAGTGGAATTTATCAGTCAGCTGTCTAAAGCAAAGAAGTGGACGAGGTTTAAAAAAGGTTAAATGTCCCAGATTCAGGTTCTATCATTGTTACTTAATGTGAGAAAGGTAATTTACAAATGCACAGATATTTACATGCATATTTAATCATCTACTGTGGCTCCAAAAGTTTGGAGTGCTTAGAACAATTCGTATGGCTTTATCTAGATATGATCCCATATGTGAGCCAATAGATATTTCCATTATGTGAATTATTTTCCACAATGTTTAAAGTTGAGTTTTTGACCCTTTGAACATTGTATCTGATGTATGTGTGTCTAACTCAGAGGCTTTAGTCAAAATCTGTCGCAGCACTAGGGAATGCAATCGTATTCTTACTGTATATTGTATCCTTGTGTGTGCGCGCCGCTTCCATCCAGGTGACCCATAGCCAAATCGGAGTTGCTCTCATTCTGTCCAGCTGCTCCCTATCCTCCTCTAGCTCTGACAGTGAGGTGAAGAAAATAAGAGAAAGGGAGAGAATCTGTATGAATGAAACGATGACATGACAAAGTGTAGCCTGGCCTTTCTGACAGAAAGCAAATACTTTTCTGAGGAGCAGCTTGATCCTGTGCAGTTATTACATCACTCCCTGCTAATCTGCTTTTTCTTGTTTTGCTATCAAATGCTTGCACAAGCAATACATAGAATAACAAATAATTACTACAGTGTGTCAACCCTACTACCATATGTAAGCAACTAGCTGAAATATCTCTGGTAGATTTAAAGCAGGGAGCAAGATAGCATCAATGGCAAAGCAATACCACATACATCAACCAATAGAGACATGAGGAAACTTCAACATACTGTAGCCTCTCCCTCACAACATTGGTCTTCCCTCACAGAATGTTCTTCACTGTTCCAGAAAGCCACATAAACATTGGTCAGACCACATGTCATGTAGTGCACAGAAACAATCCCTTTGCGATTACATTTCCACCTATTCTATTTTTCCCGTGTTGTCAATCAGAGCCCAAAACAGCGTACATCATTCCATACTTTATATTGCCCCGTTATTCTGTTTCACAAATTTCCATCTCGCTGTGTGTTAGGGGCGAGTTAATAAGCCCTCTGGGATATTGACTACAATTCTCTAAAAACGAGCTAAGCCTTGGCTTGGACCGAACACGCATGACCTGTCAAGAACTCCTGTGTTTGTCTTGGAAGTGAGGGAGACTGTCACATTGTTTTTATGACTTTGTGCAGTCTTCCCTAACAGGCAGGGAACAGTTTGACAATTCCTGCAGGGAGTACAACTCAACGGGTCAGACAGGGTCTTAATAAAACAGGTAAAAACATCAGCCGAACTATTCCAGCACATGCTGCACGCCAAAGAGGGATGGATGGATGGACAGATGAAGGGGAGGGAGATAAAGAGATGGTGTGGTTGAACCTGTTTATGGCTTTCAAAATTGTTTTCATATCGTGATTTCTTGATTTAATGGAAAAAGAAAATGTTGTCTTGGCATTGTTACATTGAGCTTGTTCCTTTTGTGGGAAACCCTTTTCAATTATTTCAGCCCATATAGTGTCTGTAGAACGTACACTACATGACAAAAAGCTATAACAGCCTCCACTCTTCTGGGAAGGCTTTCTACTATATGTTGGAACGTTGCTGCGGGGACTGGCTTCCATTCAGCCACAACAGCATTAGTGGCACTGATGTTGGGCGATTAGGCCTGGCTCGCAGTCGGAGTTCCAATTCATCCCGAAGGTGTTCGATAGAGTTGAGGTCAGGGCTCTGTGCAGGCCAGTCAAGTTCTTCCACACCAATCTTGACCTCGCTTTGTGCACACGGGCATTGTCATGCTGAAACAAGAAAGTGCCTTCCCGAAACTGTTGTCACAAAGTTAGACGCACAGAATCATCTAGATGGTACGCCGTAGCGTTAAGATTTCCTTTCACTGGAACTAATAGCTTTATGGCTGAGCCGTTGTTGCTCCTAAACGTTTCCACTTCACTATAACGGCACTTACAGTTGACTGGGGCAGCTCTAGCAGGGCAGAAATTTGACGAACTTACTTTTTGGAAAGGTGGCACCCTATGACAGTGCCATGTTGAAAGTCACTGAGCTTTTCAGTAAGGATTTCTACTGCCAATGTTCGTCTATGGAGATTGCATGGCTGTGTGCTCGATTTTAAACACCTGTCAGCAACGGGTGTGGCTGAAATAGCCGAATCCACTAACTAGAAAGGGTGTCCACATACTTTTGTATATATAATGTAGGTAGAAGCAGATACTCGAGTAGAAGTACAAACAGCTTGAAGACTTTAGAAGGTAGAAGGGAAAATCCGTAATTTCAAAATACATTTTGACTTAGTAATTTTTGTCGACATTTAAAATTGGCAATAGGCTCCAGTATAGAGTCATCCCATTGAGTCGCCACAGAGTTTATCCTCAAATTGATTTGTAAGCAGTGACGTGACAGGATTCTGCTGTCGAAAAATAGAAACTCTCCAGGCGTTTGAATGGTAGCTGTTTTCTCAGCCTTTGTTATTGGTGCATCAAATCCGCTGTCATAAACCATGCACACGTATTTGCCTATGATGGATGGAGTTCGGGCCCTATGGGCTGTACAGGGATTTTAGTCCAGTGATATCACTGCACTCCGGCCCAATAGGCTCCTGGGGTGTGTGTTGACATGGGCCGGCTGCCAGAACCCTGTCGGCTCCGAGGGACTCCTGTCTCTCGCCTCATCAGCCGTGGCCAGTGTGTGCCATTTTCTTTGGCAGAGGAGATTAACTGCGGTGATGTCACCGGAGAGAGATGGTCTGGCCTTGGGGGAGCCCTCCGCTTTTCCGATTCCCACCGCAGCCGGCTCGGTTCGATGCTAAGCCCAGAGGAAACTGTATCCCGTAAGAAAACATGTTGGGAGTCTAGTCCCATGCTCCTGTGAGTTTTCTCATGTTGTGAGAGGAGTGTGTAGAGATAAACTTTACCGCACATGACTTCACGCATGGACTGTATGAGAATTAGATGGTCTTCATAGAGGAATTCTGTCCTTTGAGAATGACAGGTGTGATTTAGACAGTTTAAGAAGAAGATGCAAATCTCTGAGGATAGAGGCTTTGTTTTCTTAGATTTAACTGTAGATATGTAGGACACGTTTGTGCGTATGTGTTCCAATTATGTCAATTCTGATGACACCTCCTCAATGATCATGATCATCATCATTAGAGCATCTTAAACTTTTGCAAACAGTGTATACAGATTTTTCTATTGTGTTACTGACTGTAGGTTTGTTTATCCCATGTGTAACTCTGTGTTGTTGTTTTTGTTGCACTGCTTTGCTTTATCTTGGCCAGGTCGCAGTTGTAAATGACCAAGTTAAATAAAGGTGAAATAAGTCAAATACATTTAAAAGAAATCTCGGTTTTCTCTAATATTGGAAGCGAAGGTGGAGGACTTGAGGATAGCACAGTCCATCACTATGACATCTGCTACTGAAATTGGATATGCTTATATTACATAAGAACAATGTGGTGACTGGAAGCCTAGTGGTTAGAGCGTTGGACTAGTAACCGAAAGGTTGCAAAATTTACCCCAAGCTGGTGAAAAGGTCCAAATCTGTCATTCTGCACCTGAACAAGGCAGTTAACCCACTGTTCCTAGTTAACCCCGTCATTGAAAATAAGAATTTGTTCTTATTAACTGACTTGCCTAGTTAAATAAAGGTTTTAAAAAATGGTGCAACACTAATAAAAATCAAATTATTTTATAACAAATGCGATTTATCCCACGTTGAATAGTAGTTGTTGTCCGTGCATCAGAAACACATCAGTGCGCTGTTGAATTGGCACCTTTTCCTAGACCATGTTGCTATGTGCCTAATAGCAAAGTTAACCAGCGTATTGTGGTTGAGAATAATGTGGTGGAGGCAGCAGCAGAGTGAGGAGAAAACAGGCCTTGCCTTAATTGTCTAAGAAAAGTGAGGAGAGAGGAAACCCCAACTTAATTAGGTCTATAATCAACAGTCTAACTCTTAAATGTTCCTGGCTTTATAAATCATCCATATCTACAGAAATAAGACAGATCCTGCTTCTGTTGCCTGTTTGAGTGTATGTTTAAATAGCCTACTGATTCCATGAGCACCAAGACACATGCAAGGACATGTCAATTAAACAATTTCACAAATTCAGCAGTTTTTAATCTTTGCTATATTGTAATAAAGGCTTTACACTTTTCATTAGAACAGCATGTCTGGAATTATTTATAATTTCTTTAGTGTTTACACTGTTCCAGAAAAATACGTCATTATGATTAGTATGCTTAGCATATCAACCTTGTTTACCACCAGGCCTAAGAGCGCACCCTGTTTACTCTTAATACCGTAACTTATTTAGGCATATATTTCAATTCTTATAAGGGCTATTGCGCAATCATTAATTTGTTCAAGTCATCAGACAGCATACGAGTCATCCATGATTTGAAATGCAATCAAGCATTTTAGTTTTAAAATAAAAATAGTGTAAAGAATATATAAACCATTCAATTTCAGAAATTGCATTCACAAATGAATGTGACTGTTTTGAGTCTTTGCTGTAATAAAGGCTTAACAAATAAACATTACAACAGACTCTCTGGTACGCTTATGATTTGTTTAGTGTTTACATTGTTCCAAACGGTCAGAAAAATGACATTGTAATCTATATAGCACCTGTTTGGCACACATAATATGCATGCAGAACTCGCTCCTTTCCTTCTTTTTCTTTTTCCCCAGTATAGTTCACAAGTCAAATGTATTCCACACATCTTATTTTCACTTTACCTCCTGAGAAGCCAGTAAATATTCCCTGGTTCGAGTTTATTTGTCAAGTCCTATGCATCCATTTTGCTGTCACGTGTGTTACAGTGCTCAGAGATTGTTATAACACATTTATTGATGTGATTATAGTATGCAATAGGTCAGGCCCTATTGTGCCCTATTCGGATGCGATTAGTTTTACTGGGACGGCCGGGTAATGTATTTCCACTACCGGTCAAAAGTTTTAGAACACCTACTCATTCCAATGCTTTTGCTTAATTTATACTATTTTCTACATTGTAGAATAATAGTGAAGACATAAACTATGTAATAGCACATATGTGTATTCAAATAGCCAACCTTTGCCTTGAAGACAGCTTTGCACACTCTTGGCATTCTCTAAACAAGCTTCACTTTGAATGCTTTTCCAACAATCTTGAAGGAGTTTACACATATGCTGAGCACTTGTTGGCTGCTTTTCCTTCACTCTGTGGTCCAACTCATTCCAAACCATGTCAATTTGGTTGAGTTCGGGGGGATTGTGGAGGCCAGGTCATCTGATGCAGCACTCCATCGCTCTCCATCTTGGTAAAATAGCTCTTACACAGCCTGGAGGTGTGTTGGGTCATTGTCATGTTGAAAAATAAATGATAGTTCCACTCAACCCTAACCAGAATCTCTGCAGAATGCTGTGGTAGCCATGCTGGCTAAGTGTGCCTTGAATTCTAAATAAATCACAGACAGTGTCACAAGCAAAGCACCCCCGCACCATTACACCTCCTCCTCCATGCTTTATGGTGGGAAATACACATGCAGAGGTCATCTGTTCACCCACACTGCGTCTCACAAAGACACAGCAGTTGGAACCAAAAATCTCAATTTTTGAATCCAGACCAAAGGACAAATAATGTCCATTGCTCGTGTTTCAAGGCCCAAGCAAGTCTCTTCTTGTTATTGGTGACCTTTAGTAGTGGTTTCTTTGCAGTATTTTGACCATGAAGGCCCGAGTCACGCAGTCTACTCTAGGGGCAGTTCTCATGAGAGCCAGTTTCATCATAGCATGGTTGTTGCGAATGCACTTGAAGAAATGTTCCATATTGACTGACTTTCATGTCTTAAAGTAAGGATGGACTGTCATTTCTCTTTGCTTATTTGAGCTGTTACCAAATAGGGCTATCTGCTATATATCCCCCCCCCCCCCCCCACACACACACACACGCACACACCTTGTCACAACACAACTGAATTGCTCAAACGCGTTAAGAAGTTAAGAAATTCCACAAATTAACTTTTAAGAAGGCACACCTGTTAAGTGAAATGCATTCCAGGTGACTACCTGAAGCTGCTTGAGAGAATGCCAAGATTGTGCAAAGCTGTCAAGGCAAAGGGTGGCTATTTGAAGAATCTCAAAAATAAAATATATTTTGATTTGTTGAACACTCTTTTGGTTACAACATGATTCCATGTGTGTTATTTCATAGATTTGATGTCTTCACTATTATTCTACTGTCACGGCTGGCTGAAGGACTGGACCAAGGTGCAGCATGGTAGGCGTACATTTTCTCTTTATTAAACATTACGCCTATAAAACAAAGAACAAAACCAAACTGTGAGGCTTTGGGCTATGTGCCCTGAACAAAGTCAAAGTTAACTTCCCACAAAACAGCTGGGGGAAAAGGATACCTAAGTATGGTTCTCAATCAGAGACAACGATAGACAGCTGCCTCTGATTGAGAACCACACCCGGCCAAACACATAGAAATAGAAAATCATAGAACATAGAACATAGACTGCCCACCCAAATCACACCCTGATCAAACCAAAATAGAGACATAAAACGCTCTCTACGGTCAGGGCGTGACATCTACAATATATAAAATAGTAAAAATAAAGAAAAACCCTTGAATAAGTAGGTGTTCTAAAACTTTTGACCGGTAGTGTATGTGCACGAGCACAAAACACCACATCTGTAAATTTACTCCCGTCCGAATCTGCTATGTCAGTAATTTGTACATGACAGGAGACTAACAATTCCATCCAGAATAACCCAACTCCAATGTCCTATGATAATACTAGTGCCATGTGCATCAACATCCCTGTGTTTTGAGAAAAATGTGAGATTGATAGGTGTTACTCATGTTTTGCGCAAGAAACTACTGCTAAAGTGCAGCACATAAGCTAAATAAACTCAGCAAAAACAGAAACATCCTCTCACTATCAACTACATTTATTTTCAAGCAAACTTAACATGTGTAAATATTTGTATGAACATAACAAGATTCAACAACTGAGACATAAACTGAACAAGTTCCACAGACATGTGACTAACAGAAATTGAATAATGTGTCCCTGAAAAATGGGGGGGTCAAAAAATAAAATAAGTAACAGTCAAAAGTAACAGTCAGCATCTGGTGTGGCCACCAGCTGCATTAAGTACTGCAGTGCATCTCCTCCTCATGCACAGCACCAGATTTTCCAGTTCTTGCTGTGAGATATTACCCCACTCTTCTACCAAGGCGCCTGCAATTTCAAAACATTTCTAGGGGGAATGGCCCTAGCCCTCACCCTTCGATCCAACAGGTCCCAGACGTGCTCAATGTGATTGAGATCCGGGCTCTTTGCTGCCCATGGCAGAACACTGACATTCATGTCTTGCAGGAAATCACGCATTGGTGTCCTTGTCATGCTGGAGGGTCATGTCAAGATGAGCATGGAAGGGTACCACATGAGGGAAAAGGATGTCTTCCCTGTAACGCACAGCGTTGAGATTGCCTGAAATGACAACAAGCTCAGTCCGATGATGCTATGACATACCATGACGGACCCTCCACCTCCAAATCGATCCCACTCCAGAGTACAGGCCACGATGCTCATTCCTTCCAACGCTCATTCCTGCGAATCCGACCATCACCCCTGGTGAGACAAAACCGCGACTCGTCAGTGAAGAACACTTTTTTCCAGCCCTGTCTGGTCCAGCGACGGTGGGTTTGTGCCCATAGACAAAGTTGTTGCCAGTGATGTCTGGTGAGGACCTGCTTACAACAGGCCTACAAGCCCTCAGTCCAGCCTCTCTCAGCCTAATGCAGACAGTCTGAGCACTGATGGAGGGATTATGCGTTCCTGGTGTAACTCGGGCAGTTGTTGTTGCCATCCAGTACCTGTCTCGCAGGTGTGATGTTGGGATGTACTGATCCTGTGCAGGTGTTGTTACACATGGTCTGCCACTGCGAGGATGATCAGCTGTCTGTCCTGTCTCCCTGTAGCACTGTCTTAGGCGTCTCACAGTACGGACATTGCAATTTATTGCCCTGGCCACATCTGCAGTCCTCATGCCTCCTTGTAGCATGCCTACAAGGAGGTTCACGCAGATGAGCAGGGACATTAGGCATCTTTTTTGTGTGTTTTTCAGAGTCAGTAGAAAGGCCTCTTTAGTGTCCTAAGTTTTCATAACTGTGACCTTAATTGCCTACCGTTTGTAAGCTGTTCGTGTCTTAATGACCGTTCCACAGGTGCACGTTCATTAATTGTTTATGGTTCATTGAACAAGCATGGGAAATAGTGTTTAATCACTTTACAATGAAGATCTGTGAAGTTTTGGGGATTTTTACAAATTATCTTTGAAAGACAGGGTCCTGAAAATGGGACGTTTCATTTTTCGGTGAGTTTATGAAAGTCCTACATGTACAGTGACTTGCGAAAGTTTTCATCACCCCCTTAGCATTATTCATATTATTTTGCCTGACAACCTGGAAATAAAATAGAAAACTTGAGCGTGCTTAACTATTCACCCCCCCAATGCCAATACTTTGTAGAGCCAACTTTTGCAGCAATTACAGCTGAAAGTCTTTTGGGGTATGTCTCTATAAGCTTGGCACATTTTTCAAGGCAAAACTGCTCCAGTTCCTCCAAGATGGATGGGTTCCACTGGTGTACAGCAATCTTTAAGTCATAACACAGATTCTCATTTGGATTTTGGCCTGGGCTTTGAGTAGGCCATTCCAAGACATTGAAATGTTTCCCTTTAAACCACTCAAGTATTGCTTTAGCAGTATTCTTAGGGTTATTGTCCTGCTGGAAGGTGAACCTCCGTCCCAGGCTCAAATCTCTGGAATACTGCAACAGGTTCCCCTCAATATTTTCCCTGTATTTTGCGCAATTCATCATTCCTTCAAATCTGACCATCTACCCAGTCCCTGCCGATGAAAAACATCCCCACAGCATGATACTGCTACCACCATGCTTCACTGTGGTGATGGTATTCTCGGGGTGATGAGAGGTGTTGGGTTTTCCATGATGGCCAAAAAGCTCAATTTTGGTCTCATCTGACCAGCGTACCTTCTTCCATAACTTTGGGGAGTCTCCCACATGCCTTTTGTCAAACACCAAACGTTTGCTTATTTTTTTCTTTAAACAATGTTTTTCTCTGGCCACTCTTCTGTAAAGCTCAGCTCTGTGGAGTGTACGGCTTAAAGTGGTCCTACGAACAGATACTCTAATCTCCGCTGTGGAGCTTAGCAGCTCAAACAGAGATTTATTTGGTGCCTTTTTTTGCCCCTCTGATTAATGCCCTCCTTGCCTGGTCCGTGAGTTTTGGTGGGCGGCCCTCTCTTGGCAGGTTTCTTGTGGTTCCATATTCTTTCAATTTTTTTTATAATGGATTTAATGGTGCTCAGTGGGATGTTCAAAGTTTCACATATTTTTTATAACCCAACCTGATCTGTACTTCTCCACAACGTTGTCCCTGACCTGTTTGGAGAGCTCCTTGGTCTTCATAGTGCTGCTTGCTTGGTGGTGCCCCTTGCTTAGTGGTGTTGCTGACTCTGGGGCCTTTCGGAACAGGTGTATATACAGTGCCTTGCGAAAGTATTCGGCCCCCTTGAACTTTGCAACCTTTTGCCACATTTCAGTCTTCAAACATAAAGATATAAAACTGTATTTTTTTGTGAAGAATCAACAACAAGTGGGACACAATCATGAAGTGGAACGACATTTATTGGATATTTCAAACTTTTTTAACAAATCAAAAACTGAAAAATTGGGCGTGCAAAATTATTCAGCCTCTTTACTTTCAGTGCAGCAAACTCTCTCCAGAAGTTCAGTGAGGATCTCTGAATGATCCAATGTTGACCTAAATGACTAATGATGAAAAATACAATCCACCTGTGTGTAATCAAGTCTCCGTATAAATGCACCTGCACTGTGATAGTCTCAGAGGTCCGTTAAAAGCGCAGAGAGCATCACGAAGAACAAGGAACACACCAGGCAGGTCCGAGATACTGTTGTGAAGAAGTTTAAAGCCGGATTTGGATACAAAAATATTTCCCAAGCTTTAAACATCCCAAGGAGCACTGTGCAAGCGATAATATTGAAATGGAAGGAGTATCAGACCACTGCAAATCTACCAAGACCTGGCCGTCCCTCTAAACTTTCAGCTCATACAAGGAGAAGACTGATCAGAGATGCAGCCAAGAGGCCCATGATCACTCTGGATGAACTGCAGATATCTACAGCTGAGGTGGGAGACTCTGTCCATAGGACAACAATCAGTCGTATATTGCACAAATCTGGCCTTTATGGAAGAGTGGCAAGAAGAAAGCCTTAAAGATATCCATAAAAAGTGTTGTTTAGAGTTTGCCACAAGCCACCTGGGAGACACACCAAACATGTGGAAGAAGGTGCTCTGGTCAGATGAAACCAAAATTGAACTTTTTGGCAACAATGCAAAACGTTAGGTTTGGCGTAAAAGCAACACAGCTCATCACCCTGAACACACCATCCCCACTGTCAAACATGGTGGTGGCAGCATCATGGTTTGGGCCTGCTTTTCTTCAGCAGGGACAGGGAAGATGGTTAAAATTGGTGGGAAGATGGATGGAGCCAAATACAGGACCATTCTGGAAGAAAACCTGATGGAGTCTGCAAAAGACCTGAGACTGGGACGGAGATTTGTCTTCCAACAAGACAATGATCCAAAACATAAAGCAAAATCTACAATGGAATGGTTAAAAAATAAACATATCCAGGTGTTAGAATGGCCAAGTCAAAGTCCAGACCTGAATCCAATCGAGAATCTGTGGAAAGAACTGAAAACTGCTGTTCACAAATGCTCTCCATCCAACCTCACTGAGCTCGAGCTGTTTTGCAAGGAGGAATGGGAAAACATTTCAGTCTCTCGATGTGCAAAACTGATAGAGACATACCCCAAGCGACTTACAGCTGTAATCGCAGCAAAAGGTGGCGCTAAAAACTATTAACTTAAGGGGGCTGAATAATTTTGCACGCCCAATTTTTCAGTTTTTGATTTGTTAAAAATGTTTGAAATATCCAATAAATGTCGTTCCACTTCATGATTGTGTCCCACTTGTTGTTGATTCTTCACAAAAAAATACAGTTTTATATCTTATGTTTGAAGCCTGAAATGTGGCAAAAGGTCGCAAAGTTCAAGGGGGCCGAATACTTTCGCAAGGCACTGTATCCTCTTAGATTGCACACGTAGACTTAAAAAAAATAATTATGTGACTTCTGAAGGTAATTGGTTGCATCAGATCTTATTTAGGGGCTTCATAGCAAAGGGGGTGAATGCTTTGCATGCACCACTTTTCTGTTATTCTTTTCATTTCACTTCATCAATTTGGACTATTCTGTGTATGTCAATCACATGAAATCCAAATAAAAATATATTTAAATTACTGGTTGTAATACAACAAAATAGGAAAAACTGGATGGGTCAACTTTCCTTCTGTTCTTTGAGCCCTGTGTGTGGGCTTCTTTCAAGAGGAGGGTGCTTCTCATCATTTACAGTGGATCAAAATGTGACACGAGCCTTCTAATTTACACAAGTCCAGGGGCTTGTTTTTGGAGCCCCACCACCTTCCCCTGTGGTGTCACAGTGGATTTCATTTCTCGCCCGTCCACCACAATGATGTTCCCTCCGCAATCTGCAACTCAACACCGGCCTTGAAACACGCCGGCTAGCCTGGTATTTCTGCACCCCCTGGCTTTTTCTAGCTGGAAAATAAGGGAGGGAAACGGAATGGATGTAAATATACATAACCAAACATCCTCAAGTACACAGAGAAGTGAGCAACGTTACAAAACAGTCAAAGAACCATCAATGGTGGTCGGTTCCAGGATGTCAGACGGGGCGAGAGTAAAGGGGGCAGGCTGGTCAGTGAAGACTCTGAAAGATTCTGCAAGACAAAAGAGCTCAAACTGAAAGCTGGGAGAACCACCTTTCAAGGGTGAAAAGGAAGTGGAAGAGATGACAGTGTATTTAGTTATTCATGCTTTGCTTCAAGATTCCTGAACTTGAATCAGAAAGATTGCTGTACAGTGAGATCCAGGGGCTGCCTGCAGTCACGTGGTTTAATTGATAACCTTTTCAAAATTATTTTTTACCTTTATATAACTAGGCAAGTCAGTTAAGAACAAATTCTTATTTTCAATGATGGCCTAGGAGCAGTGGGTTAACTGCCTGTTCAGGGGTAGAACAACATATTTGTACCTTGTCAGCTCAGGGATTTGAACTTGCAACCTTTAAGTTACTAGTCCAATGCTCTAACCACTAGTCTACCTTGGCGCCCCAAGCATGTCTAAGGGCACTCTCTTTCTCTGACTGCTACCCCGATGCATCTACACTTTATCTAAACTGTACACTTCATTACCTCATTACCTTCATTACCTCTTGCCATATCACCCATACGGTCATCTACCTGTGCCTTCACAGATCTACACCATGCAGTCCCTCAGAACAACGCCTACAGAAATAGGAGACAAGTGATGACAACTTTTATGTTTTTTTAGGCAAAACTGCAGGAGTGAAAAGGGGAAGCACTGGAATGTGCCTCTTTGTTTTGATATCAGCCAATCAAACGGTAATGATATGCACTTCACATCTTGATCCAGTTGCCAGTCTATGCCAGATGTAGACGTGTCAGTTGTTATTTTTCTTCTCGTGTAATGTTTGGGTCTGGCGAGATAAGGGGAGGCTGCACGGCATACCTTGCATGTCCCTGGTAATTTCGTAGCCACTTGTTGAAGGCCATCTAACCCGGCTTCACAGGGCAGCACATCCCATTGTTTCATTAAAACAGTGCTCTTTTCAGCACCACATCTTTTTGAAGTACTTTAGTTGCACCCAATACTAACCATCATAACATATAATGCATTCAGAAATTAGTCACATCCCTGTTGTGTTACAGCCTGATTTTAAAATGGATATCAAACACATATTCAACCACAAAGACCAGACTACTTCTTGGTAAACAATAGCTTGAGAGGGTCTACCATTTTTCTGCATGGTATGAGGGCTAACATGTTTTCTCCACAGAGAGGGCTTGCTAGTCTTCCTCCTCCAGCAACAGAAAAGTACCAGGCAGCATTCTACAGTGAAGGGGACCAGGGTCTGCAAGCCTGCTGTGTCTGCCAGCCTGCCAAACTCCCTGATTGTTTCCAGATAAGCAGTTGCCCTCTGGACACCACGTCTCTCTCTGCTCCAGAGTAATGGCCAATTACCAGCAATAGTTTGTTGAAAAGATGGAGCCAGGAACGGCATCTCCTTTCAAATTGAGGCCAAACAGCGAAACACGTAACAATGCAATGTACTATGTCTATGACAGGCATGAAGAAAAGTGTGGTGTATCCTAATGGATTGTGTGTGTGCCTCAAGGAGATTGAATCGAGAGTGAAGGATGGTAAAGAAGCAGTTGAGGAGTTATGGAGGAGAACCATACATAGCATGGTTTTACGCACTAAGTTGTTCTGTAACTCATCATTGTCTACAGGCCCGACACAGATTTTGGTAGTTGGCTCCCCAACTATTTGGCTCCCCAGCAATCATATGCATATAACGTTGTTTAGCATCAATGAAAGCATGAGACAAACCGATCAACAGTTAGCATTCTCCATCAAAGGTGTCGTTTTGTTTGACCTCCCCTAATCCTTAAACTCACAGAGCTGCTCCGCTGACACCTGCATTCCTGTTGACAGAATTCCATGAAGTCAGTTGGAATTCTACTGAATCAGCGGGTTTCTAACCACCCTCTTTTGTCATTTTGTCAGCACCTTTGGCCCAAACACTTCAACCAACGCGAGACCCACTGATTTTACAACAAGGCTGGAAACAGATGACATTGTCTGCCAGAGGCAGAAAGGAATTGAATGTCAAAAAAAAAAACTCTCCGCAGTCTATCATCAGCAGTTAGCCGTTACCTCAGGAACACCAAGTGTTTGACAGGTGTTTTATTGTATGTTTCGGTTCTCTCTGCTCGTTCACCCCCTGAAAGAATGTCCAGGGTAAACAGTAAAATATGCTACAGTATGCACTCCCTCTCTCAGCAGGGAGGAAGAAGGAAAGACGAGGAGAGGAGGTCCCAACACTATCTAGGGTCATGTTTAGGTTTAGTTCCTACGGTCTGATAGCGGTTGCTGTGTTATCCCTATAGGCACCAGCACTAAAGTTGGGGGATGCCCAAACTGCTGATTTACATTGTGTCTCTCGAGGACCAGAATGCCTGGAAACTGTGTGATCCAGCAGTAGTTGAAAAGTAGATATTCCTCCTGTTTTTACCAGTGCGGTATTTCTTGGATAGAAGTGCCTTTCATTCAAACGTCTTGTTATTCATGAGTTATTATGTGAAGACATGCAGTTTCTTGATGTTGGATACCTCCGTATGTATGTATGTATGTATGTATGTATGTATGTATGTATGTATGTATGTATGTATGATAGATCATATCCATATACAGCAGTGCAGGCTCCTCAGAGGAGGAAGGGGAAGACCATCCTCCTTAGTGAATTTCATTAAAAAAAATATATATATATATATATATTTCAAAATTTTCCTTTTTAGATAAAACTATACTAAACATATTCACGTCACCAAATAATTGATTTGCAATGAAGGTCTACAGTAGCATCAACAGCACTCTGTAGGGTACCAACATTTTTGCAGCCTGACATGTTGTCCACCCAATCAAAGGATGAGAGAATTAATCTAGTACTGAAAGCATAAGCTACAGATAGCTAGCATTGCAGTGCATAACAGGTGGTGAGTAGTTCAAAATCTAATAAAATCTCATTATTTTGGTCACATACACATGTTTAGCAGATGTTATTGTGGGTGTAGCAGAGTGCTTGTGTTTCTAGCTCTGACAGTGCAGTAATATCTAACAAGTAATATCTACCAATTTCACAACTTATACCCTATACACACCAGCGCTAAGTAAAGGAACGGAATTAAGAAAATACAAATATATGGATGAGCAATGTCAGAGAGGCATAAACTAAGATACAGTAGAATAGAACACAGCATGTTCATATGAGATGAGTAATGCAAAATATGTAAACATTATTAAAGGGGGTGGCAGGGTAGCCTAGTGGTTAGAGCGTTGGACTAGTAACCGAGCTGACAAGGTACAAATCTGTCCTTCTGCCCCTGAACAGGCAGTTAACCCACTGTTCATAGGCTCTCATTGAAAATAAGTATTTGTTCTTAACTGACTTGCCTAGTTAAAAATAAGTGACTAGTGGCCAGTAATTTCAATTCTATGTATATAGGCAGCAGCCTCTCTGTGCTAGTGATGGCTATTTAACTGTCTGATGGCCTTGAGATAGAAGCTGTTTTTCAGTCTCTCAGTCCCAGCTTTGATGCACCTCTACTGACCTCGCCTTCTGGATATGTGGTGAACAGGCAGTGGCTCGGGTGGTTGTTGTCCTTGATGATCTTTTTGGCCTTCCTGTGACATTGGGTGCTGTAGGTGTCCAGGAGGGCAGGTAGTTTGCCCCCAGTGATGCGTTGGGC
The DNA here is from genome assembly GCF_034236695.1 of Oncorhynchus nerka. NCBI lineage: Eukaryota > Metazoa > Chordata > Actinopteri > Salmoniformes > Salmonidae > Oncorhynchus > Oncorhynchus nerka. The sequence continues at coordinate 43,000,963 of NC_088408.1, read as the reverse complement.
AGACCGCACCACCCTCTGGTGAGCCCTGCGGTCGCGGGCAGTGCAGTTGCCGTACCAGGCGGTGATACAGCCCGACAGGATGCTCTCAATTGTGCAGCTGTAAAATTTTGTTAGGGTTTTAGGTGCTAAGCCAAATTTATTTAGCCAACTGAAGAGGCGCTGTTGTGCTGTTGCGCCTTCTTCACCATGCTGTCTGTGTGGGTGGACCATTTCAGTTTGTCAGTAATGTGTACACCGAGGAACTTTCTCCACTGCGGTCCTGCCAATTTAGATAAGGGGGTGCTTCCTCTGCTGTTTCCTGAAGTCCACGATCATGTCCTTTCTTTTGTTGACGTTGGGTGAGAGGTTGTTTTCCTGAGAGGTTGTATTCCTGAAACCACACTCCGAGAGCCCGTCAATGTTGGTAATCAAGCCTACTACTGTTGTGTCGCCTGCAAAATGTATGATTTAGTTGAAGGCATACGTTGCCACACAGTCATGGATGAACAGGGAGTACAGGAGAGGGCTGAGCACACACCCCTGTAGGGCCCCAGTGTGGAGGATCAGTGAATTGGAGGTGCTGTTTCCTACCTTCACCACCTGGGGGCAGCCCGTCAGGAAGTCCAGGACCCAGTTGCACAGGGCGGGGTTCAGACACAGGGCCTTGAGCTTCAGCTTGGGGAGTACAATGGTGTTGAATGCTGAGCTGTAGTCAATGAATAGCATTCTTACATAGGTATTCTTCTTGCCAGACGGGATAGGGCAATGTGCAATGTGATGGAGATTGCATTGTCTATGGATCTATTGTGGTTGTCTTTCTCTCTCTTGACTCAAAGAGAGAAAAATAATTTGTTGAACAGTTAACAAATTAATTGCTTTAAAGACAGGAGAGAGAGAGAGAGAGCTAGCTACAGTGCATTCGGAAAGTATTCAGACCCCTTGACTTTTTCCACATTTTGTTGATGAGACAGCCTTACTCTAAAAGGAATTCAATAGTTTTTTTCCATCATCAATCTACACACACTACCCCATAATGACAAAGCAAAAACAGTTTCTTAGAAATATCACATTTACTTTAAGTATTCAGACCCTTAACTCGGTACTTTGTTGAAGCACCTTTGGCAGCGATTACAGCCTTGCCTCTTCTTGGGTATGACGCTACAAGCTTGGCACATCAGTATTTGGGGAGTTTCTCCCATTCTTCTCCAGAGATATTAGATCGGATTTAAGTCTGGGCTCTGGCTGGATCACTCAAGGACATTCAGAGACTTGTCCCAAAAGCCAATCCTGCATTGTCTTGGCTGTGTGCTTAGGGTCATTGTCCTGTTAGAAGGTGAACCTTACAACCACTGGAGCAGGTGTTCATCAAGGATCTATCTGTGCTTTTCTCCGTTCATCTTTCCCTCAATCCTGACTAGTCTCCCAGTCCTTGCCACTGAAAAACATTCCCACATCATGATGCTGCAACCACCGTGCTTCACCGTAGGGATGGTGCAAGGTTTCCTCCAGACATGATGCTTGGCATTGTAACGGCTTTCTTCCGTCAAAAGAGAGGAGGACCAAAATGCAGCGTGGTTAAAGTTCATGGTTCTTTAACAAGAAAAACTAAACATGCACAGAATACAAAACAATAAACGTGGCAAAACCGAAACAGTCCTAACTGGTGCAGAAAACACAAAGACAGGAAACAACCACCCACAAATCCCAAAACAAAACAGGCTACCTAAATATGGTTCCCAATCAGAGACAATGACTAACACCTGCCTCTGATTGAGAACCATATCAGGCCAAACATAGAAATAGACAAACTAGACACACAACATAGAATTCCCACCCAGCTCACATCCTGACCAATACTAAAACAAGGAAAACACACAAGAACTATGGTCAGAACGTGACATGCATTCAGGACAAAGAATTCAATATTAGTTTCATCAGACCAGATCATTTGATTTCTTATGATCTGAATGTCTTTAGGTGCCTCTTGGCAAACTCCAAGCGGGCTATCATGTGCCTTTTACTAAGGAGTGGCTCCCATCTGGCCAATCTACTGTAAAAACCTGATTTGTGGAGTGCTGCAGAGATGGTTGTCCTTCTGGAAGGTTCTCCCATCTCCAAAGAGGATCTCTGGAGCCCTGTCAGAGTGACCATCAGGTTCCTGGTCACCTCACTGATTAAGCCCGTTCTCACCCGATTGCGTACTTTGGCTGAGTGGTTCCAAACTTATTTCATTTAAAAATGGAGGCCACCATGTTCTTGGGGACCTTCAATGCTGCAGACATTTTTTGGTTCTCTTCCCCAGATATCTGCCTTGACACAATCCTGTCTCGGAGCTCTATGGACAATTCCTACGACCTGATGCCTTCGTTTTTAATCTGAGATGCACTGTTAACTGTGGGACCTTCTATAAACAGGTGTGTGCCTTTCCAAATAATGTCCAATAAATTGAATTTACAACAGGTGGACTCCAATCAAGTTGTAGAACCATCTCAAGGATGATCAATGGAAACAGGATGTACCTGAGCTTTATTTCAAGTAAATTAGTAAATCAATTTGCGATAAATAAAATAACTGTTTTTGTTCTGCCATTATGTATATATTAAAATAAAGATTTAATACATTTTATGATAAGGCTGTAGCATGACAAAATGTGGAAAAATTCAAGGGGTGTGAATACTTTCCGAATTTACTGTATATTTCATAGTATTTTTTCCCTTTCACTTAGCTTGCAAACTCAAACACCCTGCTCAAACAGAGAGGAATGCTATGCTAGTTAACTGCCTATGGCTATCAAACACTGGAGGTCTTCCAAGTCATCATGCTAAGCTTTTGGTTTTATTGATATATTGCCACCGGGGCCGGTGTAACTGCTAAATAGCTTGATGACTGCACACTGTACTGCATGATTGTAGCAGGTTTTCTAACGATTAAGTTCTAGTAGGTATGTTACTATGACGTTAGCTAATTTGTTGACAACGATGTAGGCTGCGTGTAGCAGTTATGATATGACGGTTTGGCTTGGAAAGGTTTTTTCGCCTGTTCATAGACAGCTGATTTGTTGTCCACAAGCGAAGGAAAAAGGTGAGAGGAGGAGAGTGCGTAGATGCAAGAATTAATTATACAACAAGCAAATGATCATGCTGTTTGTATGTGGTTGCTATGAAAGTGAAATGTGTTTGTGTGAGATCAGGGGTGTTAAAGGGAGTAATTGAATGTGTCACTGTCTGTCACCTTGGTTACTAAAATGTTTCTTTTGACCTGTGCACCTACTGTACGTTATGAACTTTCATTCATAGGCTAGGCTGTAGAAACCAAAGCATGGGTAAGGGGAAAATTAGTTTCATGTCGTAGCCTTAGCCTATCAATGTTACATTGAGCTGGGTGAAAGGAATATGAATGACAGTAATCCAATATCATGTAATAGAAATAAGACCATGTTCATCCAAAAAATAATTACCACCGATCACCACTCATATGCATAATTTTTTTGTATTAATGTGACAAAACCTTTCATTCCAGTTGACCCCATCTCTATACGCCCCCCCCCCCCCCAAACACACACACTCCATACTTACTCAGGGCAATATATGATCCTACAACATTTGGTAACCAAAGAGTGTTTTAACACCAAAGAGTGTTTAAATGCCTTTTTGAAATCTGACACAGTGGCTGGATTAAAACCTCTTAAACCTATGCCTTACTTTTTCGAACATTCTGTTAAAAATCGCACAACATTTCAGCGTCCTGCTACTCATGCCAGGAATATAGCATATGCATATGATTAGTATGTGTGGATAGAAAACACTCTGACGTTTCTAAAATTGGTTAAATCACAGCTGTGACTATAACAGAACGTGTGTTTCCTCGAAAAGCCCAAGGAAAACTGATCACCAAAAAGTGGAAAAAATATCAATGCGCCACTTGCATGTATTGTCTTTGGCACAGCAAATTAGATGGGGCCGAGATTGCAAGTCCTACAGCTTCCACACGATGTCGCCAGTTTTGGCAATTGCCTGGGAGTTGTTCCTTGGTCAAACGAAGAAGAGAGACCCGATTCCATCCGGTCTCCGACAGGATGTTTTGGAAGAGAGATTTCCGACCATGATTTGAAGACGCGGAGCTATTGAATACACATCGCCCCGTGATCAATTTGATAGATTATTAACGTTTACTAATACCTAAAGTTGGATTACAAAAGTATTTCGAAGTGTTTTGTGAAAGTTTATCGTCAACTTTTTTAATTTTAAAAAATGACGTTGCGTTTTAAAACTGTGTTTTTTTCTGGATCACACACTTTTCATAGATCGATATTTTGGGTATATATGGACCGATTTAACAAGTTAAGCTTTATTTTAATGTATGACACTTGTGTTTTCATGAATGTTAAATATTTATATTTCTGTCATTTTCGCACTCTGCAATTTCAACGGATGTTCTTGAGGTGGGTCGCTAGCGGAACGCCTGCGCCAGAAAGGTTAAACGCTTAAATCCTTGTCAATCTAACTGCACTCGTTCAACACGTAGAGAAAGGAATCCAAAAAGCTACCGCTAAACTGTTAAAACAAGTCAAAATATATTTCTATTCAATCCTCAGTTACCCTAAAATGTAATTAAACTATAACATTTCATACGGAAAGAAGTATATTCAATAGGAAAACGATGTTAGCAGGTGCTCTTCATCGCGCATGCATACACGAATGTCCATGTCTGTTCACCTGTAGTAAAAGTCATATTTCTTACTTGTTTTAAAAGGAACAAGCCTGAAACCTTGAACAAAGACTACTGACACCCAGTGAAAGCCATGGGAATTGCATACTGGGAGCTAGATTATATTTTTCCCCTATACTGTACGTTCCATTGGAAGAGCATGGGCTCTAAAAAAAATAATAATATCCGTTTGGTTTTTCTTTGGATTGTCTCATTATCTGAGGACAGCGCCCCGCACACAAAAGCATGAAAAACATTTTTCAACCAGGCAACACGAAAGTCAGAAATAGCGATATACAGAAATACATGCCTTACTTTTGAAGATCTTCTTCTGTTGGCACTCCAAAATGTCCCAGCTACATCACAAATGGTCATTTTGTTCAATAAATTCCGTCTTTATATCCCCAAAAACTCAGTTTCGCTAGCGCGCTTCATTCAATAATCCACTCGGTTTCTCTCCTTCAAAATTCATACAAAATGAATCCCAAACGTTACCAATAAACTTCTCCAAACAAGTCAATCAACGTTTATAATCAAACCTCAGGTACCCTAATACGTAAATAAATTATACAATTTAAGACAGAGAATCGTTATTGTCTTTACCGGAGATAAACAACAAAGAACACACTCTCATCCACGCGCATTGGAAACACTACAGCCAAAATGTGAGCCACTTAGAAAAACTACAGATTCTTGCTAATTTTTCCAAAAACAAGCCTGAAACTCGTTCTAAAGACTGTTGACATCTAGTGGAAGCTCTAGGAACTGCAATCTGGGAGGATTTCGCCTCATAATAAACATGACAGCCATTGGAAAGAGTGGTAGGCTGAAATATTATTCATTTTTTGGGATGGTTTGTCCTCAGGGTTTCACCTGCCATATCAGTTCTGTATTACTCAGACATTATTTAACTTGTTAGGGCCGTGGTTCCGTGGTGGGAACATAAATCAGCGGAAATGTTCAAGTGCGCCACCTATAGTTGTTAATAACACTCAAACTTTCATTAAAATGCACATACAATGTACTGAATTAAAGCTACACTCGTTGTGAATCTATCCACCAAGTCAGATTTGTAAAATGCTTTTCGGCAAAAGCATGAGAAGCTATTATCTGATAGCATGTATCCCCCAAAATACTACAACATCACCTAACGACAGATTTTGCGATAGCCGGGGGCTACTCAAAACGCAGAAATAAAATATAAAACATTCATTACCTTTGACGAGCTTCTTTCTTGGCACTCCTAGATGTCCCATAAACATCATTTTGGGTCTTTTTTAGATTAAATCGGTCCATATATAGCCTAGATATTGATCTATGAATACTGTGTGAACAACGGAAAAAAATAGCGTTTTCTAACGTAACGTCATTTTTTAAAATTAAAAAAGTCGACGATAAACTTTTACAAAACACTTCGAAATACTTTTGTAATGCAACTTTAGGTATTAGTACACGTTAATAAGCGATAAAATTGATCACGAGGCGATGTAAATTCTATAGTTGTCCGTCTGGAAATAATGTCCGGAGAAATCTCAACCAAAACATCCTGTCGGAGACCGGAGGAAATCGGCTCCCTTGTTTCGGTTTGAACAAGAAACAAAGCCGAAGCAAATGACAAGACTCTAGACATCGTGTGGAAGCTGTAGGTACTGCAACCTCGACCTCATTTAATCCGGTTCACCTTTAACAAATCCTGGAAGTGGCGCATGGATATTTTTTTCCATTTTCAGTGATCAGATTTTCCTGCACTTTTCGATGAAACGCACGTTCTGTTATAGTCACAGCCGTGATTTAACCAGTTTTAGAAACGTCTGAGTGTTTTCTATCCACACATACTAATCATATGCATATACTATATTCCTGGCATGAATAGCAGGGCGCTGAAATGTTGCGCGATTTTTAACAAAAAGCTGCGAAAATTCGTAACTTCCCTAAGAGGTTTTAACATTTAAAAATGTTTTCTATCCAAATCTACCAATTATATGCATATCCTAGCTTCTGGGCCTGAGTAACAGAAAGTTTACTTTGGGCACGCTTTTCATCCGGACGTGAAAATACTGCCCTCTAGCCCAAAGAGAATAACCGATATAAGACACTTGTATGTACCTAAATGTTTAATATCCATAATTTTTAGGATTATTTATTTGAATTGAGCGCCCTCCAGTTTCACCGGAAGTTGAATAAAACATTTAATAAAATCAAACTTTCATTAACTCACACATATAAAATACTCAATTAAAGCTACACTCGTTGTGAATCAAGTCAACATGTCAGATTTTAAAAAGGCTTTTCGGCGAAAACATAAGAAGCTATTATCTGATGATAGCACAACAGTAAACAAAGAGGGTAGCATATTTCAACCCTGAAGGCGCTACACAAACACAGAAATAAAATATAAAACATGCCTTGCCTTTGACGAGTTTCTTTTGTTGGCACTCCAATTGTTGGCACTCCAACATCACAATTGGTCCTTTTGTTCGATTAATTCCGTCCATATATATCCAAAATGTCCATTTATTTTGCGCGTTTGAGCCAGAAAAAAACAGCTTCCAAAATGCGCAACGTCACTACAGAATATTTCAAAAGTTGCCTATAAACTTTGCCAAAATATTTCAAACTACTTTTGTAATACAACTATTTTTAAACATTAATAATCGATCAAATTGAAGACGGGTCTCTCTGTGTTCAATACAGGAACACAACAAACCAAGCTACTTTTCACGTCTTGCGCAACTCTCAACAGTGTTACGCAGTTCCTAGATGGCCTACTTCTTCATTGCACAAATGAATAACCTCAACCAAATTCCAAAGACTAGTGACATCCAGTGAAAGTGGTAGGAACTGAAAAAAAGACCCTGGGTCTCGACCCCAACCTGTGCGACTGGGTCCTGGACTTTCTAACTTCCGACCCCGAAGTGGTGAGGGTAGAAAACAACTTCTCCACCCTGCAACACTGGGGCCCGACAAGGGTGCGTTCCCAGCACTCTCCTGTACTCCTTGTTCACCCATGACTGCGTGGCCATGTAAGCCTCCATCTCAATCCTCAAGTTTGCAGGTGACGCTACAGTGGTAGGCTTGATTACCAACAACGATGAGACGGCCTACAGGGAGGTGGTGAGGTCCCAGTGCGGTGTCAGGAAAATAACCTCACACTCAACATCTACAAAACAAACGAGATGATCGTGGACTTCAGGAAACAGCAGAGGGAGCACCCCCCTATCCATATCAACAGGACACTAGTGGAGAAGGTGGAAAGTATTAAGTTCCTTGGCGTACACATCACGGACAAACTGAAATGGGCCACCCACACAGACAGCATGGTGAAGAAGGCGCAACAGCGCCTCTTCAACCTCAAGAGGCTGAAGAAATTTGTTTTGTCACCTAAAATATTCAAAAACTTTCACAGATGCACAATCGAAAGCATCCTGCTGGGCTGTATCACCGCCTGGTACGGAAACTGCTCCACCCACAACCGTAAGGCTCTCCAGAAGGGAGTGCGGTCTGCACAATGCATCACCGGGGGCAAACTACCTTCCCTCCAGGAGACCTACACCACCCAATGTCACAGGAAGGCCAAAAAGATCATAAAGGACAAGAACAACACGAGCCACTGTTCACCCTGCTATTATCCAGAAGGCGAGGTCAGTACAGGTGCATCAAAGTTGGGACCGAGAGACTGAAAAACAGCTTCTATCTCAAGGCCATCAGACTGTTAACCTGTTGCTTCTACTCGGGACGCTTGCGTCCCAACTAGAGCTCTGGAAATGCAAATGCGCTACGCTAAATGCTAATAGTATTAGTTAAAACTCAAAAGTTCATTAAAATACACATGCAGGGTATCGAATTAAAGCTACACTCGTTGTGAATCCAGGCAACAAGTCAGATTTTTAAAATGCTTTTCGGCGAAAGCATGAGAAGCTATTATCTGATAGCATGCAACACCCCAAAAGACCCACATGGGACGTAAACAAAATAATTAGCATTTCGGCGTTACACAAACCGCACAATAAAATAGAAAACATTCATTACCTTTCACCATCTTCTTTGTTGGCACTCCTAGATGTCCCATAAACACTATTTGGGTCTTTATTTCGATTAAATCGGTCCATATAAAGCCTAGATATCGTTATATGTAGACTGTGTGATAAACGAAAAAAACATTGTTTCAAAACGTAACGTCATTTTTTAAAATTCAAAAAGTCGACGATAAACTTTCACAAAACACTTCGAAATACGTTTGTAATGCAACTTTAGGTATTAGTAAACGTTAATAAGTGATAAAATTCATCAGGAGGCGATGTAAAGATCATTAGCTGTCCGTCTGGAAAAATGTCCGGCTAGAAACTCAACGAAAATATCCGGTCCTAGACCGGATTAGATACGGTGTCCTGTATGTGTTTGACCAAGAAAAAACTCGAAGGGAAATGACAAGACTCTAGACACCCTGTGGAAGCTGTAGGTACTGCAACCTCAGTCAATTAATTGTGGTTCACGTTTATCAATGGGTTCAAGTAGCGCATGGATATATTTTCCCCATTTTCAGTGATCAGTTTTTCCTGTGCTTTTCGATGTATATGCCGTTCTGGTAAAGCCACAGCAGTGATTTAATCAGTTTTTTAAACGTCTGAGTGTTTTCTATCCACACAGACTAAGCAAATGCATATACTATATTCCTGGCATGAGTAGCAGGGCGCTGAAATGTTGCGCGATTTTTAACAGAATGTTCAAAAAAGTAGAGGGTCGACTGAAGAGGTTAAACAGCCATCACTAACATATTGACTCAAATATCTAGCCACTTTAATAATTAAAAATTGGATGTATTTAATGTATCACTAATCACTTTAAACAATGTCACTTCATATGTTTACATACCCTACTTTACTCATCTCATATGTATATACTGTACTCTATACCATCTACTGCATCTTGCCTATGCTGTTTGGCCATTACTCATCCATATATTTATATGTACATACAGTATTCTTATTCTTCCCTTTACACTTGTGTGTATAAGGTAATTGTTGTGAAATTGTTAGATTACTTGTTAGATATTACTGCACTGGCGAAACTAGAATCACAAGCATTTCGTTTAACATCTGCTAACCATGTGTATGTGACCAATTACATTTGATTTGATTTGATGCCAAGTTTTCCAAGTCCTGTGCCCTCCTAATGGCAGATGAGGAATTATATTTACCTAGAATGGACTGCATTCAAACACTTATACAATCAAAATCCCACATGATTTCATAAAATTATCATTGCACTTTGCAGTGCTATTCAGCTCCTTGGAAAGCCTTGGTTTCCTCAAAAATCACTGTCATGAGAGCTCAGACGTGTGTGTGTGTGAGAATGCACATCTGGTGAGAAGCACTACAGAATTACGGGGCAGAGGGACAAAGCCAAGGGCCGAATCTGTTTGAGAGGAGACTGTGGAGCCATAACGGGGCCGCTAAACGTCACAATCAAGAGTCCCTGTCAAAGCATATCCTGCAGTCTGTTCCATAACCCACTCCCCCCTATAGCAGCCTCCAATAATCCCAACCCACAGCCATCTATCTTTATAGTAGTCAGGGGAATTGGTTACCTGTGCCACATTGTTGGCTGGGCCGGATAATGCGATTTGGTGCTGAATTAAAGATCCAGGATCCCCAGTCGGAAAGGCAGCCGTGTGTAACTATATACTTCCCCACTGCTCTGGGTCTATCAGTCAAACCCCACGCTTTCACCCACTCTGACGGGATAAATGATTCCTAATTCGACTAAAGCTGTTGCTTTGGCACCTGGGTATAAATCTCGGCCTTTAATTTAATAAAGAAAGCCGGGAGAGGTGAGGCACCTGGGAGGCAATTGGTCAGGGGGAATGGAAGGCACAGAGAGGGGTCCTTGTTACTATTTCCCCCATAATAGTCCCTGGTTGTCATCCGCCCATATTGTAATGTCAGCCCCTTGACACTTTGTAGATTGATGTGATTAACAGCGCTTTGTTTTTCACATTGGGGCGGCAGGGTAGCCTAGTAGTTAGAGCGTTGGACTAGTAACCGAAAGGTTGCAAGTTCAAATCCCCGAGCTGACAAGGTACAAATCTGTTGTTCTGCCCCTGAACAGGCAGTTAACCCACTGTTCCTAGGCTGTCATTGAAAATAAGAATTTGTTCTTAACTGACTTGCCTAGTAAACATTTTTTTTAATTGCTCCCATCTTACCACAGAGAAATCACTCCAGATTCAAGACGAAATCTGACGTTTTTGCAAGTCCCCAGGATGTCAGAAGACACCTTGAAAACCATCCACTAGGGCCAAAAATAAAGACCTCAATGCCCAGAGCTGGGATTGAAACTGTGGTCTATGGAGCAGAAACACACTGCTTACACAACTTTGCCATCCATCCACAGTGAGTTAACAAGGTGGGTCTTAGTTAATATGACGTTTTTTTTTTCTTTAACCCTATCCCAAACCTTAATTTGAGCAATCTGTTTTAATGCCTTAACTAAACCATAGAGTTGTTTCTGTTTTTCTAATATGCCTAAAACTCATGAGGGAGTTGTGTGCATAAATACAGGACGTCGCCACTAGGACTAAACTTGGGTTTTGCTAGGGTGTTGTAGACAGGGGTTGTGGGTTGGTGTAATCCATGAACTCTGGCTCCTAGTGATAGTCTCTCGTTTTTACAATTTAGAAATTGGACAGGTGCTCCGGCTCTGAGGGTCGCGTGTTCAATCCCAGGGATAGGCACTTGTTTTAGCAATTTTGAAATATGACGTTTCAACCAAAACGTTTGGAGCAACTTCTAAATTTACTTGGAAAATACTAATTCTGCCTTTTTCTCTTTTCTCCATCTCCCAACCTAATGCCTAAAGTTCAAAGGGATATTTTTCACTTTATGGACCCCAGATTCATCTACATTTTAATGTGCATAGGTTCTCAATTTTTTTAACTACCCATAATGCTTCTCACGGACTCAGATCTGGTTTCGCCAGGCTGGTTTCAATTGAGTGGCCCATAATCATCATTCCTGAGGAGTCTCCATTTTATGACTCCCCCCTTCCCCATCCTGCCCGACAACAGCCGGTAATCTCAAAAAAAGCATTGGCTGGTTTTTGTTCACTTTGATTGTAAGGGAAGGTGCTGATAGAAGAGCAACAGAACAGGCAACGCTTTGTTATGCATGACATTTTCCTTTTGTTTGGAAGGTTGGAGCCCATTCAAATTCGGAGATCACATGGCTTCCATACAAAGTCGTGAGGATCCTGAGAAATTAAAATCCCTTAGTAAAGCAGGTGCTGGGTGCTGAGTTTTTGCCCAATTCTATATTTTTGACAGTAGTAATCATTGCGTGTGGATTAAGCTAATCGCTACCATATGAAGGGGGTTTAGAGTACCACCGAACCATGTAACTTTTCAAATGACAGTCCTGGTGTTGTGCGGTTATGAAGCACATAGTATCTCTGATTATCAGGTCCAGGGCATTTCGATGTTTCCTGAAGATGTTTTACATGGAAAGAAGCCTTACTTTGAAGGCTAGCCCAGGGATTTCGGACGTTTTTCAGAAGTTATTACAAAGTGAGGAATCACTATGACAAATCACAGACTGAACATGTGGATTCCTCCAGTTTTTTGTTTCATTCGTTCAGTTACCTTTCAGTTTTATTAAATGTTTTGTTCCTTTTGTGTGTGTGTAGCCTAGTGTGTAACCTGTTCCTTTTGGCGGCAGTGTAGCCTAGTGGTTGGATTGTTGGGCAAGTAAATGAAAGGTTGCAAGTTTGAGTCCCTGAGCTGACAAGGTACAAATCTGTCATTCTGCCCCTGAACAAGGCAGTTAACCCACAGTTCCTAGTCCGTCATTGAAAATAAGAATTTGTTCTTAACTGACTTGCCTTGTTAAAAAATGTGTTTAAGTGAGCGGTTCTCATTTCCAATCTTCCATTGAAAAAAAGAGTACCATGAACCTCTGTACATTGAATATGGCTTTTGAGCCATATAGGAAAAGTAGAACAACCATTTCTTTGGTTGAACATTGTTTTTACCCCTTCAATTGGTCACTTTCTCTTTATTGTAGGAGCCCCCCACATTTAGACACCCTCATCACTTCTTAGGAGCTTTACATCATGTTACACAATAAACCACCTGTGTGTGTGTGTGTGTGTGTGTGTGTGTGTGTATGTGTGTGTGTGTGTGTGTGTGTGTGTGTGTGTGTGTGTGTGTGTGTGTGTGTGTGTGTGTGTGTGTGTGTGTGTGTGTGTGTGTTTATCTATGTCTATGAGACACATGTCTGTGAGAACATGTGTCTATGTAGATGGGGTTAATTGCCTGATCCTGTGTTTGATTTGTGTAAAGGTCAGGGATGACCTCATCCCGGGGCTGATTTTCTTATGGGCTATTAGGCCGAACTAAGCCCTTCCATCCTCCTGCTTGTTTCCATCCTACAGACAACCCATGGAGACACTCCGAGGACCACAGGATATCTGATGTCCAATTAATACCCACACACCACTACTTTTTTCAGGGAGAGAAACGATCGGCAGAGCCTAAAGTGGTGTCCCACAGCGCCGGCTAAAGGAAGCACTTCACTGAAAAGACGGAAAGAGGAGTGAGAAAGAAAGAAACAATAAGAAATCAAATAAACAAAACAAATATTTGGCTCGGTGGCCATGTCTTAAAATCCGCTAACCAGGTGACTCTGGGAAGGAGGTGGTCAGGGAGAGGATAGGGAAGCAATATGTGTGCACATCTGTGAGGTGTGGGCATGCTTTGCCACGCCGTGTTTGCAGAGTGCCGACAGTGTCCCTAAAACGCCCTACAGAGGTGATGGGAATGGAGGCAGGAGGAGAGAGAACAGGGGATAGACTGATTTGACTTCAGCTGAGAGTATTTTCTCTTTCTCACAGACACCCTGACATTCCTCTCTCAGTTTATTTGATCAATACTGCTGTATCAGACGCGTCTGTGGACATTCAAACTTAACTGCATCGTGGGGGATTAGATCAAGTCTACCAACAGACTGAGTGATTGGTCGGGCAAATAGATTTTCTCTCTCTGGCTGAAGAGAATTGAAGTAGGTCAAACAAAGGCAGGCCTCAGGCAATAGTAGACACACAACACAAGTAGATAAACTTAGAGTCCACTCACTGAGAATCCAAATACTGGGTTAGGGAAATGTAGATGTGTGTCTAACATGATCACTACATTTGGGCAGTTGATGATGCAGATTGTTTATCATTTGGAAAATGTACGTTCTTTAATGGAATTATTATCAGTTTTACTTTGAATATGGCTTTGAGGTGTATATTTTGTCAGATTGCTACAGATATTGTGCTACTTTCGTATGCTCTAGTCTAGTAAGGCACACAACAAGCCATGCAGGTCACTCATTCAATATGGCTGAAACACTACCAGAATATGTTTGTCCCACAACCTTTAAAACTCTAGAATGGCCGTAACTTAATTTCTGAGAAACAATCATAAAACCCTTGACTCCTTGCTTCCAGAACGATGATGTAGGGTGGTTTTCAAGAGGGTCAAAGGTCATAGCTTGAACTCAGGTGCCGTATATTGAGGCCTGAGGCCTCCAGGCATAAAACCCAAGACTATCTCACCCAATAAAGGTTTGACAAACTCCACCGGCCTTTGCGTATGACAGCTGTGTTACTGAACAGACCAATGGTTGAAAATCAAAACAACAGCTGTAAAAATAACGAAGGCTAGGTGTCATCCCCGAGACCTGGACTACATAACTCGCAATCACTGTTATGGCCTTTTAAGAGAAAAAATCAGTTAAAATCTGGAGGACCAGAATACAAAATGAGGGCTATTAGCTCATGACCTGGGTATCTTGTGTCTTGATGCATTGATGAGATGTGTACGTTATTTATGTGAGCACTCCCTTAGAGGGCACTACCAAAGCAAACATTTCAAAGGAGTTGTCTCTATGCATGGATTCTCTGGGTTCCTCAGAATAATTTTCAGGCCTCAGAATAATTTATTTTATTTAACTATGCAAGTCAGTTAAGAACAAATTCTTATTTACAATGACTGTCTACCCCAGCCAAACCCTCCCCTAAACCAGACAACGCTGGGCCAGTTGTGCGCCGCCCTATGGGACTCCTGATCACGGCTAGTTGTGATACAGCCAGGGATCGAACTAGAGTCTGTAGTGACAACTCCAGCACTGAGATGCAGTGCCTTATTCTGCTGCACTACTCGGGAGCAAATATCACACTGCAAAACAGAATAAAGAAAACTTATTTGATGACCGAAGAGAAAAGAAATATCAAAACAAAACAAGTTGTCTAGAAAATGAGTAGACAACTCACAAGGTCGTCTCCAAGAACTCTTGGACAAGGTTTAAAACAAGGATCAATATCTCAACCTGTGAGGGAAAATCCAGCATTTATTTCATCTGTAGACCGTGGTAATAGCATTTGCTTGATCTCTGCCCTATACAAATACTTATTTTACTAACTGACATCATGTGATTCAAAACTGACTACTGGTATATATTCCTGTCATAATGACATCTCATTTATCAGAACAGTATAAGTGGGTCTATCCACCAATTCGGTGCCTTTTGAGAAGTGTAACTTGGTCGAGAAAAGTTTGATTTCACAAAATGTTAACATTCTGTCAAAGAAAACATTTTTTGTTGGGCTAAGTAAACAAGGGTATTGAACAGACATTCAGAGTCAGGGTCAAACACAACGTTACAATTAAAGTAGAGAAAATATAAATTAGGTTAAAAAGCTAATTGTCTACCCAAGATCTTCTGGATGTGTAAATTAATATCATTGCAATAAGACTGGATTCTGCTACAGTACCAAAAAAACATACATGAAGGTGCCAGTATCTTGTTTATATTTGAAACACAAATGTGATGCATTGGAAAACATTCTGTAAAGGCGAACAGGTGTAAAGTAGGTTCTATGAAATCATTTGAAATGTAGTTATTGTATGCTTATGGAGGTGCATTTTGGGTAGACCCTTTCGCAGATAGAAGCCCATTCTTCCTCACCAAATGCATGTCCAATGTCTCTCTCCCAAACATGTCTCAACGCATCATAGGATAGGTTAAACAGTACCAGAAAAAATGTTTGGACACACTTACTAATTCAAGGGTTTTTCTACATTGTAGAATAATAGTAAAGAAATCAAAACTATGAAATTACACAATTAATAACTACACATGTAGTAATCATGTAGTAACCAAAAAAAGTGTTAAATAAATCAAAATATATTTAATATTTTAGATTCTCCAAAGTACCGACAGCGTTGCACACTCTTGGCATTTTCTCAACCAGCTTCATGAGGTAGTCACCTGGAATGCATTTCAATTAACAAGTGAGCCTTGTTAAAAGTACATTTGTGGAATTGCGTTTGAGCCAATCAGTTATGTTGTGACAAGGTAGGGGTGGTACACAGACGATAGCTCTATTTGGTAAAATACCAAGTCCATATAATGGCAAGAACAGCTCAAATAATCAAAGAGAAATGACAGTCCATCATTACTTAACTTCTTGGTGACGGGGCAGTATTTTCACGTTGGGATGAAATGCATGCCCAGATTCAGCTGCCTGCTACTCATCCCCAGAAGATAAGATATGCATATTATTAGTAGATTCGGATAGAATACGCTCTGGAGTTTCTAAAACTGTTTGAATCATGTCTGTGCGTATAAAATAACTTATTTAGCAGGCGAAACCCAGAGGACAACCCATTCAGATTAATTTTTTGAGGTCACTCTCTTTTCATTGGGCATCCAGATTTCTAAGGGACCTTCTTGCAGTTCCTACCGCTTCCACTGGATGTCAACAGTCTTTAGAAATTGGTTGAGGTTTTTTCTTTGTGTAATGAAGAAGTAGCCCTGTTCAGAACGAGGGTCACTTCAAGTGTACTGTTAGATAGAGGCGCATGACCAGAAAGCTAGCTACAGTTTGTTTCCCTCCTGTATTGAACACAGATCATCCCGTCTTCAATTTTATCGATTATTTACGTAAAAAAAACAGCTAAAGTTGTATTACAAAAGTAGTTTGAAATGTTTTGGCAAACTTTACAGGTAACTTTTGACATATTTTGTAGTCACATTGTGCAAGTTGGAACCATTTTTTTTCTGGATCAAATGCACCAAATAAATGGTAATTTTGGATATATATATCGATGGAATTAATCGAACAAAAGGACCATTTGTGATGTTTATGGGACATATTGGAGTGCCAAGAAAAGAAGCTTGTCGAAGGTAAGACATTAATTATATTTTTATTTCTGTGTTTTGTGTCGCGGCTGCAGGGTTGAAATACGCTTTACTCTCTTTGTTCACGGAGGTGCAATCCTCAGATAATAGTATGTTTGCTTTCGCCGAAAAGCCTTTTTGAAATCTGACATGTTGGCTGGATTTACAACGAGTGTAGCTTTAATTTGGTATATTACATGTGTGAATTCATGAAAATTAGATTTTTATATTTTCACTGGCTTTTGGCCAGGTGGGACGTTACCGTCCTACATATCCCAGAGAGATTAAGACATGAAGATCAGTCAATATTGAACTTTTCAGGAACTTTGAACGTTTCTTCAAGAGCAGCCGGAAAAACCATCAAGCGCTATGATGAAACTGGCTCTCATGAGGACCGCCACAGGAAAGGAAGACCCAGAGTTACCTCTGCTGCAGAGGATAAGTTCATTAGAGTTACCAGCCTCAGAAAATGCAGCCCAAATAAATGCTTCACAGAGTTCAAGTAACAGATACGTCTCAACATCAACTGTTCAGAAGAACCTGCGTGAATCAGGCGTTCATGGTCAAATTGCTGCAAAGAAACCTTTGCTAATGGACACCAATAATAAGAAGAGACTTCTTACTTCTCCAAGAAACAAGAGCAATGGACATTAGACTGTCCTTTGGTCTGCTTTGAAATCTGTCCTTTTGTCTGATGAGTCCAAATTGGAGATTTTTTGTTCCAACCAGCGTGTCTTTGTGAGACGCAGAGTAGGTGAAAGGATGTTCTCCGCATGTGTGGTTCCCACCGTGAAGCATGGAGGAGGAGGTGTGATAGTGTGGGAGTGCTTTACTGGTGACGCTGTCTGTGATTAATTTGGAATTCAAGGCACACTTAACCAGCATGCCTGGCACAGCATTCTGCAGCGATACGCCATCCCATGTGGTGTGCACTTATTGGAACATTCATTCATTTTTCAACAAGACAATGACCCAACACACCTCCATGCTTTGTAATGGGCTATTTGACCAAGAAGGAGATGACTTGTCCTCCACAATCACCCGACCTCAAACAAATTGAGATGGTTTGGGATGAGTTGGACTGCAGACTGAATGAAAAGCAGCCAACAAATGCTCAGCATATGTGGGAACTCCTTCAAGATTGTTGGAAAAGCATTTCACGTGAAGATGGTTGAGAGAATGCCAAGAGTGTGCAAAGCTGTCATCAAGGCAAAGGGTGACTACTTTGAAGAATCTCAAATCTCAAATATATTTAGATTTGTTTCACACTTTTTTGGTTGCTACATGATTCCATATGTGTTATTTCAAAGTTTTGATGTGTTCACTATTATGCTAGAATGTAGAAAAGAAAAGTACACCTGGCCCAGCCAGTCCCTTTTCAGCTTAGCATGTTCTGTTGAAGATCAATGGGTCTCCTGTTGCATAGCATTTGAAACCCTTTCCTTTTTTAAGTATGTTTTCTTCCTCTTGACCACATGTCCACTGCCCTGAACATTCCAGGAGACTGCTTTAAAATAACTGTTTATGTTACAGTAGTATTAAAGGATAACTTAACCCAGACTGAGTAGAGCATCACAAAAACAAAACAATTAATAAGACGTTTGTTTAACCCTAAGCTAAAATAAAATACAATACAATATAGAAAACCCCACTGCCGAGTCCCCAAATTAAACAGTATCTACCCTGTTTTCTGTCACGTTACTAACAGGGAGCCCACTAAGGGTTTTTAAGAATACATTTTGTAACGGAGGTGTTGAGAGTCAGGAAGTAAGTTCAGGGAGTGTATTTAATAACTTAATGAACATGAACAAAACCAGAAACATGAGCAGCATACAGACAAGAAACAGAAACATAAACAAAACTCCTGGGGGAACGAACCAAAGGGAGTGACAGATATAGGGAAGGTAATCAGGAAGG